>NW_024096464.1:1915000-2592500 GCF_016545835.1 Crotalus tigris | reverse complement strand
ACAGCCAAGCCCCTAACCATTCAGAACACACCTCCACCCAATCAGAACACAGCCAAGCTCCCATCCAATCAGTTCATACCCTCACTGGCAGTTAAAAGGAAGAAACAGCTAAAACCACACATTGCTGCTCAAAGCAAGAAGCTAAAAACACCAGCCTGAAGATGACGAATGTGACTTCGTCGAAACGTTGCCAAGACACTTCCAATTTTACGCGGGAGAAAACCCGAACAACCAAAGACCTATATACAAATACCCGCGAAAACCTCAGAAAACATATATATATATATATATATATATATGCAAAAACGCCAGCTTGCAATAGTTTGTTGTAATACGCCGTGCAAACTTCTCCCACTTTCTGGCCACGAGCAAAACTGCTCTGTCATATCTATTAACAATTACACTAAAGATATGATCCCTGGGTATATCCATATTTAAAACCAAGCAAAAAAACATGAGCACCAGGGAGTATGTTTAATAAATATAATGAAAGGAACAGAAGCTATAAGATTTTCATCCCATGAAATGATAATATAAATCAAATATGAAATAACCTCCCTTATAAATATTAATATCCATGGGTCTTTTGTGGAACAGTTTATTAAAAGAAAAGTTTTCTTGAAGATTTATCTTAAAGCCTCTAACGCCTGAAAAAGCGTATAGAAGCAAAAAGACTTTGGGCAGAAGGGAGGTGCCAGACCTCAAAAGTTGAAAACGACTCTCAATGTGCTTTTATCAAAGACAAAGGGAAGAAGAGACTGGACAGCCATTTGTCCAAAATGGTATAGGGTCTCCTGCCTGAGCAGGGGGTTGGACTAGATGACCTCCAAGGTTCCTTCCAACTTTATTATTACTACTACTACTACTACTACTACTACTACTACTACTATAAGACCTGTGCAGAATGAATATGCGTATATAAACTCATCCATTTTGCAGGATCAAAAACAAAAGTATCTGTCAAACCCCAGATTTGGCAATTTAACTTTTCTTCTTCGTGTGCAATCTCATTGCAGAGACTTAACAGTGAAATAACATAATCTACCAAATGGCTGAAATATTCTTTCGTACCTCCACTTTGCATTGTGAAAAAGCTCCATTTTTCCAGCTGTTTAACCAACTGACTGCTTTGCTCCAATTGCATTGCTTTGTTTAAACATTTAATGTTTAAACAAATGTTTAAACGTTCCCTGCCTTTAGTACCTCTTAAAAGTCTTCTTATTGCCCAGTAGCAAACTCCTGAATAGGGTAAATATAATTACTTGGGCAGTCTGTTTCAACTGAAGATAGTCCTTGCTTGTTGACCACCTCCTTAAACAACTGTATGATGTTACAATGATGTAACATCCTGGTGTAACAATTGCAACCATGTGATGTTTTGTTTAGCAATTGTTGCACTTAGAGATGGAGTCTCAGTTGTAGCTGTTAAGTGAGAACTGCAGTGACTTGACTATCAAATGCTTTTCTCCCAGCCCATCAATGACCTTGGAGGAGCTTTGAAGAGTGGCAGCCAAAAGCCAGTGTCCTGTACAGAGAAAGGAAACATGAGAATCCTATTTCAGGTCAGGTGGCCCTTTGTGTGAACACTCAAACAAATTCCACACAAGGCTCTTGGGTCTTTCTCACCCCACATGTGTTCATGCGCAAAAGACCAAAATGCTGCTTTTGTATCAGGTGTTTAATCTGATTGAAGGAAAGTGGCTTTGCAGTTACATTTCAACCTTCCTGCATTTTGTGTTATGTGTCAGTGTAAACTGATCCATCAAAAATACATTCTTTGCCCAGGAACCCACAATATTTTCCCAGAATTGTTTACTGTTTTTTTTAAAAAACTCCTTCATTCTCTGAAATTGGAGAAAACCTTATCCATTCTACTGCTAAGGGAAAAATGTAGTGGTTCACTCCTTTTTTTAATGCTACTGAGGAAGAGTGGGTTTTTTTTTTCTCTGTTTCTTTATACTCTCTTAATTATGTTAACCTACTCTTCATTATTGAAAAGACTCTCAATATGAATTCTCAGTTTTTAAAAAAAAAACTGCAAACATACCAACAAAGTAAAAAAAATAAATGATGACCGCATAAGAACTTTAAAATCAAATGGAAATGTCTTGTCTTGACACTGAAAATATGAACTCACCTTTTGGAAATAATTTAAAAGTGTGGGTATTTCAGAAAAAAAAAGACCTTCAGTCTTACTAAGTCATACCTTCTCCAGCTGAAATAATACCTAGAGGAGGATTGTGAAGGTGTTGCTTCTGCACAAGAAGGATTATGTGGGAGGATGTGATCCTTGTATTATTTAGTGTAATACTGATACACATAACAAACTAGCCTTTTCCAAAGGAAATGGATTTTCTCTTCCTAGGGGAGTGATAGTGAACCTTTTAGAGACCGAGTGCCCCAAAACCACCCCCTGCCCCTGCTCCGCCTCCCATCCTGCCTGCTCTGCCCCTGCCCACTCCCTGCCCTGCCCACCCGTAGGACCACGCACCGCCTCCATGGCTCGCCGCAGATCACCCAGGCAGCAATGCAGCGCCATGGCAGCCACGCCCTCTGCCCACACCCCGTAGCATCATCTGCACGCTATGAGGCAAGAGGGCAAAGTCTTGTCCCTGCTGTCTGGCTATGTCCTTGACTGTGCTGCTCCGTGCAGGCCGCGCCCGGGGGCGACTCTCCTCCCGGGGGGCTGCTGGTCAGGAGGGGGCTGTAGGGGAGGCAGGGCTGGGGCAACGGCGCATGTGCCCACAGAGAGAGCGCCAAGTGCCGCCTGTGGCACACGTGCCATAGGCTCGCCAACACTGTCCTAGAGTGAGATGTTTGTTAAAGAAAAAAGAACTGAATTGTTAGGTTTTACAGAATGTTGTCCATGTTGAACAAAATCGACAATGAGTTCTATTGAAACTGCTTGTATGACAGCACTTTCAGTTTCATTTTATTCTCGTATATCTGAATCTAAGCAGTGGTGGGATTCAGCCAGTTCCCACCAGTTCGGCAGAACTGGTAGCTAATTTTTTGTTGCCCAGGCCCAGAATGGACTTCCGGAAGTGGCATCCACACAGAGAACCAGTTGTTCACATATTTGAATCCCACCACTGGATCTGAGCCTCGTTCTTGTAAAGCTTCAGGTTTTTGGATTTGGATTTTCTTACAGTAAACTAACTGTAAACTAAAAGGTATCTTTTTGGAATGTTAAATTAGTATTAGAAGGCATTGGAATGTATTGCAAGAAATGCCAGTTTTAGCTCTGGATTTTCTTGTGGACGTGAGGAGAGATAGCTCTCTTTCAAATCTTACCAACACATTACTATTGCAAAAGTTCAAAAATCCACATTTCATCCATAAGGCTAATGAAAGGCCACAAAACGCTAAACAGTTTTTCAAATTTTCAAGACCAAAGTAAAAAATTCTAGTTCTGAAGCTGGCATTTAGTTGCAACCTTTAAAAAAAAAAGAGAGTCGATGCAGATATTCAGGTAAGATTCTGCCAGGCATGGAAGTAGTTTCAGATTGCACCAAAGAATCTGTTTAGTAAGTGAAAAACAGAACTAAGATGCAAGCAGACAGCTGTTGTATTATCAAACATGGATAAGGTTTTAGGTTATCACATTTATGTTTATCATAAAGAAGCTGCCTAACATACCCTCAGGAAATAAAGTTTGAAATTCAGGTGGTATTAACATTCTTCCTCCAATATAGAAATCCTGGACTGAACTATAAAATCATTATTCTCCAAATCATACTTCTTCCCAAAAATCAGTTTGGCTATAAAAAAAAATATTCATTTTTATCAAGTCAGTTCATAGTCACAAAATGCAGAAAGTATGTTTCATCAAGCTGGGAAAAATCTCAAGAGATGGTTCTATTACTTCCTGACACTTTCTTCTCTACCATAGTCACTGTACAGTATTTTAATCAAGACCCAGTGTTGGGCCAAACCCCAAAGCAACATAGAACAATTACATACAACAGACAGAATCTTATCAGACTAAACTCTTACTACTCTCACCCGAATCCTCTTACCTCTCCCTCTGTCTCCTATTGGGCTTCAGGCTGTACTTCCTCTTGTCTCTTCCCCTTCCCGTCTTTTTGGAATGTGCTCCCTCCTTCCCGGGAAACTGTTGCTTAACTGTAATCCATCATACCAGTTTTCCCTCCATGGGTACTGTTGCGTCCTTGGCGGGAAAACAGACACGAGAAGCAGCTGGAGTTCTCAGGTTCTTTTATTCAGCGTTCAGCTTACAGGAAGATGGCTTCAGCTCAGCCCAAACGCCTCACAGCCTCTTATATAGGCAACTCCCGGGTAAATGGGTTACTTTTCCCGCGCCAGCACCCGCGCATGCGCACGGCGCTGGCGACAGCCTGTCTGGTCCCGGGCAGCTTTGCACCTGCCCGGGACTGCCTGCAAACGCCCGAGCCGTTTGCAAGGCTCGGGACATAACACCCCTTTCCCCCGGGCTAAAACTACTATCAACATACAACATTTATTTTACACGACAATTTGCTCCCCAGTGTTCCCACTGTTTACTGGCTTTTGTCTTGCCAACAATGTTATGTAATCTTCTAGGTACTTAGGAGATTTCTTTGCTCTCTGTGACCTTCTTAGCTCTGGGTTACTGGCATAAGTCCCCTGACTGGAGGGAGGCATGAGCCTGTTCTCTCTACTGTGCCCTGGTGTCTTCCAAGGACTGTGCCCCGATGCCTGGCCTGCTTGCTTGCCCACCGGGCTCGTCAGGCCAGGGCTTCTGTTGCTTTGTGACCTGGTTGTCCTACCTAGCTGTAGACCCTCAGGCCCCTTGAAGTGATAGCCACTGCTGGGCGTCTCTGTAGAACCCCCTAGGTCAGTCCAAGACCTGTCAGGAGGCTGTCTATTCCCTGAACCCCATTCTGTGTTTGGGCTCGTGTGGGTTTCTGTACTCTCCCAAAACTCAGGTGTCCCCTGATTTGTGCTAGGGATGTTGTAGTCGGGACTTGGTTCCTCGACTAGCTCTGTGTATGTTTGACCCCCTGTAGGATTTGGGGTAAGGTCAGGCCAACCTTGGGCATTGTGTGCCAGCTCTCTTGCGGGGAATGATTTGTTGGGATGCCCCCGGGTATCCTCCGTTGCTGGAGTGCTGTGTGCTGTGTGTGGAAAGTGAGTATGCCCCCGGGGTAACTCCCTGGCTGGAGTAGGCGTGAGTGCCTGTTGTGTGGGTAAGCTCCAAGACTTCCTTTTCGGAGCAATTGCAGAACCTTGGGACGAGCCGTTTGTGGCTCCCTCAGTGGCGATGGGCAGTAGCTCTTGCCCTTCCCTTTGCTCCAAAGGGTCCCCCTCCCCCCCTGGAAAAGACCCAGGAGTTTCAGCAGAAAAGTCCCGCCTAGAGCGGAGTTGGTCGATGTGCCGACGCAGGACACGACCGTTGTCCAGGGCAACCTCGTAGGAGAGAGGACCTGTGATCCTGGACACAGAAGCGGGGACCCATGTATGACCAGGCCCGTAATTGCGAGCCCAAACCGGGGCACCCACAAGTAGTTGTCTAGGTGCCCTAGGATGTGAGGTAGATGAAGGCAGTCTGTCCGGATGCAACCGGTCAAGTCTAGTAGTAAGTTGGCGCCCCCAACGAAGTTCAGCTGGACTTCTCCCTGTAGAAGTGGACGGTGTGGTGCGATAAGAAAGGAGAAAGTCAGCCAACCTGTGATGCCAGTCCCCGTAGGTGAGTCTCTTCAAGGCGTCCTTTGCGATGCGCACCATGCGTTCAGCCATACCGTTGGTGGATGGGTGAAAAGGCGCAGATGTGGCATGACGAATCAGGTTTGCCTGTAAGAAAGCTTGGAATTCGGAGGAGGTGAATTGAGGGCCGTTGTCAGACACAATGACATCTGGCAGCCCGTGTGCAGCAAAAATCCCCCTCAGTACCTGAATAGTCTTTGCAGTGGTGGTGGACGAGACAGGCACAACCTCAAGCCATTTTGAATGGCTGTCAACAAGGACCAAGAAGAACTGGCCCTGAAAGGGCCCAGCGTAGTCAATGTGCACCCTAGACCATGGGGACTGTGTTTCCTCCCATTTATGCACAGGAGCTTGGGGCATCTCTGGGCGAGATCGTTGGCACATGTGGCATGCGTGTACCTTAGCCTCAATATCTTTATCTAAAGCAGGCCACCACAAGTGGCTGCGTGCAAGAGCCTTCATACGAACAATGCCAGGATGACCCTCGTGGAGGGATTCTAAGACCCTAGTCCTCATTGAGGTGGGAATGACAACTCTGTTTCCCCAAAGCAAACAACCCTGAGAAAGGGACAATTCGTTCCTTTTGGACCAGAAACTCTGAAACTCAGGACTAGGGCAGTGCTCAGGCCACCCGGACAGGACCCAGGAGCGGACACGTGAAAGTGTGTGATCTGTACCTGTTTCAGCGGTAACATCCCTGGCACTAAGAGGAAGCTCGGGCAAGGCTTGGATTGATAGAATGTTGACAGCTGGCGCGGGGTCAGCTTCTACTACTGGCAGAGGCAACCTACTGAGGCCATCAGCATGGCCCATTTCTTTCCCAGGCTTGTGGAGTAATGAAAAATCATATGCAGACAAAAAAATAGACCACCTAAGCATTCTAGGGGAAATGATGTGGGGAGTCTGCTTACGTGTGGTAAACAGTCCCAGCAGAGGCTTATGGTCAGTGAAGACCGTGAAATGCCTGCCATATAGAAAATCGTGGAATTTTTTAATTCCAGCAACAACAGCCAGAGCCTCCCTGTCTATCTGAGCGTAGTTGCGCTCGGCAGAAGACAATGTTCTGGAGTAGTATGCAATAGGAACCTGAGTTCCATCAGACCTGAGGTGACTCAGGACAGCTCCAACCCCGTAGGGGGATGCATCACAAGCGATGCACACAGGGAGAGACTCGTTGAAATGTGCAAGAACACTGTTAGAAGTGAGCAAGGCCTTGACTTCTTTAAAGCAAGCCTCATGTGCTTGTGACCACAGCCACACAGCTTGTTTGTCTAGTAGCCTGTGAAGAGGCTCAGCTACACTAGCTTTATGTGGAAGAAAAGAATTGTAGAAATTCAGGAGGCCTAGGAAGGCCTGAAGTTCGGCCTTAGACTTTGGCCTGGGTGCTTCTAAAATAGCAGTTAGTTTGGATTCAGCAGGATGAATCCCAGCAGCATCAATTTTGAATCCCAGAAATTCAGTAGAAGGCACCCCAATCTTGCATTTGTCTTTTCTGAGCTTAAGGCCTGATTTCCTGAATCTTAACAGGACAGCCCTAAGCCTTTCAGCTAGAATGTGTGTGGAGTCTCCTGCAATCAAGACATCGTCAAAGTAGGGGCAGACCCCTGGTATACCTCGTAGTGTGTTTTCCATTACGCTTTGGAAAATCCCAGGAGCGACATTCACTCCAAACTGCAGCCTTTTTACCTTAAAGGCTCCCCTGTGGGTCACAATAGTCTGAGCTATGGCAGCATCATCATCAACAGGCAGCTGTTGATATGCTTGAGCTAGGTCAAGCTTTGCAAAAACACGCCCCCCCTTGAGAGAGGCCAGGATGTGACTGACCACAGGAACAGGATAGGCATGTTGCTGCAATGCCTTATTGAGTGTGCATTTGTAATCAGCACAAATGCGAATGTCCCCATTTGCCTTTAGAGGCGTGACAATGGGGGTCTCCCATGGGCTGGAATCAACAGGTTCTAGGATTCCTTGTTGGATTAGTTTGTCTAATTCAGTGTCAATCTTACTTTTTAAAGCAAAAGGGACCCTTCTTGCTTTAATCCTAATGGGAGTGACAGTGGGGTCTAGCTTTAAGGACACAGGTGGTCCTTTGAATGTGCCCAGCTGGGGGCTGAAAACATCTGCAAATTCCTTGCAGACTTCCTGTAGGTCGAGTGTTTGTAAGCTGTTGAGTCCTGTGACGTGTATCCCCAGGGCCTCAAACCAATCGAGTCCTATGAGACTCGTTCTTTCACCCCCTACTACTAACAAGTCTAGTGGACCTTCAAAACTCTTGTATTGCACGTTAAGGGTGGCCTCCCCCTTAACACACACTCTTGAGTTCTGAAAATCAGTTAATACAATATCAGAAGGCCTTAACTTGGCCTTAGTCCCACTACTGGAACAAATCTTCCTAAATGTATGCAATGAAATGATGGAAAGGGCAGACCCTGTGTCTAGTTCCATAGATAATGGAACCCCTTGTAGCTTCACGTTGAGTGACAGCTTTTTCTTCATGGGCTTGTGTGTGCCTGTCCTACAAATGTTTCTACGCGAAGCGCAAAAACCTACCCTATTCTGGCTGGGGACTCTGGTACCCTTCAGGCGTTCTTCTTGAGGTTGTGCCTTTCGTCGGCCCAGACACACAGCTGCAATGTGCCCTAGTTTGCCGCATGCCCGGCAGGTAGCGGAGCGGAACTTGCAGTCGGTTCTCCTGTGGCGACCTCCACAGCCGATGCACTTGAGCGGAGCTGAAGAGCTTTCCTTCTGATTTTCTCCCTTCGCGGGGTGTAGACGGTCGACTTCTTCGTCCGGATCCTCCTCGGAGTTTCGTCGGACGTCTTCTTGGTGCACGGACGCACCCTCTGCACTGCTTCTGATCGGCCGCATGTTCTTGACGGCGCCGCCTGCTGCTTCTTCCGCGGTGGCTTCCCTTAAAGCGTCTTGGAAGGATAATTCTTCCTTAGCGAAAAGTCTCTGTTGTAGCTCTCGATGCCTCAACCCGCACACGAATCGGTCCCTCAGTCGTTCCTCGAGGTCCTTGAACTCGCAGGGCTTGGCGGCCTTCCGTAACGCGGCGATGTACTCCTTGGCTGACTCCCCGGACCGTTGATCCCTCTGCTCGAAGGTGTGGCGCCATGAGATAACGGACACCTTGGGGTGGAAGTGGTCCTTCAGCAGCTTCTTCAGGTCTGCGTAGCTTACAGACTCTACTGGAACAGGTGCTGCAAGGTTTTCTGCGATTTCGAAGGCGTCTTGGCCGCAAGCGCAAAGCAGGGTGGCAGCCTTCAAGCTATCTTCCCTCACTTGGTTTGCCTTGAAGTAGTTCTCCATTCTGGATACGTAGGACTCCCACCGCTCTGGATGTGAGACGTCGAATTCCGCAAGCCTTCCGATTTTCGCCATCTTCGGATCTTCAGGAGACGGGTCTATCAGCCAGCCTACCCCCGAATGCGCACTGGATTGGCGGGCAGCTGCTGAGTCAACACCGTTCCTCTTCCGCCGCTCAGGACTCCTTGGGTAAGCTTACACTTTTTCCTTTCCAGGTAGTGCAAGGCATCCCACCTCGTCGCCAGTGTTGCGTCCTTGGCGGGAAAACAGACACGAGAAGCAGCTGGAGTTCTCAGGTTCTTTTATTCAGCGTTCAGCTTACAGGAAGATGGCTTCAGCTCAGCCCAAACGCCTCACAGCCTCTTATATAGGCAACTCCCGGGTAAATGGGTGACTTTTCCCGCGCCAGCACCCGCGCATGCGCACGGCGCTGGCGACAGCCTGTCTGGTCCCGGGCAGCTTTGCACCTGCCCGGGACTGCCTGCAAACGCCCGAGCCGTTTGCAAGGCTCGGGACATAACAGGTACCATCTCTCACACTCAGGCAGAGCCAGTTGTCCATGTATGTTAAAGAGAGGTGCCTGGAATAACAAGAAAATAGCAACAGCACTTAGACTTACACACCACTTCACAGTGCTTTACAGCCCTCTCTAAGTGACTTAAAGAGTCAGCCTACTGCCCCCAACAATCTGGGTCCTCATTTTACTGACCTCGGAAGGATGGAAGGCTGAGTCAACCTTGAGCCAGTCAGAATCGAACTACTGGCAGTTGGCAGAATAATCCTGGAATACTGCATTCTAACCACTGCACTATCACGGCTCTAAAAGGCTTCAATTTGTAAGGAATTCTATTTAGAACATGTTCAAGTTGTGGTGATTTTTCTTGCTTATGCAATTTATAATATACACTCCAAAGGATCTTATAGTATCAGAACAGAAACTCATTGAGTACCTCAAAGGCACCCACCAAAGGTTGAGTTTCAAATCTCATATCTGTCCAGAATATTTGGAGATTAGTTAAAACCACAATAATAGAAACTCAGAAGTATATATCAAATTAGAAAAAGTTATGATCAAAGGGAAACAAAGGTTCTTGGCCTATCTTAATTTTTTGATTAAGTCTGATCTTGTGCCCCTCTGCCTTTTTCTGAATCCTGTTCATTTGGCATTTATTTCTCCAAGTAAGGCTTTATTCATCTTTGTAAGATGTCAAGCAAAAATTAAAACATTAGTTCAGTACATATGTAACAATTATGCTATTCCCATTTGGGTTAAGCAACATAATACAAAGCATATTATGGGAGTAGGAAGTAATAAGGCAAAGACATTAAACAAGATTCACCATCCAGAGTCAAGATGGTGTCAGGAAGCCTATTTATTTAATTTAAATATCTAGCTCAGAGTTGCTTTGAATCGCAAGATGGGCAGCAAATAAATTTAATAAAAACAATGGTGTATAAAAGGTGGTTAGGTGGACAAAAATGCCAAATCTAGTCTGAACATCTGGCTTACTGTGTGATGAACCATAATAATCTAAGCAACTAAATAAATAATAAATAAATAAAAAGAAATGTAGTCAAACCTACTTTGCACCAATACCATTCACTGTATCTTTTCATACCTTTCTGTTCTTGCCAAGCAACTTTTGCTTCCACTATGTCTATATGTCCATGGGGTCGCGATGGGTCAGACACGACTTTGCAATTAACAACAACAACAACAACAATGTCTATATACCATAACACCTACTGAATTAGATTCTTTAGATTCCTCATCTTTTTCTTTTGGAGAATTTCATCAACTCTATCCAATCAGACAAACTTCGTCATCCTCTGCCTCTTGACCCATTCAGTCCTTCATATACACTGATTTTGTAGTTTGATCAACATTTGTTCTCTTTATACAATCCAATCACCTCTCAGTGTACTTCCTTTAAGTTAGTCACTCATTTTTGTATTTGATCTACCTACATCTATCACCCATTCGTTCTTGACACTATAAACTGTTTACTACATAGATTTCTGAATGTACTTCCACTGTAGAAGAAAGAATGCATACCTATTTTGGATTTTTTTTAAAACAAATATCCATTCCTCATAGACATTGCATTATTCTTCCTATTTCTATCAGCATTTGCATATCTTGAAATTTCTTCATACATTTTCCTATCTTTGGTAAATATTCAACTAAAACAAATAATTTCATATGATAGTATTATGCAGGATTCCAAGCTTTTGAACTCGTGCTGGAGCCCATCCTCAGGGAACTTCTAGAGAAGTTCATTATCCTGCAACATTATCCTGGGATATGTATATTCCAGTCTAGATTTTTACAATTTCAGCATACATGTAATCATTCAACCTATTTTTCCTGTCAGACACAACTATTTAAATTGGATGTATTTATTTTCCTATCCATAGTTTTTACTGTATTGCCCAATCAGTCTAGCATTCACTACAAAATCATCAGATTTCAGTCAATAATGTGGCATTTTCTATCTACACAGGTACACCTACGTTCACACACCTGACTAACACCTAAACTCATACCACAAACATTCCTTATATATTTATCCATAATTACATTGAGTCATTTCATAATTTGTACTTTTCGTTCAATCTCCCTGTTTTGGTATAGGTTTATATACCAATCTCCAATTTTTAAGCAACAAAATTGTGTTCTATGTTTGTTGACATAGAACCACTAACACTTTTATCTCTGTTCTTGTAGCTTTCAACAGTTCAGCACGTATTTCATCTATATGCTGTGCTGTTTTATTTGATATATCTCATTTTCTAATGGAGTCTACTTCTGAATATACCTTCTCTATATTAATATTTTTGTCTTTTTGTAAATTTGTTTGTGAACTTCCAGCATTGTCTTTTGATCTTTCTTTGTCCTCACTTTGTTTCTCTCAGATCTCACCAACAGTATGACTGCTCTTGAATATTCCAGCCACAGTTGAAGTTTTTCCTATAATTACCCTACTTTTTTATAACAAGATTTTTGTTGACATTTTCTTTATGATCCTTTGACACTGTGGCTTGACATTGAAAAATCTGCATTCCCTACTTGAACATCTGTCCTGAAAGTGCAAAGCTTTCATTCTGTTTTCCTCTGACTACAACAAAAGTTCCTTTGAAAACCACTTGAATCTTTTTATTTTGGAAATTGTTCACCTTTCACAATGTTTCTAATCTCTTCCCACAGCTCCTTAGTTTACTTCCACTTATAAAGTATATTACACCTGTTTCCTACAGTGATTTTACAGTCTGACTATATTCTCTCCAGATGACATCTTAGCATTCCTAATTTTAATATGCACATTTAACCACAGTAATTCATGGTTTGTTCCACAGTCTATGCTGGAAACTTCCTTGCTGACTGGATTGGGTTTTTCCCCCCATCTTTTCTTTCCAGTTGTTGATCCAGATATGTCTATGGGCAGTTTGACACAGCAGTCTTAAGCTGCTTGTCTTCTGGGCTGCAACGAGATGGACATGAAGCCAACTAAATATTTCACTCCATCTTCTGTTTTGGCAGGTGATACTGGCCCAGGTTTACTCCTCAAATGTCAGTTACTGATTCCTCTGATTGATGGAGTCTCCTGTTTCTTTAGCCCTTCTACTTATATGAGGACAGGAGAGAGAAATCATAACTACTTTGTCTGGGCAGACCTTGGAGGACATAACTTTCCATTGCTTCATTGGTTCTCTCTCTGAGCAGCTAAGGTTTCCTGTAAGCATGGGCTGTCTTTATACAGTAATCCCTGGAACAGATGCTCAGGTCTCTACTCTAAATCAATATCAACTCCATCACATGCAGCAGTTCTTGGAAAGCATTTTTCAAAATAAAGTTTGTCTATCCAAGGCTTCCACAAAATAGACTAGCAAGTGACCAGACATCATAGAACAGCGATTCTCAATCTTCGTGTGACGGCGACGCCATCACACGAATGCGCCGCGCATGCGTGGCGTGGTGCGCATGCACGGTGCCGCCCCCATGCGCGGCACGCATGCACGGCACCGCCCCCATGCGCAGCGTGCATGCACAGCGCCGCCCCCATGCGCAGCGTGCATGCGCGGAGCCACCCCATGCGCAGCGCGCATGCGCGGAGCCGCCCCCTGGGGGGAAAATGGCAGATCGCGTTGTTTCACGACCCCCGTAAAATGGTCGATCGACCCCAAATGGGGTCGCGATCCATAGAAGAACGGCATTTGATATAGCAGTTGAATTTCCAAGGAAAACAAAGGCAACTGTATCAGAAAAAAATGTTTTAATAAATTGTAAGCAATTTGCCTTTGCAGCCAATAGGCTGCTTTTTCTGCTACGAACACGTAATGACGCCTGATACTTTCAGTTTATAGGCCATACCTATGAATAGTTCCATATGCTTGCATTAAGTTACTGCTGCTCCCTGATTATACCACTTTTGCAAAAAAATAAAAATAATAATAATAACTATGCTTCATTGGGCTCTTGCCTGCTGCTCCTTTTTTTCAGCCAAGAAGAGCTGTAATTGTAATTCAGCTTTGTTCTCAAAAGAGCACTGGGAGTCTACAGGAAATTACATTGCCAATTAAACTACTTAAGAATGCATAAGAGCTACCAAGCATAAGCTCCTGGCCTCTGCTAAAATTTCTTTACTATGCATTATCATTGCTGGGTTTGGGATTTGTTAGATAGTGATTAAGCAGATTTTAAATCAAAGAGTGCTAAGAATGAAACAAGTTTAAGTGCTATATTTTATTTCTAAAAAGTTGTGACATCACATGCATGTATGAAAGGCTGGAGCATATATTGCAATGGTGTTTTTGTCTCTTTGGTTAAAGGATTGGATCCTTCTGGCACCTCCGCTATCAAGATCCACCTCTAATTAGTTGTCTTCAAGATCAGTCATGGTTTTCATTTAGTGCTGCCTCCTGCTGTGAACTTCATCAAAGCGCTCTACTAATATTAGCAGTTCACCTGGAATCTTCGTTTAGGATCAGCATGTAGACATTCCCATGTTTAATCTATGCCTGCTTACTCTGCAGCAAAAATTCAACAGGTAATGGGGAAAACCTTAGGTATAGTATAGGGGGTACCTTGCTCAATACTAGTAACTGTGAGAGGGATCTCCGAATCCTAGTGGACAATCATTTAAATATGAGCCAGCAGTGTGCTGCAGCTGCCAAAAAAGCCAACACAGTGCTGGGTTGCATTAACAGAGGGATAGAATCAAGATCACATGAAGTATTAATACCATTTTACAATGCCTTGGTAAGGCCACACTTGGAATACTGCATCCAGTTTTGGTCACCATGATGTAAAAAAGATGCTGAGACTCTAGAAAGAGTATAGAGAAAAGCAACAAAGATGATTAGGGGACTGGAGGCTAAAGCATATAAGGAACGGTTGCTGGAATTGGGTATGTCTAGTTTAACGAAGAGAAGGATGAGGGGGGACATGATAGCAATGTTCCAATATCTCAGGGGCTGCCACAAAGAAGAGGGAGTCAAGCTATTCTCCAAGGCGCCTGAAGGCAGGACAAGAAGCAACAGATGGAAACTGATCAAGGAGAGCAGCAACCTAGAACTAAGGAGAAACTTCCTGACAGTTAGAACAATTAACCAGTGGAACAACCTGCCTCCAGAAGTGGTGAGTGCTCCAACACTGGAAGTTTTTAAGAAGAGACTGGACAGCCATTTGTCCGAAATGGTATAGGGTTTCCTGCTTGAGCAGGGGGTTGGACTTGATGACCTCCAAGGTCCCTTCCAACTTTATTATTATTATTGTTGTTGTTATATTATATTATTATTATTGTTGTTGTTAAAAGACAAAAGGAAAGTCAAAAGACCACAGTCAAGAGACTTGTACAAGCAAGGTAGTTCTTGACTTATGACCATTGATTTGATGACTGCTCTAAGTTACAACGGTGCTGATCATTGTTGTCTGCCTTTCAGACTTGTTCTTGCACTTATAACTGTTGCACTATCCCCGCAGTCATTTGATCACAATCCAGGTGCTTAGGCTACTGGCTTGCATTTACAGCATCCCAGGATCATATGATTGCCACTTGCAAATTTCCCAGGCAGTTTCTGATAAAGTAAATAGAGGAACATGGATTAACTTAACAATCATGGCAAAAATGGTCATAACATGGGTGTGGACTAATTTAACAATTGCATCGCTTAGCAATGGATTTTTCAGTTGCAATTGTGGTTGTAAGTCAAGGACTCCCTGTACTAAGTTTATTATATCTGGGCTGTGGAAATCTGGAAAATCCGTACATGGGAGCAAAGCGATATTTTGGTATCTTTTTATTGCTATCAAGGTTGGGTTTTTTTTGGTTTTTTGTTGTAGCTCAGATATGATAGCTCTCAATGCAATTTGACAAACTGCTGCTTTTTGTGTTCTGTTCCATGAAGGTCTTTAAAGCAAGATTTAAAGATTCTCTATCAACTTGGCATGGAGATATTGTTGCAAGCTGCCAATATTTCCCTAACAGAGTTCCTGTGAATCATAAAAATTGCATGACAAGCAGGAATTCAGCAGATGAAATTTTCAACTTAACTGCATCAACATGCCAAGAAGACTGTCACGTGGGTGTGAAAGTCATTCAGCAAGGAAGAACTTGTAAGCAATTAGAGAGTACTGTCATATCTCTGAAACCTTCTTCAAATGCAGTGACCAAAACTGAATACAATATTTTAGGAGAGTATAGCCAAACTGAAGCAAAGCAGAACCATTACTTCATTGGATTTGGATATTATACTTCTATTGCTGCAGCTTAAAACTACATTTACCTTCTTTGAAGACATGTGACATTGGTGGCTGAAATTCAGTTTACAATCAACTAGCATTCCAATATCTTTTATACATCCTGCACCTGTGCATTTGATTTTTGTTTTCTAAATGAAGAATTTTGCACTTGTCTCTGCTAAATTTTATCCTGTCATTTCAGCCCGTTTTTTTCAAGCCATCAAAATAATTTTAAAATTGTATTTCTTCTTCTAGAGTATTAGTTGTCCCTTCTAATTTGTATCATCAGCAAATTCATAGGCATTCCTGTCTCTTCTTCTTACAACTTCTTAGTGAAAACATTGAGAAGTAGAGGACCCAGAGCTGATCTCTGTGGCACCCCACTTGACAACTGTCTCCAATGTGATGCGGAACCAATAATGTGCACTCTTTGAATATGATTTCCAAACCAATTATTAAAACAATTCTCTACTTTTATACCAAAGTACTGACAGCACCAGAGACAATATAAAGGCCAATCTTAGCAAAGTCCATCACACCAAAGCTCCTAAGCTTTTAGCATAATTACAGTTCTGCTGAAGTTGTAGTAATAAAGGGCAGTGGTGGCTTATAAGAAGAAAAAGAATTCCAAGGGCAGCCTTAGTTAGGTTGCCTTTGCCAAACTAATTTCCTCCATATGTGTTGAGTCTACATGACCTGAATTGTATTTGTTGATTTGAGAATAACATATGGTTCATCATACAAATCACTCCAAAATTCTCACTTGAGCCCAAACGACCTGGCTCAAATGATCCTACTTTGGACCCCCATTATGGAGAAAGTTCTCATGCTGGAAAAGGTGGAAGGAAAAACAAGAAGAGGATAACTAGCAGTAAGGTAGATGGACTCAGCTACAGTGAAAGGTGTGCACCATTGGAACACCTGAAGGATCACGTTACAGACAGATTGTCATGTAAAATAGCAGTAGTACTTAGACTTGTATAGTGCTTCACAGTGTTTTACAGCCCTCTCTAAGCAGTATACAGAGTCAGCCTGTTGCCCCCCAGCAATCTGGGTCCTCATTTTACTGACCTTGGAAGAATGGAAGGTTGCGTCAACCTTGAGCCAATCAGAATTGAACTGCTGGCAGTTGGCAGAATTAGCCTGCAATATTGCAATCTAACCACTGTGTCAAAGTGGCTCCTAAGAAAGTCTGTGTTCTAAGAATCAATACAATGTCATGGTTCCCGATAGATGAAACCCATCAAAAGAACTTCCAGGCAAAATTATTCCTTAAAGAATATTTTATTCAGGAAACAAAGTATCGGCACTACATAGTTGAACCCAAAAACTAAATTCCTTTCCCCCCCCCAGGATACAAAGTAACAAAGTACAATTCCCACCCCCAATAAATTGTCATAAATCACATTCCCCATTAGTTAAAAGCGGGGGCTTTCTCCCCAGCTCTATCAGCTTGTCCTTGGGTTCTCACAGCAGTGTTATTGTTATGGCTAGCTGAGCTTTCCTTCCAACCCCCTCCCCCGCACCTGATTTCTAAAAGCAAGAAAAAGCATAGTAAAGAAGAAGAGAAAATGGCTGCATTTTCATCAGTTTTCAAAGCGGGAACATCCAATGTTAGCAGCGTTGACACACAAACTTGATGGGACCTAATCAATCATTTGTTTATATGTATTTTTAGATTAAAATCCCATCTTTATTTTTTTACAACTTAAGGGAGCATTCATAAAGTTCTTGCCTATGTTTTCTAGAGGAGTGGTAGTTGAAGTCCCTAAAACACCCAGAAGCCACTAGGTTACAAAAGGTGGAAGCTATTATCTTTATTAAGCCAGACAGGAAAAAATAATCATGGAAAAACAATAGTAGCAATTATTGCTGTAGTAGAGTAGATCTTTGCCTTCTTAGCAGCAACACTTTCCTAGCTTTAAGAAATTTATTTAAATTGTAATGAGCTTTGACAAGCATCATCTATGGTCACTCAATTATTGGATAATTACAGGCAGAGACTGTACAGCTGATTTGCCTCTTCCAGCTCAGATTTTTTTTGAGGAAAGAGTAAAAGCAATGGGAGAGCTTTACCTGCCTCAGCCGCTTTTGACAAACCTGTTTGTTTGCTCTTATGCTAGCATTACACAACCTGGCTGAGCTTTCTCATCTGAAGGCCTTGTGCCCAGGCAGCATCAAATTAAGAGAGCAATTGCTGCAACCAGGCATGTGTGTATGGCTCTGTGTAAAAGGACAAAAGCTGAGAGTAGTGGTGGAGGGATTTGCTAGCAATTCTGTCTCCTCTTCTTTTGCCACAAATTTCAGAGAAGATAAAAAGGACCTGTATGTATGTATGTATGTATGTATGTATGTATGTATGTATGTATTTATTTATTTGTTTGTTTATTTATTTATTTATTTATTTATTATGACCTTTAATGTTTTCACAAATAACTCAAGGTGGTGGACAACTCCAACACACTTTCTTCCTGTGAGGTGAGTTGGGCTGAGAGAGAGAATAACTCTCTCTCTCAGCTGGCTTTCTAGGACTAGAGCTCATGGTGTCTTGTGTTCTAGCTTTAACTACCAGACCAAACTGGCTCTCCTTCTCAAACATTGCTTTGGATAGACTGAGTGTTGCCACAGCAGCCTTGAGTGCTGGCTCAGAGCTTCCTGTGTGCTTTTTTCAATTGCCAAAATGTAAAAGGAATTTTTGGAAGGTGTATTTTGGCAGCTCTCCCACTGAGGTGAGAGTTGTGCTGCAATTAATTTACTTAGCTACAATTGCTTTGCTTCTTTACCTAAGAGTCAATTGAAGGGACTGTTTGCACAATCACAGTTGCCTTCGAACAACTTGGGCCAAGTGACTATAAAACTCTTCAAATCAGAACCTCATTGTATTCTTTCTTTTTATAGCATTACAATTGACTGAGGAAAATGGAAGATAAGCGACAAACATGTGGCCTGTTTTGTTTTAATTCATAACTAGAGCGCTCCCTGTCCTGAATGCATTGCTGCTGCTGGAATAATTCCCAAACTTCTACAAGGCTTGAAAGACCTGGGTAAACATTCAGTGTTAAAACGTATTTCAAAGATTTAAAAAAGTATTGTCCCAATAGTTTTATTGCAAGAGGGGTATGTACCCGTATTAACAAATGAGCAGCCTCAGTTAATACTAAGAAATTTGGGGCTTACAATGGTCTGAAATAAGGACGAAAATGGTTTAAACATTTTGAATGCATATGTTCAGCGACAGCAATCCTTGAACTGATTTTTTTTCTCCCTTACACTATTTATTATCTCAAAGTGTGAGATATTGAGCCCCAGTTCTCCTTTTACAGTCCATAAGAGATACCTAGAACAAAATAACTACACCTTCCATAAATCAAATAATGCAAGCAAAGCAAAGATTTCATTTATCTCAGTCACAGCATCAAGATCAGAGACACCTCTTCTAAAAACAGAAAAGATTAGAGCAGCAGAGATCTCCACTGGCTGAAAAAGGAGGTAGATCGGGGCAATTTTAAGACCTGTGGACTTTAACTTTCAGGGGAATTTTGGAAGTTGAAGTCTACAAGTCTTAAAGTTGCCAAGGTTGAACATCTCTGGGGTAGATGGACCTCCCACCTTACAGGGATGGGGCAAGAAAATGGCAAAACCTTTCCCCACTCCCCATCCCCCTGTATTTGAGTGAATATAATCCTACTCATGGGAATCTGCAACCCATTCTGGAGTACTATTATCTGAGCTAGAACACTTTAGGGACAGGATGGTTCTTTTCAAATCAGATTTCACTTACAAGTAGCCCTCGACGTGCGACCACAACTGAATCCAAAATTTCTGTTGTTACGCAAAATATTTATTGTGTTTTACCCCATTTTACAGCCTTTCTTGTCACAGTTGTTAAGTGAATCATTACAGTTGTTAAATTAGTAATATTGTTGTTAAGTGAATCTGGTTCCCCCCCCCCATTGACTTTGCTTGTCAGGACACAAAAGGTAATCACATGACCCCGGGACACGGCAACTGTCATAAAAATGAGCCAATTGCCAAGAGTCCAAATTTGGATCACATGACTATGAGATGCTGCAATGGTTGTAAGTGGGAAAAACAGTCATAAGCCATTTTTTTCAATGCTGTTGTAACTTTGAACGGTCACTAGATGAATGATTGTAAGTCAAAGACTACCTCTATTTCCTTTTTTAAAATAAAGCATAAGGCTGTATGTAAAGCAAATATAAATGTATTGGCTATTAAAAGACTCAAAAGAAGGCAAATTCCAGATTGCAGGCATAATAGAAGGCAGAAGTTGGAAAGTGAAAAAAAACAACTTTGTTTTCTTTTGAGTTCTTCTAATCTTTCATTTAACAGGATTGGATGTTGGAATTTTGACAACGTTGTGAAACTTAAGCCTTTTGTTTGCTGGTTGTTGACTTTCATTCATGATTTATATTTGGTGACAAAATTCTATAAGTGAACAGTGAGATGGAAGATGTGATTTATTTCTACATACTAACTCAAAAATTTTTTGTAGAATCCTGTGATTTTTCTTCTCAAGGTCTGGCTGCCAAATATGGAAAAAATGAACAAATGAGAAATGTTGCACACAAATAAACATTTCCTGTCTGGGTAAATTAAGCTGGGCCTGATTGAAAATCTATGTACAATAGCACATAATTCACAGATATTATTATCCATTTTTAAATATTTCTTGATAATGTAAATAAGCAGGTGAGTGGATTTACAGTATGTATGTATGTATGTATGGACCAATAGGTATATTTGGGCAGGTTAAATATATATATATATATATATATATACATATATATTGGTGATGGTTACATACAAATATATATATCCTAGGAAAAGATGCATACAAAATAAGTTTATGTTACATGCAACACTTGTATGTAACTTTTACGTATTTGATATATTATAAATTTGAACAGTATTTTCTCTTTAAAAAATTGGAAAAATGATGGACACAACTAAAATCTGAATGAATGCTGACATGGACTGGAGTTTTATACATCCATAGCATGTGACATTTGTGAAATGTGGAGTGTTTTTAAGGTAAGGCTTGGGGAAATTCTAAGGCAGGGGTTCTCAGCCTTGGCAACTTTAAGACTTGTGGACTTCAACTCCCAGAATTCAATTCTGGGAGTTGAAGTCCACAAGTCTTAAAGTTGCCAAGGTTGAGAACCCCTGCAAGAGATCTCATTAGACAGCAGTAGATGGGCTGATTTTAGCAACCTTGAAGTGAGTGGAGTAAGACATACTGCCATTGGAAGACGAAAGCCTCAATGGGACGAGTATATCCAGAATCTAACATTACTTGACAGTTCTACTGTTTGCACCTCAGTAAATAAGTTCCTTGAATTTCTAAAGCTATCTAGCAAATATGTGCACTGAACTCTTCCAGCATGCATTTAGTGGTTGTACAATTCTAATTCTGTATGTAGATTAACCAGCATGGAACTCCTAAAGGTACTCCAGAGAATCATCCACATCTGAATTTCTAATCTAACAACACTTGAGATGTTCCACAACATTTGTTTTCTAGGCTACACTTGCAAAATATTTGCCATTTGAAAAAAAACGTATTCATGTAAATTATACAGTACTAGAAAATGAAGCAGGAGGTAAAAAGTAACCTGCTTTGTTTTTTCCCTTAAACAACTCTCCATCTTTCTTGAGATCTTGAAAAACTGCTAGAAAAGGAAGACCAACCTGAATGTGGCATGGATTGACTACAAAAAGGATTTGACTCTCTGCCACATGACTGGATAATCAAATGCCTAGAAATAACAGGAGTCAGTAGAAACATCAGAAAATTTGTGCAAAGATCGATGGCACAATGGAAGACACAGTTGCAGATCAATGGTGAGAGACTGGGAGAGGTTAATATCAAGAGAGGAATATTTCAAGGAGATTCATTGTCACCATTACTATTTTTTATTGCACTGTTTCCTCTGTCAACCATACTGAATAACTCAGGACATGGCTATCAAACATCAAAAACATCTACTAGACTATCCCACCTCCTTTACATGGATGATCTGAAGCTGTATGGAAAAACATCATCTGAAATAGAATCGCTGCTCAACACTGTCCATATATATAGCCAAGATATTGTTTTGGAGTTTGGCTTGGACAAATGTGCCACACTTACTATCAAACAAGGAAAAATAGTGAAAACTGAAGGAATCAAGATGCCCCACGAAAATAACATTAAGAGTCTGGATGAGGAAGATTACTACAAATACTTGGGTATCCTTCAAGCTGACAATATCAAGCACACTGAAGTCAAGAAAAAGATTAGAAGTGAATACATCAAGAGAGTGAAGAAGATCTTAAAGTCCAAACTCAATGGAGGAAATACCATAAAGGCAATCAACACCTGGGCAATTCCAGTCATTAGGTACACAGCTGAATAGTGGACTGGACTCAAGCAGAACTAAAAGCAATGGATAGGAAGACCAGAAAAATAATGACAATGAATCATGCCCTTCATCCACGCAGTGAAATTGACAGACTTTATCTACCAAGGCAAATAGATGGGCGTGGAATGCTACAAATACATCAGATGGTTGAAGAAGAAAAAAATGGCTTTGGAAGAATATCTGAAGAACAATGATGAAGATGCACTGAAATTAGTATATCAGGAAGGCTTACTAACCACTGGAGAGACCAAACTGGCCTACAAGAAAGACCAAATGAAGAACAGAATAGAGGCATGGGACGACAAAGCACTACATGGCCAATACATTAAAAAAATAGCTGGGAAAGCAGATAATAACAAGACCTGGCAATGCCTAAGAGCAGGAAAATTGAAGAAAGAGACCGAGGGACTAATTCTGGCTGCACAAGACCAAGCCTTAAGGACAAATGCATATAAAGTCAAAATTGAGAAGACAGCAAGTGCCGCCTATGCAAAGAAGCTGAAGAAACAGTGGACCACCTGGTAAGCTGTTGCAAGAAGATTGCACAGACTGACTACAAGCAGTGGCATGACAAAGTAACAACAATGGTGCATTGGAAGATCTGCAAAAAATATCATTTGCCTGTAAGCAAAAACTGGTGGGATCATAAAATAGAGAAAGTCATAGAAAATGATAAAATTAAACTGCTCTGGGACTTCAGAATTCAAACAGACAAGCACCTGCAACATAACACCCCGGACTTAACAATTGTCAATAAGAAAGACAAAAAAGTCTGGATAGTGGACGTGACAGTGCCTGGAGACAGCTGAATAGAAGAGAAAGAACTGGAGAAGATAACAAAATACAAAGACCTACAAATAGAAATAGAAAGACTGTGGCAAAAGCAAGCAAGGGTAGTACCAATAGTAATAGCTCCTTGGGTGCAATCCCAAAACAACTGGATCACCACTTGAACACCATTGGCATTGACAAATTCGCTATTAGTCAATTGCAAAAGGCGGCCTTACTAGGAACTGCTTCCATCCTGCGACGATATCTGTAATACCATCAAACATCCACATCTGCCTATCCCAGGTCCTGGTAAGGACTCGATAGGTAGACAAAATGCCAAATCCAGTCTGAACATCTGGCTGACAGTGCGATGATCGATAATAATAATAATAATAATAATAATAATAATAATAATAATAATAAAGTTGGAAGGGACCTTGGAGGTCATCGAGTCCAACCCCCTGCTCAGGTAGGAAACCCTACACCATTTCAGACAAATGGCTGTCCAGTCTCTTCTTTAAAACGTCCAGTGTTGGAGCATTCACTGCTTCTGGAGGCAGGTTGTTCCACTGGTTAATTGTTCAAACTGTCAGGAAGTTTCTCCTTAGTTCTAGGTTGCTTCCCTACTTGATTAGTTTCCATCCATTGCTTCTTGTCCTGCGTTCAGGTGCCTTGGAGAATAGCTTGACTCTCTCTTCTTTGTGGCAGCCCCTGAGATATTGGAACACTGCTATCATGTCCCCCCTTGTCCGTCTCTTCATTAAACTAGACATACCCAATTCCAACAACTGTTCCTTATATGTTTTAGCCTCCAGTCCCCTAATCATCTTTGTTGCTCTTCTCTGTACTCTTTCTAGAGTCTCAGCATCTTTTTTACATCGTGGTGACCAAATTTGGATGCAGTATTCCAAGTGTGGCCTTACCAAGGCATTGTAAAGTGGTATTAATTCTTCATGTGATCTTGATTCTATCCCTCTGTTAATGCAGCCTAGCACTGTGTTGGCTTTTTTGGCAGCTGCAGCACACTGCTGGCTCATATTTAAGTGATTGTCCACTAGGACTCCGAGATCCCTCTCACAGTTACTACTATTGAGCAAGGTACCCCCTATACTATACCTGTACGTTTGGTTTTTCTTGCCTAAATGTAGAACCTTACTTTTTTCACCATTGAATTTCATTTTGTTAGATAGCGCCCAGTGTTCAAGTCTGTCCAGGTCCTCCTGTATCTTAAGCCTGTCTTCTAGAGTGTGGACAGGCTTAAGATACAGGAGGACCTGGACTTCAATGCCAATCATGAAATGAACCGAATGCAATACAGTGTTGCTATTGGAAAAGTTCTAAAAAAATCAGTATAGGTTTGGGGGTGATGCCAAATCATCCAAAATGTGATATAGGCGCTAAAATGTTAGGCATGCATGGTGGAAAGCTGGAATCATGGAGGAGGAAGAGAACTAGGGGGTGAGCTCGGCTTCAATAGGAGTATGCTATTATGCTCCGACAATAATTCCTTTTTTTTAAAGAAAAGTATTTAACTTAGATATATTTAAAATTCCAAATCCTGAATCACATTTTTCTATTAATATTCTTCCATTTGTAATATAGTATTTGTGCCTGAGATGTATAACACTGCATTATTCTACATTCAGCTGGGTCCATGCTTACAAATGCAATAACATGCACTTATGAATATGCAAGAGCCAGAAGTTACTTGAAGGCTTCCAAAATTAGTTGGTTTTTGAAAAATCTTCTAGACAGTCTTGAAAATTTCAGAATAACTTAATCCATCCTCTCCTGACTTTTGGTTAAACTAATTAGCTGGAAAGAATTCAAAAAGCAGATTGTAGTATGATTGTACCTATTGTTGGAAAATATAACTCTTTTAAAAGATGTTTTATGTTCTCAAATGGCTCAAAAAGGGGATGAAAAATAGATATCATGTGGTTATATCATCCTTCTGGAACAATTTGGCATATCACAAATGTCGTAGAAGTTAACTCAAGAACTGCTGATATCCTTCTAAGCCAGGGGTCTTCAAGCTTGGCAACTTTAAGACTTGTGAACAAGTCTTAAAGTTGCCAAGTTTGAAGACCCCTGTTCTAAGCGATTTTGGTGGTTTAATCACTGAACTCTGAATTCTTATGGGTTTTGCCTGCCAAGTTAATTGCTGTGTACTTTCTTGAAACTGATTTCCCAATCTGGTTCCTCTTCAGATGTGGGCACTTCATTTACCAGAATTGTCAGCAATAGTTAAACTAGTTGGGGAATTTTGGGTGTTGGTCTGTAGTCTGGAGCAAGGTAGGCAACCTTTTATGACTTGTGGACTTCAACTCCTAGAATTCCTGAGCCAGCCATAAAAGAGCCAAGGTTGCTTACCCCTGGTCTGGAGGAATCCAGAGTGGTTGAGGCTTTCTTGAAAAATCCATGTACTTAACCAAGGTATAGATTTTATATGTTTAGAGGTACAAAATGTTACACATTTCTTCTGCTTATCCTGGAAAATAAGAAATCGCATTTGTACAGATGGGCATTAGAATGATGAATTATTTAATGGAGTTATGGCGTGGGTGCTGTACTTTGCACCTGTTTAAAAATATGCTGGGTTTTGTGTATGTGTGCCTTTTTTTTTGTTCAGGCTAGATTGTCTTGTGGAAAATTCCTCTGGAAATACTAGCTGTTACCATGGAAACAAATTCTTTTACTACAGAGAAGCTGGTTTATGACTCACCAGTATCCTAAGTATTCATCATCCTAAAAAAGAAATTAAAAAGTAGATGCAGGGTGACTTGGCTCTACCATTACATGGAGCGTAAGTTGGTCATCTTGGATAACTGATAGTGGAGAGTAGCAGTGGTATTCCCTCAACAATTCTTATGAATTCTCTGTTGACCTCCTAGTTTGGAGGACTTAACAATATGAACTGCACACCTTATCTTAACCCTATGAACTCAAATGTTGCTACTAGGTGACGGGGAGGAGAAGATTGAAACAGCTATTATATGTCCCACAAAGTATATGAATTCCATGTTAATTCAGTGGTGTTCCTTGCCACTGAATAACCTCTACCTATTTACTCTTGCCCGGAGGGAATGAAAATTTACTTGCCTGAAATTATGCCTTTAAATTGCAGTGCTTACATCAGGAATGGACAGAACTGGGATATGGAAAGAAGACTGGAAATGTATTCTAAATTTCTATTCCTGCCTGTTCTGTTAGGTGGGATTTATCCATAGACAAATATAGGACAGAAACTTTTGTTGAAGGAAAAAATCTTCAACAGGGTCCAGTCCAAGCAGGGAATAAACAAAATGGAGACTGCTTTAGAAAGAAGGTTGTAGTTTATTGAAGAGGAGAGCCAGATAGAAAGATGGCTCTGGAAAAACTGACCACATGGAGCAGAGTGGTGGGCTTTTATACCTTCTGGGTTCCTGTTTGAGGCTTTGTATTTCCTGTGTCATGTACTTTGACCTGAGTCTGAGTGTGCCCTTTTGGTATTGGTGGGTTAATCCTATTATGTCTCCTATCCTTAGAATTTGGGTGGGGGTATGTAGATTTTAGGTGTCTTTGTCTTCTTAATTTCTAGCTTCCTGGCTTCAACCTTCCTAAATGGATTATTGAATTTG
This sequence comes from Crotalus tigris, assembly GCF_016545835.1. Lineage (NCBI taxonomy): Eukaryota > Metazoa > Chordata > Lepidosauria > Squamata > Viperidae > Crotalus > Crotalus tigris. Next base: position 2,565,927 of record NW_024096464.1, on the reverse strand, counting down.
CATTTCTAAAAGCTGGCCTCTGCCCAGGGGCTGGAGCTGATTTCTGGAGGCTGGTTTCTGTCTTTTTTAAAAGATCTTCTCCATTATTCCTTTGGGGAAATATATTCTGCCTTTTTAATATCCCCCAAAATATTTCTTTCTCTGGATTCTTCTCACATTTTCATGTTTCATAATAATTCTGTGCAAATACTCCATTCTTCATGCATTGTTTCTCAAGTCAGATAAATAGTTTGAATTAACATCTCCAGGGAAAGATGCAGGCTAGAGTCTGTAAGATTTACAGAAGCTAAAATACATTCATCAGGAACTCATTCAGTCTCAATGTCATCTTTTAAAATCAGGCATAAAAAAAGGTTGCGTCTCAAAGGAGTCTTCAGGAAAATATGTTTGTGTTGCCTGACAGTTGAGGCGCTAATATCTTTGTTGAGACCTCGTGGGTGGTAACAGGCATGGCAAATGTCTAAAGCTGCTTTAGTTATTAAGAGCTGCTAGTACTGCACTTGTAGCAGCTGGCACATGTTAAAAGGGGCCTTCCAGCAGAAGATCCAACAGAACAAAGGATGCATCTTCTCAATCAAAGAATAACAAAGTGAAGAACCTTCACATTAAACAGCAGGTGATCTTTCTTACTAAATTGCATCCGCTTCTGCCACCTTTCTAGAGATAAGGTACAAACACTTGCTGCTTTGATGGTGGCTTGATGCCGGTGGGGTCAACATCAAATAATAGCACCCAAAAAAGGAAAAAAAAACTCTGGTAGAAACATTTTGGGGATGAATAAGAAGAAAAGAAAGGGAGGAGGGAAGAGGAGCTTCTACTTACTTCTTTTATAAAAGCTGCCTGGTTATGTCATCTTCATTGGCTTGTGGGGGCTTTTGCCTACATTTTTGAAAGAAATAGTGAGATGGAGAGAAGCCAGGAGCAGTCTTTATAACTGTGGAAGGCACAGGGAAATGTGGCATGGGAACGCAGCTGGATTGCTAAATCAGAAGAATATTAGATAAGTTTGGACTATCTCCCGAAGTACACAAATTGGACTTCGTGACTAGTTTCACAACTTTTTTGAAATATTGTTGTTTAACCTTGTGTGTGTGATCATCTTAGGGGGGGGGAGTTCATTCAGAACTCGAATAAGTATGTTAATTTGGCTGCATTTCAAAAACCTAAATAAATAAATAACAGAATAACTAAATAACAATATAATAGAATTGGAAGAGATCTTGGAGGTCTGCTAGTCTAGGGGTCCCCAACCCCTAGTCCATGGACCGGAACTGGTCCGCGGCATGCCAGAAACCAGTCCGCCCAAACAAGCAAAGCCCCATCTGTGGGATGCAGACAGTACATGAAACCAAGCCCCCTCTGGTCCACAGGAAAACCTCTCTCCACAAAACTGATCTCTGGTGCTCAAAAGGCTGGGGACCACTGTTCTAGTCCAATCCCTTTCTCATGCAGGAAACCCTATATCATTTCAGACAAATGGTTATCCAATCTCTTCCTAAAAACTTCCAGTGTTGGAGCACCCACAACCTTTGGAGGCAAGTCGATTAATTGTTCTAACTGTCGGGAAATTTCTCCTTAGTTCTAGGTTGCTTCTTTCTTTGATTCATTTTCATCCTTTGCTTCTTGTCCTGCCTTCAGATGCTTTGGAGAATAGATTGACCCCCTCTTCTTTGTAGCAACCCCTGAGATATTGGAACACTGTTATCATGTCCTTCTTTTCATTAAACTAGACATACCCAATTTCTCTAACCATTCTTCATATATTTTAGCCTCCAGTCCCCTAATCATCTTTGTTGTTCTTCTCTGCACTTGTTCTACAATCTCAACATCTTTTTGTATATTGTGGCAACCAAACTGGATGCAATATTCAAAGTCTGGTCATTATGAAGGGGTATTAACATCCATGTGATCTTGATTCTATCCCTCTGTTAACGCAGCCTAGGTGTCATGCCTCCATCCGAGCCTGACTCTGAGGATGACATGGAGTTCCCTGTTGAGGCCCAGGAGGGGGTGTCTGTGGCTTCGGAGGACTGTGGGGAGGAACAGGCTGAACCAGGCCAGGGCCCTTCAAGTTTGGAACAGGGAAGGCAGAGCTCAGACAAGGAGCAAGGCCCCTCCCCACCAGATCCCAGAGCAAGGAGAGCATAGAGGAGGAGGGAACAACGGAGGCAGGCTCACTTGCTCGGGAGAAGAGCATCACGCCCCACTTCACAAGGCACACCTGGGGAGTAGGTATTTAAGGAGACGCTGTGGGGTGGGGCATTTGCCGGGAACAAACATGAACTCTTGTGATGAGAACTCTTATTCCTGGACTCTTTGTATTTTGGATCAAGTTTGTTTCCTGCTGAGTTCTCTTTGCTGTCTTCAGTTTTGCAGTTTGCAGGTTACAGGCAAGCTGGACGTGGAAAAGATCATACTTTGTTATCTGTTTTACTTTAAAGAACTGTTTAACTCCATTGACTGTTTTATTGAACTTGTGCCAGCACATGTGGGGGCTGTTGGGTGAACATTGGCAGTGCTTACAAAGACAATTATTCTGACCAGCTAAGTGCTTTGCTTCTGTTCGGGGCCCTGGGTCATCACACTAGGACTGTGTTGGCCTTTTTGGCAGCTGCAGCATACTGCTGGCTCATATATAAGTGATTGTCCACTAAGACTCCAAGATCCGTCCCACAATTACTACTATTGACCCCGGTATCATCTAGTCTGTAACTGTGCATTTGGTATTTGTTGCCTAAATGTAGAACCTCACTTTTCTCACCACTGAATTTCATTTTGTTAGATAGGACCCAGTGTTCAAGTCTGTTAAGATCGTTCTGTAGCTTGAACCTATTTTCTGGCTTTTCCTGCCAGTTTCCTGTTGTCTGCAAATTTAATGAGTTCACCTTCTATCCCCTCATCTCAATCACTGATGAAGATATTGAAGAGTACTGGACCTAGGACAGAGTCTTAGGGTATCTCACTGCATATTTCCCTCCATATAGATGCAGTTCCATTGAGGATTACAGGTTGAGTGGAAGCTGGTCAATGGGCCATATGTCTTTTGCTTTTGTTGAACCTCTCAACAGCATTTAATATTATCAGTCATAATTAAAGACCGCTGAGCTTGTCAGCTGACAGCCCAAGTTTGAGACCCAAGCACTATGGGATAGGATGAGCTCCTGTTACTTGCCCCAGCTCCTACCCACCGAGCAGTTTGAAAGCATACAAATGCAAATAGATAAATAGGTACCACTTCAGGGGAAAGATAACAGTGTTCCGTGCAACTTTGCCATATAATCATACTGCCCATATGACCACAGAAAGTGTCTTCAGACAATGCTGGTTCCTTCAGCTAAGAAACTGAGATGAGCACTGCTCCTTAGAGTTGGACATGACTGGATAGTGGAATTATCAATATTCATTCTTTACAGATGAAGTTGGATTTTTTTTTGGTCCTGGACTGCTCTCTAAAATAATAAAAACATATTTAAGAGCGCTGAATAATTATCAGTCATAATTAAAGACTGATAAAGATTTGCTCAAATGAATGGCAATGCCAAAGCATTTTCCATATGCCTTGAGTGTTTCAGGAACGTAAGTTTCTCTGGGATTAGAACTACAGTAGTAAAACATCCCCATTAAGTGATACCCTATTACAGATCTTCCCTGAGAAGATCCCATCTGTATTGTTAATTTGCTTGATCAATGCCATCTGAAGCTTAATTTCAGTGACAGCCAATAAGAGCTGAGCCTCTCTGCAATAGAGATGAAAAGGGGGCTGTTTTACAAATTGGTTGCCATTGAACTGACAGTTTTATCAAACAAGTGGGAACAAAAAGTTTATCAAATAGCACTTCCTCAACTGCTGAGAGGGGAGAAGAACTTTTGCTACACTTTCCCTACAAAACAACCCCGACGGCCACTTTTAGGATTTTCTGTACGCACATTGGATTGCTAATAATTTTGTTTTGCTTCTAATTCATTCAAAAGGAGTGTCTTAATATATCCTAGCAACAAATGGAGGGTCTAAAATAGGCTGCCACTGCTGATGATTCATGGAGAAATGTACCACCAGCTACTAATGGAGCTTCTTGCCAGGGAGTCTCACACCTTGGACTTCAAGCAATGGAAATCTTGGAAGTTGTTCAGGTGGTGTAGAACAGAGTCTAAGGCTGGAGAGGCCATGCCCAGCCCTACTATTAGGCAGGTGGTCCCTTTTTGCAGCAGCATTAAAGGTTAAATACCAATTGTGCTGTAGTGGGAGGTGCCATTTGGTTTCTGGATTTGGGCCAGAGGTAACTGATTTGTGGAAGCTATTCAGGCCGGGCTTCAGATCTGATTCAAAGAAATGCGTTTAGCAGAATGCTGCTTTTATCGGTTAATTGCAGGTGCCAAGGTAAGAGCATATTGGGGCTGGCCCGGTTTTGCATTATTTGTACTGACATTTCCTTTCCGTTTAAAGTTACTCTTGAAGTTGTTTATTTCATATGGAGTTTCACAATGCAGCCCAATCTGCGTATAGGCTGAATTAAATCCCATTATGTAAATGGCACTTAGCCATCAGGTTGAATACGTTCCACAGAAGTTGAAGCCTTTGTCCTCACAAAACAGTTACTAAATTTACCACTATTATGTAATTTGTACACATTTATGTATGTCCCATTCAGCTTGGTTAAAACTATGCCTTGCCTTTGCTTTTCTCTCAGTTCACTCGTCTTCACTAGACATTGTTGTCACTTTCTATTTATTATCAACCTAATTTTATTATATCCTAATCCCAGAGAGGCTTTCCTATCTCCTTGGTTTTAGAATTGCTGTTTGCGAAGCTGCATGATGTTAGTGATTTGGAGAGATACATTCAAACTTAATGAAAATGGAGGTGTACCATAGAAAACGTGCAGTACCGAGAACATTCTGTGTAAGAAACAGGATGTGGGTTGAACAACCAGTTTCAGATCATCTGTGCGCAAAAGAAATGGTTTGGTGTGTGTTCCAATTGGTTGGTGTCTATGGAGATTCTCATAGATACCAGCTATGGCAGTGGTTCTCAACCTGTGGGTCGGGACCCCATTTGGGGTCGAACGACCATTTCACGGGGGTCGCCAAACAAGGCTGTCTGCCATTTTTTCCCCCTTTTCTTTGGCCACGCCCCTGGCACCCACTGTATAAGTGGTTGGGGGTCACCACAACATGGGGGTCACCACAACATGGGGAACTGTATTATGGGGTCGCGGCATTAGAAAGTTTGAGAACCACTGAGCTATGGAGAGCTGAAGAAGCTACTTGGATGAAAAGCAAAACGACTTCAAAGAGAAAAAAGTTGCCTTGTGAAAAAGTACCTTTGGGTTCCACTTGGTTGGGTTGAACTGAATCTGGAATGGAGCTGTTCTGGACCAAACATGGTCATTTTGGATCACACATATGCACTATAGGTTGTTTTATGTTTTGCCTGCTATAATTGGACGTTGTTCATATCTTGCAGTTGGGGAGTGATCTTTCAAATTTTCCTATGAATCCTATGACAGAAGTCATGTCTGCACAGCTATTGGCTTAGGCCAGTGTTTCCCAAACGTGACAATTTTAAGGCATGTGGACTTCAACTCCCAGAATTCCACAGCCAGCAATGCTGGCTGTGGAATTCTGGGAGTTGAAGTCCACATGCCTTAAAATTGTCAAGTTTGGGAAACACTGGCTTAGGCCATGGAAATGAGGGATCTTGGTAGGATTTCCCAGGAAAGTAGCAGGTTTTTAAGGAACACATGGCATTGCAAATGGCCTATTGTGGAACTAATTGCCACTAGACAAAGATGAAAAGAAAGTTGAGAGTGATCTGTGCTCACTCAGTGATCATTCAGTATTGAACTTAAACTACCGTTGGTGATGATGGCCAAATACTTAATTTTCTTCCACCTTAAGCAGCTTCCCTTGTCCCAATCTCATTTTAGTGGAATTTAATGTTCTAAAAAAAAAAAATGAGATTGGTTCAGCGTAGCATGTTGAGATGTAGTTTTAGATGGAAAGAGAGATTCCCCCCAGTTACTCCTATTTCCTTGCTTTCTCAAATCACCCTTTTTGAATTTAAATGTTTTCTCCATTCCCCAGAATACTTCCTCCCAAAAGCCCTTTTGGCTGATTTAGACAAACTATTGATTCCAAAAAGTTTGGATGCCCTTGTATTGATAGAGGCTGCCATAAAACAATCAGCTAGAACACCAATATCCCCAGGACAAAGGTTTGCCCTGAGTTCATGAAAAGCTAGACTAGGGCTACCAGATCTGGAAAGCAAAAATCCTGGTGATTAGTAGGTGGCAGGAAAGGGTTTGGCATCTGGCGTTTTCATCCAGAGAGGCTTGTTCTGAATCACATGGTTTCCTATGTCCAAACCAACCAAAATTCTTTTGAATTCTGGATTCCCAAAACCCAGAACAGGCATTTTGCTTTGTCCCGACTGCAACCCCTCCAGAATACAGGAACTGAACTCATAGCAGGCAGCATTCTGTTTTGAACTCGGAGAAAACACCTTTCTTTTCTGCAAAGGCCTCAGCAAAATGATTAGTGCTTTGTTACAAAAATAAATAAATAAATGAAGCAGACTCAATTGCTCCAATCACTGATTAACCAGAAGCTAAAGATGAAACAGACTTATTTTTGGTTGCTTCAGACAGCAGAGCTAAAAACTAATGTCTGGACATGGCAAGAAACCAAATTTCAAATAACCTTTAAGGAAAAAGAATCCCAAGGGTAAAAGCCTGCCCTGAAAGATGATGGAGTCCCTTTGCCAGAGGCATATGAACAGAAGCATAGATGATCATTTGAAGATGCAGTATTTGCAAGATTCATGTGGGCATTCTTCCTCTCCCTCCCTCCCTCCCCCCCTCTCTCTGATGATCAAAATCTTTGCCTTCCAGTGATAAAATACAATTCTCAGAGAATGATATTAATCATAGAAAATGCTGATCCAGGAAAAGGACTGAGAAATAATAAGGTAAGAAGTGCTGCAGCTCAGCCCATGGGAATTTAAAATTAATATCCTTGGCAAAACTGAAGAACTAGCTTAAAGAGTAAGTGAGCAGATCGCATAAGTTTCGATTTCGGTAAAGCCCTGATGAGTGTAGCTCTAATTTAATTGGTATTGTTGTTCTTTGAAGAGAACAAAGGACACTTCTCAATATGTTTTCACTTATTTGCACCTTAGGGCTTAGCAATATAGCCAGAAATTTATGACAGGAAGAAGGATAAGCTGTAAATAATGTTTGTGTCTGTCAAGCATGACACTAAAGAAGAGTGACATGCAAACATTCATACTGATACATAAACATATATTGGTAGAAAATGACGATCCAGTACAGTTTGCAACCACTACAGCAAAAAGTGCTGAACGTGTTTGACGTTGAATAGCCCTTTGAGGATAAAGCTATAGAGTTGACCAATATACTTCGATACCTCACTAGAAAATAATATTCTTATGTACAGTTAGACTGCACATCAAGAAAGACATTTTCTAAGGGACAATAGAAACTATGGACAGGAATTCTGTAATTCGATGGAATTAATTTTAATTTTAAATTGATGGCTTTTAACATTTTATTTGCTTTTAGCCAAATGTCTACTTACAATACCAATATTCAGAATACAAGAAGAATAAAATATAACACAATCACTTTAAACAGATTACAAATATAACATGTTTTTCAAAACATTAGATCAGGGGTTCCCAACTGGGGGTGCTCACACCCCCTGGGGGTGTGAGATGATATTCCAGGGGGTGCGAAAAATTAGGTTTAGAAGTTTCAAAATTATAGTGTATATGCATAATTTGTTGTCGTTGTTGCAGACTTTATGAAGTGCTTGATAACAATGAATCTTATTCATTTACAACTTTATCAATAATTTGACAACATAGGACCGCATCAGAAGTTTTATAACAATTAGGTTTGCCATCGCGGCTGCCGCAGCCGCTGGAAGACAAACTCTCTCTTCCATGTTTGGTTTTGCTCCGCTGGGGGACCCTGGAAAGGGTCAAAAGTCGCCCTGTAGGGGCGATGAGCAAGGAGGGGACCCCTGCTTAATCACAGGAGGGCAGCAGCCCTTCTGCTTGATCGGGGGCAGTCCTCCAAACTGGCGGAGGAAAGACTGGCCATAGTAATATGGCCCATCACTAGGCTGCAGACAGCCAAAGTCAAACTTACCACCAGGCACTTCGAAAGCAACATGGATGAAACTGGGTGAGATCCAGTCTTCTCTTTACCCTAAGTATTTTCTTTTTCTGTAGAAGCTGCCTGAAGTATCTTTCCCACTGTGAGGAGAGAGGGAAACGAATTTCTATCCTACTCTCTAAGAATAGCAATGACTAACTACCCAGGGGAATTAAAGCACTAAAAGAGTATCTTTAATCTAATTGGATTTATATGTTCCTGAAACTTGGGGACCAAATTTTTTCCTATTTTTATTGGAGACTTTTGCTTTTATCCAGTGCTTTTTTTGTAAAAAAAAAAAAAAAAAGGTGTCGGAACTCACACACATCATACAACCCACCTTGCCTACCCTACAAGGTTCCATCCAAAAAAGGTGCTGGAACTCTGTTCTGGGCGTTCTATGATAAAAAAAGCCCTGCTTTTATCTACAAAAAAGAAATAAAATTGGAAAAAGGATTATAAAAACTTTGGATTTAAAAAACTTTAAACGGCATCAGTGACATCTTGTGGCAAAGTTTGGTATTACAACTTGTAAGGTGGGGCTTGCATTCTATTAGCTGTCTTCCTTCTTTGACACCCCTATCCTCATCCCACAGACTTCATGGAGGAAAACCAGGAAAAGTTTGGTGGGAGGTGAAAATATTTCAGTGCTTTCATCGGAATAACATTTGCTGTTCACCTGGGAAAGAGAAACTGGTTACCTTGCATTTGTACTAATTAATTAAAACCCTTACTATTCTTGACCTGATCTTGTATCTGTCACATAATTGTAATAAGCAATGGGGGCAGGGGAGACTCTAACTCAGATATGACTTTATCAATACATTTTATAGACATGCTCTCTTGGATCAATTATAAAATAGATCTGTGTAGAACTTAGTCTGTACCAAATGTTAATACTGAATGCTATATTATTATAATAAGCTTGACTATATAAGCCATTCCTTTGAGATTCCTAACCAGAGAAATCATTCCCATTGCACATTGTTTTTTCTTTTTTCCTAATTAGTGTAACAAGCGAAGCTAACAGAACATATGATCCTAGCATAAGTTTGTCTATAGCAGGAGTGTCAAACTCAATTTCACTGAGGGCCGCATCAGCATTGCGGTTGCCCTCAGGGGGCAGGGTGGGTGTGGCCAAAGTGGGTGCAGCCTACTGGGTGAGCATGGATGGAGTGGGTGTGGCCTACTTGATGTTTGCATCAAGGGTGCCTGTGGGGGCCTGGGCAGGAGTGGGATAGATCTGAGGGTCTCTGGCAGAAGGGGGTTGGACCAGGGCAAGTGCCAAGGCATGGTCCACTGGAGGAGCCTCACTGTTCCTCTCAGGCCATGCAGGGGAGGGGGCTTATGGAGCTAAGACTGAATGCGTTTCAGCATAGATGGCCACCACAAAATTATACATTGGCTCCCGGCTGGCCTGGGCCAGGGCAAGGAGAGGGGGCCATTCCCTCACTGTTTCCAGGATGGCTTCACGGGCCACATGAAAACACTTTGTGGGCCGCATCCGGCCCCCGGGCCTTGTGTTTGACATGTCTGGTCTATAGCATTTATAGTATTAGTTTCATAAGGATCTATACATAATCCTCGAGTTACAACAATTCATTTAGTGACCATTCAAAGTTACAGTGGCGCTGAAAAAAGTCACTTAGGACTGTTTTTCACACTTAAGACCGTTGCACCAGCCCCATGGTCATCTGATCAAAATTCGGATGCTTAGCAATTGACTCATACTCATGTCGGTTGCAATGTCCCAAAGTCATTTGGCAACCTTCTGGCAAGCAAAGTCAATGGGGAAGCCAGATTCACTTAACAACTGTATTACTAAGTTAACAATTGCAGCGCTTCATTTAGCAACCATGGCAAGAAAGGTCGTAAAATGGGACAAAATTCACTTAACAAATGGCTCACTTTGGGACTGAATTATAGTCATAAGTCGAGGACTACCTGAACAATTGTACATATATCAATATTCAGTAAATGTGTATAGCAAATTAATTGTTTCTGCCCAAGATCACAGCAGAAGGGAAGTTAGAAGGAAAACAATTAACTTGAATTTAATTCCAATATGAGCACTATTTAGTTTATTTCCTTTTGGGGCAGGGGTATTTCTTTATTCTTTATCATAATCTGGATGGGAAGACAGTGATTGAATTACTTTTCTGATATTACACTATTGGTTAGTTGAATGTTCTCTGAATTTTGAAGTTAGCAGGACTGAAGTTACTAATTTCACACCAATTTGTGAAGAATTGTGGGGGAGTAGTGATGTGGATGTAGTGTTAACAGTTTCCCTAATTGTGAGCAATCTATGCTTGTGAGAGTTTTGTGTGTTTATTTGTGTCTGTATGCATGCATGCAGGAGGACGCATATGTGTTCTTTCAAGTCAGTTTTTCACTCCTGACAAGTCCCTAAAATTTTTTGGGCAAAGTTCTTTGGAACTGGGTTGTCATTGCCTGTTTCCTAGGGCTGAGAGAGAATAACTGGCCTAAAGTCACCCAGCTGGTTTTGTGCGTAGGGCAGGATAGAACCCATAGTTTCCCAGATGTCTTAACCACAATACTAGATGGCCCTCTTGTGGGAATTCAGACAGGCCTATAATAAGAACGTGCACTGCACAGTATTAGCAGCTTCTGGATAAGTGATTGAGCTTATCTCATTTAGAATGCAGGGATCCAATCTCTGCTGTAGAATAAGTCAAAGAGCCGTGACACAGAAACAACAACAAGAAGAAGAAATAATGAAGTTGCTTCCTCACTGGTGATTCAAAAGCATCTTCATAACATCATCCAGTCATAAAGGAAGTGAAATAAAATCTGTCTTCATTGAAGTTATTTTGACAGAAAACATTGGATGATTCTAGAAATAGTATAAAGTGCTAGTGGGGAAATAACCCTAATGACACTAGCAAAGGAGAAAAAGTAAACTTTTTTTTTTTTTTGAAGAGTCAGAAGTTTTGGAATGCATCTGGGTGGTGGAACTGTGGCATGAAAACCACTTTTGTGTGTATTGAGATAGAAACTCATGGAAACCATGAGTCATTCGTGGCTATTGTTGCTATTGTTAATTCCAGAGAATTAACTATACTTAAACAAGAATACCATCAAATCTTTGATCCAGACCAAGTAGTTTCCTCTAGAAAAGCAACTTTTAACGCCTCAACTCCCTCAGATTGAGAAGGAACCATTGCAAAATAGATCTGCCACCGAATGAGACTAACCAGAAACTCCTGGAATTTCTCTTTGCATAGCAAACATGTTCCTATAGATCAGGGCAAGCTGGCTGAGGAATTCTGGGAGTTGAAGTCCACAAGTCATAAAAGGGCCAAGTTTGAAGACCCCTGCTGTAGATATATAAACTGATCATGTAGCTGACAAGGTATGATGGTATTTGCATGGTTTCTGTAGCAGCAGATTGAAATTCATCACCTGCATTTTAAAGTGCTAAATTTAAGAGAATTATGGCAAATTTGAGAAGTAAATGAACTATTCCAGATGGAAGAGGGTTTTTTTTTCATGATAGCAGGATGATTCCCCTAGCCATCAAGAAGGTACAGGTAAAGTCTACACTTGAATTTTCATAGGAAAATTCAGTATAATTGCTGTTTAGAAAGATTGTTATAATTTTAGTAAATGAATGATACACTTTTTGTCATTTTTACAGCTCCGTGATTTATACTTAACTTTGTCTTCTTTTTCACGCCTGATGTGTGACAGCATGGCATCTTCCACATGAACAAACTTGTCCAAGTTGCAGAAAATGTGACAAATTTTACATGAATTTACCTGTCCTGTGCCAGAGGGAGAGCAAATGTATCCTGCAGGAGACAAATGAGTCAAGGGTCACTAAAAATTGTACAAGATGCTGGAAAAAGTAGCTGTTGAAATATGCAGAGCTACATATCCTAGTTTGGTGAGCATAGTATTTAGAATTGCTGTATCATGAGAAACACTCTTTTCAACTAAGGATGTTAATTAATGTCCACAATATAAAAGGTGTACTCCAATAAAATAAATATTGAAAATAAAATAAATATGCAATAAAATAAATTAATAAAATTATTACACAATAAGTTTAGTGAGCCATTTATTATATTACAATAAAAGTTGTACTATACAGAGCTATCTCTACAAATGCAGCTATTCACTATTGAAAGTTTGGGGCTTTTTTCCAATACAGGCAATTCTTGCTTACCAACTGCCTTGTGCAGAGACAGTTCAAAGTTACAACAGTGAAAAAAAACACCCAACTTTGCAACCAATTCTTGCATTTATAGCTGTCACAGCATCCTACAAACGTGATCGCCATCCACATGAATGCACGGCTATATTTAATGCTTGAAAGGGAAGTAATATAAGTCCATCATGGTCACATGATTTTCCACTTAGTGACTGAGTTTCCAGCCCCAATTATAGTTACTAAGTGAAGACTACCTGTAGTTTTTTTCTTACCATCCTGCTACAGCCACTGGTACGTCTCTATTATTTAATGATTTTCTTGAAAAGGATACAAGTAAAAGAGGGATTTCTACATGTTGTGAGGTTGCAATGTAAATCAACCCCCAGATAATATGATAATCTAGGATAGTGGGAACTAGAGCTGATGTTTTTAAACATTTTATTTAAAAGGTATTAGAAACCTTGTCTTATATATTTGATTTTTTTTCTTCTATTTTGGCATGTAAATATAATATAGTATAAAATTGCATATCATGTGCAAGTGGTTTTTGCTCTCAGTATGTAGTTAATACGAATGAAGGTGAATATATTTGTCCTGGGATAATGCTTTTGTACAATGTATTTGTAAAGATCACTTGGAGGTTGGAGATACTTCCTATATAATCTACTGAATCCTCTGCATGGATTGCTCCTTTGACTATATGGGTGGGGAGGAAGCTAACCACCAGATTGCAAGAACACAAACGAACTGTTAGACAAGAAGACAAGAACTCAACAGCCTCACACTGCAATGAACAAGGAGACACATTCAATTTTGCAGTTACTAAGATTGTTGGATGAGCAGACACAAAAACAGCCAGGGAAGTGATTGAAGCCTGGGAAACAGGCACCTTGTCAGACTATAGGAGTGCTGATTTACCACCAGCTTATCAAGTACTTAGAAGGTGGGGGTTGGGCAGCACAAACAAATGAACACTAATGACTTAAAAGCCAGCCATCAATACACCCCAATCAACATCTAAAAAGCCACTTACAACAGGCAAAATACATATCACACACAGAACAGCACATACTCTACTGGAGAGAAGTTCCCTGAAGATTGGCTCCAGCATAAGTCTGAAAGTTGGAAGACAAAACCTCTTGTCTTGGTGCCCGACCCAGATTGGATCATGCAATTAATAGCTGGAAGAAATGTTTTTATGCAAAGCTTTGCACTAGTAAATTGTTTTATTGTCTTCTTTTTATCCTGTTCCACGGTTTATCTTTTTATTGTTGCTCTTACGATTTCAAAGCAATGTTTTAGAGATTCTGAAAAATCAATATAAAAATATCTATACCAAGAAAGAAGTATTATACTGTAGCTTGATTTTATGAATGAACTGGAGGTAAATAAATCACCCATTATGGAGCAGATACAACTACAACTATTAATCCATAAACAACAGGTTTCTGGTCTTCGATTCTTGCCTATAATTAGATATAGGAAATTAAGAAGTTCTTTTGCACGGTATTTAATTCCTGCTTCCCAGAATGTAGTCTGAAAGTTTTACAAACAACTAAAGATACTGATCCTTTTCAAAAATTCATTTTTTTATTGACTGAGACATTTAGAAAAGCTACTGCAAAATTTCTATTGAGCAAGCACCTCATTTGATCTTTATAATTGTCCTTCTGATATGCTCAAGTCATCATACAAAAGGCAGAAGTAATGGGAGGAAACTTTAGAGAGAAATCTTTCTCTTCTGAAGTGGGGATCTTTTATAGTGGGAAGAACATGGAGAAAGTCCTCAAGACCTTTAATATAAGAGTGGGGGGGGAACCTCTGTTTCCATGGAGATTCATTAGTCAGAACTGAGTTAGATGGCCCATTGGTTCAGACTACCTCTTTCATATATAGTGATTTCATACGCATAGCAGTTTCAAGCTTGGCACAGAACTGTAAACAATTATTTCCTTGTTTTTTCCATCACCAACCCAACAGCCAAAGCACTAAAAGCTACAAGGGAAAAAAACAGGAACCTGAAATTATTGCTTCCGCCCACTTATATCTGGTTGCCAGTTATGTGTTGTAACAAGGTAGTTGAACAGCCACCATTCCTGGCCTTCTCATTACAATGACAATTGTAAACTCTGTGTGGATGAAGGCAGAGAGATGCTTAATTCCAAGACCCTTTATGAGAAACAGCAGTGGTTCTGAAACCTGGAATATCATTATTATTTTAAATCACTGCATGGATTCCTAGGTAATTCTTCCTTGCACTAATGAATTTCAGTCCCACTTCGTTTCTGCCTCTTTGGTACCCCTTAACATCTCTGCCTTAAATAGTTCTTCTTCCAAGTTTCCAATAGTTCTTCCAAGTCTCCAATTTCCCTGAACCATACATCTATGATTCCTAATTCTGGGCACTACTATATTTCCACCTCAATAGTCAGAATATTTATAAATATTTCATAACCGCAGTTTGATCAATGTCATGTGAAGCTGGGAATAGACTGGCAATCATAATGTTTAGTCTACTTTATAAATATTACTTTTGGTTCAGTGTGCATGTTAATTCAGGTTAGAACATGAAAAGCATCACACTCAGAATCTGTTGAAAGAATTGTGATTAATATAAGCACTGCTAGATGAAATGCCATTTCCCTTTTCTTGTCCTGATTATTTAGGGCTGCTGGAAACTTTTATGAGTTAATCTTAAATAATTTCTGAAGTAAATTTTTCAAGATTTCACAGAAAAAAAGCTGTAAAAGCTTTCAAAAATTGCAGATAGTTACCAATAATGTTAACTTGCACATTCCATATAAAAATAACATCTGTATATCTGTCTTGGCAAGCAGATTAATTTCAATTCATATATAGTTTCATGAGATGTAAGGTTACAATTACCTTTTCTGCTTGTTGTTACATACTTATTATCTAGCTCCTAAGACCTCATATTTTAAGTGTACAGAATAACTTAACGAAGATACTAATGAGGTTATTTAAAACAAAAGAGCAAAAGTAAGTAATTATTCTAAATTGTGTAGTCATTCAGAGAAAAAATATCAATGTTTCTTTCCTTTTCTCCCCACCTAGCTGACATATGCGGCATCCTTGTTCTCTTTGTCTAATTTTTAACACATTCTTTTGTAGCTAAGATTTTGCTATCAGTTTTAGAAAGATGCATGAGAAACAATAGTAATATTCTCCTTCCTTCCTTCCTTCCTTCCTTCCTTCCTTCCTTCCTTCCTTCCTTCCTTCCTTCCTTCTTCTAAAAGCTCTCAGAGCAACCTACAATAAAAACATAAATAACATCTTTAAGTTGAATTAAAGGAACATAACAAAACAATTAAATAATAATTGAGGACAGTAATTAAAAACAACAGAGACTATTAACTCTATTATTTTAGAAAATCTAAAATTATGTCAGCTAAGACATAGGAACTGGTAGCTAAGTGAGAAATTGCAGGACCACAATGGTGCTTTCTGGCAGAAAAGACACAAGATTATGTAATTTCACACCTTTGGCTTTTGCTTGCCTCCTAACCATTGTCCCATCATTTAGGCTTGAGTGTCTTGTACACATCAAAAGCAATGTTATTGCACCACAACCTGAGTCTGGAAACTGTAGACATGCTGCACAAGCAGTGTACTCTCTTGAAATCCATTTCTCTCCAATCTTTCTATTCTGCAAAGTGGGGCAGGGAGAAAAAAGCAATCAATTTCTGTAAGAGGCCTCCTTTGCCTGACCCTTTCCTTCTGTCGACATGGTTGTATTGCCCTGAAAGTATAAAAAAGCAGACAACTTATTCTTTCTTTCTCTCCAATCTCTCTGCCTTGAAGGGTGGTGTGTGTGTGTGTGTGTGTGTGTGTGGGTGGGTCAGGCAAAGGTAATAGGACCTATAGAAATCACTTCCTTTTTAGATCATACCTGCCTGGGAGCTACAGACATGTAATGGAAATGGCTTATAGTAATCTTTTGAAATATCTCCCTTTCCAATCTCTCTATTCTGTGGGAGAGGATGGGAGAAAAAAAGCACTATAGGCAATCTTTTTCTTGCCTTACCTTTCTCCCCACCCTGCAGAGCAGAGAGCTTGGAGAGGGATTTCAAGAAAGTAAGCTGTTTGCTTGTCTATGCATTGAGAGCAATGTAAACATGCCAGCCATAGAAAAGGGTCAGGCAAATCACCTACAGAAATTTGTTGCTTTTTTTCCCTCCCCTCCCACCTCACAGTGCAGCGAGATAGAAAAATAAGAGGTTTCAAGAGCGTATGATAAGTTGTTTGTGCAACTTGTCATGGCTCCAAGTCCTGGGCTGCCAGTATGATTGCATTGCTCTTGAAGTGTAGAAGAGCAAATCCCTTTCTCTCCAATCATTCTGATCTGCAACATGGAAAAAAAATGCATAGGTCAGGCACAGAACAATATACATTTACCGTAATGGCAATCACATACTGTAACTGAGGGATGTTGCAAGGATTATAAATGTTTGTAAATGGAATGTAAAGTTATTTTTTTCAGCATTTTCATGACTTTGATGGTCACTGAACAAAAATCAGCACTGCCTGTAAAGACACTGCAAGAGAGACCAAATGGAAAGTAAGCAGTCATACATACAACCATGATGGGATTCCATTGCCTGCTGAAGAATTTTAACCACTGAATAAATTTTTTTCCCTATGGGAGTAACATAAAAATAGTGCAATGGAATGCATAAATGACCTTGAGGAAAAGGGGGGGGAGAGATGCTGTGTAGGAAACAATCTGCCAAGAGAGGCAAGAGCCCCCAGTGGCTTAACAGTCAGAGAAAGAAGCTTGGGAAAGCCCACCCTAATGGAACAAGTAATTTAAA
Source organism: Crotalus tigris (assembly GCF_016545835.1). Taxonomy (NCBI): domain Eukaryota; kingdom Metazoa; phylum Chordata; class Lepidosauria; order Squamata; family Viperidae; genus Crotalus; species Crotalus tigris. The sequence continues at coordinate 2,548,741 of NW_024096464.1, read as the reverse complement.
GTGGTGGCAGAATGTTTGTGCTTTCAGACTTGCAAGATTCTATTAACATAGGCTTACAATAAAGTAAAATTAGTTCAGATAATCCTGTTTCCTGTCTGGTTTACCTGGGATAGCTGACAAACAGCGACATGACTATGAAAAGTGTACCGTAAATAAAGTTGAAATATAATAGTTGCAGAATCTTAAGTTAAAGAGCTATTTATTTATTTTTTTTGCATATTTGTGGGCAGTGGGGACAGAAAGTGGGGAAATGCTTTGGGGGAATTTCTACCCTGGCAACATTTCATGCTGAATTACTTCCATGGCTGCTTTTTGAAAAGCCATAGCCCCCAATTAAGTGCGCATTAGGTCTCACCCACAGTCCATTATGATATGGTCAATGGGCTGTGACAAATTCCCTCTCAAGTTGAAAAAGAGCCTTATCTAGAGAAAGAATGAAAGATAAGAATCAAGTCTGCACAAAATGAAGCTTTTGGCTTTCTCTCAGCATTCCAGGCATGCCTCATTAGGTTGATTTAGAACCAGGTGTGTGTGTGTGTGTGTGTGTGTGTGTGTGTGTGTGTGTGTTTTAAAAATGCTGCCTCAACCATTTCCTTGTCCTTCCCTGAATCCTTGAAAATAAAGGGTGCAGCTACAAGTGTTTTGTCTAGCTTGTGAAGTCTTTCCAGTCTCTGGATATAGGCCATTTGGCATGCAGAGCCATTGCACAAAACATTATATAGGTCTGATCCAGATGGAAACTGGCACCATGTCAGATTCTTCTTTGCATCCCTCCCCTCAGTATCTTCCCAGAATTTCCCACTTAAGTTGGGTGCATTGCAGATTCTAAACCAACTGCAAATACCATTGGAGTGGATCCAGTCTAGGTGATTAGACCCTGGGATCTGGTGTGTTTGTTGAACTCTATAACATTTCTACTACTTTGGATAAAGTGTAACTTGTTTTTACTTTTTAAAAATGGTTTGGAGACTAGCCTTCCCTAAAGAGGCTTTAAGTCACAACTTCCATCATATTTCATCAATGGCCATGCTGGGTGATTTGAACATATGCCAAATGTTTAATGAAAATTAAAAGTGAGAAAAGGCTGATTGGAAGCTGCTCCTTGGGTAAAGATCTGTTCTAACCTACAGCCTACAGCAGGGGTCCCCAGTCTGTGGCCTATTGGGAACCAGTCCATGCAAGCAGTGAGTGAGTGAGCAAAGCTTCCTCTATGCAAGTGTGGGATCTAGTTTGCACACGTGAAACCATTCCCCCCTCCCGTCCGTGAAAGACAATTTCTTCCAAAACCAGTCCTTGGAGCCAGGAAGGTTGGGGACCGCTGGCCTTCAGTAAGATTACACAAAGTGGACAATTGAAGTATGAAAAGTTTTTCCCACTTCAGAAAGTCACTGCAGCTATGTTCTTACAACACAAGCACAAATAAGCCAACCAGAATTTAGCCTAGAGCAGGCATGTCAAACTTGCAACATCACGTGACGTTGCGTGATGTATCAGGACTTTTTCCCCATTGCCGGCAATGGGGTGGGTATGGTTTCGGCGTGACGCATCTGGCCCATGGGCCGGCAGTTTGACATGCCTGGCCTAGAGCATGGTGCAAGCTCATCTTGCACAACTCAGATTATGATTCAGTGTGTTGTGCAAATGGCTTGGATGAAAAAACTGTGAATAATTTAAGGATGGGGAAGCATGTTACATGAATATGGCCAATGATTAGCCCAAGGTCCTTTAGCACTACAGCATACATTTTGGGAGTTGAGAGAGAAAGTGTCTCTCCTACACTTGATGTAAATAGTAATAGCAACAACAGCAGAAGCAGCCTAGGTTCATGCATGTTATAGCCCAGGATGTTGTATGAATCCAGCTACTAACATGCAATAAATTGTGTTTATTTAACTTACAGGGATGAGAGAGAAAAAAGAAGAAGACAGAGAATAGAGTAAAGTTTTAATCTTCTGTGGTTCCATCTTGGAAAATGAAGATAAATTGCAAGTCCGTTTCAGGTAGACTGAGAAATTTGATTCGATCGTCATACTAGAAACATTCACTATCACCTTACAGAAATAACTTGAAGACTCTGATGAAGCAAGATATGGATGAGAATGAAAACAACTACCATGCATAATGAGGAGGACTTTCCCTGATTCTTTTTGATCTCTCTTAATACATCATGAAATGCATAGCAGGGTTTGCTGTTTGTCAAAAGGCACACAAATCCCCAGTGAAGCAGGCATGTTTCTGTAATCATTGCTAAGGAAAAGGGGAAGATCAAGCCTAGCAGTGTTGTGGTGTTGGTGTGTGAAAGCGATGTAGCCAATACAATGTGATAATTGCTCCAAGCTCACTTCCTTTGCCTCTGCTGGGAATGCACATAAACTCAAGGTCAAATCTTAGCAGCAAATCTCAGCCAAGCCTGGATTAATGGAGTAAAACTGAAAGTGGTTAGTTACTTTCTTCCTTTCAGTTCTTTCAGGTCGGCCACCTCTTGGGTGAAAATTCAACTCAGTCATGCTTTTTAAGTGTCAGTGCACATCAAAAGCCAGCAGCTCTATGAACGATGGCAGCAACCTCACTTGTTCTTTTGTGGCTTTAGAAATACAAGAAAAGAATTCTGGGTTGTGAGACATTTCCTGAAGATAATTTTTTCTTTGAGTGTGTGCCATTTAATAGAAATAAGTGAAACGTAGTTCATGGGAAGAGATTGAGGAGTGAAGAGCCCCGTCAAATGATGGCAAATCAATTCCCACCTACACTCTTCTGCTGTTTTTGTACAACACACGAAACCAAAATGTCTAATCTATGTGCATTGTATTTCTCTCCCCCACCCTCCACAGCCCCCGCTCCCATTGAATATGATTCTTGAACCAGAATGATAGGTTTACCATATTATTCAAATCTGGAGAATCTGTGTGAAAATTATGGAGACATGTGAAAATTATCAGAACGCTATAACACATTTACCTAAAACAGTGGTTCTCAACCTTTTTAATTCTGCAATCCCAACCGGTCGTAAGTCGAGGACTACCCAACCAGTCGTAAGTCAAGGACTACCCAACCGGTTGTAAGTCGAGGACTTTCCCTGCCCGGGAGTGCCCCGCATGCGTGGTCCGCCCCCTGCGCCGGCTGAGGCATAGCTGGCAAGCGGCAGAGACGGCGCAGGCCGACCACCGGCTGGGCCACCAGCTGGCCCAGCCCAAGGGAGGTAAGGCACCCGCCGGGCCCCACGCGCACCAGCAACCCTCCCTGCACCCGCCGGCCTCTCACCTCCCACCCCTGGTCCTCTTTTACTTACATTTTTGGTAGTTGTTCAGCAGGGAGGGGTGGAAACTTCCAGACAGCTCGCCTTCACTGCAGACAACTTGCAGCACCATTTGCAGAATGGGACTTTTGGCGGGCTCAGCAGGGCAGAGACAGCCTGGACAATTCCTATTAGCTTTTGAAAGCCAATAGAATTAGACTCTATTCAAGAGAGTCTATTCTATTGGCTTTCAAAAGCCAATAGAATAAAGGGAGTAGCACAGCTAAGGAAAAGGGGGAAAAATGGCGGACTGCATTGTTTGGTGACCCCATGAAATGGTCATTCAACCCCAAATGGGGTCCCGACCCACAGGTTGAGAACCGCTGACCTAAAAGGAAGACTCTTTTTTCCCTCAAATAATGGCTGAAACAATAAATCTGGAAGCAATTTTTATTTTTGCTTTGGGACCTTGCACATTAGATGGTTATTTGTGGTAAAGATGTTGAGTTTCTCATTTATATTTGAAGCAAGCAGGGATGTGACCTATGGGACAAAAAGGAAGTCTGTTTTCTAGTGAAGGCGGGACAAATGCACTTTTCACCACCCTCAGAGAACAATGCCTTGCAGCAGGCCATAACCTTTCTAGTCTGATAACGTTTGGGAGAAAGCAGCCACACAGAGTGGTCAGAGAAAATTATGAATTGCAGAGAAGAATGTCCCAAAAATGGGGAAAGAAAACAATGGTGATGATGGCATTATCCATTCAGTTGTACCTGGCTCTTGGCGATTCTATGGGCCAGGTGTCTCCATTTTTTTTGACTTTGCATTACTTCTTTGACTTGTTCTATGCTGTAGCTGGTCTCAACATTAATGGTGTCCAGCCACCGCGTTCTTTGGGGGCCTGGTTTCCTTTTACTGCTAACCTTTCCAAGCAAAATTGCTTTCTCCAGTGAATTTCCCTGCACGACACAGAAAACAAATGTGGGCATAAAATTTGCTTATCATTTTGGAAATCCTGATCTCTAGATATGTGCTCATATTTGGAAATAATTGCCACCCTGCATGCCCAAGCAGGAGGCAGCATTGGAGCAAACTTATTAGGACTTCAAAATTAAGCAGGCAGGGGATATCCACAGGGAGGAGCATAAAAAAAAGCCACACCATATAGTCCAAGCCTGTGAGGGAAGTTAGCCCCCCCCCAGAAGGAAATATTAAAAAGGAAAATATATTTTTCACCAAAAGGATTTTTTGAAAAGCAGAAACCAAACCTGGCCCCAAATTTCTTTGTCCCAAGGAAGAGCTAGCTTCATACAAATGTAAATGTAAAACCATCAGGAAGGTTGGAGCCAGGGAACTCAAGAAGACAAAGAAACTCTTAAGAGTCATTAGCCCAGCCCCAGGGAAGCAGGAGATGACTTTTGGGATATAATAGGACTAACCCATTACCATCAAGTATACCATAGAGGCACACCTAAACTCAGGTCAGAATACGTGACACAGGAAATAGCCTCAAAATTCATGCCACAGGAACAGGAAACTATTCCAAACAAAAGGCTAGAGGGGGGTATAAAAACCTACTACACCATGTGCTCAGCCCTTCTCTCCTCTGCTCTTTCCTGAAGAACCATCTTTCTGCTTCTTCAATAAACTGTAACCTTCTTCCCAAAGCAGTTGCCATGTTTGCTTATTTATTCCCGGCTTGGATGAACCAGGATGAAGACTTTACTTCTAACACCTGCTTTCTATATAATGTTCCTTTCCTTGTACTGTATAGAATTTGGGGGCATGGGGAGAATCATTGCTCCTTTCTCCTTACACTGTCACCAACAGCAAACTGACACTGAGTGCTTGGAAGGATCATCATGGTGATGCATCCTGGATTTATTTATTTTTTATTTACCAAATTTAGAAACCGTCCTTCTTCCTCACAGTGGGAGGGAAATGCCTTTGCCCAGCAGGTCTGCCAGGCACCCCCTGTGCTTTTGTTCTCATTCATTGCCAAGCAAAGACCTTTTGACTTCCCTGATTCATTCACTTGCTTTCGTTACAGCTTTTCCTTCTATCTTAACCCCCCTGTGGTCTTCTTTTTATATTTTTATATTTAAGGCTCAAGCATAAATATGTCTCCTCTTCTTATTCTACATTTTTTGGGGGGGTGGATTGGCAAGGAATGGGGAAGTCACAAGCTACCTGGAGGATTTTGGCCTTTAACTTCTGCAAACACGTTTTTAAAAAGAGGAACAAAATGGTGGAGTTCTTCGCACCTTTAGCTTTTTGGATGCTAGCTCAGAAAAAGATAAAAGGAAGATAAAGTGGAGACTGGAGTTCAAAACCAGACTTAGATAATCTGGTCAGTGAAATCACAAAGACTAAGAAGCTCTTTTATTCAGTACAACAGAAACTAGAAAAATAATTTAAAAGATGTTCCAATACTTTGTGGGTGCTGCTTCTGCTATGTGCTCCTTTTAAAGTTTCTCTTATGTCAGATAAAAAAAAAACATTTACATGGAGGGAAATGTGTAGTGGGGTGCCCCAGGGCTCTGTTCTGGGCCCAGTGCTCTTCAACATCTTCATCAATGATTTGGAAGAGGGGATAGATGGGGAACTCATCAGATTTGCAAGCTGGGACCTGGGATAGGCAGATGTGGATGTTTGATGGTATTACAGATATCTTCACAGGATGGATGCAGTTCCTAGTAAGGCCGCCTTTTGCAATTGACTAATGGCAAATTTGTCAATGCCAATGATGTTCAAGTGGTGCTCCAGTTGTTTTGGGATTGCACCCAAGGCGCTTCTTCTTCTTCTTCTTCTTCTTCTTCTTCTTCTTCTTCTTCTTCTTCTTCTTCTTCTTCTTCTTCTTCTTCTTCTTCTTCTTCTTCTTCTTATTATTATTATTATTATTATTATTATTATTATTATTATTAGGCTGCATTTCCTCTGAACAAATGGTTAATAACAAGATGCAATAATAGGAAATTTTGCAAATTGGGATGCTAAGAATACTCAGATGTAAAGACACCATAAATGATAAATCTTTATGACAAGAGACATGATGTTGTTGTTGTTGTTAATTGCGAAGTCGTGTCCGACCCATCGCGACCCCATGGACAACGTTCCTCCAGGTCTTCCTGTCCTCTACCATCTTCTGGAGTCCATTTAAGTTCTCACCTACTGCTTCAGTGACTCCATCCAGCCATCTCATTCTCTGTCGTCCCCTTCTTCTATTGCCCTCAATCTTTCCCAGCATTAGGCCCTTTTTCCAGTGAGTCCTTCCTTCTCATTAGGTGGCCAAAGTATTTGAGTTTCAACTTCAGGATCTGGCCTTCTAAAGAGCAGTCGGGGTTGATCTCTTCTAGGACTGACCGGTTTGAACGCCTTGCAGTCCAAGGGACTCGCAGGAGTCTTCTCCAGCACCATAGTTCAAAGGCCTCAATTCTTTGGCGCTCAGCCTTTCTTATGGTCCAACTTTCACAGCCATACATTGCAACTGGGAAAACCATGGCCTGGACTATACGCACTTTTGTTGGCAGGGTGATGTCTCTGCTTTTTAAAAGACATGATAATGTCATTAAAATAATTAGTTAAGTATAATTGGCCTCATAACATCAATCTGTTTAAGATTTCTTGTTAGACAAATACATTGTAATCTGCTTTTTTGATCACATTTAGCATAAACAAGACAGATTCTGGCAAGTAAAAATACTAACTGCTGAAAATGTAAAAATCAGCTGATGGTCACATGTTCACACTGCTCAGATTTCCTGGGAGCAAGACTGAAGCATGATGTTATAAAAAGGAGGATCTGATTTGGGTTTATCCTTTTTTTAAACTTGTATATCTTAATGTTCTTCATATTGCTCTCTCTTAAGCAAAGGAATGACTGGCCCCAACCAAAAGATTTGTGGTCCGATCAATGTGAGCAAAATATTTGAAGAATGAATTCTGAGTTTCAATTCATGTGGCTTATCTGAATGTTTAGCTTTTCAATCCTAGACGAATTGATAAATATATACATATGTGAACTGTAGAAGAACCGGAAGTCTACATTTAATAACTGAATAATTTTAAGCTTACTGGAATAATAGTTGTAATCATATTAGGGGACTGGAGGCTAAAACATATAAGGAATGGTTGCTGGAATTGGGTATGTCTAGTTTCATGAAGAGAAGGACAAGGGGGGACATGATAGCAGTGTTCCAATATCTCAGGGGCTGCCATAAAGAAGAGGGAGTCAAGCTATTCTTCAAAGCGCCTGAAGGCAGGACAAGAAGCAATGGATGAAAAGTAACCAAGGAGAGAAGCAACCTAGAACTAAGAAGAAACTTCCTGACAGAATAATTAACCAGTGGAACAACCTGCCTCCAGAAATAGTGAATGCTCCAACACTGGAAGTTTTTAAGAAGAGACTGGACAGCCATTTGTCTGAAATAGTATAGGGTTTCCTGCCTGAGCAGGGGGTTGGACTAGATGACCTCCAAGGTCCCTTCCAACACCATCATCGTCATCATTATTAATTATTATTATCTTCTGATTTTGGGGGGAGGGAAGGAGGGTTAAATATCTGGACTATTTATAATTTACCACCCAAGAGCTGTGGTGGTGCAGTGGTTAGAATGCAGTATTGCAGGCTGACTCTGCTCACTGCCTGACTGGCTCAAGGTTGACTCAGCCTTCCATCCTTCCGAGATTGGTAAAATGAGGACCCAGATTATAGCAGACAATATGCTGACTCTGTAATCCATTTAGAGAGGGCTGTAAAGCACTATGAAGCGGTACATAAGTCTAAGTGCTATTGCTGTTGCTGTTGCTATTGTATGACTGGCATAAGAAGTTGGAAATTACACAAAATGTCCCTCTCTGAATTCTTGGTGAACAGGAACTGAGCCTTGCCATGCATGTTCCAGTGTTCAAAATGTACTTCCCACAGATCAGGAGCTCTCCGTCCTCAGCACGATGTGATGTCCCATGAGGAATAGAATAGCGATCACCAGTCCCAGCAGTGCTAGCTAGCTTTTGTTGGCTAAGATTCAGGGACAAGTAGTCCCACTTCTGTCCTTGACAGAAGAAGATGATCCAGTGGGACAAGAAGAGCCTTTCTTCTCATCCATGTTCTTGTACATTTCTCGAGTCTTTGTGTTAGAAGGAAAGTATGCCACTATAAATTGCATTGTCCCTACATCACATGTTATCAATGAAGGTAGGCAGCGTAGTTGCCTTCCCACCGTTCTGTAAGGGATGATTTCTGAATAGCAAATGATGGGTTCCATGCTGTTCTTTCCTCTGTCTCCCAGCATCTCCCATCAATGGACAAAGAAACCACCACTCACTCTCCCTTGAGACGGACAGTCTTCTGAGATGATTTTATAGACAACCTCTAGATGGCAGCTTCTATTAAACTCTTTTACAGAGCTTAAGATTAGTACATCTAGTCAAGTCTCTCTCCCTGCCCCCCTCTGAAATCTGCCTGATTGATTTGAAATACAAAACAGAAAAACTAGAAGCAGAGAGCTGTTCATGTTATTATGCCCTCTGGATTTTTCTTTTTTTTCCCTCCTGTGCTGAATTTTCCTCAAGGATAATTTTTGCTCAAGCAAAGAGCCTCTTCACCCTTGTTCCCCATTTGTATATATATGTGAATGTTTGTGCTTTCCCTACTTTACAGGCTCTTCAGCAAATATGCATTCACACACATACTTACCACAAAATATACATAATACCAAGTAGCAATTAAATGATACTCCATTATGTATTCAAAATGGACAGGAAGAGTGTAGGTATGTACTTATGTTGTATATAGCATGTTTATATGTGTGTTATGTATGTGTACACTTTTGAGACCAGACAACAGAATTTCATTTTTAATGTGTGCCCGTGTGTCCAGAAAAAAAAAATACAATAAAGGTTATCTATCTATCTATCTATCTATCTATCTATCTATCTATCTATCTATCTATCTATCTATCTATCTATCTATCTCTATTGAATTTTAATGGTTCAATGTAAACAGAAAAAGATCAAGTCTTCATCCATTCTTGCAGCCAAACTAAATTTGCCATGGAATCCCTGAGCCAACATTCTGATGAAGGATATTTCCATAGTAGACTTAATGGATCAAAGGGAATTGAGCAGATAAGTTATAGATGCCAATATCACAATACCCTTATATATATCAAGGGTATAACTGCATCTGGAATATTATGTGCAGTTCTGGTTGCCATACTTCAAAAAGGAGCTACAGAAAGTTCAGAGGTTGGCAGCTAATATGCTCTAGGGGCTGGAGCAGTTTCCCTATGAAGAAAGGTTGTGAAATTTGAGGAGGGGGGGTTGCCTAGAAAGGAGGTAAATAAGAGGGGACACGGCTAAGGTATGCAAAATTATGTATGGTGGTCAAGCTATTTCTCCCTTCCCAAAATACTAGAACCAGAGGTTGCTTTATCAAATTGAATCTTGGAAGAATCAGGATAGACCAAATGAGTTGTTTTTTTAAAAAAGAAAAAATAGAATTCCTAGTTCACCGTTGATGTCACTACCATGATATGTAGTGCTGGCTACCAACTTGGTTGGTTCCAAAAAGAATTGGACCAATTCATGGAAGATATGGGAATCAATGGCTATTAGTTTGAAAACAGGGAAGGTGCCTCTGAAGATCATCTGTTAGGAGATTAAATGGGCCTCCTTGTGTGGTTGATTAGGCATCGTGAGAACAGCCAGCTGTACTAGATGGATCAGGGATTCAATCTGGAAAGACACTGCTTATGCTCTTCTGCTTTCCCTGTCCCAGTATGTCCCCAAAGTACACGAGATTGTCTGCCTAAGTGGTTCTGAGTGTGGAGGAAGAGCAAAAAAACATTATGAGTTCATGAGAAACTGTCTTCATGCTGTGGCAAGCCGAACAAGATCATAGTCAGAAAATAGCATTGCCCGAAAACTAAAAATAATAATAATCCACAAAATAAAGAAAACTCAAATGTATGATAGAAAATGAAAAAGCTATTTTAGTTCTCTGCATTGTGGTAATCATGTTTAAAATATCGTGAACATATGGTGAACCACTGAAGAGTGTTTGTATTAATTCAGTGGCCTTTTCTGCGTTTAAAACTATAGTTAAATATTATGTGGCATAAAAAATACAGCTGAATTAAGCAGCATTTCTTTCTGCTGAAATTTTCTAAAATAAAAATGAGATAATTTAATTCTACTACGCAAAAAAAAAAAATAACTTACGGGAATCTCTGTTACCTCCAAAATACATCAGTTCAGAAAATTTTTATAATTGAATCAACTGATAATATTTGAATATTTGCTATTAGTTTGTCATGTTATTTAAGTTTATAACCCATTTTTTCATTCTTAGACATTTAAGAGGAGGGGGTCAACCTATTTTCCAAAGCACCTGAAGGCCAGACAAGCAATAACAGATGGAAATTGATCAAGGAGGGATTCAACCTGGAAATAAGGAGAAATTTCCTGACAGTGAAAACAATCAACCAAAGGAACAGGCTGCCTTCAGTTGTTGGTGGTGCTTCATCAATGGAGGCTTTCAAGAAGAGACTGGACTGCCATCTGTCAGAATTGATGTAGGGACTCCTGCTTGAGCAGGGGGTTGGACTAGGTCAGTGATGGCGAACCTTTTAGAGACTGAGTGCCCAAACTGCAACCCAAAACCCACTTATGCATCGTCAAGTGCCGGGTGGGTGTGGCCCATTGGGTGGGCGTGGCCCATTGGGTGGGCATGGCTGCGGTGATAACAGCAGACTGGGTGGGACTAAAAAGTTCAATCAATCAATTCCAACTTTGCAAGATCTTTTTTTTTCCCACGAGAAGTTGAAATTGACTGATTGATTGAAGCTTTTTTTTTTTTGCACACGGCGGCGGAGGCCTAAAGCAAAAAGGTTTTATAAAACCCAGCTGAAGGCCTAGGACTGGGGCGACGGTGCGCGTGCCCACAGAGAGGGCTCTGAGTGCCGCCTCTGGCACCTGTGACATAGGTTCGCCACCACTGGACTAGGTGACCTAAAAGATCCCTTCCAACTCTGTTATTCTATTCTAAAACGCAAAATTAAAGTATCATCCAGTTAATTTTTTTGAAAATCTAAAGAACATCTAAAATTGACAATCTCACTCAAAAGATTTCTTTGTAACATTGTTATTATTGACATTGCAACACGTGGGGTAATAAGCAGATTTTTCTGACTTTTAGTGGAAGCTGGTTGGATATAAAGCCTGAGTCAGACAAGCAGGAATGAGCACTGCTCAGATACGACAGAGCCTTTGTATAAAGCTAGAGCAGGTGCCATTTGATCCCAAGGCTGAGAAGCGAACGGCCGAAAGGTTGTTGATCCAAAAAGGTAAGAGAAAAAGGCTTAAGATTAAAACTCTGAGGCTAGGGCTTTGATTCCTGTGTTCTGCATTAGGCAGATCTATATATAAGTTATTTCTTGTCTGCCATACTGAATTTTGAAAATTTCTAGTCTTAGCTTAGTCCTGAATACAAAATTAGGTTCTAAAAAGATTTAGGGTCACGACTTACTGTCTTGGAGTGTGACCTAACCCGTTGAATTTCACATGCAGTCTACAATGTTGTTGCTATGGAACTGGTACTATCTAAGTGATTGATCCCTGGACCCTCTGTAACAATTTTTTAAAAATTCATTACTTCAAGTTGCTATAAGGTGTAAAGTATTATGTATATTTTGTGCTGTGTAAATGGCAGCCAAGGGGAGCCTGTGTAAATGGCAGCCAAGGTCTCCAAATCTATGGAAGCTGTCTTTGATATGCAAATAGCAATTCCAGGAGGATTGTATTCATTGGGCTAGTACAGGGTGATAAAAATCTGAATTTCCTTTTCTTAGGGCTTCATACAACTACTATTTGCTCAACATTAAAAAATTTATGCCAATTTTAAATAGCGCAATTAAGATTATATATAGTTTCACCTCAAGTCACCAGGAAATTATGCCAGATATCTCAAATGAACTATCGCTTAGGAATATAAACCTGAAAAAAGATTAAAGAATATGATTTAAATATTAGAGGTTAATAATCAGCTAAAACAGTGTTACATTGCAAATTCAACACGCAAATGTTCAGCCAGTTGATCTTGTCAGCCTACAAAGGCGATTCTTCTGCCACTGGGAAACCCCAATGCCAGGTGGTTTGAACATATTGATGATGATAAAGGGATATTCTTGAGGAACTCATAGATCTACTAGATTCAATAGGCTTCTGAGTTTGCGCCACCCTTTTGAAACATTTCATAGAATCAGAGCTGGAAGGGATCTCAGAGGTCATTTGACGTGCAGGATCTGCTAAAGTTTCTGTTTGAAGCTCTCCAATGAAATGGAAGCTATCACATCATGAGACAACCAATTCCACTGGCTGACATGATTTTTTTTTTGGTCAAGAAATTGCATGTAATATATTATATGAATCTGCAATTTCAACTGCTCTTCAGGGTGATTGTGAATAATGATCGATATGATCATTTTTACATATCTGAAAAGTATTAGATTTTCCTCAGTCATTTATTTCTACATAAACATACCAATTCCTTGACCTGCTCCTCATAAGACTTAGTTTCTAGCTCTTTCCCATCTTGGTAGCCTTCCTCTGAACTTGCTCATTTATTTCTGTCCCTTTAGAATCAACTGGGGTGCACAGAAGTTGACACTGGGCCCAAACAAGGCTCAATAGGATGAGATATTGACTTCCCATGGACAGGATTCTGTGTTCTTGTTCATATGTCCCAAAGTAGCACGTGCCTTTTTAACAGTTGCATCACATATTAGCATCTCATGTTATATTACAACACCCAGATTCTTTCCCATAAGTACTACTGCCAGGCCTGATGTCCTTCATTGTATATTTATGTTTAGCTGCCCCCCCCCCAATGTAGGACTTCATTTTTTCTCTTGTTAAATTTCATTCCTTTTATTTGGCTCATTCTTTTAGAATCTTATGTTCTCTTCTTCTCTTTCCTGGGAATTTTGCACCATTTACAAATCACCTTCTCAACCTTTTCATCCAGTTTATTAATAAATAGCGGTCAGTTCTCTTCTGAGAAGACATAAAACACAAGTTCTATCCGCTAATTATTGTCCATTAACAAATCTCCTCCCCATCTTCTGCCCAACAAGCCTGTACCCCTTTGTCTTTCTTTTTTTTTCTGATGTATCCTCAAAAGCCTTTTGTTGTTATTGTTTTGGTAATTTCTTGCAAGTATCAGATCATTATGAACTCTAGACACTCTGGTACATGTCCTACAGTTTCTGGCAATGGTTTTGTATACTTCTTTGATTTTCTTTTTAGCATTTTAGAAAGCTCTTAAACAATAGTCTGTTTGAATGCAATTTATTTTTCCTTTTAGCAAGAATTGTTTGCAGTTGCCCCTTTCGAATAGCACTTCACAGTGTTTCTTATTTTCTAGGCACCTTCCACCTTCATGAGTTCAAACCAGTGGATCTGACCTATCTTCTATCTGAGTACATCAAATCCAGACTTCTGAAATCCTATGTATAGTACATAAAAGTAAAGTACACATAGTACTATATGTTAGCGGACCTGGACTTAATACTTGGATAGGAGATCCCCAAGAAATCTGTGTGCTACACATTGCAGTGAGAAGATATTTTTAAAAACAAAAACAAAAGCATTCAAGAAGAAGTGAGTAGCAAACAGTTTTAGTCTTATTGCCAAGAAAATTATATGGATATAACCATGAAGGAGATTGATTTGATTTGAAAGAGAGAGATTGGCTTTATAGTGAGCTTTGATTGGTTTGGTTTTAGTACAATATGTGGACTCATTCATTGTGGGTTTCAAATTATTTATGGTTTAGCATGATGTGTGGGTCAAGCTACTGTGATTTAGTTAACAAACCATGCTGGGTGATCGTCCTAGGAGCATATGCTTATCTTTAAATGGAAAAAATGCAAGACTGCCTCTGAAGATGGCATAGTCAGGCAGCAACTATTATAAATACTGAATTTGTTTTAAAAGGCATCTACCATATGATTAATTTATTTGTTGATGAAAAATTATTTCCTAGTGGAACCAGTTAATCTGCTGAACAGCTTGGTCTGTTCTGGTCCTTCAAGAGAATGATAGCCAGGGACAGGACAGGGGAAAAGAATGAAGTGCAGCACTTCCTGTTGGTGCTTCTAGCCAGGGCTTTTTTTGTCATAGAATGCCCAGAATGGAGTTCCGGCACCTTTTTTGAATGGAACCTTGTAGGGTAGGCAAGGTGGGTTGTTATGACGTGTGTGAGTTCCGGCACCGTTTTTTTTTTTTTTTTTTTTTTTTTTACAAAAAAAGCACTGCTTCTAGCTAACAGAGCCCTACTACTGAAGGGAAGAGACAATTTGGTCTAGTGGTTAAGGCACCAGGCTAGAAACCAGGAGATGGTGTGTTCCAGTCCTGCCTTAGCATAAAGCCGGCTTGGTGACTTTGGTCACTCAGTCCTAGAAAGGAGGCAATGGCAAATCACTTCTGATTCCTTCTGATACCTTACCAAGAAAGCTGCAGGGACCAAACCAGCAGTTGTCAGAAGTGAACACTGACTCAAAGGCATGAAAAACAATAACTACTGACATATCCCATACCTACATTTTCAATATATATAGCCTGCCTCCCACTGTGTGTCTAAAATGCAGCACAACTTCTGACCATAGAGATGATGATGATGATGATAATGATAATAATAATAGTTGTTATTGTTATTATTATTATTAATAATGACAAATTTGCCATTAGTTAATTGCAAAAGGCGGCCTTACTAGGAACTGCTTCCATCCTGTGACAATATCTGTAATACCATCAAACATCCACATCTGCCTATCCCAGGTCCTTGGTAAGGACTCAATAGGTAGACAAAAATGCCAAATCCAGTCTGAACATCTGGCTGATTGTGCGATGATCAATAATAACAGTAATAATAATAAAGTTGGAAGGGACCTTGGAGGTCATCTAGTCCAATCCCCTGCTCAGGCACAAAACCCTGACAACCCAAATGGCTGTCCAGTCTCTTCTTAAAAACCTCCAGTGTTGGAGCATTCACCGCTTCTGGAGGCAGGTTGTTCCATCGGATAATTGTTCTAACTGTCAGGAAGTTTCTCCTTAGTTCTAGGTTGTTTCTCTTCTTGATTAGTTTCCATCTGTTGCTTCTTGTCCTGCCTTCAGGCGCTTTGGAGAATAGCTTCACACCCTCTTCTTTGTGGCAGCCCCTGAGATATTGGAACACTGCTATCATGTCCCCCCTTGTCCTTCTCTTCATTAAACTACACATACCCAATTCCAGCAACCGTTCCTTATATGTTTTAGCCTCCAGTCCCCTAATCATCTTTGTTGCTCTTCTCTGTACTCTTTCTAGAGTCTCAGCATCTTTTTTACATTGTGGTGACCGAAACTGGATGTCGTATTGCAGGTGTGGCCTTACCAAGGCATTGTAAAGTGTATTAACACTTCACGTGATCTTGATTCTATCCCTCTGTTAATGCAGCCTAGTGCTGTGTTGGCCTTTTTGGCAGCTGCAGCACACTGCTTGCTCATATTTAAGTGATTGTCCACTAGAACTCTGAGATCCTTCTCATACTTACTACTATTGAGCAAGGTACCCCCTATACTATACCTGTACATTTGGTTTTTCTTCCCTAAATGTAGAACCTTACTTTTTTCACCATTGAATTTCATTTTGTTGGATAGTGCCCAGTGTTCAAGTCTGTCCTGATCCTCCTGTATCTTAAGCCTGTCTTCTGGAGTGTTGGCTACACACTTCCCTCCATGTAGATGCGGTTCCATTGAGGACCACACGCTGAGTATGGCCGGTCAGCCAGCTACGAATCCATCTGGTGGTGATGCTGTCTAATCCACATTTTTCTATCTTATCAAGTAGTAGATTATGATCTATTTTATCAAATGCCTTACTGAAGTCCAAGTAAATTATATCCACAGCATTCCTCTGATCCACTAATTTTGTCACTTGGTCAAAGAATGCAATAAGATTTGTCTGGTATGATCTGTTTTTGACAAACCCATATTGGCTTTTGGTAATGACTTTGTTTGCCTCTAGGTAATTGCTGATTCATTGTTTGATTATCTTTTCCAGAATCTTCCCAGGTATTGAGGTCAGGCTGATAGGTCTGTAATTTCCTGGATCCATTTTTCCCCTTTTTTGAAGATGGGAACTACATCAGTTCTTTTCCAGTCTTCTGGTAGTTCCCCAGTGCTCCAGGATCTTTGAAAAATATAGTTCAGTGGTTCTGAGATCACATCTGCCAGTTCCTTAAGAACCTTGGGGTGTAATCCATCTGGTCCTGGTGATTTGAACTCGTCTAGGCTGGACAGGTGCTCACTTACCATTTTCTTGCCTATCTTAACTTGTGTTTCTAATCTGTTTTTTATGGCACTATTTTTGATAGGTTGGTCTGTTTTTTCCCTTTGTGTAAAGACAGATGCAAAAAACGAGTTAAATAGTTCTGCTTTCTCCCTGTTGCTTGTCACCTTCTTGCCACTTTCACCCACTAATGGACCAATCATTTTTCACTTTTTCTTGTTTTTTACATGTTAAAAGAAGCTTTTTTTGTTATTTTTGACTTTGGTCGCAAGCCTTAGTTCATTTTGAGCCTTAGCTTTCCTCACTTCATCTTTGCAAGCTCAGGCTATTTGCTGATATTCTGCCTTAGTTATGTGCCCCTCTTTCCACTTTTTATACTTGTCCTTTTTATCTTTCAATTTATCAGAGAGTTCTTTATGCAGCCATGCTGGTTTCTTTTGAGAGCTGTTATTTTTCTTCTTTGTTGGTATTGTGCTAGACTGAGTGCAGTACTGCAGGCCACTTTAGCTGACTGTGTTCAGCAGGTCAGCGGTTCAAATCTCACCGGCTCAAGGTTGACTCAGCCTTCCATCCTTCCGGGGTAGGTAAAATGAGGACCCAGATTGTTGGGGGCAATGTAAATATATATATACATTGCTTACTGGTGTACACCGCTTAGAGAGTGCTTGCACTTAAAGCGGTATATAAGTCTCATAAATAAATAAATAAATCTCACTTTTCAAAATTTTCCAAGCTTCCTCCCCATGAGGATTCTCATCCATGGAATCCTTCCCAAGCCCTCTCTAAGTTTATTGAAATTAGCTCTCTTGAAGTCCAAGACTCTAGTTTGACTGTGTTCTATTGCTTGGGCTTCCATAATGTTGAATTCCAATATTGCATGATCACTCCCCCCCCCCTCCCAAGGTTCCTGTGGCTTCAACATCTTCTATCGTTTCAGATAAATTGCCCCACATCCTACCTCTTTTCAGGTAAATGATCTAAACTACAAATTTTTCACAGGGGATAAACAAGAGCACTTCCTTGGAGACAGCTCTATGAGGAAAATGTCTAAGGTAAAATTCTCGTGTTTGTGAGTGATATTTTTAAAAATATACTTCTGACGTTCTGCCTTTTGGAATTTCCTCATATCACTCTTTATTCTTCCAGGAAAAAAAAAATGGTGCTCGACACAGGAATGTGATTGTTTGCATGATGGGTTTTTGCTTTGTTAGATTACATCAGACTGCTCATTTCCAGGAACATCCTCCAACTCTTTAACTTTCTGTGGTTGTTGTGTCTCTGTGTTCCTACAGCAGGGCAAGGAGGAGAGCCCTCCTGTTCTCCCTTTGGTGACCCCCCTGCCTGTCACTGCCTTGCCTGATGAGGTAGGGAGGGTGATTCAGAGATTACATAACAGATCTCTGCCCTCCTACGCTAGGAAGCATGTATGTGCTAACAGCATAGAGAATTGAGGATTTGACATTTCAGATGGCAGGATTTTAGGCATCCCCAAAGGTTGGCAATAAACATTCAAATCCAGAAAGGAACAGAGGACAAATTTCTTATCAGCAAGGTACTTGCAGGTACTTACTCCTCTGAAAAATATCCATGTTTGTGACATGGTCTTTTTCCTCTATTATTTAATGAGAACGGTCATGATCTCAAGCAGTGTTTCTCAACCATGGCAACTTGAACAACACTTTTCTGCCTGGGGAATTTTGGAAGTTGAAGTCCACGCATCTTCAGGTTGCCAAGGTTGAGAAACCCTGATCTAAAGTCCAATTTTTGGAATAATTTCATCAGGTTTCTCTCATTCTTGGAACATTATGCCAGGCTCACTTATCATTTAGTATAGTCACAACTAGTTCATACACTATGCTAAGTCTCAAATCGTGGCTTAAATAAACTATCCCATGCATTCTGTCATACTGTTGAGGATGAAGGGGAGTTCAGTCTTAGAATCATAAGGATTTACAGGTTCCAGTCTGGGTCAGTCACTGGGACTAGAGTCTGAAAGCTGGAGCCCATCCTCTGGGAATTTCCCTCTCACCAGAACGTGTGAAGAAGACTAAACCTCTGGTCCTGGAGACTGACCGAGATTGGATCCTGCAACATATTCCTGGAACGTGTATATTTGCCTTCATTACTCAGGATTTGATTTGAAAAGTATGCAAAACCTCAATGGAAAGTCCAGTCCTTGGCCTTTGCTGAATCCAGTTCAAGAAGACATAGAATGGTCCAGGAGGAAATGTTAGAAATGACTGATTTGAGGCAAAGCAAAACCCTAAGTGGGGTTTTACAGCTAAATTGGGATGCTTTTTGAAAAATAGGATCGTAAACTGCTACTACTAATGAAATCATGCAGACCCCATTGGGACATCCTGCCATTACCAGCTACAGAAGGTGAGGATGTACAATCGCCATGTAAAATGTATCCAACCCTTGCATGGAGTCCACCTAACAACAGGCTGCAGAAATTGCTGCTATAGTCAGATGTGGTCCTTAGTATCTTATTCTCTGATAGACAATTGTTCCTTCATTCCTGTAACATTTGTTCAGTGTGGTTGGTATGTATATATTAACTTTTTCCACTGACAAGAATTATTGTTTGCACTGCTGAGCAAACCGTAATAACCAGTGCTTTTTTTCTAAAAAGAAAAAAAAAAGGTGCTGGAACTCACACACCTCATATAACCCGCCTTGCCTAGCCTATAAGATTCCATCCAAAAAAGGTGCCAGAACTCTGTTCTGGGCGTTCTATGAGAAAAAAAGCCCTGGTGATAACATTTGCTCCTTTTTTTACATGGCCAAATGCATAGTGTACCTGATCCACACAAATCCATCCAGATTGCAATTTCCAGTATGCCTCAGCAAGCCTTATGAGCCTATCAAAAGGAAATATTTCTCTGAAGCATCTACATTCTCCTCACTTTTCCTCAGAAGGAAACTCTTAGACAGGTTTGATTCACGTGTAATACTAATCACACCACTTTGTTTCCCATAGCACATTAAATCATAAACACAGATGGCTGAGTTCATACATAGGCTTAGCATGATGTGTAAAACCAATCAGTAAAGATTTACCCATTTAAATCATACATTTATGAACTATGTGAACCTAATTTACAGGTTAGCATAATACCGTACATAAGCCACAATAGTTGTTCTCTGAACAACGCTTGTATCCAGGCTTGTTGGCTGTTGACCTTCTCTTTCCATTCCATAAGATGCCAGATAATGGAGTCTATATGAAAGTTTTCTTTCCAGAGAAAGAAATATATTGGTGGGAACAATACACTGGAAAACTGGTGAGTCAAGAGAAAGGAAGGCAGCAACAACTTTCCAAACCCAGTCTCCCTGTCTGTTGACTTCTGTAATCCAAAAGACAGCCAGAATCTGTGCACCTGGCATGTACGTTTTTGTGGTTAACTACCTCCTTCACACCCAGCTATTTGGATGGGCTCCTAGAATAAGAAGTAAAGTAGACTTTATGAAGGAAAGGAGGGCTTGGAAGCACTTCGTCTGTTTTATGCAATTCTCTACAGACTGATAGTTCACTACCTGAATCAAATTGTTGATGATTCTGTGATTGAAAGTACACACTTCGTAGTTAAATTTGTTTGGGCAATTTATCTAAAAATATAATTACCTGTCCTACTCAGATTTACTTAACAGAACTCAGATGCCTTTTCTTTTTCAGGAAAAGCCATTCAGAAATGAAGTGATCTGGAACGGAAAATGTTGGCAAATTTTGATTTTTCCTAAGTTGCTTTTTTCTCTAAAAAGGTAACATCTCGTTTGAATCAAGCTTGACTTCTTGTGATTTTAGAGACTTGGCATATAAAAATATAGCTCATATTGGAATTATATACTTTTATTGGCAGGAATATAAAAATGACTTATTATCTTTTTTTTCAGGATTTTTGTTTACATTTCCCACTATAGCCTACAAACTGCTAGTAACCTATCCAAACATATTCTGGGCCCCACTTTGAATAATTTCTTTTTTATATATATATATACTTTGAATAATTTCTTGATCAGCCAGGGTCAAATAGATGCTCCATCTGGGTAGCATCTCAAATGCCTGTGGAACATCTTGTATTTCTTCCCTGGAGCATAATACTTGTCCTTGAAACAGTATTATTCACTGGTAATGTTTCCATAACATATTCAACTACAAACTTTGCTTTTGAATCAGCATATTGTAGTTCATAAATCATGATTTATAGCATAGCACATTGTGTAAAATCAAATAATCATTGTTTATTCAACCAAACAAGGTTTATATAAATTATGACTAAGTTGCATGACTTACACCTGTGTCACAAAAGCCTGCCTGATTTCTACAAAAGATTCCTCAGGACAAGAAGACATCCAGATCCTGCTCTACAAAAAGCCATTATTTTCTTTTGCTCTTTAAGATGCTGAGCCTGACACTATACTTCCAAAACCTGGCTAAGGATTTGCAGTTAGTTTATAAATGGTTTGGAGGAACAATCCAGTGAAAATGAATCAGAAAACATCTTTGCTTTGTAGGAGTGGAAAGGCAATTCATAGGATCTTGAAGCCCAAAGTCCATTTGTTCCACAACTTCATTATCCTTGCTGTTATAGCCCAGCTTTTTATATTCTGAGGTTTTGTTTTGAAGACCTCAAGGGGGGCTATATAAGGTGTCCTCTAATTTTATTTCCACAACAAGGTTATCCCCTGTGGCTGAAAACCATGTCTCATACTTTTATCAACACGTGGCTAAATGTTTGCAATACAAAAACAGAGAAACTGGCTCTGTGGTCAAATAGAGACTTGAATCTGGATATTCTTTGTCCAGGCTTGAGGTCATAATCTCTAAGATATATTGATGCTCATGGGAAAAGGGCAGAGAAAATACTGGGCAGAAGGAAGAAATAAGAATTATGCATCACAGAGAACTTCCAATTTTACAATGGAGCTTTGCATCGTTTGACAGCCTTCTTTCCATTTCTATCCTGCTGTTCTTTGCTTAGGAAGGAAGGCAAGCTGATGTGAATCTTTTTCACCTCGCTACCCAGCATTGGACTTTCAACTGCAGCTGTCCTTGTGATTAATTAACAGACTGATATAACACTATCATCAAAAATAAACTGAAATACTCCTCCACATTTTTCCTCTTTCATCCATCTGAAACATGTCATAAAAATAATTGGCACCAGAAATGAAATTCAACTGGAAGCTAATGGAAGTTCTCCTTTCCTTAAGACCCTTTCAACCAGCTCCTTTTCTATCTCTCTTCCCTGCCAATACAGTTAAAACTGTCAGACCTGACTAGAATAGCGCAGAGGGATTTTTATTTTTGTTTTTTGCCAAGGCAGCAGGATTAAGGCATCAGGGCAAAGAATGAGAGAATCAAGGCCTGCCAATCCCAAGGCTGTGAAGCAGCAAGAGCTATGAACAAGGATTTAGGAAATCTGGTTCGGATATATTTTGACCTTGCCTGTCCTCCAGGGAGCTTAGGAAGCCATGCCAATCTCTGCCCCTCCCAGCCAGAAACTTCATTTCAGGTTTACACAGTTTTATGGGGTATCCTAGACTGAAAGGCTGAGTTCACACATCCCACTAAGTAATAATGTTTTCTGTGTGTATGAATCCAGACACTGCCATTTGTCAATCATGGCTTATGGTTACTGTTGCGTCCTTGGCGGGAAAACAGACACGAGAAGCAGCTGGAGTTCTCAGTTTCTTTTATTCAGCGTTCAGCTTACAGGAAGATGGCTTCAGCCTCGCCCAAACGCCTCGCAGCCTCTTATATAGGCAACTCCCGGGTAAATGGGTTACTTTTCCCGCGCCAGCACCCGCGCATGCGCACGGCGCTGGCGACAGCCTGTCTGGTCCCGGGCAGCTTTGCACCTGCCCGGGACTGCCTGCAAACGCCCGAGCCGTTTGCAAAGGCTCGGGACATAACACCCCTTTCCCCCGGGCTAAAACTACTACCAACATACAACATTTATTTTATATGACATTTTGTTCCCCAGTGCTCCCACTGTTTACTGGCCTTTGCCTTGCCAGCAATGTTATGTAGTCTTCTAGGTACTTGGGAGATTTCTTTGCTCTCTGTGACCTTCTTAGCTGTGGATTACTGGCATAAGTCCCCTGACTGGAGGGAGGCGTGAGCCTGTTCTCTCTATTGTGTCCTGGTGTCTTCCAAGGACTGTGCCCCGATGCCTGGCCTGCTTGCTTGCCCACCGGGCTCGTCAGGCCAGGGCTTCTGTTACTTTGTGACCTGGTTGACCTACCTAGCTGTAGACCCTCAGGCCCCTTGAAGTGATAGCCGCTGCTGGGCGTCTCTGTAGAACCTCCTAGGTCAGTCCAAGACCTGTCAGGAGGCTGTCCATTCCCTGAACCCCATTCTGTGCTCGGGCTCGTGTGGGTTTCTGTACTTTCCCAAAACTCAGGTGTTCCCTGATTTGTGCTAGGGGTGTTGTAGTCGGGACTTGGTTCCTCGACTAACTCTGTGTATGTTTGACCCCCTGTAGGATTTGGGGTAAGGTCAGGCCAACCTTGGGAATTGTGTGCCAGTTCTCTTGCGGGGAATGATTTGTTGGGATGCCCCCGGGTATCCTCCGTTGCTGGAGTGCTGTGTGATGTGTGTGGAAAGTGAGTATGCCCCCGGGGTGACTCCCTGGCTGGAGTAGGCGTGGATGCCTGGTAGTTAGGTAAGCTCATGGAATTCCTGTTCGGAGCTCTCGCGGAACCCTGGGATGGGCCGTTTGTGGCTCCCTCAGTGGAGATGGGCAGCAGCTCGTGCCCTTCCCTTTGCTCCAAAGGGTCCCCCTCCCCCCCTGGAAAAGACCCAGGAGTCTCAGCAGAAAAGTCTCGCCTAGAGCGAAGTTGGTCGATGTGCCGACGCAGGACACGACCGTTGTCCAGGGCAACCTCGTAGGAGAGAGGACCTGTGATCCTGGACACAGAAGCGGGGACCCATGTATGACCAGGCCCGTAATTGCGAGCCCAAACCGGGGCACCCACAAGTAGTTGTCTAGGTGCCCTAGGATGTGAGGTAGATGAAGGCAGTCTGTCCGGATGCAACCGGTCAAGTCTAGTAGTAAGTTGGCGCCCCCAACGAAGTTCAGCTGGACTTCTCCCTGTAGAAGTGGACGGTGTGGTGCGATAAGAAAGGAGAAAGTCAGCCAACCTGTGATGCCAGTCCCCGTAGGTGAGTCTCTTCAAGGCGTCCTTTGCGATGCGCACCATGCGTTCAGCCATACCGTTGGTGGACGGGTGAAAAGGCGCAGACGTGGCATGACGAATCAGGTTTGCCTGTAAGAAAGCTTGGAATTCGGAGGAGGTGAATTGAGGGCCGTTGTCGGACACGATGACATCTGGCAGCCCGTGTGCAGCAAAAATCCCCCTCAGTACCTGAATAGTCTTTGCAGTGGTGGTGGATGAGACAGGCACAACCTCAAGCCATTTTGAATGGCTGTCAACAAGGACCAAGAAGAACTGGCCCTGAAAGGGCCCAGCGTAGTCAATGTGCACCCTAGACCATGGGGACTGTGTGTCCTCCCATCTATGCACAGGAGCTTGGGGCATCTCTGGGCGAGATCGTTGGCACAGGTGGCATGCGTGTACCTTAGCTTCAATATCTTTATCTAAACCAGGCCACCACAAGTGGCTTCGTGCAAGAGCCTTCATACGAACAATGCCAGGATGACCCTCGTGGAGGGATTCTAAGACCCTAGTCCTCATTGAGGTGGGAATGACAACTCTGTTTCCCCAAAGCAGACAACCCTGAGAAAGGGACAGTTCGTTCCTTTTGACCAGAAACTCTGAAACTCAGGACTAGGGCAGTGCTCAGGCCACCCGGACAGGACCCAGGAGCGGACACGTGAAAGTGTGTGATCTGTACCTGTTTCAGCGGTAACATCCCTGGCACTAAGAGGGAGCTCGGGCAAGGCTTGGATTGATAGAATGTTGACAGCTGGCGCGGGGTCAGCTTCTACTACTGGCAGAGGCAACCTACTGAGGCCATCAGCATGGCCCATTTCTTTCCCAGGCTTGTGGAGTAATGAAAAATCATATGCAGACAAGAAAATAGACCACCTAAGCATTCTAGGGGAAATGATGTGGGGAGTCTGCTTACGTGTGGTAAACAGTCCCAGCAGAGGCTTATGGTCAGTGAAGACCGTGAAATGCCTGCCATATAGAAAATCGTGGAATTTTTTAATTCCAGCAACAACAGCCAGAGCCTCCCTGTCTATCTGAGCGTAGTTGCGCTCGGCAGAAGACAGTGTTCTGGAGTAGTATGCAATAGGAACCTGAGTTCCATCAGACCTGAGGTGACTCAGGACAGCTCCAACCCCGTAGGGGGATGCATCACAAGCGATGCACACAGGAAGAGACTCGTTGAAATGTGCAAGAACACTGTTAGAAGTGAGCAAGGCCTTGACTTCTTTAAAGCAAGCCTCATGTGCTTGTGACCACAGCCACACAGCTTGTTTGTCTAGTAGCCTGTGAAGAGGCTCAGCTACACTAGCTTTATGTGGAAGAAAAGAATTGTAGAAATTCAGGAGGCCTAGGAAGGCCTGAAGTTCGGCCTTAGACTTTGGCCTGGGTGCTTGTAAAATAGCAGTTAGTTTGGATTCAGCAGGATGAATCCCAGCAGCATCAATTTTGAATCCCAGAAATTCAGTAGAAGGCACCCCGATCTTGCATTTGTCTTTTCTGAGCTTGAGGCCTGATTCCCTGAATCTTAACAGGACAGCCCTAAGTCTTTCAGCTAGAATGTGTGTGGAGTCTCCTGCAATCAAGACATCGTCAAAGTAGGGGCAGACCCCTGGTATACCTCGTAGTGTGTTTTCCATTACGCTTTGGAAAATCCCAGGAGCGACATTTACTCCAAACTGTAGCCTTTTTACTTTAAAGGCTCCCCTGTGGGTCACAATGGTCTGAGCTATGGCAGCATCATCATCAACAGGCAGCTGTTGATATGCTTGAGCTAGGTCAAGCTTTGCAAAAACACGCCCCCCCTTGAGAGAGGCCAGAATGTGACTGACCACAGGAACAGGATAGGCATGTTGCTCCAATGCCTTATTGAGTGTGCATTTGTAATCAGCACAAATGCGAATGTCCCCATTTGCCTTTAGAGGCGTGACAATGGGGGTCTCCCACGGGCTGGAATCAACAGGTTCTAGGATTCCCTGTTGGATTAGTTTGTCTAATTCAGTGTCAATCTTACTTCTTAAAGCAAAAGGGACCCTTCTTGCTTTAATCCTAATGGGAGTGACAGTGGGGTCTAGCTTTAAGGACACAGGTGGTCCTTTGAATGTGCCAAGCTGGGGGCTGAAAACATCTGCAAATTCTTTGCAGACTTCCTGTAGGTCGAGTGTTTGTAAGCTGTTGAGTCCTGTGACGTGTATCCCCAGGGCCTCAAACCAATCGAGTCCTATGAGACTCGTTCGTTCACCCCCCTACTACTAATAAGTCTAGTGGACCTTCAAAACTCTTGTATTGCACGTTAAGGGTGGCCTCCCCCTTAACACACACTCTTGAGTTCTGAAAATCTGTTAATACAATATAAGAAGGCCTTAACTTGGCCTTAGACCCACTACTGGAACAAATCTTCCTAAATGTATGCAATGAAATGATGGACAGGGCAGACCCTGTGTCTAGTTCCATAGATAATGGAACCCCTTGTAGCTTCACGTTGAGTGACAGCTTTTTCTTCATGGGCTTGTGTGTGCCTGTTCTACAGATGCTTCTTCGCGAAGCGCAAAAACCTACCCTATTCTGGCTGGGAATCTGGTACCTTTCAGGCGTTCTTCTTGGGGTTGTGCCTTTCGTCGGCTCAGACACACAGCTGCAATGTGCCCTTGTTTGCCGCATGCCCGGCAGGTAGCGGAGCGGAACTTGCAGTCGGTTCTCCTGTGGCGACCTCCACAGCCGATGCACTTGAGCGGAGCCGAAGAGCTTCCCTTCTGGTTCTCTTCCTTAGCGGGGTGTAGACGGTCGACTTCCTCGTCCGGATCCTCCTCGGAGTTTCGTCGGACGTCTTCCTGGTGCACGGACGCACCCTCTGCACTGTTTCTGATCGGCCGCATGTTTTTGATGGCGCCGCCTGCTGCTTCTTCTGCGGTGACTTCCCTTAAGGCATCTTGGAAGGATAATTCTTCCTTTGCGAAAAGTCTCTGTTGTAGCTCGCGATGCCTTAACCCGCACACGAATCGGTCCCTCAGTCGTTCCTCGAGGTCCTTGAACTCGCAGGGCTTGGCGGCCTTCCGTAGCGCGGCGATGTATTCCTTGGCTGTTTCACCTGACCGTTGATCCCTCTGCTCGAAGGTGTGGCGCCATGAGATAACGGACACCTTGGGGTGGAAGTGCTCTTTCAGCAGCTTCTTCAGGTCTGCGTAGCTTACAGACTCTACTGGAACAGGTGCTACGAGATTTTCTGCGATTTCGAAGGCGTCTTGGCCGCAAACGCAAAGCAGGGTGGCGGCCTTCAAGCTATCTTCCCTCACTTGGTTTGCCTTGAAGTAGTTCTCCATTCTGGATACGTAGGACTCCCACCGCTCTGGATGTGAGACGTCGAATTCCGAAAGCCTTCCGATTTTCGCCATCTTCTGATCTTCAGGAGACGGGTCTATCAGCCAGCCTACCCCCGAATGCGCACCGGATTGGCGGGTAGCTGCCGAGTCGACGCCGTTCCTCTTCCGCCGCTCAGGACTCCTCGGGTAAGCTTACACTTCTTCCTTTCCAGGTAGTGCAAGGTATCCCACCTTCGTCGCCAGTGTTGCATCCTTGGCGGGAAAACAGACACGAGAAGCAGCTGGAGTTCTCAGTTTCTTTTATTCAGCGTTCAGCTTACAGGAAGATGGCTTCAGCATCGCCCAAACGCCTCGCAGCCTCTTATATAGGCAACTCCCGGGTAAATGGGTTACTTTTCCCGCGCCAGCACCCGCGCATGCGCACGGCGCTGGCGACAGCCTGTCTGGTCCCGGGCAGCTTTGCACCTGCCCGGGACTGCCTGCAAACGCCCGAGCCGTTTGCAAAGGCTCGGGACATAACAGTTACTATGTTATTGTAATGTATTAATTGGATTTACACTTCATACTAAATCAGGGTTTTATTAACCACTTTTGTCCCAACAGCACAAAACTTATTTGCTCTGGATATTATGCTAAATATTATTTTCCTAATAATATTAGGAAGATGTGTATCACTTTAGCGACTCCTCCCAAATGTCATCTTAGTATGCTGATATGCTTCATAGAAAACACAACAAATAATAAGTCTAGTGATAGTGAGGGTCAAAAACAGTATAGTACCTTTATTGATCCCTTTTACACAATATAAACATAACCCAGCAATCAATTTCTCACATTGGTTAAGATGATACAATTAATCTTCTAGTGGCCACAGGTTTGGTCCTCAAAAGCAGACCGTCTCTTTCTGTCTCACTGCCTGATAATTACTTGCCTCTCCAGAAAGGATGGAAAATCCATGGTGGCATGACTGGACTCAGCAATATTGTAAGCAGACTTAGGCTATCTAATAGGATTTCGCTTCCACCATCTTTTTATATTGCCAGGGTAGATGAGGGAACAAAACATAAAAGAACCACAGAGATGGAGTGCCATTTTTGAAGGCCCGCTCTAGGGTTTTATCTCAGTCATGGCTATAGATGGGGGTGGTTAACCCTCCAATAGGTTATTTTGCACTGTTGGGCAGAGGGCTTAGTTGATCATAGAAAACTTATTTCATGAAGACTAAGACTGTTGAGGTAACTTCCAGGTAATTTGGCTGGATCAATTAATGTTTAAGGGTTGTATGATGAGCTTTTCCCTCTCTTCCTTCTCCCACAAGCCATTTAAGTGTGTTGCACAAATTGGGCCATTGTGTACCAGGTTGCTGATTAGCCACTTCTCTTTCTTTTCTTTTCTTTTTTTCCCCATCTGCCTTTATGGACTCTCACATCTGAATTAACTTTAATCTTTCTGTGTTAATCTCAAGACACATAGAGATATTTTTTTTTACAAAATAATGGTGTTCCAAAACAATTAGCAACTGACAATAGACCACAATTTTTTAGCAAAACTGTTCCAGACAAAATGAATGGAATCAGACATAAAATATTATCACTATACCACTCTTACAAAATGTATTGGCTGTAATGTTTGCTCAAAGTTTCAAGAATGCTTGGTAATCAATGCCTGAAGAAATCATACTGAATATAAAACTTTTGATTTTGCAAGATAATCAGAGCAACAAGAAATCAAATGTCAATAATGTTGCTCTGAGATCATACCTTAGGATTAGAATTGGACCTTCTGGAACTTAAGTTGACAAGAAAAGTTTGCAACACAAAACTGAAAAAAGCTGAGCAATCTTCTCAAAGTGAAACTTGACACCCTGTCCAGTTGAAGAGAACAGAGAGAAAGAAGATGTGTATGATATAGTTGGAGACTCAACTGTAATTCTTGAGTTTCCACTAGCAGCACCTACTTCTGAAGTAGACAACACAACTGAAGATTGCTCCATGGTTTCTGAGTATCATTGGACATGCTGAACATTTCTGTTTCCGCTGATAGACCTGATCCCATTCACACACCATCACATGGCTAGATTTGTAAATATCGTATGGCTGCCTCTTGATAAAAAAGGAGTATATTGCATTGGATTATTGTTATTACTAACTGAATAAGTATGCTTGTGATTATTTTGTTACTTGATCACCTTATGTTGTCATTCTTGCAGACCTACTGGAACTCTTCTAGAAATTTCATTAAAAGAAGCAGCAGAAAATTCCTGACTGTTTATTTGTTTTGTACAAAAGACACAGAAGCAAGCACTAAAAGTAAATCACAAAGAACCTGACAAGGTGGAAAAGAGATAAGCTGGAAGCAAATAGAAATTCAAAAGTCTAGATTTAGACTTTTGCCACTTAGATTTGTATATAATATTCAGGCTAAATTACTATTAATTAATTTATTGGTTTATTTTTGTACCTTTAGGTCAGTATTGACCTAGTGACTACCTGATCAAGTCCCTGCAATTTTCTTGATAAGGTTTTTCGGGAGTGGTTTGTCATTGCTGTCTTTCTAGGGCTGAGAGAGAGTGACTGGACCAAGGTCATCCCATAAGCATCACGCCCAAGGTGAAACTGGAATAGACAGTCTCCTGGTTTCCAGCCAGATGCCTTAACTACTACTGCAGACTGGTTCCCAAACTACCATTTACTCATGTATAATAAATAATTGAAAAAGTTATTGCGTTTACAACTGAGCTTGTTTAATTAAACCAATGTGATTGCAGAATGAGAATATTAATGAGAATAAATCTTAGAATCGTTCAGCTTGTTGTAGTTTCTGGCTTTCAGGTAGCAGAACTGTAACAAAATCCTGGAAAACTGGCAGTATTTCTTGGCAGTTCTAATGGAAGCCATACATTATGCTTTTCAGAGGAGTGGAAAATTCTAGCACACTTACTTCTTTGGCTGAACAGGGATCCAAAAGTGGAGGGAAGATCAAATATCAGCATTAGATTTTTCTGAAAGGGAAAACTAACCAGATTGGTTCTATTTCACTGATAGGGCACTCATAATAACCGAAACACGTAGCTGCAACTAATAAGTGCCTCTTATGCAAATCTTGCTCTTCTGTAGCTTCTGGTAGACTGACCTATCCAGATCCTAATCAAAAAAGGTTTGCATTTTCCCACTTTTCTGCCAGCAGCAGCTGCTAATAGGAAACAAGGACACAAAATGGCAAACGTCAAGATGACATTGTACCTAAGGAAGTTTTATTCAGTAATATGGGAGGATGAGAGAGTAGAATGTGCAGCTGCTTTTTTCTAGAATGATCTAGCATCATTTCATCAAGAAATTATCAGTTTTCTATATACAATGTTCCAAAAATTGACATCATGGCAATATTCTCTTTCTCTGATGAAATATTGGCCAAAAGACCTTCATGGAACTATTCAGCCCTTTCTGATCTGATTGTTTAGTTGCCTTCAGTTTAGTGAGTCAGATATGATGTTGGCCAGAATGACTTTAGTTATTGCAGACAATTAAATGTAGAGGCAAGATATGGGGAGAGATAGCATACTGAAGAGATTAGTGAAAAGGGGTGTGTCAATGAAGGCAAAGGGACCAGATGATTATTAACAAAATTATACAATTCCTATTCCAGTTAATGCAAGAAAAGAGTAAATAAGTACATAGCATAAAGTTGTTGCATTTACCAGAAAAATGGTCTAGCGAAATGTATGATCCAACAGAGAAACAGACAACAGATTAGAACACCCAGAAGCAATCAAGCTTTGATTAGATTCATA
Organism: Crotalus tigris; assembly: GCF_016545835.1. Taxonomy (NCBI): domain Eukaryota; kingdom Metazoa; phylum Chordata; class Lepidosauria; order Squamata; family Viperidae; genus Crotalus; species Crotalus tigris. The sequence continues at coordinate 2,517,887 of NW_024096464.1, read as the reverse complement.
CCTTGCAATAAACCTGGTTCATTTCATCAGGTTACAAAGGAAATCATGATTAGTGGGATGAATTATTAACCATAATGATTGTATTCACTCATTATAGTAAACTATAATGTGGTTTTAATTTAGACTTAGCATTTTGGGAATTCTAGTCATCAAGGCTTATTCAATAAACAATGCTTACAGAAAACTATGGGCTTAGCACAAAGTGTGAAAATTCTCCTTTATAAGTTTTTATATCACAGCAAGGGCAGTATAGACACATTTCCTCAGACAGATTTTCCAAAATTGAAAATTAAGACTCATCTACAGCCCAGCAACCATTAAGTGTTCCCCTGCTGCAGACTGCTACCTTCTAAGTAGCCTTTACTTGCAAGGAGATCAGTTTTTAGGCCCTCGTATGGATATTTCTTTGTGTGCCTTTCTACAGTTATACCTTCTGATATTTACAATTCTCTTATATTGTTCTGAGATTTACATTCTCCATCAGAAGCAAAGGGAGAGGAGTTCTGAAGAAAGTGACTTCAAAAACTGGAGGAACCAGGAGTTTCCTCATTAGTCTCAAGAATGCAAGAATAGCTTTTTTTTTTTCAAAAAATTTCTTGCTCCAGAAACTCCAGATCTTCCTAAGTGATGTCCTAAAAAGGGGTGTATGGCATGACCAACTAAAGAAGCAGTAATAGGCCTAGTTTGGACTGTCCAACCAAAGGGAAGGAACTAGAACTGATGTGTTTTCATCCTTTTTTTTTTAATTTAGAGCAGTCCTTTGTTCCATTTGACCATTGTTAACATTTCCCCAGTTAATAAAGTGAACTTCAGTCAGTAAACATGGAATATTATTATTTACTTTAGGAACTGCAAGTTGTAATATTGTTCTCTGTGCTTATGTAAGTGTAATAAAGCTTTTCTTGTATAACCAGAACTGTGTGTTGTGTTGTTGTGAGTACCTATAATGATAATGTAATTTAAGTATCTGATTTCAATAATGTGCTCTCTTTTTTTTTTACTAGGGAATGTGTATGTGCGTGTCTATATGTGTGTTTTGACAGATTATATTCATGTTTCTAGATGGAAGAAAGACTCCATAGTCTCTTCAAAACTAGTTTTTTTAATGGTAATAGTAGTTAATATTAATACAACAAACTATTTTTCACCATGCTAGTTTTGTCTTCAACATCTGTAATTTCACTACTTATTACTTTTGCAGTTTGACTATTTTTTTTTCATTATTTTTTCTGTCTTAATATGATTTCTTTTGCAGATCTGCTAATGCTGTGGAAACAAGATCAAAGTAGGTTGAGAAGAAAATGCAATCCCAAAAGTTTTATTAGAGGGGAAGTTCTGTAATAGTAATTTCAAACTGTTATACAGATGCACTTCATTAGTTATTCTTAAAGAAGAGCTGCTTTAGCAATCTGAAATGTCCAGAAAATCCAAACTTTACAAATGTTTTGAAGAAAAAATCCAAGCACTCTTTGCTACTGGCAGGAAGGGGATGGTGTTTGGACTCAGAGGAAGCAAAAATAACTAGCAAGCAAAAATGAGAATAGGCAGTTTTAGTCAAGATTACCAGAGAAAAGTTGGCATAGAAATTGAGAAACAAGACAAAGGGCTGTGAGATTAGCCTGCCCAGCAGAAAAATCTGAAGATCAAGGAAAAGATCAAAATTCTGCTATCCATGTGAGGTTGCCAGTTATATTTTAAGTGAAGATCTTAATTAACTCTTTGGGGACTTTTGTGATAATTGCACACTTAGCAACCACTTAAGATAGGCATAAAGATACAATAGCAGAAATATTACCATTGCAGTCGTGGAGATAGCTAATCATCAAATTGTGGAGCAGCAATCGTATTTCAAGGCTCCTTTAGAAATTAAATATGTCTGCTTTTTTTACCCTGTCCAGGAGAAATATTTATCTTGGTAAAACCATCCTCTCTCTGCATCTGTGTATGTGTAAAAGACAAATTATCTGTCTAGCTGAATCCTAAGTGGAACATCTCTGTGTTAGATAAATGAAGGCAATGAGTTGGTAGCGAAGGGGGAGAAAACATTCCAGAAAACCAGATCTGAAAAAGTTAATCAAAATTAAACCTGCCAAGTGGGCAGAGACCAGCAAAGGCCAGGAAACTCAAACTGAGCAGCCAATCAGGAGCAGGAAGTTGTCCTTCTTTCAGGTAAATGGATCCAGGAAATTACAGACCTATCAGCCTGACCTCAATACCTGGGAAGATTCTGGAAAAGATAATCAAACAATAAATCAGCGAACACCTAGAGGCAAACAAAGTCATTACTAAAAGCCAACATGGGTTTGTCAAAAACAGATCATGCCAGACAAACTTATTGCATTCTTTTGTTAGAAGTAAAGTCTTCATCCTGGTTCATCCAAGCCGGGAATAAATAAGCAAACATGGCGACTGCTTTGGGAAGAAGGTTACAGTTTATTGCAGAAAGATGGTTCTTCAGGAAAGTGCAGAGGAGAGAAGGAGAAGGGCTGAGCACATGGGGCAGTAGGCTTTTATACCCCCTCTAGCCTTGTTTGGAATAGTTTCCTGTTCCTGTGGCATGAACCTTGAGGCTGTTTCTGAGTGTTTGTCTAGGCCTTGATATATGTGGTTTAATTCTATTATCATATCCTGCTTCCCAGGTGATGGGGCTGACTCCTAGAGTTTGGGTGGGGTATGCAGATCTTCTCTTTTGTCTTCTTGATTGCTCTAGCTCCAACTTTCTGAGGGTTTTACATTTGCATTTGTATAGGGCTAAAGTCTTGCTTGGGGCAGAGAGATAGATTTGGGGCCAAGTTTGGTTTTAAAAAGTCCTTTTGAGGAAAAATATATTTTTCTGCCCTTTTTAATATTTCCTTCTGGGCTAACTTTCATCACTTTGACCAAGTGACAAAAGTAGTGGACCAGAGGAATGCTGTGGATATAATGTACTTGGACTTCAGTAAGGCATTTGATAAAGTAGACCATAACTTACTACTTGATAAGATAAAAAAATTGGGTTAGAGAGCATCACCACCAGATGGATTCGTAGTTGGCTGACCAGCCGTATTCAGCATGTGGTCCTCAATGGAATTGCATCTACATGGAGGGAAGTGTGTAGTGGGGTGCCCCAGGGCTCTGTTCTAGGCCCAGTATTCTTCAACATCTTCATCAATGATTTGGACGAGGGGATAGATGGGGAACTCATCAAATTTGTGGATGATACCAAGCTGGCAGGAATAGCCAACACTCCAGAAGACAGGCTTAAGGTACAAGAGGACCTGGACAGACTTGAACACCGGGCGCTATCTAACAAAATGAAATTCAATTGTGAAAAAAGTAAGGTTCTACAAGAAAAACAAGACAAGAAAAACCAAATATACAGGTATAGTATAGGGGGTACCTTGCTCAATAGTAGTAACTGTGAGAGGGATCAGCAAGTCCTAGTGGACAATCACCTACATATGAGCCAGCAGTGTGCTGCAGCTGCCAAAAAAGCCAACACAGTGCTGGGCTGCATTAACAGAGGAATAGAATCAAGATCACGTGAAGTATTAATACCACTTTACAATGCCTTGGTAAGGCCACACTTGGAATACTGCATCCAGTTTTGGTCACCGTGATGCAAAAAAGATGCTGAGACTCTAGAAAAAGTACAGAGAAGAGCAACAAAGATGATTAGGTGACTGGAGGCTAAAGCATATAAGGAACGACTGCTGGAATTGGTTATGTCTAGTTTAGTGAAGAGAAGGACGAGGGGGGACATGATAGCAGTGTTCCAATATCTCAGAGGCTGCCACAAAGAAGAGAGAGTCAAGCTATTTTCCAAGGCGCCTGAAGACAGGACAAGAAGCAATGGGTGGAAACTAATCAAGGAGAGAAGCAACCTAGAACTACGGAGAAACTTCCTGACAATTAGAACAATTAATCAGTGGAACAACCTGCCTCCAGAAGCGGTGAATGCTCCAACACTGGAGGTTTTTAAGAAGAGACTGGACAGCCATTTGTCCGAAATGGTATAGGGTTTCCTGCCTGACCAGGGGATTGGACTAGATGACCTCCAAGGTCCCTTCCAACTTTACTACTACTACTGCTACTACTACTATTATTATTATTATTATTATTATTGATCATCGCACAGTCAGCCAGATGTTCAGACTGGATTTGACATTTTGTCTACCTATCGAGTCCTTACCCAGGACCTGGGATAGGCAGATGTGGATGTTTGATGGTATTACAGATATCGTCGCAGGATGGAAGCAGTTCCTAGTAAGGCCGCCTTTTGCAATTGACTAATAGCGAATTTGTCAATGCCAATAGTGTTTAAGTGGTGCTCCAGTTGTTTTGGGATTGCACCCAAGGAGCCTATTACTATTGGTACTACCCTTGCTTGCTTTTGCCACAGTCTTTCTATTTCTATTTGTAGGTCTTTGTATTTTATCTTCTCCAGTTCTTTCTCGTCTATTCTGCTGTCTCCAGGCACTGCCACGTCCCACTATCCAGACTTTTTTGTCTTTCTTATCGACAATTGTTAAGTCTGGGGTGTTATGTTGCAGGTGCTTGTCTGTTTGAATTCTGAAGTCCCAGAGCAGTTTAATTTTATCATTTTCTATGACTTTCTCTATTTTATGATCCACCAGTTTTTGCTTACAGGCAAATGATATTTTTTGCAGATCTTCCAATGCACCATTGTTGATACTTTGTCATGCCGCTGCTTGTAGTCAGTCTGTGCAATCTTCTTGCAGCAGCTTACCAGGTGGTCCACTGTTTCTTCAGCTTCTTTGCATAGGCGGCACTTACTGTCTGTTGCTGTATTCTCAATTTTGACTTTGTATGCATTTGTCCTTAAGGCTTGGTCTTGTGCAGCCAGAATTAATCCCTCGGTCTCTTTCTTCAATTTTCCTGCTCTTAGCCATTGCCAAGTCTTGTTATTATCTGCTTTCCCAGCTATTTTTTTTAATGTATTGGCCATGTAGTGCTTTGTCTTCCCATGCCTCTATTCTGTTCTTCATTTGGTCTTTCATTATTATTATGGATCATCGCACAGTCAGCCAGATGTTCAGACTGGATTTGGCATTTTGTCTACCTATCGAGTCCTTACCCAGGACCTGGGATGATGATGATGATGATGATGATGATGATGATGATGATGATTATGATTATTATTATTATTATTATTATTTTAAAGATTGTAAATAGTACAGGACTGAACTGTTGATTTCTTGGTGTTCTCGGAATTTGTTTGTTTTCCTGAAAATGTTTTGTTACCAGGCTAGGTAATATTACTAGTGCATGGGAGAAGGGAGTCTGCTTGTTTATACAACCATATGTAATAGCATGCCCTGCCAGCTTTGGTTTGGGTGTAACTTCTTTTGATGGTTCCATGATTAGGATATTGTTTTTTCTCTGGTTGTTTATCTGGTACTGTTTCCTGCTTTTGTGGGTGTTGGCTATTGAGATGTTTGCTATATAATACTTTCCTATGGTGTTTATGGGTTAAAAATAATAGATGTGTGATTTTGGAATAACCTATAATGGTAACTATTTTACTTTGGGGTAATTTGTGTACCAAGGCAACCTGTAGTAATTGTGGACTTAAGATCTAGTCAACCATTTTAGACTGTAACTGAAGGAATAAGTAGAAATACATCAGAGTGGTTGAAGTGTCAAAAGTAAGGCTGGGTTAATTTTTTTAAAATATTAAAAGCAAGGTGGTTCCGTCTATACAACGGACATGTTATAGTGGCTAAACATAGGATGATAAAAGAAAGATTTGAGGCTAAACATAGGATGATAAAAGAAAGATTCGACTGTTGTGAGAAAAGTACCAGTCTAATAGGGATAATTTAAAATTAAATAATCATCAAGGTGCTACTTATAATTTGCTATGCTAAATCAGTGGTGAGATTGAGATCATTGACAAATTTGAAGAGCTTTTATACTAGCCGACCATGATCAAAATATTCTTTGATCTTCTAGCTTCTTGAAAGTTTCCATTCCTTTTATATAAGATAATGAAACTGTGTGTTGTAATGGTTAAGGCATTGGACTAGGCTAGGAAGATCCAGTATCAACTCTACTTTAGCCACTGAAAAGTCACCTTGGGTGATTTGGTCAATTTTCTCAGCCCAAATTAGCCCATAGGATTCTTGTTGAAGGAAAAGGTAGAGGAGAATATTCTTTCTACTAACTTGATCTCTTGGATGAAAAGTTTAATAGAAATCTCATAAATAAATTGTACTGGGGCTCTTATAATCCTGTGTCATTTTATAACTTTATCCTCTGCAGAATTGCTTTCATTATACTTTGGGACAGAAATCTAATTTTCTTTTTCCAATTAGGAATATTTTTAGAAGAGGTCTTTATTGGTTCCAGTCCAATTGCCTTGCTGTTCAGTGATCTGGAATCAATCAACAATTTGCATTTCCAGACTTGAGAAGGTAAAGCTAATTTATTTCCTGAGAGTCTTCAGCAGCCATAGTATAAAATAGGGACAAAACTGAAAAAGAATGGAGGTAACATTTTAATTTATTGACTATTACCATTAATAATTGTTTTTTTCCATTTATCTTTTTGCTGAATTCCCTGGACTCTCTGAATACAATGTTGTATCATAAAGTTTGAAAAGAAGAATTCCTGAGAAGTTTATAAGTGACACGTAGAGTTAGTGTGATATAGTGAGTTACAGTGCTGGATTAGGAACAAGAAGAACCAGATTCTAGTCATTCTCTCTCAGCCTACATGGGACCAGCATGGTGGATTAAAATCTATAACCTTCAATGAAGAAGCCTTCATCCTCCAAGGGATTTCACTTGACATAACAAGAACACAATGACATGACATGAATTAGAATGGAATGGAAGCAAGAACATTTTCACTGATCAGGTTTGGGAGATGCTAACGGAGTAATTTAATCTGACATGGATGGCATTATGTTTGTTGGTTGGCATGTAGAATGCTATTGCTTACACTGCTATTACTTACACTGCTATTTATTATCTCATTGCATTTATATTATTATGCTTTAGGTTTATTACTGTTTTGGGTGCTCTGTAAGCTAATTAGAATCAGGCATGATTGGAGTGACATATAAGCCAAATCAAACAAAACTAAATGAATAAATGATCTTCTGCTCCTGACATGCTCTGCATAGACATGTCTATGACAATCTAGGTCATAGCTGTGGAGCAAAAAGCAACTCTGAGAACTCTAAACCAAATATTTAATGTAGTATATATGTAATATACAGTTTCATTATACATTATTGCAGTGGTTCTCAACCTGTGGGTCGGGACCCCATTTGGGGTCAAATGACCATTTCACAGGGGTCGCCAAACAATGCAGTCTGCCATTTTTTTCCCCTTTTCCTTAGCTGTGTTACTCCCTTTTATTCTATTGGCTTTTGAAAGCCAATAGAATAGACCAGTGGTTCTCAACCTGTGGGTCGGGACCCCATTTGGAATCAAACGACCATTTCACGGGGGTCGCCAAACAACGCAGTCCGCCATTTTTCCCCCTTTTCTTTAGCTGTGCTACTCCCTTTTATTCTATTGGCTTCTTGAATAGAGTCTAATTCTATTGGCTTTCAAAAGCCAATAGGAATTGTCCAGGCTGTCTCTGCCCTGCTGAGCCTGCCAAAAGTCCCATTCTGCAAACGGTGCTGCACCAATTGAGTAGTCCTCGACTTACGATCGGTTGGGGGTCGCGGCATTAAAAAGGTTGAGAACCACTGCATTATTGCAATCCTGGTTTCTCTGATGCAAGTATAAATTCAGAACCAGTTGTTCTTGGGTACGTCAATTACATAAGAAAACTACACAGAGTTTACTTCTATTTGGCTAGTTGCAAGTAGCACATACAAAGGTCTATCTAAACACAAGTCTCAGATGGCTGCAGTATTTTGATTGAATTGTTTATTTAACCTACATTTATGCCATCTGATTTTTAAGGATGCAAATGCTATGCTTTTTTTTTTAGCATTTAGTTCTCTTTTAGAATCCTCTGGGTTTAACATTCAACTCACAACCAAAAGGCTGTGTAAGTATTATAGAAACAGGGCCACATAAATTGAGACAGGTTTGATACTGATCTGCTAGAGAGCACTCTGATCATTTCAAGCTCTTTCCTTTTTTTAATAATTAACACAACCTCATCCATAACACCTTTTCCATGAACCCATGTTTTTGTTTCTAGGGAGTTTTACCTTTGATCCACATCAATAGCCCCAAAGCAAATCCTTTAGCTAATAGCTATTCAAAGGACATTGTTGAGCATGTTTATTCAAAGGTAAGGCCTTCTGAATTCAGACTCTTATAGGCCTCATTCTCAATAACAATTCATCTGTTTGTAACCTAACTTCTAAATGTCAATGATGATTAAATATTAGTGTATGTTGTGGCAGAGAAGATATTACTTACAATGATTAAATGGAAAATGTACCTCGGGTAGCAATGCAGTATTTTAAAAAGTGTACATGACAGCTATGGGCACTTTTTAGTATCTTGGAGTTCATACCTATGAATTATACCCAGATGGCTTTGTATTGCACAGATGCATAGAGATATTTATACTTAGGGACTGACATCTATTATGGACTCACTGCATCATTATAAAAGCTATCCTAAAAATGATCCATTGTGTTTTCCTATAAGCAGATGTTAGTTAATTTCCTCAATGTTTTCTATGGCATATTTTAAGCTTAAAAGCACTGATTTGGTCGTAAAATTGCAAAACTGTTTTGGCCACTATATCCAATACCAACAGGGGGTGATGGCATGAACTTCGCCTGGTAACAACTTCAACTCCTCCTCCTCTGTTCTCCAGGATATTTTAATCATCCTTATCTGTGCAGAGATTTAAATAACAACCATTTTGTTTGAGTAGGCAAAAACAGACCAGCTTTTAGCACGAATAATCTGACAACCTTCACTAACTTCTGATTGGATTAGCACGCATCTATGGACCATTTGGGGCTTGTATGGATAGATTGTCTCCTCTCTGAGTGTTGCCTTCTAAAGCCATTCTGTTCTGGGCAATGGGAATGTCTGTCAAACCAAGGTCTTCCTTTCATCTACTGCAGTGGTTCTCAACCTGTGGGTCGGGACCCCATTTGGGGTCGAACGACCATTTCACGAGGGTCGCCAAACAACGCAGTCCGCCATTTTTCCCCCTTTTCCTTAGCTGTGCTACTCCCTTTTATTCTATTGGCTTTTGAATGCCAATAGAATGGACTCTCTTGAATAGAGTCTAATTCTATTGGCTTTCAAAAGCCAATAGGAATTGTCCAGGCTGTCTCTGCTCTGCTGAGCCCGCCAAAAGTCCCATTCTGCAAACGGTGCTGCACCAGTTGAGTAGTCCTCGACTTACAACCGGTTGGGGGTCAAATCATTAAAAAGGTTGAGAACCATTGATCTACTGCATCTCTGAGCTCATCCTTCACTCAGAGATCTGGTTCAACTTGAAAACCAATAAACAGTGGTGATTGGTGGGGGCATTTCATTGTGAAGTGGGGAAGAAAGATTTTTCCCTGCTGCTGCTTCATGGCCAATTTTCCCTGTGCCTGTCAGCTGTTGTTTTTTGGCATGAGTTTAGGGCTCTTTCTGGATAATGCTATGTTCAAAAGAACCCTTTTAGCTGATATAGTGAGGTTGGATTCCTTTTGAACACAGTCTTTCCGATTACTTGCGTAAAAGTGAGCTTTTAGTGATGATGATTAAATTTGCTCGCTTATGAAAAGTTTCCTACCCCATCTCCCTTCCCCATTAATAAGAGTTACAATGGATGTGTCCCCAGTCACCGATAGGGTTGGTGGGAAAGAAAAGAAGTAAACTCTGGAGGAATCCATAAACTCCCATCCTTAATGTGCCCTTGTACCCTTAAAAATGTTTAGCATCACCTGCATGCTTCCCAGCCATGGCATAATAGGGATTACCAGCGAGAACTGCATATATTATGTCTGCATTGTTGTCTACCAACTTAAGGACTGGTGGTAGAACTTTAACTTAGCAATAATGATGACTCCTCAGTCTTAGCTACCGCAAATTTACCCCAGATAGCTGTCTCTGTTCCTCATCAGTTTATCAATCCTGCTGAAATAAAAATATCCTTACCTCTACAGCATATTCTTTATTTAACAAACTAGTAACTATACCACAAAGGGAAATACAATTGGTTTGACATGTTCTTCAGAAGTCTGTCAATTACTTAATATTTCCAGGTTATAGCCTAGATTCTATATCTTTTCCAAGTACTGCTGAGATCTTTTTTCCCCAATTTGAAATGGGGAAAACAATTGTCCCCTTTCACTCTTTCAATACTTCTCTTGTTTTTTTTAAACCCTCATAGAATGAAAAAAAAGGCTTTGCGAAAACTATTGCATGTATTTGATGCACTTTATTCCACACTTGAATTCCTCTGGAGAGGCTTAATGTTTCAGAACTACCTCTTTACCTATCTCACAGTGCAACTTCCTTTCACTATTTGATCTATTTTGTTTTGCCAGATCTAGCATGGTTTCAGTCATGGAAGGAGATTAAGAAACAATAGAAAATAGGCAGGTGTGCTTTCCTTGCATTGAGTATTTTAGAGAGTCATTTTTGTGGTGCAAAGTGATTGAACTCTATTATTGTTCACACCCTATTTAATTACTGCAGTAAGTTAAATGCAAGCTTGATTCATTGCAACAATCCTATTGGATTCAGTTCACACAATTGGAATATACTGTTCAAGATGTTTTTCCAAGCCAAGGATAGTACTTATATAAGATGAAAGGGTAATGTCCTTGATAGCAAATAGCTGAGACAAGTTTGTTTATCATATTTCATTGCTATTGTAATGATCAGAGAAAAATGTTTTCATGTACTCAGCTTGATAAAGGATCTGAAGCAAAATTACCACAGTTTGATAGATCTTGTCTAATCCTGTTTAAGCCTGATCCATTTGCCCAGTCATTAAAATGTGCTATTTAAACAATGCCTGATATATTTCTGATGTGAACTTATTGAGTGATGAACAACATTCAGAAACTAAAAGTTTCCTGCGGTGAATAAATCCTGAAGTATATGTTGGTTTCATCCCACTATTTAATCAGCTTCCCCCCCACCCGCCCAATCTTCAAATCTGTTGGAATTGTAACTTCAAGAACCATCAGCAAGCATGGCTTACTGGCTGGGAATATGGATAATTGCAGTGTGATTGGAAAAGGCCAATTTAATAAACTTTTACACATGAAGCCACAACAATGTTCTCAGAAAGGAAAGGTGAAGATAATAGAAATGCTGAAAGATTTATGAATTATTATTGTGGATAGGAGAGGTCTGGGAAAGATCCAAATATCTGAAAGGACATAAATGCACCTACCAAGAACAGAGAGTATACAATATACAAAGATCATGGATGTAACTAAAGAAGAGAATATTCATATACTAGCTACAGGGGTAGGCAACCTTGGCTCTTTTATGACTCATGGACTCCAACTCCCAGCTTTGCTGGCTCAGGAATTCTGAGAGTTGAAGTCCACGAGTCATAAAAGAGCCAAGGTTGCTTACCCCTGTACTAGCACATCTAGCATTTTTTCCCCTGTGTTATCTCCTCTGCTGGCTATTAACAGACCTGGGTTTTAGTTTTGCTTTTTCTCACAATTGATATGACCTTTAGATAATCAATCAATGCTTCTTATGTGGACCATGTAAATCTTATTTTTAAATTGGAAATGTAAAATTTAAATGTCTGTGATAAACGAAGACTGGGGGGGGGGGAGAAAATGTCAGATAGGAAAAAAAAACCTAAACAGCTTTCAAAATAAATTATCACAATAGCTAGACAAAGATGGAAGGTAAAAGGCTTGAGCAACAGGAAAAAATATGACAATTACATCAAGTAAGAATGAATGCAAGAAAATATTTCAATCAAGGATGCCAACAAATAGAGGAAAATAAAAAGAAAAGAAAATGAGAGACACTTTTTTTCAGATAATGAGTAGAAAGGCTATACTGTAATGCTTTATAAATTATATTAAAGAATGACAGATTTAGAGAGAATAAATTTAGGGGCACATTGTCATAAAGTAAGCTACCAGAAACCAATGATCAAATAAGAAAATAATAGGCATAGATGAAATATCCATTTAATTGTTTAAAGGAGAAGAGTCGGTTAAAGCTTTACATCAGCCTGGAGGCTAGAAAAGATAGTACTAAATGGGAGTGGATAAGGGTGCCCCCTTCCCTTGGATCAGTGATGGCGAATCTTTTAGAGACCGAGTGCCTAAACTGCACCCAAAACCCACTTATGTATCATCGGATGCCTGGTGGGTGTGGCCCATTGGGTGGGTGTGGCCCATTGGATGTGCGTGGCTGTGGTGGTAACGGCAGACTGGGTGGGACTAAAAAGTTCAATCAATCAATTCCAACTTTGCGAGATCTTTTCTTTCCCCCGCGAGAAGTTGAAATTGATTGATTGAACCTTTTTTTTTTTGCACATGGCAGCAGAGGCCTAAAGCGAAAAGGTTTTATAAAATCCAGTTGAAGGCCTAGGACTGAGGCGACGGCACCCGTGCCCACAGAGAGGGCTCTGCATGCCACCTATGGCATGCATACCATAGGTTCACCGCCATGGCCTTGGACTCATGAATACATAAAGATGGGCAGGGTAATGGATAAATAAAGAGGGAATTAATCTGTCAACAGAAGTCAACAATAAAATTTAGACAAGAGTTTTAAAGGTAAAGATGACAAAGATTGGAGTTGGTAAAATAACGGACTTGCTTTTGGTAATGCATCGCTATACAAGCTAAATATTCAGCAAAAATGAGAGACAGCCAGAAAAAACAATCAGTCCTGGAAGAAATTAGGACTGAACACTCCCCCTGAGACAATGATTAGCAAACAGAAAATCACAAACTTGGAGTATGTGCTTTAAACAGATGAACAGATGGACTATGCTTGGCAAGTACATGCAGATGGATGAATGGGATGAATGAGATCAAAGAGATTACAGCACTGCCCTTAGAAGAGCTACGAGACAGTGCTGGTAAAAGGCTGACATGCAAAATTTGCCTGAGAGGTCCCACGGAGCTGAATCTGACTCAGGGGCACCTAACACCTAACTAGTTTCAAAAGGATATCTTCACTTTTTATCCCACTAAAAGTCCCTACAGTGCCTAAAGCAGAGGCTTAAGCTACACTTCTATATACTTATCTTCCTCACTTGGGATCATCTGTTTTATATTGGATGGGAAAGCTGGGAATTGTAAACTTAACACAGTGGACTGAACTGCTATATATATTCCCATGGGAATTTTTCTTCTCTTAGAGCTATATTTAACATAGTCTTAATTTCAAAATATGCTTTGTTGATCATGAAACTTGCTATTTATGAAACTTTGAGAAATCAGAATTTAATGCTATTTTTGAAGCACTTTCAGATCCTTGCTTAAAAACTGTTAGAGATGTATAGAATAATAATCATTATAAAAAAAAATAAAGATTTTTTTCCCCTAATGGGATCAACACAACAGGAGCTAAATCAACATGTGTTTGTGTGGGAGTAAATGACTCACTTGGACAGCTTAGAAACTTGCTGTTAACAGTATTGAAACATTCTTCAAAATAAAACCTGACAAATATCAAAAAGCAAAAGGACTGATGCAATTATAAATGATACATTTCATGTACAGATGCACATAGATCATCTTTGTACATCTAATGATACCTATTGCTCCAAACTGCACTTTAATGGGGATGGTGGAGGGCACATATTTATGCCAGTCCATTTTAACAGTATTCTGATTTTTTTCTTTAACTTAACTTGCAGCAGCTTAGCCGCTCCTCTTTATAGTTTCAGAAGATCAGCTGACCTTTTATTGCTTATTTCTCAGTTTCTCTTAATTTCTCAGTTTCCCTAGCAAAGATTAACAACAGCTCTATGGGCATCTAGTTAGATCTGCCTTGTGCTCTTTCTGCTCTTATCTCTTCTTATGTATTGCTTTATTTCACATTATTTTAACTTGCACAATGACCAAATGGGCTGTGGGAGAAAAAACAGACAAATGTATGCCTGCATATATCTAGTTGTGTTTGCGTACAAACATATCCATTGTGTTACGTGGACTTTGGAAAGAGTGCAGAGAAGAGCAACTATCGGTAAGATGATTAAGGGCCTGGAGACTAAAACATATGAAGAACATATGTTGCAGGAATTGGATATGTCTAGTCTAGAGAAAAGGAGTAGGGGTGGCATGATAGCAGTGTTCCAATGTTTGAGGGGTTGCCACAAAGAAGAGGAGGTCAACCAATTTTCCAAAGCACCAGAATGCAAGATAAGAAACAATGCATGGAAACTAATCAAGGAGAGAAGCAACCTAGAACTAAAGAGAAATTTCCTAACAGTGAGAACAATTAATCAGTGGAATGGCTTGCCTTCAGAAATTGTAGGTGCTTCATCAATGAAGGCTTGTAAAAAGAGACTGGACAGACATTTGTCTGAAATGGTATAGGGCAGTGATGGCGAACCTTTTAGAGACTGAGTGCCCCAAAACCGGCCTGCCCCCGCTCTGTCCCCCGCTCTGTCCCCCGCTCCACCCGCCCGCCACTCACCACAGATCATCCAGGCAGCCTTGCAGCACCATGGCGGCCACACCCTCTGCCTGCACCCTGCAGCATCTGCATGTGATGGGCGTGAGGGCGGAGTCTTGCCCCTGCTGTCCATGCAATGTGCTTGGCTGCGCTGTTCCGTGTGGGCTATCCTGGGGGAGCCTCTCCTCTGGGCAGACTGCTGGTGAGGTGGGGGTTGCGGGGAGAGGTGGGATTGGGGCAATGGCATGTATACCCACAGAGAGGGCTCCGAGTGCCACCAAAGGTTCGCCACCACTGGTATAGGGTCTCCTGCTTGAGTATGGAGTTGGACTAGACCAAGGTCCTTCCAACTCTATTACTCTGTATTCTGTAAACTTCTGGATAGATGTGGGAAACTCTCTGCCCCCTTCTTATAGCTGATCTACTAGTGGAACAATATGAGGAATAGTGAGAATTCTTGTGCCTCTTTTTTTGGATCATGGTGTACTTCCAGCAGGTTTATGACATTTTTCCTAATGTATTAATCTGCAATCTACAATGAAAATAGTTCATGGCAATTATTTATACAGAAGAACAGAGCAGACATGCCCAGAGATTTCATTATGATTAAAGTAATATTCTCCATGACAACGGATGTTATTTTCCTCCCTCAGACTACAGCAAAAATGACAAATAAAACCAGAGAATAGATAGTGAAATCTTCATCATCTTTCAGAGCATGCTGTTTATTTCCCAAAGCTTTCTTAGATAAATCAAAATGTGAGGTCACTAGCTAGCATATATCCCATACTACTAATAAAATCCATATCATGTTTTTATTGGATGTTGTTCCTCTAAATCTGAGACATGTTCGCTTTTTAGGATCTCAGTAAAGTGACTCAAAACGGAAAGCTATCTTTTTCCTGCCATCATAACCTTGTGTCTTTTCTCTATTTTGTATTACCAATTCATCCAGAAGGTTACATATTATTACTTTTCATATTGGCAACAGTATTCTAGGGACAATGCACTACCAGCAGTGTATTGTAAAATATTTTGTTCTTTTGAATTTAAAAAAAAAAGCCTGGAATAATGTTAATGCTCTATGTTCCTGTAGTCTAGGAATACACATGTATATTAACATATGCACCCCAATTTCAATGCATTAAATTGTAGAGTTAATATTACACAGACTGAAACTTTACTGAAAGGTATGAAGTGAACCAGAAACTGCACTGCTATGAATCTCTTACTTCAAAGAATTGCCGCAGCCTTGAAACCTACAATGTATCAATGTTCTCGCTGGTATGATTTGTCGAGACCACAGAGCCACAGACTGCAAGAAAATTACTTCGATCAGGGTTGTGGAAATGTTTTTAAACTGCAATAGGGAAAGCATGCAATGACAGACAGAAGATGACAATGGCTGATAGTTTGGGAGGAGACAGAGCTGATGCTTTCTGATCCGGTTTTTATTTTTAACATGTTATTTGACATATCAAGTATCAAAGAATTCTGCTGTCAATAATATTGCTTCCTTTTTTCCAAAAAGTAGATGTGTCAACATATTTTTCACCAGCAATATGGCATCCAAGCATGTCTAAAAGTATCCCGACCAGTTGCAAAAAGGTAACACCATATTCCAAGTCTTATTTATTTGTTTGTTTGTTTGTTTATTCATTAAATTCAGTAACTGTTTATATGAGAGACATATAAAAGGCCATAAAATCAGTTAACATAGGAACACAATTATTATTATTATTAAAAAAATCACAAAGGCTAAGAGAAGACAGCAGAGGTTAACAAGAATGGATTTATTATCAATGTATTATCAAAGCTATATGTCTTTTAAAAAAAAAAATCTGTCTCCAGTGATCTCCAGCATGAAATTTGCCTTTTTCACAAGGTCACCAAATTGTAGAAAGCTAAGTTGCTTTTCTTTTTTCTTTTTCAAAATGGTAGGCTCCTGGGAATGTTTCACAACAATTAAATAAGGATTGTATATTTCATACTAAAAAAATATTAATCTAAAAAAACACCCAGTAGTAACGTAATCTTTTATTTTTTTAGGAATAAAATGGAAGTGGAGAAATAAATAATGATAAAGAAAATGGTGTAAGAATATAAAAACAATGGCTATTGCTGATTCCAAAAGATGAGAGAGAGAGAGAGAAAGAGAGAGAGAGAGAGAGAGAGAGAGAGAGAGAGAGAGAGAGAGAGAGAGAGAGAGAGAGAGAGAGAGAGAGCAGGAAAGGAAAAAAAGGAATTGGGGGAATATAAATAAGGGACAAGAACTGGAAAGAAGAATACTGAAGGACCTCAGCTGCAAATATGTCCAATGAATTTACGTCTTTAAAAAAGAGGTGAAGATATTGAAGAAAATCTATTTTTAAAGCAACTTCTCTGTATTTTCGTTCAAAATCTCATTAGATTTAATGGCGTCTACTTTGTATCTGCACAGCCCTATCTTATTTTGTTTCTGCTTTACCCCATTGCAAAAGGTGTTTCAGCAAAAAATTCTCCTCGGGTGGCTTTTATTCCATAAACTTTCAAAAGCCTTCTAACAATGTTTCTTAATTAATTTAGAATTTACAACTGCTCTCCATTCTCTTCCCTGTTTGCCAGATTCTTGTTGTATCATTTCAAACTGTTCTCTATCAGGAACAAAGAGCCCCATCAAAACATTTGAGGAAAGAGCTTTTTTAACAAAAGATATTTAAGCACAAATATCAACCTGAGGTGTCTTTTAACAGTGTTTAAACAATGGTTTGTCTCTTGTTTGGATAATCTTCCATTCCATTGAAATGAAACAGCAGTAACTGAAAATTTATAGGCAAAAGACCTGATTTTGCAGTTTCTCATTTTAAGCTGTTTTTTATATCTCTTGGAGAATATGAAAACTCTCTGAGAATGTTTGGTTTCAAGAGAAATGAACATGTATCAAGTGGAAAAAGCACAAGCAAAAAACACATTCAGAATAACAAAAAGTAGCTACCATCTTCTTTAATCGTTCTTCATCTACAAAAAACTCTTTTCTGCAATTTGAAGAAATGACCATATCACTACATAAAGACATATATCTTTTGAAGGAAAAATCTTCATCAGGGTCCAGTCCAATCCGGGAATAATCAAAATGGAGACTGCTTTAGAAAGAAGGTTGCAGTTTATTGAAGAGGAGAGCCAGACAGAAAGATGGCTCTGGAAAAACTAACCACATGTAGCAGAGTGTGGTGGGTTTTCATGCCTTCTGGAACTCTTGAAATTGTTTCCTGTTTTTGTTTGAAGCTTTGTATTTCCTGTGTCATGTACTTTGACCTGAGTCTGAGTGTGCCCTTTTGGTATTAGTGGGTTAATCCTATTATGTCTCCTGTCCTTAGAATTTGGGTGGGGGTATGTAGATTTTAGATGTCTTTGTCTTCCTAATAGCTTCCTGGCTCCAACCTTCCTGAATGGATTATTACATCTGCATTTCTAAAAGCTTGCCTCTGCCTAGTTTCTGCTTAGGGAGAAAGGCTGGGGTTGGTTTCTGTCTTTTTAAAGATCTTCTCTATTATTCCTTTGGGGAGATATATTCTGCCTTTTAAATATTCCCCAAAATATTTCTTTCTCTGGATTCTTCCCACATATCCTTAATATACTTTCTAATGAATTTGTTTTCCAAGGGAGGTTAGTCCTTATTCTTTACTATATTTAAATAATATATGGTTGTATTCTATTTCCATTGAACATTATTGTTCACTGTTTTTTAAAAAATCCACTCCCATTTTGATTGTTTTGATATGTAAGCAGAATTTAATTTAACATAATTGATATGCTTTCTTGAGTTTCCAATGGACAGAGGATTGGTTTACAACTAAGAAATAGATGAATGGCAACACCATGAAAAACTTGATAAATATGTTTCTGTGTGGCCAAGTTTTAACTAATTGTTTAAGACCTTATACTGTTGTATATTGAATTATTCTAATATGTATTAGCTTTATATCTTCCCTCCCTCCCTCCCTTAGTTTATTTCTTGTTTTGTTTTCTGTACTACCTATTACTATGCTTGGCTATTATCTTGGTTTTATTCTTTTGTTATAGTTTAAAAATCTTTTTTAAAAAAATAAGTAAGTAAAGGTAAGTGAATAGGTATATGCTGACAGAAGGATCTTCGGTTGCAGATTAGAATCAAATTCCTTACATTCTATGTTAGCAGAGCTGTGTAGAATAAAAGCAAGCCCTTCAACTTTTAATGTTTCTATAACAATGCAAAATCCTTCTGGGCAAAAGAATCAGATGACATCAGAGGTCAATCCATATTCTCTAATCTAAATTGCATCAGCTGGTACTGTAGAAAGCTTTGAGCTTATCTATTGAAACAATTAGCTCATATCATTCCCATTTTCTAATTGTGGCCAATTTCCAATACTGTCCAGCATCCAGACCTACAGCTTGAAAATAAGTGACCTATATTTAAGGATCTCTGTACTGTTGTCTATATAAATATGGGCCTGAAACACTGTAATGGAGGGAAGCTGATATGAATTTTAGCAGAAGAAAGACCAGCCTAGGGACCTTTCAATTTGCGTCAGCGGTTCACTGAAAATAACAGTTTCCCATAGATGCTTTTTAATGAAAGAAAAGAAAGAAATACCAGTATCTTCATTTGCATTCAATAATGTGTACTTTATTTCTCAGGCCAGGTCAAATTAGTTCACGGACACTAGAATCTTTGCAGAAGAAACTTGCATATCAATCCAAATACTAAAAAGAATAAAAGAAGACTCTTTTTGCTATTTATGTAAGAGATGTCAATGTTGGAGAATTTATAAACATTTTTGTCAGATTTAATAATCTATCATTCAATATTAATCTGTGAGAAATAATATGTTCTAAAAATGCTCATTCTTATTTAGGATGACTAAATCTTATTTGGGAGACTACAACAGTAGGAATTGTTTATTCAATTAATGAGAAATTAGTCCCAGACTTCTGGAGAAAGAAATGGCAGATAAACTGGCTCTTCAAAACCTCTTCAGACAAGGAGAGGACTTGAGAATACCCACAACTGCCCCAGACAGCAGTCTTTGGTTGATTTAGAGCTGTGGCAGATGAGGGAATAGTTATTTTGCTCAAACCGAAGTCCATGCCTTTGAAAGGACATTAAGTTTGCATATTTCCTTTTTTAGTCATTTTTGGAAATGGTTTGTTAACTGTTTTTCAGCTATTAGGAACCTTTGGATCAACAGGTTTGACAGCATCGGGTGAGTTTTCTTCATAGTGAAAGTTTTAACTGCAAGTTTAAAAAAAGAAACTAAAAATATGTTTTTGGATTAAGCAGTGAAAGAGCGATTAAAACTTTGATTTTAGAAACTTACAAATGGACCAAGGTTCCAGATAAACTTGAAATAAGATTTTGGAATTAATCATAAAGAATTCTTTCTGAGGGAAAATGCTTTTGTTTTACATTTTATAAAAAAAACATAAGATTTTAAAAAGTGGACACTAGAGGGAATTAAAGATTGCAATTAAAGAATACATAAATTTATAATTATAGAATGAAGCAAAATATTCTAATGTTGGACATATTGAGGTATATTTTTAAAAAACGGATTTAGAAATTAATATTAATAATGTCAGCAGAGACAACTTACCCTATGGAAAGAGAGAGTTTTAAAAGGGTTGTGGAAGAGGAAGAAGTTTTACCTGACAAAATCAAGTTCTGAGTGTAAAGTGGATTTACAAATGACAGGCTACAAGAATTCATAAAAAAGACATTTCACTGTCTTTTTGTATTACATTTATACAAAGAAACCTGTTGATGTTTTAATAATTAGAAGGGATATACAAACAATGAACCAACAAAGTGACAGGGACAATTTTTCTAAAACAGATTTACAAAAAGAGGTTGTTAAAAATTTATTGTTACTTCTAGTATCCCTTGGTGGATTTTTGCTGATATCAGGACAGAAATGACAATGCTTCATGGATTTCTTTATAGACGGAAAATGGAATGAAAAGATCCTTTGTAGTATTTTAAGAGGAGGAGATAAATTACAAAAATTGTTTACACGTTGTAATGAAGGTGGGAAATCACTTGTTTATATATTTCTTTTATTTTCTTTTACAATATTCTTCCTTTCCTTTCCTTTCCTTTCCTTTCTTTTCCTTTCCTTTCCTTTCATTCCTTTCCCTTTCTTTCTTTTTTTCCCGTTTTTCTTTTGTGTACTTCTGATCTTTCTTTGATTTCTTCTTTTTTAGTTTATATTAGTTTTTACTCTTGCTATAATCTATAATAAAATTGCTACTATATCCACGTATACCGTTATACATATACACTTATGCATACACACAAGCACACACTAAGAAGTTACTCCATTGAATAGAAATAAGCATACGCCAGACTGAAATCAATTCCTTTTGACTTTAAAAGGAAATTGGAAAATCAGTCTAAAGTCCTTTAGATTACTTGCTGAGCACATACCAGCAGAAGTAATTAAAATGAGACGCAGTGACCAGTGATGTGTCTCCTAATCATGATACTGCAGACAGATGCACTGCTGCAAACATTACAGCTTAGGAAAGAAATTAAAAGACTTCATGTGGCTATTAAATACATAACAGTAAGAATCTGCACAGGAAAAGACAGTATAATTAATCCACACAATATATTTTGCATTGTAATATTTACAAATTTGCTTAATCAAATCTTAAACTGGGCTGAATTCAAACTTGGGAAGGGGAAGTTCTTCAGACAATGAACACTTCATCTTCATTTATTTATTTTTGCTTTTCTTAGTGAAGGAAAACTGTGAACAGTAGCAAACATTTTTGTTCTTATAAAATGCAGTGGCTACCCTCACTAAGAATCAGAATTGTGACATCACAATGCTAAGGTGACCAACTTTTTTACAATGAGTAGGAGGACACAAATAAATTGAAGAAAAAAAAGTGAGTCTAATGCGTGCGTGTGTGCCGTGTCATGTTTCGGTAAGAAGTAAACATAGCCATTTGCGCGCGGTGCACTCTCTCAAAACAATTCTCCTGTGCGGAGCGCATGCGTCTCATAATCGCGTCTCGCCGCACTGTACCAAGCCTTGATGAATCGTCATGTCAAATACAAATACGTCACATCACACGCAACAAATCGGATCGGCATCAATCGTATACGGAGATTTACAGATTAGACTTCAAATATCGAAAAGAAGGACATGTAGGAGGACATCTTTCAAGAGAGGACAGAACTTACAAAAGGAGGACTGTCCTCCCTAAAGGAGGACGGTTGGTCACCTTAACAATGCATGTTTTTTTTATTTCATTTAGGGACAATGGTAATCATCCAGAAGAAGGGCATTCTGGTTTAGTTTTGTAATGTCCTTGGCCCAATCTGACTGGTGATCTGATGGTTTTAATCAGGATATTTTCAGGTCGATAAAAAGCAGATGTGACTTGGTCATCAAAGCCCTGCTCCTTTTTATGTGTGTGCAGATGCCCTTGGCTATAACATAATGGTATTCTCCCTTATCCAGCTTCTTGCCTGAGATTATGTAGTCAGTAATAATACATATTTATAATAATATTAAAAAAGCAGAAAAGGAAGATTCTCAAATAATGCAAAAGGATAGGGAAAGTTGGCATCAGTGATCATTTTGGACTGTTGATAGCCTATTTTTTTCTGTGTGTTTTCCTTTTTCGACAGTTTAATGAAGTTTCATCTTAAAGCATGTTTGACTGACTAAAGCAAATGATATATTCTGGTATTTTGGATGCAAGGTACAAAAAGTACATTCTCCCTGTTTTGAGCTCTTGTTAAAAATCCAAGCTAATAGTTGATGAATGAATCAAGAGATTTGCAACCCTCCCCCAAAAGGAGTGGGGAATTGTAGCAAATTCTGTTTATCAAGTACAAATGGGCTTAGCTGAAACCAAAACATATCAAACTGCAGATGTTGCCCAGTGCTACAAACTGTATATACAATGGTGTACTAAGAATGAACAGATAATAAATATAAAAAAGTGAAGCATTTTCCAGTCTTTGTTAATCTTGCACCAACAATTCTGGAATGCTGTGAGGCATGCAATTATTTCAGCCATTCATTTTGATTATATACTGTATTAAGTTGATGATGAACATATTTGTACATTGGGAGGAGCTGCCATGAGCATAGGTGGACTTACAAATGAAATCTTTATTCTGCCTTATTATACAAACCCAGCAGCCCTGTGTTTTCACAGGTTGTCTTGACTAATAAAGAGTGAAAACTCCTACTTGCCAGAGGTTTTTATTACTGTTCCAATAATTACTATTCTCATATCTTACGAAACTGTTTGGATACAAAATGAGGAGGAAGGCATTGTCACTGATTATTCAGATGACTGGGAACACACAGTTCTGAAGAAGAATAGGAGATAGTGTTAGGAAAACTTAATGGAGGAAAATCTGTCAAGGACTAACAAACCTCAGGACTTAGTATTACCTCCCAGTTATGGAGAATTAGCGTCCATATATGTGTTAGAGGAGGACAATGGAGGGAAGGTGATCACTCCAACTCCTGATCTTTAGGAATCTCAGAGGTTTGGTTAGCTTGTGAAAAGGAAAATGCCAGACTAAGTTGGGTCTAGAATGGATACAGCTATATTCTTATCTTCCCAAGCAATTTGGTGTTTTATGTGTTGGTGTATATGGAAATTCTCAGTCATCCGGGTCATGGTTGTCCCAAAAGTGCTTTTTCAAGAGACAACTGGACTTCCTTGTTTTTCTTTGAAGAAATTTTGTTTCTCATCCAAGAAGCTTCTTCAGCTATGATTTATATTTTCAGATTATATGTACTGGTCTTCCTGAATTACTGGAGTGTTGGGTACTTCACTTTTGAGTCTTTGAAATTATAATAGACCTCCCAAGAGTTATTTAAGACCTGTTTTTGGAGTTACAATGGCTGCGCACACAGACACACACACACACACACACACACACACAATCACGTGATTGCATTTTGGGTGCTTAGTAATTGGCTCACTGTTAGGACATTTGCAGCATCCTGCAGCCATATGACCATGTTTTTAATTTTTTTTGTGTGTGCCTATTTCTGGCATTTTCTTCCAGTTTCTGCAGAAAAGCAACAACCACCTATTAAGGAAAATGGATTTCCATTGATAGTAATTTCAAATCTGGTCACATGATGCCCAACTTATGACCTCAATGACATACTACCACAATTCCAGGTTCAATTATGGCCATACGTTGAGGATTATTTATATTAATGTTAGACTACTAATTCTTTTAGCCCAGTGTGGATAACCTGCATATCCTGGGATGCTGAGCAAGAGGAGATAAGGGCAGCAGAGATGTTGGACTCATGAACGATCAACTCATGTTGATTGTTTATCAGAAACTGGTATTATAAAATGTAGCCTATTGAAAATCCAGCATGTAAAATTATCAACCATTAGTCAAAACAGATTGAACTTTGGTGGATAATGGTTCATAGCAGCCAAAGGTAAAAGGCAGAAAGTAATATGAGCTTAGTTGTTTTAGGTAAACTTTCAGTAGCAATACAGAAGAGCTGGTAATTTTACTTATTTTTTCACATTCTTTCCACAGTGAAAACAAAATTTGCCTCATGGCTATGAAGTATAATACCTACATTTTGCCTTGTAGGTAAATTCTTTTTCTGCTTCTCCATGTAAACCCAGGAATGGTATGAAGATAGCTTTCCAATTTCCATGATGTGGGCTTTGCCAATGTCAGAATCTATGAACAGAACTGAACATAGCACTTCAAAAAGGAAGTGAATGTAATCTAAAGCCACGAATCCATATGCACTCTGCTTTATAATTTATTTTAGTAATTGCAGCTACCATGGTTACCAACTGTGCACTTGGCTACTTTCAGTTGAGATTTGGTGTCATGATGCGTTGCATTGTCTAGATAAATCATGTGGGAGGCTTGTAGAGGTGACTAACCACCCACTGCAGAAGAAGCAAGTTTGCAGATGCTTTAGTAGGTCAGATGTTACATTTCTAGATCCTTTTAACATCTGATAGATCTGTAAAGATGCTCCAAACTAAGTGAACTGAGGATAATTGACAAATATAGGACATATTTTGACTCGAACCCTCGATGTATATACATTTTATATACATTTTAGTTGGGTTTTACAGTTTGATTGCGTTTGAATTAATTTATATCCATTTATTTCTATCCGTTGTATTCAATGATTTGTATTCATTTGCAGAATTAAAGGTATACATCCAGCGAATACTTGTAAAAAATAATGCAGGTAAAAATCTGGCACACATTTTCCATGTAAATTGCATGTTTTTTTTTTTCTTGGAACAAGCTACACATGCACATGGCTGCAACAGAACTGTTCTGAGAAATGAATCAATAGAAGTACATTTCCTATTAATCTACATACTTCAGTAGAAGTGCATTTCCTATTAATAGCTGAGCTTCACAATCCAGTATTTATAGTGCAGAAATATATATCTCATTGAGTTCCAAGATGATCCAGAAATGACAAAGGATTGACACCTAAGTCAATGGAATTCTATTGGTGTGATATTAATCTACTCTAACTACTCTATTGGTATGATATCAACCTACTCTAATAGTGCCTTTGACCTTTAAAGCCCTACTTGGCTTCTTGTCCCAAAGGTGCTTTTCAAAAGGCAACTGGACTTCCTTTGTTTTTTTCTTGAAAACATTTCACTTCCCATCCAAGAAGCTTCTTCAGTTCTTCAGCTTCTTCTTGAATGAGAAACAAAAAAGTTGGCAAGAAAAAACGAAGGTTGCCTTTTAAAAAGCACCTTTGGGACAACCATGACCTGGATGATTGAGAGTCTCCATAGAGACTTGGCTTCTTCTTCTAGTATGAACTGACCAACTTGAAAATCCCAGGAGAATCTCTAAAAATTCCTCAGTTGCAGGAAGCAAAGGAATGGGTTGTTTTTCAGTTAATATGCCAGCTCTTTGGAATACTCTTCCCCTATTCTCAGTGTATTAGCTTTTCAGAAATATTGAAGGCAGAACTATTTAGGTGAGCTTTTGAACTATGGATTCACATTCTATTTATTGGCTGTACTTTTGCCTGTTTTTGTGATGTGTAAACTATTATGTTATATGGTAGCTTAATCATTAGTTTTTTAAAATTTGAGTTATTGTTTTATACCAGAAACATCTTAATGTAATTGATGAGATTATAATCTGCCAGGTGTACAGGTACTTATGACCATAACTGAGCCCAAAATTTCTGTTAAGTGAGACATTTGTTAAGTGTGTTTTACCCCATTTTATGACCTATCTTGCCACTGTTGTTAAATGAATTGCTGCAGTTATTAAGTTAGATACATTGTTGTTAAGTGAATCTGGCTTCCCCATTAACTTTTTTTGTCAGAAGGTCGCAAAAGGGGATCTCATGATGCTGGGATATGGCAATTGGCATAAATATGAGTTAATTGCCAAGCATCTGAATTTTGATCACTTGACTATGGGGATGCTGCAATGATCATAAATGTGAATAATCACTTATAATCACAATAATCATAGTTACTTTTTTGAATGCCGTTGTAACTTTAAACGGTCACTAAATGAATTGTTGTAAGTCGAGGACCAGTGGTGGAATTCAGCCAGTTCGCACCACTTTGGCAGAACCAGTAGCTAATTTTTTGTTGCCCAGGCCCAGAATGGACTTCCAGAAGCGGCATCCAAACAGAGAACCAGTTGGTCACATATTTGAATCCCACCACCGTCGAGGAGTACCGTATTTTGATAGTAATGGCAAGAAATAAAATCAGTAAATAAGAATTATAGTTTGGTTTGCAATTCTGGAAGCTATAATACCAGAGAACCAAGGTTCAATTCCATAAATTATAATGTTACATAATATAAATTCAAGATGAAAGATTAAAAATGAAGTAGAATAGAATAGAATAGAATAGAATAGAATAGAATAGAATAGAATAGAATAGAATAATAACTTTATTGTCACTTTGAATGTACACTAATCGGCATACATTAAAATGAAATTTAGTTGCATACAGGTCTCAAAGGGTCACCACCTCTGATATACACTACATAAATATGACAAAAATAAATAAATAAATAAATAAATAAATAAATACAGAATTATGCATATACCTACATGTATTATATGACACAGAGAAACAACAGTCTAGTTCGGGTTATGTATACATGTGCATGGCGAGAAAAATGAATCTTGCGAGTTTACCAGACGGATGGCATAGGGAACAAAGCTGCATCAGAATCGGATAGTCCTGCTAGAAATACTTCAAAACCTCCTCCCGGAGGGGAGCAACAGAAACAGACCGTACAGTGGGTGTGTGGGGTCTCTAACAATGCTTTGAGCTCTAAGCATATTATGCAAGTAATCATGATTAGTTTCTAATCTGCTCAAAAATGAAGTGATACCTCGGAATAGCATTAATTATGAATACATTCCTGATCCAGTGATTTAGCCACCATTTAATGAGAACAAGTCAGATTGATGTTTTTTTTTCTTCTTTTGTGAATAATAGATTTTTAAAACTATAAAAATATGGAAGAAAAAATAGAAAAAGAAAGAGATAATAAAAGGGTAAAAGAAAAAAAAATGAGGAATAAAAAAAAACAACCCAAGAAAAAGAAAGACATTTAAAGCAATTTCTAATCTTCTTTGCAACCGTTACAAACATAGCAATTACCATTCCACTCTTCTATATTGTATATCACAGTTCCCTTCTTCCTATAAACAAAAGTTTTCAGGCAATAAATCCCAGAGTCAGTAGTTTACTTTATCTATTTTCAGCCAAAAGTCTATAAAGGGTTTCCAGGTTTTTTTTTTTAATATTTAAGTAAGTTTCCTTCTTAATCAAACAAGTCAATTTAGCCATTTCTGAAAACACAGCCATGACACAGTGTCATATACCAATGGCACATCACTTACAAAAAATTCTTTTAAATTGTAAGACAACGTGAATTTCAGACCTTTTAACCAAATTCTCTCCAATATGAATATTATAATCAAAAATTTTGGCCTATTTTACCATACAATCTTCAACTTGCTCTTCTTCCATTTAAAATCTCAGCAAAAATATATATTTTCACACTCACATGTTCATTATTTGTATATAATTCAGGTTCAAATTCTGTTTTATCACATTATATTCCTGGTACTTTTTATCTATATTATACCTTTTCTCTTAATTGTGCATATTAGAACCACTGAAAACTAAATACAATCAATTCTTCTCTTAAATTTACCTTAAGCCTCCCATTTTCCTGTGTTAGCAAGCTGATCATATCATAAGTAACCATGATTTCTGACCATGAATTTCTAAATCTAAAAGTCTCTTATTTCTTAGCAACAGCCATTCCTTCACCCAAACCAAGCACAGGCAGCAAAATATAATTTAAAATCAGGTAATCCCAATCTACCTCTTTTCTTTTTCTCTTGGAGAATCTTATATTTAACCCTTTTTCTCCTCTGCCTTATAAATCTAGATATGTTTTTGCCACAGTTTAAATGATATATCAGTTTTCAAAACAGGCGTTGTTTGAAATAAGAGCATTGTAACATATTCATTTTTACCACAGAAATTATTCCCAACAATTACATTGCAATTTTTCTCATCTTAATTTTATTCCATACTTTAATATGATTGTTTTGAAATAATATAAAAAGATACTTCTAAAATAAAACCAAATCATTAAAACTAAATCACTGGCAAATGCCATTAGTTTAAAAAATTCTTTTTTTTTTTTACTTTCACTACAGCAATTTTCTCAACTTGTCTTATGTCACAATTTCAAAACTTCAAGAGCCAGAAGGAGTAACAATGGAGAAACAAACTGATGACCTTATCCTACGTGCATGTAACCACAGCCCAAACATGTTGTTGTAACTAATTTTCTGTGATTTTCCTCATGTTGTTTTTATTGTATCTCCACCCCTTGCCCAGAGCAACATTACTTCACCTTTAGCTATTCTGGTGTTAAAATATCATTTTCATGAGACTTTTGTTGTGGCAACCTGGCTTAGAAATTTAAATCAAAGAGCAATATTCTCAATGCTCAGTGCTCAGATTGGTAATATTTATTAGAAAGAAGATTAAGGGTACAACACAAGAATTTCAGCAAATACTCTGTTTTCAGTGAGATCTTTCAGACTTGGCTTTTCTCCATATCAACTAGATTTCCAAGCTAATCCTCCATTTTGAAACCCTGAACAGCCCATGTAACAATTGATAATGGTTGGGGAGGTTTCAAGATGCAGAAAAAGAGTCTGCTACTTCACAGTACATACCCCACACTGCACAGGTGATCGGTCATTCAGCCTGTTTTTTAAGCACTGGTTTACCAGTTTTTTGGAAGAATACGAAAAACTACAATTAAAAATAATCTGATTTAAAAGGTACTAGGTTAGGGGTCTTCATACTTGGCCCTTTTATGACTTGTGGACTTCAACTCCCAGAATTCCTCAGCCAGGCATGCTGGCTAAGGAATTCTGGGAGTTGAAGTCCACAAGTCATAAAAGGGCCAAGTTTGAAGACCCCTGTAATAGGTGCTTGATTGCAAGCTGAAGCGGGTAAGTTTTCTCACTGCACTGAGGATGCTCCCTGTTGACTGGGTTACTTTTAGATACAAGCCGGGTGCTCAGATGTAAAAGCAATCATATATGATAATCTTTCAGGTTCAAAGAAGGTATACTGTTGTGCAATTCATCTGTACACGTGAAGGCGGCTCTTCAATTCTAATCTGGACACACAGAATCTACCACAATAGGATCACTAGAAGTCCATTTTCATAGTAACAGTGGATGTTATTCTGTGCCACTGCTCATGGTTTTCTACCAGTTTTTGACAGTGCCTGTCTTCAATGCCAGTGGAGGCTTCATAGCATAGGGCTTGCCAGCAGGTTCTTTCAAAAGCTGTAGCTTCTAGTTCCCTTGGCTGGATGTCACAGTGGTGTAGAGTTTCTTTTGCAGCATTTTTGCAGTGCTTTTGTGGTCTCTTTCCAGACTCCAGTACACTCTTGAGCAATTGGCAAGACACATGACGGTGATCCATTCTAATGATGTGGCTGACTCATCTCATCTGGGTTCTGATAATTAGGGGCTTAATGCCGCTAGACTGCACAATTCAAGACCTCCAGGTTGGACACACAGGCTTGCCAACAATGCTGCGGATGGAGTGGAGAGCATGCATGTGAAATTTCTCCAGTTTTTGGGTGCACCTTTGGTACAGAGTCCAGGGCTCACAACCATATAGAGCACGGGTATCAAACTTGATTGCATCATGTGACATATCATGACGTATCGCAATGTTTTTTGCCTCTGCGGAGCCAGGGTGGGCGTGGCCCGTATGTGATGCCTCCGGCCTGTGGGCCCCCAGTTTGACATTCCTGATATAGAGGGAAGGGATAACCACAGCTGTGTACATTTTTAACTTTGTGGAGTTACAAACATGCTGTGTTGCTTGAGCACTGTAGTGTGCATCTGCCTCAGTGCCCAGGGGGAAGCATCTTGATTTAGAAGGGCCATAAATGACATTATGGTGTTGAAGAACTCTCTGGTGGCATGCATGTTTGCACAATGCCTATCTGCTCAGCCTTCCTCTGCCACCACTGGTCCTGCATTAATCCCAGTTCTGTCTGTACTTTGGACTGCAAATGCTTAAATTTGTCTTTTTCTGAGACAGGTAATGGATCATTCAGGCCTTGTTCTTGGCCTGGGGGGAGGGGGCTGCTGAAGTGGTTTTGTGGTTTTCATCAAACCAGTTTTGATATGCCCAAGTTTTCAGTCTGAGTATAGTTGTTACAGTCTGCATGATGACATCTTTAAACTTCATCCACCACTCAGAACAGGTTTCTACAAGCCGTATATTGTCAGAGAGTTTTTCATTAAGTGCATTTGGAAATGTTGGTCTGGATCTTGTAGTCTGCTGATGTTGAATGATCTGTTGTGGTTGCTTACCATATAAAGGGGCTATGTGACTGGACCAGCCTGTGATTTGACCAGCACTCAGCACCTCACATGGTGTGGGTGATGGTGACATCTTTAAGATCATACTAGCATACGACGATATAGTCAAGTAGGTGCCAGTGTTCGGACCTTTTGTACTTGTTTGCATGTCTGCATGTAGTGTTAGTAGTGCTTGGTTGTGCTTGGCATAGTTGCTCAGAAACATCAAGACATTGTTATTTAGTTTCCTCATGCCAAAGAACTCAGTTCCAGTTGTCATTCTCTATTCTCATTCTAGTGCTGAAATCAATCAGAAGAATATATTTGTGACTGACGGGGGTTGTTCAAATAATCTGGTCCAGGTCTTTGTAGAAAGCTTTTTTGTCTTTGTCTAGACTTACAAAAGTTGTTGTGTTGGTGCTGACAATGGTGATATACCAGGATTGTTTGAGAGGAAAGTGGAATTTCATAATGGGTTCCTTTATTCCAGTAGATAGAGATGTTCTTCAGCATAGCAGTTTTTATTGCAAAATCTATTCCATGAGTCCTATTGTCAGTCTGTGGTTTCCTTCCCCCATCCCCCAAATGTGTGTCTACTCACTACTTCCTGTAATGAAACTTTAACTGTCAGTCTGGTGTCACTGAGTGCATCGTCAATGCTGTAACAGCAAAGTTTGGCTGTTATGAGTGCTGTTTGATATCTTGTCTCTATCCAGCAAGGTATGGCTGTTCCAGACTCCAAAGTTTTCTTTTATTCTCTTTTTTTTTAATTAGTCTTGACCGCTAAGGAGATGATCTGCTAGCTGCTGCTAGACAGATGTTGTTTAGATAGATGTTTAGGGTATGTTTTCTAACCCCCTGCCTCATGAGAGGATGGGCAGTGCTGTCCTAGAAATGCTGCCCAGTCACCCTGGAAACTGCTGGATATCTTTGTTGCCCTGGGGTACAGAAAACGAACAACTACTGGTTAATAGCCATCCGGTGTTCAAGATGAAGTTACAGGATAGATTTAGTATTATTTTAACAAGCTAGCTGTTTTATCTTATTTTGATACAATGCTAAACTGGGGTTTAAATGTAGCTCCATAAACAGTTGGCATGTCCTCAAAGGGCATGTGGAAAATCTCTTTCCTGTTCTTAAGCCAGCCTGAGGAATAGTTGCCAAATCTTTCCCTGGTTATCTACCCACAAATTGGATGTGGTCATGAATGTGGGTCAGTTGCTGAGCGCTTGAACCAGGTTGTAAATATCCCAATGGAGGCTACCATATTTCCAAATGGTTGCTAAGTGACCAATTATAAGTCAAAGACTATTTATATGCAACAGGCATCTGTCTCTAGCATGATCCAATATATAAAATTGATACCATGTTTCCCCAAAAATAAGACCTGGTCTTGATATACATATATTAAGGTACCTCCAAAAGAGGCACTGGGTCTTATTTTGGGGGGATGTCTTTTCCCCTGTCTCACTTTGCAGCAGCAACACTGACAGCCCCGCTCAGCCAACCCACTTCTTCTGCAGCCACTTGCCGCTGCTTACATGCATCACCCCCAGCATCCATTTTGCCATCAGAGGCCTTCAGGAAAGACCTCTGCAGTTGAGAATGGAGCTCCGTGTTGATGCGTGTGGCATCCCCCGGCCTCCATTTTGCCATTGGAGGCCTTCAGGAAAGGCCTCTGCAGCCAAGAACCGAGCTCCAGATTGACCCACGTGGAACTCCCAGCCTTCAGGGGGCACCACGCGTGTCAATCCGGAGCTCCATTCTCAGCTGCAGAGGCATTTTCTGAAGGCCTCTGATGGTGAAATGGAGGCTAAGGGTGATGTGCTTAAAGAAGTGGGATGGCAAGGCGAGGCAGGTGTCAGGGCATGGGAGGCTTGGCTGCAATGGTAAATGGGTGGGGGTGCGTGGGGCAGCTCTACCCCCATCCCTGCCCTAGCTTGATTTTTAGGCGTGCGCCTTGCCCCAAAGCTAGGTCATATTTTTGAGATAGGACTTATATTAGGCCCATCCCCAAAAATCAAGCAAGGGCTTATTTTCAGGGTAGATGTTATTTTCAGGGAAACACAGTAGTATTATAACTTTAGCATATTGTGCTCAGCAGCACATGGAAGCTGCAGTTTTCTGTCCCCCCTCCAAATTTGTCATTAAAAACAGTCATAGATAAAGCAGATTTAGAGGAAAAATAGCATCGGAAGGGGTTGGAATGCATACAGTGTGTTTCCATGAATTAAACATTTAAAAAAATAACAAGATATAATACGCACATAGATCCACCCCCAGATTAACTCATACTTCATCTGTGAAGCTTATCACATTGTCCTGGGCAAACCATAACTTTTCTTACAGAATTATTGTAAAGAAAATTTTAATTACCGGTAAATGTATGCACAGGTCTGGAAAGGCCTCCAGTATCAATACTTCCAGCAATGTGGCAATACAAAATCTAGGACTCAAGCCATCTGCACTGGCCATTGTCTAACCTGGTTTATAGTTAAGTTCCTAATCATACACCTAAAGCACTTCATACAAAGTGGTAATAGTAAGAGCATAGGTTTAGTGTTGGACACAATTCCCCAAAGAGGCTTGTGGATGAATTTCAAAAATTCAGCCTTAGAGATAATTGTGGAACTTCCTACTCCTGCAATCAGAAGTGGGCCCTTTTCGTCAATCTCAGCACTGGTTTTTGTTTTTTGTTTTTGGTATTTGTCATAGCCCTAGAAAAGAAAGGAACTGGTGCCCCAAAACCATCTGACCACCTGGGCTAAACCCAGCTGTAAGGACAGTTTAAACACCGGCCTAAGGAGATGCATCAGTGGCCAGCAACAGAATCTTAATACTTTTCAAATGTTTCTTCATACTTTTTAAACAGTCTTACTTTTAACACTGGTATGATGGGTCTTCATCATCAATTGCTTGAAGATTTCTTCACCTAGAAGACTTTCAAGCTTTCTTTACTTTTCCATGTAAGGCAAAAAGTACAGCAAACTGGTGCAATGAAATGGCGATAGTTTCCTTTTGTATGTTCCCAGTTCCTCAGAAATCCTATTAACTAATTCTCTTAATCGAACAGTGGTAATAGTGTCTACCCTCAGTCAGTGTCTTTGATCAACTCCTTGTTCAATTATTTTTAGTTTCCTCCCTACCCAATGATTGGAAGCTTCCCTCAGAAAAGGCTAGACTGCATCTCCACAGTGTAGCAACCAACCCACTTGCTGTTACACAATCACAGAGAAAACCTTATGGTCTCTGCTTCTTAAAAGGAGGCTCCTGTGAAAATACATGATGGTAAGGAGTCTTGTTAATTATGAATAGTACAGAGCCAAGGTCAACTTCCATCTTGTATTGCTAAGCCTCGACGAATATCATTACAAGCACTACATCATTTGAGGGTCCTCGTTACACACGTTCTGAGCATGATGATGGCTTTTGGTCTGTGTTGTCCTACAGAAAGTCAGGTTCATACTAAGGAAACTTATACAGGTTGTCCTTGACTTACGACCACAATTGAATCCCAATTTTCTAGTTGTTAAGTAAGACATTTGAGTTTTGCCCCATTTTATGACCTTTCTTGCCATAGTTGTTAAGTGAATCACTGCAGTTGTTAAGTTAGTAACATGGTTCTTAAGTGAATCTGGCTTCCCCTTGTCTTGTCTTTGCTTGACAGAAGGTCATAAAAGGTGATCTTATGACCCCGGGATACTGCAATTGTCATAATTATGAACAAGTTGCCAAGCATCTGAATTTTGATCACATGACCATGGGGATGCTGCCACAATCGTAAGTGTGAAAAATGGTCATAAGTCACTTTTTTCAGTGCTATTGTAACTTTAAATGGTCACTAAATGAACTGTTGTAAGTTGAGGACTACCTGTATGTTATATTCACAGAGGCTGCTAGCCTCCATACTGTCATGGTGGAGAAAGCATTTCTTATATTAGTCATGTTTGCTGCCCTGCACTTCCAACGTTCTTGGGGTGGAAAGCATTTGCCTTAGTTGCTGTCTTTTTCTAGGGATGCAATTTCACCAGCTACTGCCCTTTCTTGAGTACCACAAATGTCAATTTGGCTTCAGACAAATTGTTGTCTGAAGCCCATATACTAGGTGAATTTTCAATATCTTTCCTTTTTTAAAAAAAGTCCTAAAATTACAACACCTATAAGCAACAATTTCTTCCCTGGGTTGCTGTATGTGAAATGTAAATCGCTGTTCAATGACCAGGTAAGAAATGATCTTTCAGCAATTTTACAAATTCATCATACATTTTAGGCTTTGGTGAAGGAGGAACTCAGAATGCTTTTATTATAGTAAGTGCCTGGGCTACTGCAAAGAGAGACCACAGAATAGCTTGTTTTTTGTTTAGACTTTTTTTAAAACAACTTCAAGATAAAGAGAAAACTTCCCAGGAAGCAGGCTGACTAATATCAAAACTGTTATGTCCCGAGCCTTGCAAACGGCTCGGGCGTTTGCAGGCAGTCCCGGGCAGGTGCAAAGCTGCCCGGGACCAGACAGGCTGTCGCCAGCGCCGTGCGCATGCGCGGGTGCTGGCGCGGGAAAAGTATCACATTTACCCGGGAAGCGTCTATATAAGAAGCTGGGAGGTTGTGGGAGCTGCTGAAGCCATCTACTTGTAAGCTGAACGCTGAATAAAGGAAACTGAGAACTTCAACTGCTTCTCGTGTCTGCTTCCCGCCAAGGACTCAACACTGGTGACGAGGATGGGATGCCTTACACCGCCTGGAAAGGAAGAAGTGTAAGCTTACCCAAGTGAGTCCTGAGCGGCGGAATGGCGTCGACTCGGCAGCTACCCGCCAATCCAGTGCGCATTCGGGGGTAGGCTGGCTGATAGACCCGTCTCCTGAAGATGGCAAAAATCGGAAGGCTTTCGGAATTCGACGTCTCACATCCAGAGCGGTGGGAGTCATACATAGCCAGGGTGGAGAACTACTTCAAGGCAAACCAAGTGAGGGAAGAGAGCTTGAAGGCTGCCACCCTGCTTTGTGTTTGCGGTCAAGACGCCTTCGACATCGCAGAAAATCTTGCAGCACCTGTTCCAGTAGAGTCTGTCAGCTACGCAGATCTGAAGAAGCTACTGAAGGAGCACTTCCACCCCAAGATGTCCGTCATCGCATGGCGCCACACCTTCGAGCACAGGGATCAACGGCCCGGTGAGTCGGCCAAAGAATTCATCGCCGCATTACGGAAGGCCGCCAAGCACTGCGAGTTCAAAGACCTCGAAGAACGACTGAGGGACCGATTCGGGTGCGGGTTAAGGCATCGAGATCTACAACAAAGACTTTTCGCTAAAGAAGAATTGTCCTACCAAGATGCCTTAAGGGAAGTCACCGCAGAAGAAGCAGCAGGCGGCGCTGTCAAGAACATGCGGCCGATCAGAAACAGTCAAGAGGTTGCATCCGTGCACCAGGAAGACGTCCAAAGAAACTCCGAGGAGGATCCGGACGAGGAAGTCGACCGTCTCCACCCCACGACGGAAGAAAAACAGAAGGGAAGCTCTTCAGCTCCGCTCAAGTGCATCGGCTGTGGAGGTCGCCACAGGAGAACCGACTGCAAGTTCCGCTCCGCTACCTGCCGGGCATGCGGCAAACAAGGTCACATTGCAGCTGTGTGTCTGGGCCGACGAAAGGTACAACCTCAGGAAGAACTGCGCCTGAAAGGTACCAGATTCCCCAGCCAGAATAGGGTAGGGTTTTGCGCTTCGCGAAGAAGCATCCTTAGGACAGGCACACACAAGCCCATTAAGAAAAAGCTGTCACTCAAGGTGAAGCTACAAGGGGTTCCATTATCTATGGAACTAGACACAGGGTCTGCCCTTTCAATTATCTCCTTGCATACATTTAGGAAGATTTGTTCCGGTAGTGGAACTCAGGCCAAGTTAAGGCCTTCTGACATTGTGTTAACAGATTTTCAAAATTCAAGAGTGTGTGTTAAGGGGGAGGCCACCCTTAACGTGCAATACAAGAGTTTTGAAGGTCCACTAGACTTATTAGTAGTAGGGGGTGAACGAACGAGTCTCATAGGGCTCGATTGGTTTGAGGCCCTGGGGATACACGTCACAGGACTCAACAGTTTACAAACACTCGACCTATAGGAAGTCTGCAAAGAATTTGCAGATGTTTTCAGCCCCCAGCTGGGCACATTCAAAGGACACCCTGTGTCCTTAAAGCTAGACCCCACTGTCACTCCCATTAGAATTAAAGCAAGAAGGGTCCCTTTTGCTTTAAAGAGTAAAATTGACACTGAGTTAGACAAACTGATTCAACAGGGAATCCTAGAACCTGTTGATTCCAGTCCTTGGGAGACCCCCATTGTCACGCCTCTAAAGGCAAATGGGGACATTCGCATTTGTGCTGACTACAAATGCACTCTGAATAAGGCATTGCAGCAACATGCCTATCCTGTTCCTGTGGTCAGTCATATTCTGGCCTCCCTCAAGGGGGGGGCGCGTTTTTGCAAAGCTTGACCTAGCTCAAGCGTATCAACAGCTGCCTGTTGATGATGATGCTGCTATAGCTCAGACTATTGTGACCCACAGGGGAGCCTTTAAGGTAAAAAGGCTGCAGTTTGGAGTGAATGTCGCTCCTGGGATTTTCCAAAGCGTAATGGAAAACACACTACGGGGCATACCGGGGGTTTGCCCCTACTTTGATGATGTCTTAATTGCAGGAGACTCCACACACATTCTAGCTGAAAGGCTAAGGGCTGTTCTGTTAAGATTCAGGAAGTCAGGCCTCAAGCTCAAAAAAGACAAATGCAAGATTGGGGTGCCTTCTACTGAATTTCTGGGGTTCAAAATTGATGCTGCTGGGATTCACCCTGCTGAATCCAAACTAACAGCTATTTTAGAAGCACCTAGGCCAAAGTCCAAGGCCGAACTTCAGGCCTTCCTGGGCCTCCTGAATTTCTACAATTCTTTTCTTCCACATAAAGCTAGTGTAGCTGAGCCTCTTCACAGGCTACTAGACGAACAAGCAGTGTGGCAGTGGTCACAAACACATGAGGCTTGCTTTAACAAAGTCAAGGCCTTGCTCACTTCTAACAGTGTTCTTGCACATTTCAACAAATCTCTTCCTGTGTGCATCGCATGTGATGTGTCCCATTACGGGGTAGGAGCTGTCCTGAGCCACCTCAGGTCTGATGGAACTCAGGTTCCTGTTGCATATTACTCCAGAACATTGTCTCCTGCTGAGCACAACTATGCTCAGATAGACAGGGAGGCTCTGGCTGTTGTTGCTGGAATTAAACAATTCCACGATTTTCTATATGGCAGGCATTTCACGGTCTTTACTGACCATAAGCCTCTGCTGGGACTGTTTACCACACGTAAGCAGACTCCCCAAATCATTTCCCCTAGAATGCTTAGGTGGTCTATTTTTCTGTCTGCATATGATTTTTCTTTACTCCACAAGCCTGGGAAAGAAATGGGCCATGCTGATGGCCTCAGTAGATTGCCTCTGCCAGTAGTAGAAGCTGACCCTGCGCCAGCTGTCAACATTCTATCAATCCAAGCCTTGCCCGAGCTCCCTCTTAGTGCCAGGGATGTTGCCGCTGAAACAGGTACAGATCACACACTTTCACGTGTCCGTTCCTGGGTTTTGTCTGGTTGGCCTGAGCACTGCCCTAGTCCTGAGTTTCATAGTTTCTGGTCCAAAAAGAAACGAGCTGTCCCTTTCTCAGGGTTGTCTGCTTTGGGGAAACAGAGTTGTCATTCCCACCTCAATGAGGACTAGGGTCTTAGAATCCCTCCACGAGGGTCATCCTGGCATTGTTTCGTATGAAGGCTCTTGCACGCAGCCACTTGTGGTGGCCTGTTTTAGATAAAGATATTGAGGCTAAGGTGCATGCATGCCACCTGTGCCAACGATCTCGCCCAGAGATGCCCCAAGCTCCTGTGCATAAATGGGAGGAAACACAGTCCCCATGGTCTAGGGTGCACATTGACTACGCTGGGCCCTTTCAGGGCCAGTTCTTCTTGGTCCTTGTTGACAGCCATTCAAAATGGCTTGAGGTTGTACCTGTCTCATCCACCACCACTGCAAAGACTATTCAGGTACTGAGGGGGATTTTTGCTGCACACGGGCTTCCAGATGTCATTGTGTCTGACAACGGCCCTCAATTCACTTCCTCCGAATTCCAAGCTTTCTTACAGGCAAACATGATTCGTCATGCCACGTCTGCGCCCTTCCACCCGTCCACCAACGGTATGGCTGAATGTATGGTGCGCATCGCAAAGGACGCCTTGAAAAGACTCACCTACGGGGACTGGCATCACAGGTTGGCTGACTTTCTCCTTTCTTATCGCACCACACCGTCCACTTCTACAGGGAGAAGCCCAGCTGAACTTCGTTGGGGGCGTCAACTTACTACTAAACTTGACCGGTTGCATCCGGACAGACTGCCTTCATCTACCTCACATCCTAGGACACCTAGACAACTACTTGTGGGTGCCCCGGTTTGGGCTCGCAATTACGGGCCTGGTCATACCTGGGTCCCCGCTTCTATTTCCAGGGTCACAGGTCCTCTCTCCTACGAGGTTGCCCTGGACAACGGTCGTGTCCTGTGTCGGCACATCGACCAACTCCGCCCTAGGCGGGACTTTTCAGATAAGACTCCTGGGTCTTTTCCAGGGGGGAGGGGGACCCTTTGGAGCAAAGGGAAGGGCACGAGCTGCTGCCCATCTCCACTGATGGAGCCACAAACGGCCCATCCCAGGGTTCCGCGAGAGCTCCGAACAAGAATTCTATGAGCCTACCTAACTACCAGGCATCCACGCCTACTCCAGCCAGGGAGTCACCCCGGGGGCATACTCACTTTCCACACACATCACACAGCACTCCAGTCACGGAGGATACCCGGGGGCATCCCAACAAATCATTCCCCGCAAGAGAGCTGGCACACAATCCCCAAGGTTGGCCTGACCTTACCCCAAATTCTACAGGGGGTCAAACATACAGGGAGGTGGTCGAGGAACCAAGTCCCGACTACAACACCTCTAGCCCAAATCAGGGAGTAACTGAGTTTTGGGAAAGTACAGAAACCCACACAAGCCCAGACACAGAACGGGGTTCAGGGAATGGACAGCCTCCTGACAGGTCTTGGACGGACCTAGGAGGTTCAACAGAGACGCCCAGCAGTGGCTATCACTTCAAGGGGCCCGAGGGTCTACAGCTAGGCAGGTCAACCAGGTCACAAAGTGACAGAAGCCCTGGCCTGACGAGCCCGGTGGGCAAGCAAGCAGGCCA
Source organism: Crotalus tigris (assembly GCF_016545835.1). NCBI lineage: Eukaryota > Metazoa > Chordata > Lepidosauria > Squamata > Viperidae > Crotalus > Crotalus tigris. The sequence goes on along the minus strand of NW_024096464.1, from coordinate 2,478,160 downwards.
GGCATTGGGGCACAGTCCTTGGAAGGCACCAAGGCAAAATAAGGAGAACAGGCTCACATCTCCCTCCAGTCAGGGAACTCATGCTAGTAACCCAGAGCTGAGAAGGTCACAGAGAGCAAAGAAGTCTCCTAAATACTTAGAGGATTACATAACATTGATGGCTAAACAAAAGCCAGGTAACGATAGGAGCACTGAGAAGCAGAACACTGCATAAAATAAATGATTATATGTTGGTAGTAGTTTTAGCCCGGGGGAAAGGGGTATTATGTCCCGAGCCTTGCAAACGGCTTGGGCGTTTGCAGGCAGTCCCGGGCAGGTGCAAAGCTGCCCGGGATCAGACAGGCTGTCGCCAGCGCCGTGCGCATGCGCGGGTGCTGGCGCGGGAAAAGTATCACATTTACCCGGGAAGCGTCTATATAAGAAGCTGGGAGGTTTTGGGAGCTGCTGAAGCCATCTACTTGTAAGCTGAATGCTGAATAAAGGAAACTGAGAACTTCAACTGCTTCTCGTGTCTGCTTCCCGCCAAGGACTCAACAAAAACTCTTTAAAGTGTCCAAGTCTTAAAAAAAAAGAAGTCAGAATCTGTTCAGGTTTCAATTAGATTTTATTTTTGACCTTGTGCCAAAGCTTTGATGAATCCCCAACCAGTTTCTTGCTGATCTTTAGCAATAAATAGATCCCATCCTCATCACCAATGATCCTAGAGTGGGGTTTATGAACAGCTGTTAAGACTGCTGCTGACAAAATTAACAGATGGGATGGGTGACGTGGCAAAATTCAAGAAAGCAGCTACCGCTTTTTCAAAACTACATGTTACTAGCAAGCATAACTACCACTTGAATAAAAAGGTCCAATCTGAACATTTCAAATATTGAATATACTTTGCCAGTCCCTGCAAAAAATCCTTAGCTGATTAGATTGGCAGTTGAATGGTATGGGTTAATAAACAGTATACTTGCAGAGAACAACCAACTTATTTAGATGTATCAATAGAAGAGAATACATGTGGCTCAGGGATGAACTGTGAAGTCCTTGGTGCATTCTGAGTTGGTTGTTTGCTTGTTTCATTACCGGACTAGGTAACCCTAGTCCAGTGGTGGCGAACCTATGGCACGGGTGCCAGAGGCGGCACTCAGAGCCCTCTCTGTGGGCACGCATCCCATCACCTCAGTCCTAGGCCTTCAGCTGGGTTTTATAAAACCTTTTTGCTTTAGGCCTCTGCCGCCGTGTGCAAAAAAAAAAAGGTTCAATCAATCAGTCAATTTCAACTTCTCACGGGAAAAAAAGATCTTGCAAAACTGGAACTGATTAATTGAACATTTTAGTCCCACCCAGTCTGCCGTTACCACTGCAGCCATGTCCACCCAATGTGCCACACCCACCCGGCACTCGATGATGCATAAGTGGGTTTTGGGTTGTAGTTTGGGCACTTGGTCTCTAAAAGGTTCGCCATCACTGCCCTGTTCTGAAATGTTTGCAAGCTAACAACTGAGCTCAGAGAGGACTTCTCATTTAGATGTTGCAAAACAAAATACAAAACACACAGCAATGTATTCCAGCTCCTCTTCATTCTATTCTTTTATTTCATCTTCTATAAAGCAGCCTTGATGTCCGCATGTGCTACTAAACAAATAATCTGAGCTGGGTACTAGCCTTCTGTTTCCTTTTTGCTCAGTTTTTTTTTTTTTTTGCCAATAATATAGGTAGTCCTCAACTTACAACAATTCGTTTAGTGCCCGGCACTGAAAAAAGTGACTTACGACCGTTTTTCACACTTTATGACCGTTGCAGCATTTCTATGGTTACATGATCAAAATTCAGGTACTTGGCAACTGACTCATATTTATGATGGTTGCGATGTCCTGGGGTCACGTGATCACCTTTTGCCACCTTCTGACAAGCAAAGTCAAAGGGAGAATCTAGATTCACTTAACAACCATGTTACTAAATTAACAACTGCAGCGATTCACTTAACAATTGTAGCAAGAAAAGTTGTAAAAAAATCAGGCACAACTCACTTAATGGCCATATCACTTAGTGATGGAAGTTCTGGTCCTAACTGGTGGCAAGATGAGAATTACCTGTAAAGCAATCTTTGCTGCTGGTTTAGAAAAAGAGAAATAATGGTGGGGCACAGTTAGCACAGATAAGCAAGTGTTGGGGATGCAGTGGGCTGAGCACTAAACGAACTGTTGTAAATTGAGGACTACCTGTATTATTGGCAAAAAAGAAAAAAAAACATGTGTTGGGCTGCAAAAATACAGATGCCAATTTGATGGGAGCAGATAGATACAGAAAACCCTAATTTTTATCATCTTAGTGATAACTTAGTTGATTTTTGTACCTCTCTTCATTTGGAATTTTGAAGCATGCTGTGGACCCATTTTGTACATAGGCTGCCACAGATGAGTTATTATTCACAAATTGACTATAATAGTGACAATGGTAATAAAAAGCTATATCTCAGAAGACAATCTGAGACATTCTTGTTAATAAAGATGAAAACAAAAGCTTGTGCTTTGTTTTTAGTTATTACTTCATTAATGAATCTAAAACTGAATTAATGTGTCCCCAAGCATCAAGTTGTCTAGCCCTATTTTAAATTATTGGACACCAGGAAAAGTTTTAGATTTGTTTCCACTTTATCTGAAAAGATGCTTGCAGGGAGCCATGGTGGTACAGTGGTTAGAATTCAGCATTGTACTCTGCTCATTAACAGGAGTTTGATCCTGACCAGCTCAAGGTTGACTCAACCGTCCATCCTTCTTAGGTTGGTAAAATGAGGCCCAGATTGTTAGGAGCAATATGCTGACTCTGTGAACCACTTTGAGAGTGCTGTAAAGCATTGTGGGACAGTATATAAGTCTAAGTGCTATTGCTATTGCATGACTTCAGAGCAGACCTGCTGAAACCTATTTCCCCTTAATCAGTTTGTAAAGCATGGTGCTAATAAGCAACCTACCTCTTGCTTTGCTTGTTTTGTGGTTTGTAAAGGGTACAGCTGTCAGTCTGCTGACTTGCTTATAAAGGGTCAAGCATGTGAATGGATTTGTGAACCTTGCTAAAATGTGAAAGCAGTTATATAGTCTAGATGGGGGAGGGAGGTTATACTGCCTCTTGTAAGATTATTTCAGCTTTTTACAAATGAAAGTGCTATTGAGTGCCCACTTAGGCTATCTCTGTAAAGAATTGCTAGGTTTGATTTAATCTATCTCACAGGGAAGGTATGTATATATTGCCTTTATTATTTTTATAAATAAATCAAGACACGAACAGTTCTTATATTCTTTCCTCCTATTTCCCCCAACATAAACCCTGTGATAGAGACTAGACTGAGAGATGTGACTGGCCCAAAGTTGCCCAGCTGACTTTCGTGGCTAAGGTAGGACTAGAACTCAGAGCCTCTTGGTTTCTAGCCTGGTGCCTTAACCACTAGACCAAACTGGAGAATAATGAGATGACACAGTATGTATACCACCTAGAGCAGAGGTCCCCAACCTTTTGGGCACCAGGGACCGGTTCCGTAGGGAGAGGTTTTTCCACGGACCAGAGAGTGTGTGGTTTTGTGTGCTGCCTGCATCCCACGGATGGGGCTTTGCTTGTGTGTGCGGACTGGTTGCTGGCATGCCGCGGACTGGTACTTGCCCTTGGACCGGGGGTTGGGGACCCCTGAGCTAGAGCACATTAAGAAAAAGTGGGATATAAATCAAGCAATTAAATGCATAATCATGATTTACAGGTGGCCTACTGAAGTTAAAAACTAGAGGTCACTCTACTACAGTTTCACCCAGCGTATTATGGACAGCCTAAACTTGTGAGGATTTCATATAACTTCTCAATGTTATATGCTATGGGTTTTTTTTTTTTTTTTTACCCTTTTATGCTGAAATTCTCACCTTAGTTCATGGGGTAGGAACAATAGACACAGATCTAATCTATGGGTTCCCCCAACTCTATTTGGATTTGCTGAACATGACATAGCTAACCATTAACATTGTGCAATTCCATGAAGTCCGTTTTGTGATGCTCTTGTAAATGTTTCCAGAAATGAATGAATTTGTCTAATCTCTTTGAAAGTTTCTAAGATGGTGGCCATTGCTACAGTTCACAGTAACAAGCTTAACTAAGTGCTATTGGGGATTGTGTTTGCATTCCCATCTGATGACTCTGCAAACTTGTTTTGGCTTTTATTTGAGGTTTTATCTTTGTTTTGGGGGTTTTTTGGATACTGGATTTAGATGAAAGCACATAATTGGCTTAATTGATTATTATGTGGGGATTTTTTCTTTGTTTTGTTTTGTTTTGAATTTTTTATGATATGGTGCACCACCAGTCTCCTTTGAGATTTGGGGCAAGTTAAAAGCAGTGTTAAACTTACAAGAACAAATACATTGCTCTCTTTGATCTATTCTGAATCTTTATTGGATGATCCCAGTTTTAATTAATCAGAAACAGGAAGGAGGAAGTTTTTATTCACTTTAACAACTCCATGTTTTCTACATCTTTACATGTTCTCCTCCTATAAATTTTTGCAACCTTTCCTTATATGAGAGCTATTTCAGCTCTTTGATCATTCTAAAGGTGGCTTACTATGTTCTTTCTTGTTTATGGTTTAAACATTATCATGATGAATTTCTCTTTAGCATCACTAAAATTTTCCATAACATTTTGGGATATATTTGTTGCTTGAACCTGCAGTGTTGTTTACCACAGTTTCCCTTTCAGATTTTTACTGAGCCTAAACCAGGTTCTGACTAATGGCTTTAGTGAGCTTTACAACTGCCTGGAGGACAGCCATTTTAAGTTGTGGTTTTTAAAGCCTTTACAGTTTTTCTTGTGGGCTTTCATTCATTTTTCCTAAATTATGTGCTGAAGTAATTCAATTACCTTATGCAGTGTTCTTGAAATTATTTCATCTGGGGTTTTTGCATCTCATCAGAAAGATCTTTTTCCCGAATATAGTCAAACAGTAGGACTGATATGAGAAGAGGTAGTTCACGGAAAGCTGGTTATTTTATTCACTTCTTTAGATTGATATGGCCCCCTATTCAGATAGTTTAAAAATATTAGATAAGTCAAGAAAGACAGTATTAGGGGATCAGTAACCTGATGGCTATTCATTCTCTCTTAGATTGCAGTAATGAGCCTTAAATATCACTTGCTAGGGAACAAGAAGAAATGTCTTTTACTTTCACAGCTAATCTGGACTGTTCTAATGGATCAAGTTTGCCACTTCATATGTAGGTAGGCCTTCAGGCTGGTAGAAAAAGACTCTTCTAGTATTCTTTAGGCTTCCAGAAGACCTTGGGTCAGTGATGGCGAACCTTTTAAAGACCGAGTGCCCAAAAACTTGCCCTGCTCCCGCTCCACTCCCCTGCCCGCCCCGCTCTGCCCTCCCATCCCCCGCCCCGCCTGCCCACAGGACCACTTACTGCCTCCAGGGCCTGCCACAGATCGCCCAGGCAGCCCAGCAGCGCTATGGTGGCTACACCCTCTGCCCGCACCCTGCAGCATCAACTGCATGATGGGATGTGAGGGCAGAGTATTGTCTACATTGCCTGGCTGCCATGTCCTTGGCTGCGCTGCTCCATGTGGGCCACGCTCGAGGGCGAGTCTCCTTCAGGGGGGCTGCTGGAGAGGAAGGGGTTGTGGAGGGAGGCAAGGCTGGGGCAACGGCACGTGTGCCCACAGAGAGGGCTCCGAGTGCTGCCTCTGGCACCTGTGCCATAGGTTCGCCACCACTGCCTTGGGTTCTCCATTTCTGCCTACTACCCCCATACTAGGCCCTGTTCTAAATTTGATCATTTAAGATACTTAAAAATTAATTCTTAAACTCTTTGGGGCACAATAAATTTATTAACATGAATATACCTGTCAATTAAATTTATTTTTCATAATTATGTTACTCATCTGCCTAAATCAGATCTATAGCAACACTACAAATTTCTCAGTACAGGGCTAAACTTTGAGCTTCTTCTTTTTCTTTGCTTCTTTTTCTGTGACAAAACAGAAGCATCATCAGAAAAGTGGTAAAGGTGAGGAATAATGTCAGTCCAATTTGGCACACAAGACAAGAGTAAGTAAAAGCTTGGGAAATAGTCTCACTGAGTCATCTTGTCAATTTTCCTTTCTACAAGAAGAAAAAACTCTTATTTTTTTTTAAACAATTCCACAAGTTTATTTTCCAAAGAGCTTCTGGCAGGCTGTCACAAAAAGGAAAGACTATGATTAACTGAAATGTCATTAGCATGCTATTCTTTTCAAAGGTGCCATGAATGGGGATTAAGTAATGAAATTTTGTCAACAGGAGAACAGGAGTTCCAAGTAACCTCAGCAGATTTCTCTTTTTAATCCACAGGGAATGCTGGTGGTTGGGAGAAGTCAGATGCCTCTCTTTGGCAGTGTTTCTTCAAGCTTCTGCACCAAAGTGTGTCAGCAGTCGGTAAAGAGCTTTAACAGTTTTCTGCAGAAAATTTCAGAAATACTCATTTGGGCAATTAGATTGGATGCTGTGACAGTGTATTGTTTGCTTGTCTTTCCAGAAACTTTCAATTATTATATTTTATAAGGGAGTCCCTGTAAAGCTTGAAATCAAAAGAATAAGGCAGACTCTGTCCTGTGGGAAGTTAATGATGAATTCAAACACTTTTAATTATTTTTCATCATAGGAGGAAAAAAGCAAGTTACAGTTCAGTCCATTACACAATTGTGACTAGGAATAAGTTCAAGCCACATTGCTTTACAGCAGGATATTAGTTGTTCACTGTGATAACAGCATTTTGCCACATGCTGTCTATATCTAATTTGATTCCATGTTTGGTGATTGATTGTCCTGCTAAATGCACAAATCCTTATTTGTAGACTTTGAGACCAAAAGACACAGATTTTTTTTCTCCCTTAATAAGCAGAGTTGATACTGCCAGAACAGGACACTGGATTGGAAATCCATAGTTCTGCACAGAGAAAAGTGTCCAAATTCAACGGGCTAATTTATTACGTTCTGAAGAAAGTGTTTGGCCATTGACCGTTTAACCTCCATGTATATCATATATCAAGACTATTAAACACAGAATCTACCTAATTCAACTTTATCCTAATTGGTGCCCTCCAGATATACTGGGACTATAATTCTCTTTACATCTAGCCAAGTGCTTGGCTGAAATTGGAGGAGTTATACTCTGATCACATCTGGACAGCATGGAATTAGACTACACTAGGCTGAAAAGAAAAATTCTAAGGCATGGCGAAATCAGTATGGATCCTGCTTCATTAATCTTTGGAAGTTTGGGGGGAATGTGAATGAATACATGGGTTGAGATGACTATGATTCTGGGGCAACTGATCATATAGGGAAAACAACCAGTCACCCGAGGCCCAAGTTAAGAAAGACATGACATTTCAAGAAAATAAACCCTGAACTTGCCTTTGCAATTGTGGACAGGCAGCATCTGCATGAATCCAAGTAGGAGGTTTAGAAAAAACCAAAGGAAATAATTCTGCATACAGTGGCACATAATAATCTATAAAATTCATTACCAGCTAATGTGGATGATGGCCACTAACATCAGAGGAGTGGATACTATACATTCCTGAAGGACACGTCTATTGAAAAACTCAACATTATTGGTTTGGAGAAAGCATGCCATTAAATATCAGTTGAAATGGAACAACAGCAGGAAAGAATAGGTCTCCATATCCTACTATGATAACATGCCAGAGGTTTCTATTGGCCGCTATGAAGAACAAACTGTTGGATGAAGATAAGTCTTGGCCTAATCTAATGAGGGCTCTGTTCTGATGTCAGATACCTGCCTTCAGACTGCCAGCATTGTCTGGTCAACTTTAACTTTTGGTCAATATAAAGGTTTAATCCTAGATGACAGTATCATCAGTTCAATAGGTTATTTTCCTTGATGTAGAGCCCATGTGGATCAACATTTTAAGGCTTTCCCTGCACAGCACCTATTTTTGCTCTCAATTTTTCAGACTGCATTGTCTGTTCAACTTTAACTTTTTGCTCAATATAAAGATTTAATCCTAGAAGACAGTATCATCAGTTCAATATGTTATTTTTCTTGAAGTAGAGTCCATGTGGAACAACCTGATCCTTGCAAGGATCAACATTTTAAGGCTTTCCCTGCACGGCACCTATTTTTACTCTCAATTCTTATGGCAACCCTTAGTTACCTTTGCATTGTCTATCCACCAATTGTGAAGAACTGGATTTGTCCTGATTTTTATCCACCATGGAATAATTCCTTTCTCTTAGCTTGAAATTTACCTTAGGCTGAACTTTGCATCATGCCCCTGATTCATTGCCTGTGAACTGGATTGAATCAAGTATAGCTGGAAAAAAGTTTCATTGTGAATATAAAGATCACATAGCAGATTTGGGTTCTTTTTGAATTAAAATGCAGATTTGGGTCCTAATGCAGATTTGGCTTCTAGAGCACAGCTAAAAGGCTAGTCATATGACTTCAGTAAGGATTTGGTGATTTTTCTAACCAGCAATTTCTCCCTAACAATAGGTGTGGTGGGAGTGGTTTATTTATTTATTTTATTTATTTATTTGCATTGAGGCCATACTTTTTTCTTCTGAACTTTCTGGGGAAAATGCATCAACAAAGATGCCGGGTTTTTTTGTTTTTTTTTTAAACCTCTCCTCTTTCTCTCTTACATTTAGTTAGGTGTTAAGGAACAATATTGGTTCCTTTAACTTGCAGCTTTGGGGGCTTAGAAAAAAAACCAATTTGGCATTTTAATCAATACCATTTTGCCTTTTAAACTCAACCAACCATCCTACCCTTTATTTTCCCCAGCTTCTGCAAATCTCAGCCACTCTTGGGGAAGCGCTGGATGCCCCAGGGGATTGGAAATAGGCTGCTGGGGCCACATCTAGCTTGGAGGACATCATTGTGCTCCCTTGATGCAGAAGGAAGCCTCTATATGAGGCTTTGTGCTTAAACAACATTTTCATTCTGAGTCAGACCATTTGGTTCAGAACAACCTCTAGCAAAAGCTCCCTAAGGAATTAGATAGGGAACTCTCCCAGACCTAATTAAAAATTCTGGAGATTGATTGTGCAAAAATTTAAGCAGATGTGTTGCTTCCTAATGACGCTGTTCCTTATGTTCCTTATGTTTTCATAAGTGACCCTTTGGAGCCCAGTTTTCAATAGAGGCAGTGTGCTGCAATACAACCAATGGGATTATTTTATGCCCTAGGCTAGGTTCTCATTTTACTGTTTAAGGAAAGTATACACTCTTTTCTGTTTTGTTCCATTAAATTTGTTCAGGTGAGAGAAAGTTGTTTGGGTGGTAGAAAGGAAGCAGTCCCCATGAGGATTTATTTCATATGATTAAACCTAGCGGTGCCCTCCAAAATGCCTCCTTATTCCTTGTCTTGTAAGGAAGTGGGAGGAATGACTAAAATATGCATGTTGCTGAAAAGCCTCCACAGTTTTAAAGGACTTAGGGAACGGATTCCATTAGGACATCATGAAAAAAAGACCAAGATGTAAGCTGCTGAAGTTTGCAATAGGTTCTCATTACCTTTTGTTTTAGATCAGGGGTCCCCAACCCCCCTAGTCTGTGGACTAGTACCAGGCCACAGCATGCCAGCAACCAGTCCGTACAAACAAGTAAAGCCCCATCCACAAGATGCAGGCAGCACACAAAACCATGGAAAAACCTCTCTCCATGGAACCGGTCCCTGGTGCTCCAAGGGTTGGGGACCTCTGTTTTAGACTATTGCATGTGTTGAAGAAAAAGCACATTTCCAGATGCTCCTGGAAATGTTACAGTGTTGGCTAAGTTTTCTTAACAATGCTCTGTACTTTTAATAGCTCCACAACAGACCAAAATTCAATAGAACTTTCTCTTCAGTAGACCTGCAAGAAGACAAAGCTATATAAGATACCTACAGGTACTTTACAACAGTTCATTTAGTGATCATTTGAAGTTACAAAGGCACTGAAAAAAGTGACTTGTGACTCTTTTTCACATTTACGACCGTTGCTGCATCTCCATAGTCATGTGATCAAAATTCAGATGCTTGACTCATACTTATGACAATTGCAGGATCCCAGGTTAGGTGGTCACCTTTTGCGTCCTTCTGACAAGCAAAGTCTATGAGGAAGCCAGATTCATTTAACAACTGTGTTACTGTTTTAATACCTGCTATGATTCACTTAACAACTATGGTGAGAAAAGTCGTAAAAAGGGACTTAACAAATGTCTCACTTAACAACAAAAATTTGGGGCTCAATAGTGGTCATAAGTCAAGGATACCTGTATAAATAATGGTAGAAGCCATTAAAAAATTGGCACTTTTGATTTCTGGTGGCTCCTGATGTCTGGACCGCTGCAAATATCTGGTCCATTTCTCTGGCCTACTAATCCATGCAGAAGGATTTCTCAGGTTAGGAAATCTATTTGTATTTTAGCTGTTCTCAGTCCTATTCAAGCTTGATGCTTCCTGCTTATACTGCAAACATCTGGAATGAAGTGCTTCCAGTCTTGGGTTTCCAAACATTTCTAATAAAGAGGTTGTGGTGGGAACACTCAGTTGCAAACATCAAAGGGAAAATTTCATGCTGGCTGAGATTTTTGACTTAAGCAAGGCTTCGAGGAATGAAACTTTACAACACTTATTTATCTGTTTGTTTATTTACTAAGGCTTCTGTCTCCTAAAGCTATAATAGGCTGTAAGTCGCTTACAAAATCCTGCTCCCATAGCTAGAATGAAAATGAAATAACCCAATACTTAAATAGCCAGAAACTTTAAAATCACCATCCTGTGGGGGGTAAGATACATCTTTAAATTCCTAAATCCCTTCCTGAAGAGCTGTGTATTTATGGTTCTTCATAGCCCAATAAGGTGGAAGAGAACTTGTATCTGGGGTAAGCTGTTCCAAAGAAGAAGAGCCATCATCAAGAAGGCTTGTCTCTGGGTCCCTATAGATGGTACCCTGTGAAAGAAGAAATCCTTAGCATGCCCTTTCTTGCTAATTTTACTGGGTGCAGGTGCCATCTGGAAAAGGTAGTTTATAGGTATCTGGCCTCAAAGCATAAATTTAAAGGTGACAAATTCTACCCCAAAACTAAATTAGTGCAGCTTCTGAAATACTGATATTGGAAAGACAAATTTTGATGTGCCTTTAACTATATGTGACATGGTCAGCCAGGTCAGGTCATTGGCTAAGACTGTTCGGGATAATTTTTTTCTGGCAAATATAAAAACGTGAAAGCATAGGACAGGTATTCTCACAGAGGGGATTATTTGCCTGTTCACAAAATAGCAGCCATCAATGGACATGACCCATCACAAACTACTGTTTTATCAAACAAGAAATGTGTGAAATAGTGTAGATTACTGATGGTTGCTCTAGCCCACAGATCGGCAATCTGCGGCTCCGGAGCCGCATGCAGCTCTTTGAGCCTTCCCCTGCGGCTCCCAGCCTCCTCTGCCTTTGCAGAGAGAGACAGAGACAGAGACAGAGAGAGGTATTGCGCTTCCCTGCTTCTCTCTCTCTCTCTCTCTCTCTCTCTGTGTGTGTGTGTGTGTGTGTTTTTTGTGTGTGTGTGTGTGTATAAAAAAAAAGAGTGCACTCAGTGTTCTCTGAGGAGCTGAAAAGCTTACTGGGCGGAGCTCCCCCCTTTGCTGCATCTCTGCAGGAAGCAGGAAGGGCAGGAGAGAGCTAGCTAGCCCAGCTAGGCTGACTCAGGAATTCTGGGAGTTGAAGTCCATGAGTCATAAAAGAGCCGAGGTTGACTACCCTGATCTTGTTGGACAACAGCTTGAAGCTTGCCAGGTGAGCAGCAGATAGGAGAGGGGGGGAGAGAGAGAGAGAGAGGAAAGAGAGAGAGAGAAAGAAAGAGAGCGGGGGAAGAGGAATGGCAGACCAAGGGCAGATAGAGAGGGAGAGAGAGAGAGAGAGAGACCCTTTTGACATCTAAAATGAAGATAACACTGCATATATCCTTTTTTTACCTGTGTGTGTGTGTGTGTGTGTGTATACATATATATACACACACACATACATACACACACACAAACACACACACACAAACACACACACACCTATAATAAAGGTAAAAAAGGATATATGCAGTGTTATCTTCATTTTAGATATCAAAATGGTTTTGCGGCTCCCAGTGTTTTGTTTTTGGTGGGAAACGGGTCCAAGTGGCTCTTTAAGTGTTTTGGGTTGCCTACCCCTGCTCTAGCCTCTCAGTTTATATTCTATTACCATAACTGACTTTTTTCCTCAGACAAATGAGAACAATTATTTGGACTCAGTCAGGATTCAGGCCTGAGCATTCAGGTCTCAAATGGTAACACTAACTCTGTTGGAGAACCTTTATTGGGCCTGGATAGGGAGACTGCTCCCCTTTTGGTCCTATGAGATCTCTCTTTGGCATGGGTATCAAACTCGATTGCGTCACGTGATGTATTGTGACATATTGCAACATTATTTGCCTTTGTGGAGCCAGGGTGGGTATGGCCTGCATGTGACACATCTGGCCTGCAGGCCGCCAGTTTGACACCCCTGCTCTATGGCTTTTGATACCATCAACCATATACCTTTTTGGCCACCTGTGAAAGTTGAAATTGGAAGGTACCTTGTTACAGTGATTGTGTTCTTAAGAACTGGGTGGTTCCTGTTGATCATCATGGGTGAAGAATGGCCAAGCCCATGATTACTCCAATATGGGATACCACGGGGCTTGGCCTTCTTATCCATGCTATTTAACATCTGCATGAAGCTTCTGGAGAAGGTTTAGGATAAGTATCACCAACTTATGATGCCTAGTTATTCATTGCCACCCAAAACTAGCCCATAGATGCTGTAGAACTATTACCCTCGTTTCTGGAAATGCTAGGGACTGGGTGGGACAAAACAAGCTCAAGCCAAATCATACCAAAATGGAGTTGTTGCTTGTCTGGAAACTTTTGGGTTATATCTTTTTATCTAGTTATTACTCTTGATGGCACTATGCTTCCTTTGAAGCAGTTGGTCTAAGACAGGGGTAGGCAACCCAAAACACTTAAAGAGCCACTTGGACCCGTTTCCCACCAAAAACAAAACACTGGGAGCCGCAAAACCCTTTTGATATCTAAAATGAAGATAACACAGCATATATCCTTTTTTACCTTTATTATAGGTGTGTGTGTGTTTGTGTGTGTATGTATGTGTGTGTGTGTATATATGTATATGTATATATATGTATATGTATATATATATATACATACACATACACACACAGGTAAAAAAAGGATATATGCAGTGTTATCTTCATTTTAGATGTCAAAAGGGTCTCTCTCTCTGTGTGTCTCTCTCTCCCTCCCTCTCTATCTGCCCTTGGTCTGCCACTCCTCTTCCCCCGCTCTCTTTCTTTCTCTCTCTCTCTCTCTCTTTCCTCTCTCTCTCCCTCTCTCTCTCTCTCTCTCTCTTTCTCTCTTTCTCCCCCCCCTATCTGCTGCTCACCTGGCAAGCTTCAAACTGTTGTCCAACAAGCAACCTCGTCTCTTTTATGACTCATGGACTTCAACTCCCAGAATTCGTGAGACAGCTTAGCTGGGCTAGCTAGCTCTCTCCTGCCCTTCCTGCTTCCTGCTTCCTGCAGAGATGCAGCAAAGGGAGGAACTCCACCCAGTAAGCTTTTCAGCTCCTCGGAGAATACTGTGAGTGCACTCTCTTTTACACATACACACAGACACACACACACACACACACACACACACACACACACACACACACACACAAACATACACACAGAGAGAGAGAGAGAGAGAGAGAGAGAGAGAGAGAAGCAGGGACGCGCAATTGCCTCTCTCTGTCTGTCTCTCTCTGCAAAGGCAGAGGAGGCTGGGAGCCACAGGGGAAGGCTCAAAGAGCCGCATGCGGCTCCGGAGCCACAGGTTGCTGACCTGTGGTCTAAGATTTAAGATTCTCCTGGACTTGCAGTTTTTATTTTAATAACAAGTGGAGGCTGTGGCCAAGATAACTTTTGCCAAACTAGGCTAGTATATCAGTTGCAGCCCTTACTGGTTTCAGAAGGTCCTGGGAACCATGACTCATACCCTCATCATTGCACACTTAACAATACTTAAACCACTTTGCTGGAGACTGTCCTTGAAGATGACCCAGAAAGTACACTGCAATTTTACGAAGCAAAATGCAGCAGTCAGGCTGTTAGCAAATAATAGTTGCTACTGTAATATATTACCTGCTTTATGGTTCCTGCCTAGGTTTATAAACCCAACCTAAAGTATTATGTTTTATTGTTGAAGTTCGTTATGCTTTGTCTTCAAGGTGACTTAGGGAACATCTCCTCCACTTAATTCTGTCTCTCATGGACATGCTTCCAGGGAGGGGATACATAAATACTACCCTCAAGAGAGATCATGGGAAAGCAATTTTCCTCAGTGATGGTCCAATCTTGTAGAACATCTTGTCCCTAGAGGTTCTCCAGCTACTTTCTTTGCTGGCCTTTCATTAAGCTGTCAAAACAATTCTGTTGGAGCAGGCTTTGGGGAGATGATTTGGATCGATCGACTGATTGATGGGATTGTTGATATTTGTTTTTGGTTTTTATGGGTGAAGCTGGCTACTGCTTTTCTTAGTTGTAGTTTTGTACTTTGATATATTTATTGATGCACTGTGCCATTTTTTAAAAATTTGGTGCTGGGGTTTATATGAAATTCTCTTTCATGATAACTATAATGATTCAGAGACTTGGAAAATGTTGCTTTATGTAAACAAAGTATTTATCTGAATAAGACAGAATATTTATAGATAGATTGAAGGCTGCTATTTTGCTTTGCAGGATACTAACCAATTTCCTATTTATTTATTTATTTATTTATTTATCAGTAAAATAATCTGTAAAGAGTAAAATGTTAGGAAGCTTGGAAAACTGTGAGAGATTTCTTCAAGGAAATAGGCACCCAAAGGATGTTTCCCATTCCAAGGATATCCTGATAACTCACTTTTGTCTTTATTAGCAAATAACCAAAACTTGATATCAACCTTTCTTTTGAAACTACAACACTATAGGCAGCCTTCATTTAGGGACCACAATTAGCTCTGGCAACTTGGTCACTAAGCAAAGTAATTACTAAATGAAGCTGTGACTATGTTTATGATCTTATTTCAACTTTCCTTTGCTTTACGGACCTGCAAAAGTCATAAATATGAGGATTGTTGTAAAGTTGCTTTTTTTGTCACTGCCATAACTGTGAAAGGTTGCTAAACAAGGCAGTCACTTAATGAGGATTATTGTATTGGCATGTACAGCATGATAAATAACATGATTATTACTTTGAATAACAATATTCAAAATTAGAGTTGGAATTAGAAAGCTAGAAAGGTGATCATTACCAGACTAACTAACCCTCCCCCACTCCTTGAAGCTCAGGAAAAGAAGGGAATATGTTGGGTCAGAGTATACATTGGCATAGCAACATCTCTTTGGCCTGAACACTGTCCTCTATAACCCTATGCACATTCACTTCAAAGTTAATTCTTCATTAAATGTGCTTCTGGCATACTTACATAAGAAAAAGAATGCTCTGGATCTCCAGAAAGTTAATGCAGAATATAACTTCCAGACAGGAAATTGAAGAGTCTATGGGATAGTCCCAGCAAGTGATTAGATAAAGATCTCGCTGTTCCAGTACTACTGGTGTGTAAAAGCCTTTTAGGCATGCTTGAGTATGAATAGAATCTCAGGGTTTTTTTTTTTTAATTTCCTTGCCAGCTATCAATTTGTCTTTCTTCTTCTATGCCAAAATTAGAGCACAATTGTATATTCATTAGGAGTTCCTGTATCTGAATTATGTGTTGTTCTCTCGTGGATAGGCTGTTACAGAATAACTGAAAAGCCAGGTGTAGCTTTTTTAGACACACACACACACACACACACACACACACACACGAAGAGTATCATAATAATGAATCTTTTAGCCAAGCAAGTTCAATTCTAATAAAATATATAATAGTGTTGCCATGTGTGTTACCTCTGCATATCCAATTGATATTTAACAGGCAAATCTGATCCAAATGCCAACACCCAGATCATCTTTTCCAATGTCCAGCAACAGCTTTCTTGTTTATTGAAATGTGGCTGAAGAATCAAATCAATGATAAAAAATCTGGAACACAGGAGTGGATAAATTCCTTTCTATCCTTAGTGAAAGAAGTTTTAAATACATGTTTAAGGAGTTAAAATATATTTTTGGAATAAAGAACAAAAGGATGATTAAAATGTTGATTTTACAAAGTTACAAATGGACTAAGGATCCAGAAAAGTATCAAGTAAGTTTTTGGAATTAATTATGAGAATACTTCCCATGAAAATTATTTGTTTGGAATTCTTTTTTTAAAATGACAGGATGGGACTCTGATGGTTAGATTCTAGAATGAACTAGAAAGAATTAAAAATTACAATGAAAGGAGAAGAGCACTTAAATTTGACTTACTAATACAAAATGGAGCAAAATATTTTAACAAGGGACATACTGAAGTATACTTTTCAACAATGGACCCAAAAGTAAATTTTGAGAGTGTCTTCCTCTATAGATAAGATTGTTTTTCAAAGATGTTCTGGAGGAGAAAAAAAGTTTTACCTGAGAAGGTTGATCTGAAGGTGGATTTAAAAATGACAAACTATAAGGCTGATTTACAATCATGGATCAACAACAGGTGTTTGCTTTCTACAGGTAGTCCTTGTTTAACAATAATTTGTTCAGTGACCATTTGAAATTACAATGGCATTGAATAACGATAGCAATAGCACCTCTGTATGGGTTGCTCTTTCTTGACTGAGGAAAACAAAAGGATTAACAATTAAACTTTAAAACAGTTAAATTTTAATTGTACAAATTGTAAAATTATTATTATCCCTCTTGTGTTATGCAAGAGCTAAGTTGTATATGGAAACATTCACAAATCCTGTTCCACTACAGCATTAAAGACATATGTCTATACACAATGAGCAGGCTGGTTGAATTATATATTCATAATAGGAACTTTTTGCTCAGTCAGAATTTTCAATTAAAAATGTTCACAGGTTTGTATATGTGTGTCTGAAAATTTGCAACCAAATAAGAGGCATTCAAACCCATTCACCTATTTATTTAAATTTGTATGCTGCCTGGTTCCCAATGACTGTGCAACTCTTCAATGCATGTATCTATCCACAAGCCACAAGATTCAGACTAGTGCAAAAAAGACTCTCTCAGTCTTACGAGTGATTAGGGTTCCTGATTTTCTCACCAATTCTGCTGGCATAATTGTCAGAAGGCATAGCTTGTTAATATGAGTTTGCTTATCCTTTCATGAGTTCCGTAGTGTTATGCAGAATACAAAGTAGTATAAAATAGAGCAATTGGCTCCATACAGTGAAGAAGACATGAGTTTTAAACAACCTTCAAAGAGAATAAAAGTTTCCATTGCTTACATTTGCTCAAACTACATGCATATCATTTCAAAAGGACAGCAGCGATTAAAGCCAAGAGAAGCGATTATACCATATGGTTAGTTGTCACCAAATTTGTTATTCGTTAAAAAAAAATCAGGTTTAAATAGTGTATATCTGTGGTTATTCAACTGACCATGGCTTTATGTAATAGTAATGGGTTTTATGAGACAATTCACTCCCTTATTTTTTGGAAGGCAACAAGGGGAGAAAAAAGTGGGAAGAAGAGCGTGGAGCATAACAGAACTTTGTTTAAAGGTTACCACATGATAGCTTATAATCAACTTTTGATTTGATTCCATTACTCTCCCTACTTACTAAATATGCTATTTTTGAAATACTGGAGGAAGAGGACTGTGAAATAGCGTCATTCTGTGGGAAGATTATTTTTTTAATGAAATCTGTACATCATCTCTCATGAATTCAGAAAGAACAATTTAATTGCCCCAAATGCTGAAAAATATCTTGTTATAGAAATAAGCCATAAACATAGTAGAGGCGTCATATGCTGAAACAAATATTGAAGCAAATTATCCTTCCTCCTTTTTTGTCACCGATTTTGGTATTCTAAATTGACATTGGGCAATGAAATTTGATGAATGAAATGTTTATTTAGAACTGCTTCTGAAAGAGAGAATTTTGGAGAAATCCTCAGGGATGTGTCAGGCTTTTGAACTTATTTTGTTATAAGGGGTTAGAGTATATGAATGATCTCTCTTTCAGTTGTAAAAACAGCCTCCCAAAGTTCCATATTTAGTTAAATTCCAAAAGAAGGCATTGTAAGGTTCCCATACGGTGTTTTCAGTATAGGTAATTCTCAACTTACAACAGTGCGTTTAGTGACTATTTGAAGTTACAACGGCACTTTAAAAAGTGACTTATGATCATTTTTCGTATTACAATCATTTCAGCATCCCCATGGTCATGAGACCAACATTCAGACACTTGGCAACTGATTCATATTTATGATGGTTACAGTGTCCTTGGATCATGTAATCCCCTTTTGCAACCTTCTGACAAGCAAAGTCAATAGGGAAGCTAGATTCACTTAACAACAGTGTTACTAACTTAACATCTGCAGTGATTCACTTAACAACTGTGGCAAGAAAAGTCATAAAATGTAGCAAAACTCACTTAACAAATGTCTCACTTAGTAAACTACCTTTTGGGCTCAATTGTGGTTGTACTTCAAGGACTACCTGTATTAGTATAAATTCCCATCATTAAGGGGAAAGTCGTATACTTGGCAAATGATTAGAGAATTTCTCTGTCCTTCAGAGGAATCATCCACTCAGTTCTTCTGCTTTGGGGACAATACTGAAAGATCATTTGGATCTACCTCTGGTATTAATCATGCCTTACAGCATATGTAGAGTATAGACAAAGTTATTATTATCGTTTGTGATTAGGGTTAATAGAATCCTAGAAAAGCCTAACCAGTCTTACAGTAATCCAGTAGTTTTCTTTGGGAAGTCGGTAAATATGATCCTAGTATTTGTGGATCATTAGCAGCTATGGTGGTGCAGCGGTTAGAATGCAGTATTGCAGGCTAATTCAACTCACTGCCAGTTCAGTCCTCACTGGCTCAAAGTCGACTCAGCCTTCCATCCTTTGAGGTTGGTAAAATGAGGACCCAGATTTTTGAGAGCAATATGCTGACTCTGTAAACTTCTTAGAGAATACTGTAAAGCACTGTGGAGCGGTATATAAGTCTAAGTGCTATTGCTATTCCCCTAGGAATTCTTATTCAGGGACCCACTTCTTTTAATGTTGGCTATAACATATAGCTTATATATTATTAGGCAAGTATTAGGCAAACTGTTATTTGATAATACCTTTAAAATTGGTTGCTAGCACTTCGCGTTCACAGACTTTACTGTATAATAGGCATGGGAATGTTCATCAAGATTACACCATGTCTGACAAAAGATTTAATCTTTCATTACCAGCAGTCCCAATGAAACAGTAATAGAAGCATTCTAAGCATCCTCAGCATAAGAGCAATATTGCAGAGAGTTACACTGATTAATCAATAGGGAAGTTTTAGATGAGGAAACAGAAGTAGCAGACGCATTGGGGAAAAGTGGTTTTATGATGCTGGAGCTGCTGATTATAAAGTAAGCCAAGGTGAGCATAGTTGAACTTGTTTCTTGTACTCAAAAGCTGAATTAATGATGAGTAGGTAGGAGAAATTAATAGGAAATTATGTCACAAACTAAACTGCTGAAAAGTGGTTCCAAAGAGAATTGCTCCATTTAAAAGGAAGATTGGTTCTATCACTATTGCTTCCTTCCTTAATGAGCTGCAGACCAGATTGCTGTGGTTTCTTTGAGATTAGAATGCCTCAGGCCAAAGTCATGGCAGAAAAGAGATTTGTTGGCTAGAACCCCAAATAAAAATTGAGAGACATGAGAAAGAGAAGAAATCCTGGATAAGTATTTTGTGTAACTTGTGGTTTATGTATTCTTGTCTTATATAGCAACAAGGGAATGCAGTGGGCAGAAATAGTTCTGTTTATATTTTCTAGGCTGGACAGGAATTTTGCAAAAAAACTGGGAAGTGCAGAATTTTTTTTTCCCCCTTAACAAGGATATCCTGTGAACTTGCTTTTCTTCCTAGCCTTCTCAGTTGCTGGCTAAATTCTGTAGCTGCATAGTAGCAGAGTCAGACTGATGTCTCAGAACATTTATCAGAATATTTGATGACTTGTTTCTGAATGAGGATTTTGGCTTTAATGGAACAAAAATACCAAGATTGTAATTACAAAGTAGAGATGCATTATATTAATGATCCTAGCTGTTGACTAATTGTGTATATGTTTTATACAAGTGAACAATTCCCTATACAAAAGTGAGCTAAAGAAAAGCATTTCTGCTATTTGGAACACAAAACACCACAAGTCCAAGCAAAAGCTGACACCATCATTTTAACTCTGCATTAACTTTTAGAATAATTATGTAGCACTTTTAAAATTCCTTTTTCTCTTAATAATATTGTATAATACAGATTTAAATGCATAAATATTTATAGTTTATCTACTGATATCAGTAAATAAAACATTCCTATTTTATATGATTTTTAAAATTTCTTTTGCATATTGCTTTGCTTTTTTTTTTTTTTTTGCCATCCTAGATACAATAGCCATTTGGGAGCTGTGAAGCTTATTAAATAAATAATTCAATCTGGCATGATTGTCTGCTTGAACACATTGACAATTAATTTTCAAAAGGACACTGGTACCTCAGTACTCATTGATACTTTGTTCCAAAAGATGCAATGAATACTACAACCAATGGGTACTGAGAAGACCAACTGACTTACCACATGATCTGCTATTATGGTCAGAAGAAATAGCAAATCATGAGGCAGCCAACATCAGCATACATACATACATACAATCCAAAGTAGTCAAAATGGAAGGCCAAATCTGCAATAATGTTTTACTTTATTTTTTAAAATGTCCCTAATTATTCTGCTTATAGAATCCAAAGTTTGAAATTCTTCAAAATTTTGCTTCAGTTCTAGTAATAGTGTGGATCTAGTATGTCTAGTTTAATGAAGAGAAGGACGAGGGGGGACATGATAGCAGTGTTCCAATATCTCAGGGGCTGCCACAAAGAAGAGGGAGTCAAGCTATTCTCCAAGGCCCCTGAAGGCAGGACGAGAAGCAATGGATGGAAACTGATCAAGGAGAGAAGCAACTTAGAACTAAGGAGAAACTTCCTGACAGTTAGAACAATTAACCAGTGGAACAACCTGCCTCCAGAAGCGGTGAATGCTCCAACACTGGAAGTTTTTAAGAAGAAACTGGACAGCCATTTGTCAGAAATGGTATAGGGTTTCCTGCCTGAGCAGGGGGTTGGACTAGATGATCTCCAAGGTCCCTTCCAACTTTATTATTATTATTATTATTAGTTAACTTTTCATGGCTTCAAACTTCATGAGATATCCTTTGTACCTAAATGTGAGTTGGTATTAATTGTTGGTATTAATTTGTCAAGAAGGATTGATAAAAGTCCAGACTTGAAAGTAGCTCAGCTGCCAGTGTAAATCAGGTATAATTATTTAATGGAAAAAGTCAGCACTGAGAAATGTTACATTAAAGCAAAAAGCATCCAATCACCAACCAACTTTACAGAATTCAAATTCCCACACAGACTATAAATAAATACACCCATCTCGCTTCTGGACAGTTGTATGGATGAAACTTTGCTGGAATGCAGACAAAACACCTTAAACACTTATTATACTTTGGTGAAGGTCTTCCTGACCCTAGTAAACCCCAGACAAAGTATTATCAATCTTCTTGTTAAATAGAACAACAGGCTACTTCCCATAGGTCTGTTGCAGTATGCTATCCACACCTGTTGGAATAAGATTCAGTTGTTAATCCAATAAATTGATGGATAAGGATTGGGGAGAGAATAAAATTTTTGCCTAAAGCAGCAAAATGTGTTGGCTCAGTTCTGATATTGACAGAACTTGTGTTAAATATAAATATTTCCATTCTTGCCTCAACTATCATCTGAAAGATGCATTGCTTAAAGCAAATGCAACTAGTCCTTGACTTACAACCATTCATTTAGCAACTGTTTCAAGTTACAGTGGCACTGAAAAAGTGACTAACAACTAATCCTTGCACATTTGATTGTTGCAGTTTCACATGATTAAAATTTGGGTGCTTGGCAACCAGCATTGTTTATGACAGCTGCAATGTCTTGGGTCATGTGACCACCATCTGCAATCTTCCCAGCCATTTCCAACAAGGAAAATCAAAGGGAAAAGCTGGATTTGCTGAACAACCACAGAATTCACTTAACAATTGCAATGATTCACTTAACAATTGTGGCAAAAAAATCGTAAAATTAAACATTTCAGAGAAGTCTCAGTATATTTGAAGGGAAGCTCAGATTTTAGAAGTTATCTTTCTTTTAAAAAATGTTATTTTTTTCTCTAATGAAAGAAATGAACATGGGTGTAGCTTCCAACTGAAGTTTGTGGATTCTCTCCAATTTTCTATGCACATAGACAGGAAAAAAGGCAAAGGAATATATTGTAACATTTCTAATATGTATAACATGTGTTCAACAATAAACTAAACAAAATATTTGTTAGAGAATTTTAATTTCTCTATTGGTGAAAAATAAATCAGAAGCTCTCACAGTTGACTGCATTTAGCTGATTCAAAATAAATTCTTTATATTCATATAAAAATATTTACAATACCATACATTCTTCTTTACAGCAACATAGCTCAATTGAAGACTTCTTACAGAGAAATACAGAGACAAACCTGAGACTGGAAATCCAGTTCCTAACTCAATACCTTTTGCACAGACTCAGTAGCACTTTCTTCACATTGGCTGGCTGAATTACCACATGACTCTTCCTGCTCATGAATATTCCAACAATATTGCTCTAGATTTCTTCTTTAATATGCTATCTTTTATTCCCATTCTATTATACAACTGAGAAAATGTAGCTCTGTTGAAATCATATAAACAGAGTTTTCCAGCCCTCATTTTTTTTCAGTATTAGGAAAGCAATGAAATAATAATAAAATAACATTAAGTGTGTACATGGTGGTTTCTTTTAGCAATACATCACCACAAATAGGTCCTCTTATCTGTTTTTTTTTTAAAAAAAAACACCATAGAATGTGGAATTTCAGGGTAAGGTTATTAAGACAACGCTTGATCCCAGCAACTTGAATTAACAGAAATAATATTTGCATTCTCCACCTTACACATATAATAGCAACAAATGTAACTGAAATTATGAAATGCCTATAAAGGGATGCCTCTTTTCTGTAATCAAATGACTGTCATTTTTAAAACAAGTGAATCCATACTTCACAAACTGTATAATCTTTGGAGTTCTTCTGTGGCTAGAAAAAAGATTGCAATCATGAAGGATGAAATCTGAATTGGATTCTCCCTATTACCTTGTATCCAGACTCCAAGATTGAGGAAGTTCTGATGTCAAAAAGGGGACAGGGCAAGATTAGGTAGAAGAGGAGACAAGATTAGTTTTCCTCAATACTTCTAAACCTTAGGAATGCCTAGAATAAATTTCCTCTATCCAGTCTCCAGGACTGAGAGATAAAATATAGACGGGAGAACATTCCACATTTGATGTAAGGATTGCTCTAATAATATTCTCAGTATTCATTTGACATAACCCAGGTCTGGCAAATATTTTAGTGGAATAGATTATTACTGATATACTCACAGTACTTTCAGTTTCAGCAGATCAACCATAAAAAGAAATCAACACAGTTGTTTGAGCTCTAGTGCTTTACATTACATTACATGATCATTGGGCAGAATTCTCTCCATTTTCTTCCTCTAGCTTTGGAAGATTTAATAATAGCATAACTTATAGGAATTAAAAAAAAACTGCCAACTCCTGCAATTCACAAATTTGATTTTTTTAAAAAATGCCAACTTAGACTAATAGAATTGAAAAGGGCAAATCAGGCAACTGAGTCCAAACCCTGGCTCAGTGCATGAATCCATAATTAAAGGTTCCTAGACAGATTACTGCCTAGCCTCTGCTTCAAGGCTTGCTCTGCTGAACTGCCCTCATTATTGGATTTTTTAAAGCTTCAATGGGAATCTCTTCCTGTAATTGAAATCAATTGTTCTGTGCTCTATAGTTTTGAATGATAGAGAACATATCTTCTGCCATGTGACATATTTTAAAGTATTATATTTCTTGCATCTTCTCTTCTGCATGCCCAGCATCTTCATTTTTTTCTACATGAGACCCTGACCATCTTTATTATCTTTCTTTAGGCCTGTTCCAGGAGCTATGAATCATGCAACTCTGATATCCAGAACTGTATCTTCAACTTTAAAGTGAGTCTGACCAAAGCGGTAATTATTCCATTCAATTTGATAACTATATTTCACTTAATGCAGTATAAAGTGTGTTTCCTTTTTTGCAGCTATATCTCACACTTCTGACTCATAAGTCAATTTATTGCTATTACTCCAAGATTTTTCTCACAAGTACTATTACCAGGCTAGAGGTCCACTTCTATACTTGTGCATTTGTTAGCTGGTTCTTAAGCATGTAATTTTCTTAAATTTTATTGTATTTTCAGCTCACACTTTCAAATTTTCATTAAACTTTTGGTGCATTTGATTTTTGTTTCCTAAATGAATAACTTCCTTTATGTCCCTGTTAAATTTCATTCCGTTATTGTCAGTCCATTCTCCAGCTCATCATCTGTATTCATCTGCATGTCTGATAAGCATTCTTTTCATTGCTTCAATCCGATAATAATGCAGAGAATTTGAGACTGAGCCTGTAAAATTCCGTTCAGTATCTCTATGTCTGAAAACTATTGAAAAAGATGCAGTGGTTAGAATGCAGTACAGTACTGCAGGCTAACTCTTCTATCCTGACTGGCTCAAGGTTGACTCAGCCTTCCATCATGCCATGGTTGGTAAAATAAGGGCCCAGATTGTTGGGGACAATATGCTGACACTGTAAATTGCTTAGCGAGGGCTGTAAAGCACTGTGAAACAGTATATAAGTCTAAGACTACTGCTATTGCTGTTGAAGTTCATTCTGTTTGAGTACACTTTTTGAGTAAGCTATGCATCCTTTTCATTGTCATGATAGCCAGACTACAGGTTTGTTATTCAGAATGCATAGTGTAGGTGTTCAAATGCTTTGCCGAAATGTAAATAGATAAAGATAGATAGATATATGATAGACAGACAGACATAACACCCACAATCTAATAAGTTATCTGAACAGAAAATAAGATTACAGCAGTTTGACAAATCTAATTTTGACAATCTTGGCAAAAAAAGTATAAAATAAAATCCATTTTGCCGTAACCACATTATACATGATGTCACTGGGCTACGTTATTTGAGGGACTGCCTTTCCCTGATTATATTTGCCCACCCCTTCAGGTGTAAAAGAGAAAGCTGTGGGTCCTGCCCATTAAGAAATTATATCTGCCAGTTCCCAGGTAGAGAGATTGTTCTGCTTCAATGCTCACCTTGTAGAGTCTTCTCCCCTCACAACCCAAAGTGAGGTTAGGTCCATCCCTCTTCGCATTCCACAAGTCCTCAAGACCTGGCTATATTATCAGGTCTGGGGGTCTCAGGATCGCTTATTGTGGTTAATATCATTATCTCTTGTTTTGTGTACCTTTCTAATAGTTATTTTTTAATTGTGACTATTTTAATATATATATGGTTTTTTTAAATTAAGTATTGTATGCTTTGTGGTATGGGTAGCTGTCTTTCCATTTCCTTCCTCCAGTTATCTTATATTTAATCCATTTTCTAGGTCTAGGATTTTTCAAAGTTAATGCCGAAAGGTTCATCCTTAGTTTCTTCATCATTTTACAATACAATTCATCTCATCATGGATAGCTAAAATGTATTGTTAATAAACAAGTATTTCCTGATCACAGTCCTAGCATTTTTAAGCTTAGATCCTACCCTTTCATCCTGCTCTTCACAATTTTATAGTAAATCTTCTTGTTGCAAAAAAATAAATCATAGTGAAGAAAAATAGGAGCTGAATCATTCTGCTCTGGGTATTAATTCTTGCTCTCTTTCCTTTTCTTTCAAATATTTCCAAATAAGTCCTTTTTGTTGTTCTTAGCATCCTTTGCCAACTTCATCTCAGTCCGAATTTTCCATTTTCTCACTCCATTTTTATAGTTCTAGCACACCTTTATGTACTTTAGCTTTCTATTCCTTGTATGCATCCTTTTATTGCTTTCAGATCTTCACCAAGCTTTTTCTGTGGCAAGTGTTTTCTTCTGCAGTCCTTCATTTTTTTCATCCTCAATGGAATTGTTCTTAGAATAGGGTAATAAGTTTTTTTTATATTCTTTTTCAATGTTTTCAGTATTGTGTACATACTTCAGCATTCTTACTTCTATGTCTATGCTGTTCACATCTCTTTGTTATACTTTAGCTTCTCAGCCTTTCTATAGCTTAATACTGTACTATGACTGATTTAAACAGAATGAAAGGTGTTATGTATGAGAGCTGTCTTCTGCGAATGTTTACCTATTTTAGTATTTAATAATTCTAAAAGCAGTTTTCAGTTAACAGAACACCTTACAATGTTTCCTCAAAGTAACATATACTAGAAATATAACCTTTTAATTACATCTTAAATTTGTAGTATTATTTAGAGTATCTGGAGATTACTAAAATAAGAGAGCAAGATAAAAACGATTTGGGAAACTAATCTAATGAAATGGAACATAATACAACTTCTGCTCCTTTTGCCTGCAATGCAGTAAACCTGTTTGCTACCTTATTTCCCTAGATTTCTTACAGTACATTTGATCATTTAGCTTTACTTCCTAATGTATCTATTACTATTAATATTTTCACATATATTTATTTTTTGTAACCTTAATGTGAATAAGAGTGTATTAGAGAGGAAGCCAAAGGGCATTCTACTACCACAGATCTTCTGGTCTTTTTTAAAGAATATATATGACACACAGTGTCATTTATCCTTGTCCCATTCAAATAAAAATACTGAGTATCTACAATAGACACTTTATGTGAGTGAGCACTCTGGAAAATCAGGATCCGATCCTCAGTTGCCTGGAATCTTTTCCTGGGTAGAATGGTTTTTCTCTGGAGACATCCAGAGAGGAAGCAAAGGAGAATGAGGTTAGTATGGTGTCTGAATAAGACTACTTCTATAGTTACCTGAGTTTATTAAAAGGAACTAAATTCAATTAGATTTACTGCAATATAAGTACACATGACTTTCCATTTCCTTACAAGCTAGTGCAAATGCCTCAATGGACCAGATGATAACTAGATCTTCCCCCAATACTTTAGGGAACTCTTTCCCATTTTCTAACATCATCACACAGAATAAGCTGAAGTAAACAAATGAATCTCCATCTTAGCAGCTTCACTGAGAAATTATTGGGGTCAGCAACTCTTAGGGAGAGAGATTTTAGTCATGGAATCCCATCATACCCTATAACATGAAGATGTCTCCATATCTATTGTTGATCCGGTCATTATCAATTACCCCAGTCTTACTCTATATTAACTTATGCAGTCAATACTGTAATAAGTTCTGCTGATACCAACCCAGCCCAACATTTACTTCAAAAAGATCACCCATCTTTGTCTAAGTAAATATTGTTAGGAGTTTGGCTTTAAGTTGAATCAATAAAAATGTGAATTTCTTTTCTATGTAATGTAATACAATATATCAAATCTCTCAAATCTGTCTTCCTAACCAGGGATATAATGATTTCCCAAGCATTTACACTATGCTATTTTCACCTTTGAAAATATAATAGTTCTTTCATATAGTGCATTCACCAATGTTATAATTACTACAAAATTTGAGTGCATGAATGTCACTGTTTGAAAGGTGAGCTTCTTCTCCCTCTCATTTTGTTTTAATTTGTCTTTTAAACAAATCTTTAATGAATCCAATAACGCATAGGAAGACAGTATGGTGCCCATGGATACCAATATGCCATGCCCCGGATATCAGCTTTGGTTTCCAATGCTTCACCCATTCTTAAATTTTAAAAAATATGAATCTGTTACTGTGTGCTGTAAAGCATCAATCTATCATCATATTAAATGTCTTTTGATCTCAAAATTTTCCACTGGATCCTAGGTGGTCAGTTTGCCTTCTAGTGGGTCTTTTGCTCTGAGCCATGTGCAAAAAGGTATATATTTTTTGCCTAGGCAAATACCCCATAGCAGGCATTTTCTGAATGTATCAGCAAATGCTTTCAGTTTCAAGTATGAACTAATTTCCCAAAAGCTACTATAGCAAACATAATTACCCACATTCTTTTTAAAAGGGCAAACAAAAGCCCAAATGTTTTCCATACTTTTAAATGTCAAATGTCAAACAACCTGTAAGTGGTTGTTATAAATGCCAAACCAGGACGGTTGTATGACCTCATATTTGCATTTGATTCAATTTCAGGGACCTCAAAGTAGTGAGAGAGTATAATAGAAATTCTTGAAAATGTGAAAAGCGACACTGTTAAGAGCAAGACTTCATTTTTTAAAGTTCAGTAAAAATTGCATCTATTTAAAGTTATACAGTCCTTTCCTATATACAATTAGGTTGGAGCGAGCCCCATTTCTTTCTGTAGATCTTAAAACCTGGCCCGACTTGCTTGGAGCATTGAAGCTTGAAAAGCTCCTTGAATTCGACCGAGAAGTGCAAACCCTAAAATGTAAATCTGCAGATATCGACGAGCAAACGTAATTTTAACGACGTAATTTTAATTTCTTCCTCCGTACTTACTGCAGGAATCGCTGCATCCCCGAAGGCTTCAAAACACCTTCGGGTGTTAAGCTGTTAAGATCTCAGAGACTCCAGCTTTCAGTCCATCAAATTGCATTGATAAAAAGGAGGGGGGAGAGGGGGGAAAATGGGACAAGAATGTAATCCCCTTAATAGCAGGGGGACTTAGATCTTTTTTTTTCCACAGGCGACTTGGACGCCTGCAGTGACTACGCCGAAGAACCTGGGGAGTGAGGGGAACACCATCCTCCCTTTCTTTCCTCTGTCCTTGCCGTCGCAAGGACGCGGAGAGCGCCTCGACTTTCAGAGCCGAGAAAGGACACTCCGCCTCCCCCAATACACAACAACCTCACGGGCCCCTTTGCCTCCCTGCAGGCTTCGTCGTCCATCACTAGGCCAGCGTTTGGCAGTTACCATAGAAACGCCCCAGGCTCCTCCGCCTCCCGCTCGGCCTCTTTGGCGCGGCGAGTGGCGGGAGCAGAAACAGCACTCGCGGCTTCTCGCGAGACTTGGACGGCGAGCAGCCGGAGCAGGCAGGCTTGCTCGGTGAGCTCATCCCGGGCGCTGGGGAAAGAGCGAGCTGCGGCAGCTCCTGCAGGAGAAGAAGCGGCCGGAGGAACTTTGTTAGGTGAGTTTTAACTTGAGGAAGGGAGGGAGGCGACAGGAAGAGTGGGCCGCGGGGAAGTCTGAAAGCACGAGGGCGTCCCCCTCTCCTCACCTCTCTTTCTCCCCCAACCTGCGTGGACCTTGAAGGAGTCTGAACGTGACAGAAAGATCTCGGTACGCCTCCTCCGCGACCTCCCGCCCGGGTTTCCCCCTCAGCTTGCGCCGGTCCACAGCGGAAGGGAACTGATGGAAACGGTGTAAAAAAAAAACACGCCTCCTCTTTTCCTTTCCCCCCCCCCACTTCTCCCAAACCCCTCTCAGTCTTTTCGTCCTCCCTTCTGGTGCCGCTTCCCCGCTAATTGACTCCGGAGACCTTTGAGTTATACGTGCTGGCGCTCCCCCTTCTCTCTCCCCAGCCCACGTCCCCCCTGTTCTGCTGCTGCATGATGCGTCGTCCCCAGTATTCCCAAATTCATTAAGTGGGAGGTCCTGATTCTTTTATTTATTGGTCTGAGAAGAGAGGAAGAGCTCCTCCTCCTCCTCTTTTCAGCGCCCTCTCTCCAAATATTTCCTATATTCCCAAGCATGAGCTGCGCAGAAAGTCGGGGAGGTTTGCGTGCAAAAAGAGCTGATTTGCTTTCCCTGATCTTTTCCCCCCCAAGTTAACCAGGGAAAATAAAAGAACCTTCTGTACTGTATTCGGACAGATTTCCTTTCCCTAGCCTTCTTTCGGTGGCTTTTTGGATTCATCTCTTCCAGTGAAAACCGAGGACTCACATTTTCCCCACATATATTGAGCAAGTTGATTATTTTTCCTGCGGGCAAAGCTGAGGCGGCTGCACTGTGAAAAAAAGGAGGCTAGCTCTAATAGTAGATTTGTATATACAGTACATCTTTTTCTGTGCTAGAGAAATACAAAAATATATGGAATGGGAGGAGATGAATCAAAATGCTTGTGTGTGGGTATTTATTTGTAGAAAATAATTGCCACTGAACTCAGGCTAAATTCCCTTAACTCTGGATTAAAATACACAGTGCTCCATAAGAATGCTGCATCTATATCTAGCCTCAACACTTTTTCATTTATATTTAAAAGCGTTTCTTCATCCAGCTCCGAAGGTGCAAAGCAGTTTTGGTTCCCAGCTGTGCTGTACTTACTTTATTCCAAGCCAGTTTGGACACCATGATAATAATTAGTTAATTTAAAGGTAATGCCGCTGGGGATATTATACATGTGCATAATGTGGGAAAGGGAGTGGAAGACTAAAACATAGTCTTGAAGTTCAGAGAAGTGAATATGGAAAACTGGATCTTGTAGATCAGGTAGGAAGCTGTTATTTATGTTTCAGTTTAAAAAGCAGTGATTATAAGTGATGTAGATTTGCATTTTATTTTCTGTTTTAAATGCTCTTTTTTAGTAAAGCATAATTATACTTTTAAAGTTATTACATCTATAGCTATTAAAGACTTGTGAGTTGCAATTAATTGACTGCACTTTTTCAAAAATCAGAAAAGGTTTATAATAGAAAACATCTCTAATCTTGACTGATGTCAAGATGACTGATGTCACTTTTGTTAAGCATTTCAGCAATTTTGTTCATTTTGCAAAGTTCTGTTTAAAAATCTGCAGTGATTCCAAAAAATCAGTGGCTATTTTGCTGTTTTACTGAATTTTTGGTTTCGGTGATAATTGGACTTTAGTCTTTGTAGTATATGATTTATTTTCCAGTAAATAGGTTGAGTTTTGTTAGATTATGGTTGCCTAGATCTTAATGAATATTGATATGTTCTCAGATTAGTTCTTCCATGACAAAATAGCAACTTACTCTCATTCGGTATTTGAATTGTGTATGTGGTGTATGTTCAACTCTGTATGTGTAAATTTTAAATAAGTTTCATAAATGATTTTTCTTTTTAGCTTTTTAAATTATGCAGTACTTGTCTATAATTTTACTTGGAAATACAAATCAGTCTTATGGTTCTGGTTTATAAAGTTCTGTATTTGAGCTGTAAGGGAAATGTATATATAGCAGTTTTTATTGCTAAAGTATTTTGACTTTTTCATAAGCTGGGCTATCATAAGAATGAATTTCAGAACTCAACCTTGAACAACTAAGTAAAATTCCTTTGACTCAATAGAATGATAGTTAAACGTAAAGTTCAGGGGTCTGTTTCTATTTGAAAAGTTCACCTTTCACTTTGCATACAAATTATCAGAGATTATCATTTTAGAAAAAGTTAGAGTATAGTCGTTAATTAATATACACTGGATTAATTGGTAGGTAAAAATATTTTCCAAAGTTGTAATTGCTGGAATTTGTAGAGTTTTTACACTAAGCTAAACTTATAAAAATGTAAATTTCATATATTTGGGTTATTTTACTCATCCATTGAATTATATTATTGAAATAATTTTCAAAACTTGCAGGCAGGTATTATTACCTCTTATTGGCTTCATTTTTATATGTTAGCAGGAAAATGACCTAAGTAAGATTCTGCACATAATATTTCCTCTGACAGAATTGCAGAAACCTAATTTTTGCCAATTCCCTGTTTTGAAGTGTCACCTCACACACTAATCTGGACAGTTCTCTAAAGGGTCTGTATTATATCTGGGTTGAGGAAAGTTAAAGGGCTGTGAGAGAACAAGGGACTTGATGAAATTGCCACCAGTAGGAATGCTGCTGACTCAGAAGTATTGCATGGACTGAAGAGTTGCTCTGTTCTCAATGATCAAATGAGAGATCCAATCCAAGGTTTTTTATCTTAATCATCTAAACACTTGGATTTATTTCAATATAATTAAGCAGATTTGATAGAGAATAGTATTTTGATTTATTTAAGCAAATTTGGTAGAGAATAGTAATTTTGGTTTCATGTAAATTAGTAAGATTAGTATAGTGCAGGCATGTCAAACTTGCGACATCACGCAACGTATCTGGCCAGTTTTGCCATTGCTGGCAATGGGGTGGGCATGGCTTCCACGTGACGCATCCGGCCTGCGGGCTGGCAGTTTGACACCCCTGGTATAGTGGATCAAAAAATGTGCTTGAGATAAAACTTTTGGCTTTATTCATATAAATTTAAGGTAGAGAGATTGTTTACTAGCAGATGTAGATATAACTTTGGATTTAAAAGCTAGAATAAATCAAAACAGCTTGTGGAGTATTTCATTTTCTCATCTGAACACATAGCTCTGTACATATATATATATAGAGAGAGATGAACTTCTTCTAAAATAACTTGTATATATTGGTGTCCTCCAAATATGTTGGACTGCAGTTCCTGTGATCCACAACAAACAAACTAAACACTTTTCCTGGAGCTGATTTATTTATTTTGTTCATATGGCTGCTGATTCACCAATAACTCAGTCCCAGTCAGTGTAGCCAGTGATCATGTATGATGATGGGAACAGTAACGTAGCAAATGGGATGTTCATAAGTTTTCTTTACACCGAGGGGGAATTGCCTTGTAAAGTCTGGAAACTTAAACACATGAAATATTTTATAGATCTGTATTGATCTATTTAGTGGATGTGCATATGAGACATACATACCTTTTAAATAAATAATTTGCAGATAATTTGCCAAATTATGAATCATGTTTTAGGTTTCATTCAATGAGATTTTCCCTTTATTGTATTTTAACATTTGTGTAAGTTCAGCTGGAGGGTTTTCCTTTTGTTTTATATGTGAAGGACAAATTAGACAACTAAAATCAATTATTTACATCAGAAGTTGACAAAGTGTGGTATGGGGACCCTTGAGGGTCTCTGAGATCTCTTCAGGGGCCTGCAAAGTCAAATAAATACTTTAAAATTTCTCAGTTTTAATAACCTATATAATCCAAAGCTCCTTGGGGTCCTCAATCATATTTAAGAATGTGAAGGAATTCTGAGACCAAAATGTTTGAGAACAACTATTTAGCTAATCTGTAAGAGCTGAAAGAGGCAGAGAAGTTGATCCTGCTCAAATTACTTTTCCATTTTTCTTCATTTATAGTTTTGCAGTATTTCTTCTCTATGAAAGAAAGAGGTACAACTTTCTCCATATCAGTAGTTCAGTCTTTGCATAAGCGTTTGCTGCTTAATATTCACTGCTTACAGGATATTCAGGATTTCCCACTGAGATGTAGACATAAAAATGTCTTGTGTTATTTAAAATGTAAATCATAAAAGGTTGTTTCTTAATAACTATTTGTTTATTGTATTTATTGTGAACTCATAAATGGCTTAATGCAATAGCATACATAACTTTAAAGCAGACATCAAATTATTAAAATTAACAAATATATCTAATAATAAATACGTTCCACGTAATACTGTACAGTCATAACAACCATGTCTTGTAACAGCAAAGCAACTACATTCATCCCAGGCTCAGGAATATTTCTCTTCTTGCCTCGGGTCCCAAATGCATGAGTTGGAAAACCCATT
Source organism: Crotalus tigris (assembly GCF_016545835.1). Classification (NCBI taxonomy): domain Eukaryota; kingdom Metazoa; phylum Chordata; class Lepidosauria; order Squamata; family Viperidae; genus Crotalus; species Crotalus tigris. The sequence goes on along the minus strand of NW_024096464.1, from coordinate 2,444,341 downwards.
TTTTCAGAAGTTTCCTAAATATTAAGAATGAGGATTCATATCTGGTAGGAAGGTATTGTAGAAGAGCTAAGCTGGTGCATAGAATGCACCTCTCTAATCCCTGCTTGTTTCACTTCATGATGGATGAAGTGCAACAAACAGTTGCAAGTATAATAAGCACTCTTAGCAAGCAGTTTCTGCAGGCCTACTTGGAGGTAGCCAGGCCCCACACCTTACAGCAGGGATCCCCAACCTTTCTGGGTTGGCCTGGTGGAAGAGGGAGGGGCAGGCACCTTACATGCTCATGAGCAAACGTGAATGTGGCCATATGTGCATGCACATGCAAACAGGTCGCAAGCATGTGCACCACACAAACGGGTCTGCAAGCATGCACATGAGACTCTCGGCAATAATGACACTGGTGTGAGGTTTGTGGCACCACTGCCACCAGGCTCGCAGCAATGCCGCCACCGGCATGATTGCGCCGCTGCCCTACCCTAGGCTTGCACCACGGCCCGCCTGCTTCCCTCTTGTGTAAGGTTTGTGGTAGTGCCACCACCTACCTGCGTGTGGAGCACCGCCACCCACCTGCCGCTGACAGTACTTCTGCCACCCGTGCAAGATTTGTGGCAATTCAGCCTGTGTGATACTAGTGGCGCTGCCGCCTGCACAACATTTGCGGCAACAATGGCATGGGGGGATGAGCATGCACACACACACGTATGCATTGCCCAGCTATTCACACAGCCTGATGGCCAAGAGGCCACAGCCTGGTAGGGGGCTGCGTCCCATAGGTTGGGGACCTCTGCCTTATAGGACTTGGTTTTATCGTGTCATAACATCTCTAAAACAATCTCTAATTAAATTTGAGGTCTTTGTGAGCAAAATGGGGAGGTTTGTACAGTAAATAGGAAAGTCATACTGTAAGTATGATTGCACATAATCACTAAAGTTTTATTTGTACCAAATTATGTATACGCTGCTGTGAATAAAATGAAATCCCTATTTTAAATAGCTTTTCTCTGGTTTTGTTCATTAACTGTTGCTCTTATACAACCCAAGGGGGGTTAACTTTTTCTGTATAAGTTCATTCCTTAGTTCATAATAAACTTGAATAGGGTGATCTATTGTTCTATTCTAGTTTTGAATTATTTTTAAGACTAACTTTATATTAAATAACATAACAGGTTGGGAGGAGATATGTGCCAGATTGTTCTGAGTTCTGTGTTTCCAAGGTGACGTGACTCAGTAGTTTTGCTTCTAAATGTGCTCTGTTAATTGATGTAGCATTCTCAGGTTTATATTCATGGGAGTTTCTAAGTAAATATCACAATAGTTATTAATTATTTAAATATCTTAATATTGAACCAGTTACTGTTTTATAACCAAGTAATGGTACAGTAGTGGGTATGAGAATTATTAGATTGCTCTGTAGTACTTTTACTGTTGCATAAGGTTTAAGCTTCAGCTGCATTGTGAAATAACTTCCTCTGCTGGTGCTACTCGGGTTCACAATAACCCATTCAGCAGGATAAATTATGCCAGTGGTGGCGAACCTATGGCACATGTGCCAGAGGCGGCACTCAGAGCCCTCTCTGTGGGCACACGTGCCATTGCCCCAGGTCGCCTCCCCCCACGACCCCCTCCTCCCAGCAGCCCCCCTGGAGGAGAGTCGCCCCTGAGAGTGGCCCACATGGAGCAGCGCAGACAAGGACATGGCAGCCAGGCAGCATAGACAAGACTCTGCCTTCATGTCCCATCATGCACAGTTGATGCTGTGGGGCGCAGGCAGAGAGTGTAGCCGCCATGGCACTGCTGGGCTACCTGGGTGATCTGGGGCGGGCCGTGGAGGCGGTGAGTGGCCCTGCAGGCAAGGGGGGCAGGGGCCGTGGTGGGGGAGGAGCGGGGGCGGGGCAGGTGGTGGAGCAGGGGCGGGGCCAGTTTTTGGGCACTCAGTCTCGTCATCACTGAATTATGCTAATAATGATGAAACCTGCAGTCAGTTTGTATAACATTAATGCTTTTCATAGATTTTATCTAGGCCGAATGCTATCCCTTATTTAGTGAAAGGAATGCTAGTGCCTGGTAAAATATTTACTTCAGTTTATTTATTTCAAATTATTTGTATGCAGAGTTCACAGATCAGTTTAAAATACTTGAAAAGTATATTAAAAAAGAAACTTAAAGCAGACTTCACAATAATAATAGCAGACAGATATATTAGTTTAAAAGTTTTGTGGCAGCATAACAACTAAGATTTGAATGCAAGGCAAATTAAATTGGGAGTATAAGTAGTCCTCGACTTATGACCTTAGGGAGTCTGGAATTTCCATCATAAATCATGAAGGTTATAAGTTGAGGTACTCATGTGATCAGATCCATTTTTTATGATAATCATTAAGCAAATGCTGTGGTCATTAAATGAACACGATGGTCATTAAGTGAATGCTGCGGGTAAGTGAGATCCATGTATTCTTATAAGCACTTTTTGTGGGAAACTGGCCAGAACACCTGGAAATTGGTAAAAAACTTTGTAAATTGTGAACATGTGACTGCAGAATGCTGCAACTGTCCATAAAGGTGAGAGGATTACCTAGCATTCAGAATACGATAATTGTGACGGGGTGTGTATGTGTATGTGTTTATGCAAGCAGCCTTTGGAACTTTGGAATCAAATGATAAGTAGTTTTGGGGAGATCTTGAATAGTCAACTAAGTAACCAGTTGTTAAGCGAGGACTAACTGTACAAATATATTTTGCCTGTTGTAAAAGAATAATGTTGATACCACATGGTCCTTACTAAGGAAGATATACCAGCATGAAAAAAAGATGATATAACTAGAAAATATTTCTGGCATGTATAGTAATATTGTGTATTTTGGATTTATGCTGATGATAGTTAAGTAGGACTACCATTATTATCCAAAAAGTATAAGTGATGACAGGGAAAAACTTTCTTTCTACTAGATGAAAAAGTGGCAGACCATTACTTTAGAAAATTTAAATGCAGTTCATTAGCTATTAATAAATTTAAAACAACCCATGATTTTTTTCTCTGTTTTCCTCTATATAGATAAATATTTGCATGTTGTTTTAACTTTGACCTCTTAAACTGTGGTTTATTGACTATAGTTTCAAAGGTAGAGCCAGTAGTTAACTCTGAATGTTTGTTGCTAAACAAGCATTATGACTTAATATTGTAAGAATTGCTCTGAAATCTTATTTAACTGAAATTAATTTTAAACAAAATTATATGAGGCATTTAGTTTACTAGTGCTGTTTTGCCAGGTGACTCAATAATGTCAAATCAGTTTTACAGTATAAATATTGAGTTTGCACTAGAAGATTTCAGCGTAAAATATATTGAACACATGGATCAATAGTCTGGAATGATTAAAAACACAATAGGGGCTGTGCAGTAATTTGGAAGTTTATTTGGAAAAGGTGCTTTGGAATGTTCAGAAAATTGAAAGCAGCATTGATATATAGCTATCTGTTTTCTGTCAGTAGGAGTATTAAACTCATCACTGTTTAAGTTAACCATTTTTTTAATACTATGATTTGTCTTCCCTTAGTATACAGCTGGAGAGGGATTTCCCTTAGGAGGGAGCTGAACGGAGTGGGGAGGGAGAATGGAGGAGAAATCCCCCCCCAGGGGGTTCGGGTAGGCTCCGGCTGTAGGGCTGAGCAGCTGGAGAGGGGTTTCCCTTAGGAGTGAGCTGAGACTTCAGCTATAACCGCAGGTCTGAGAGGAGGAAGACCCACCGCCCCAAGACTTCAACAGGTTATTTTACACAGCGCTGTGGTGTGAGATGAACAGAATCCACCAATATTTTAGCCTCTATTACCTGCCTTAGACCGGGAGCCAAATCTATCACATCCGCCTGGGCTGAAGACTGAGTCAAGAATGGGGAGTGGCTACCCCAGGACGGGCGTGACAAGTTGGCTGACCCGGTCTAATGGGCAGGAAGACAGAGTTAACCCATTGGTGGATTCTACGTCTCCGTGCTGAGAAAAGGCGTTCAGGTAAGCTAACGCCCCTTCTCTTCTACATGATAGCTTCCAGATAGTTTGAGCTGAGTGCTACTCCATGATCTAAAGACATCCAGTAAGTTTCCATGATTTTCTTAACCATCACCTGAATGGAACCCTCTTTAAATATTATATGTATTAAAAAAGAAGTAGGCAATTTCTGATAGTAAGAAACCACATAATGTTTTAAAATGGTGCAAATATTTTTTTAATAAAGAAAAATTGTTTTCATTGTTTTAAATCATAAGCCAATTTAGAGGTTACATTATATTTTCTAAATGTTTCTGATTGAATATAGGTGAAAAGATATTATTGATTTTTGAAAGTCATGTTGGGAGTGGGGTTGCAGAAAGAATGGAGGAGTTGATCAAAGGAATACAGGATTAATCACGTTTATTGTGCAGTTTATCGGTAAGTAAGTGCATCTGCTAATATCACTATGGATTTGGTTTAAATTACCCTCTAGAATATTTAATTTTACTTATTTAAATATTTACCAAGAATATTCTTCTTAATCTATTTAATTGGAAAAAAAGGAATGACATGGTGGCATAGAGGTGGAGCCCTGGCCTCACAATCAGGAGGCTGTTAGTTCGATCTTAGGTAGTGGTAGATATTTCTCTCTCTGGGCGCAAAGAGAAAATATCTACTGTGAACTCCATGTAGGCATCAGGAAGACCATTAAATACTCAGCTCTATTCAGTTGCCCCAACTTCACCCAGGGGTTGTTAAAAGAAAAACATTCTCAAGTTAAAATGAATAGCCCAAAAGATAAAAATATTTTCTCTACATCTGTGAAGGTACTCCTGCTGGTAGTTGCTAGGTACTAATTTAGTGATATACAGATTCAAATGATTAAGTGACTTCTTAAGTGACTTAAGAATAAGTGACATTATGTTTTTCTTTATGAGTAAACATATTTTCAATCTTAGAACTGAAATTGAGTACAGTTGACAGTGTAGAGGGACAGTTCTTGGATGCCCTTGTGATAGCTCCTGTTCTTCATCAGTTAAGATTAATCCTTGTATTATGTTTATAGGATGTTGGTAAGAAATTGAGAGTTTGAGTTTTTAATACCTATAATGTAACTGTATTATTGTATTTTTTTGGTTTCAAAATCTTAGTTTCTTCTAAAATTTAACTGCTTCAGAAAAAATGTATTTTTTGGTAATCTGTTCATCACCATGGAAATAGGATTCAGGAAAGTCAACGTATGTTCAGTGTCGCTCTCTAGTCCAGTGTTTAGAATTGTTGGTATATTAATTTGATCTATTTTTCCCATATTTTTATTTATAAACTTCTATTAGATAGTCCAGTTCTTGATTGTGTTCAAAACAGCTCACTAATATGTTCCATTTGACATCTTGTTGGGGATTTAAATTGATTCCCTCTTTTTTCAGAGAAGTTGTTGCAAAATAGTTATATAGCAAAATACATATATGAGAAAATGTTCAGTTTCTAAATATGGTGTAATAGATTATTTATTTCCACAGCAAAATTGTCTGTTTACATAAAGTCTCCAGAGTTCTTCATACATTGATGAATTCCAAATTTTTGGTATAAGATTTATTCACATTTTACCTTATTTATTTTCCCAACATCATATTAACAAACAAAAATGTTAAGGCAGAACAGAACAAGCAAAAGACAAGCCACAAACACATGTGTTAATATCCCCACACCATATTGCACATCCAGTATAGATATAAAGTATGGTTCTCCAATTTATATTTTTATTTAATAAATTTATATGCCACCTATATCACTATCAAGTGACTCTGGGCTTATATGGGTTCAAGTGACAATTATCTAATTAATGCACAATAGTATAATGCCCTTCTTGCCATCTGAGATCAATCTCCTTGCTGCTGCATTGTAAGGCTAGAAAAGGTGTCTCTATAAGTCCGTACTCTAATTATTTTCGTTCTGAAAAAAAAAAAAATTACATCTGGAATTACCGTATCTTTACCTTAATAAAATTTGCAAATGAGAACTCTGAGATTTGTGCTTGGGAAAGAATCTCAGTTTTGGCAGCTTCCAACAACCTGACAATACTGACAATAAATAAAAAATATGTTTTTCAAATACTAAGGGAATGCAAGTTCTTGCTTTTCACAGATTGACTGACCTTCATTCAATGTTTTTTTTTAATTCATTCAAGCTAAATATGTGCAAGTATATGAGGAATATATGTATTTCTAAAGACAAATGCAGCTTCTTTTTATATATTATATTACTCCTTGCTTTTTAATTGAAAGCTGGTAATATGACTCTAATCAACTATTTCTATCTCCGCCTTATTCCTTTCTAGATTTATGTCATAGAGTACATTTAGCTGACTAATGCATTTATCCTTGGAAATGGGGTGTGTGTTACATCCATTTGTCATGTGTAAACTGATGTGTAGACTTCCTTGCCAAAGGGCATAGTGTTATGCTGTAGCAAGAGTTATAGGATATTACCAAAACTGAAATGATTCTGTTCTCTAGAAAACATTGCAACAAAATTCATTGCATTGCTTCACGAACTATAAAGCCAAATAGCTGCAGAATATGCTCAAAACTGCTCATATTTATAATCTTTTTAGAAATTCAAGCTTTAATAAGTTTTTGAATGTTTATGTGAAAAGCTTTTCCTCTTCATGTCACACCATAGAATGTTCCTGGTATACAATATTGTGGAAAAAAAATACTGCATAGAATTGTACGGATGGTAGCATACTTTACATTTTGATGCAAAGATGTACATTATATCAGAGATGTTTCTTTGTTTTGCTTAATTCTTAATTTATTTAATTTGCTTAATTTTCTAGCGTTGGATGCTTATTTTTAAATGTTACATTTTTTATTTCTCTTGGAAGCTCATGAAGTTTATCCTCTCCAAATGATTAAATAGAAACACTATTTAAACATTAAATCAATTTTGATGGTGTATCTATACGTTTTGAAATATTATTACTATTGTTGTATTGGCTAGTTTGTACTTAATGAGTCATTTTAAATACCTAGGTTAATTCATTCAATCCAGTTTTAAATCTCTTCCTGATTACTTGTTTTTGATAAATGGCAAACAGAGATTTATTGGGTACCACTTCTTCAATGTATTGTAATTCAAATTCAAAAGAAAGCTTAGAGACCATCCTATGCCTATCTGGTTTTCCCTTTCTTTTCCAAAATATATATTTGCTATACTGTGATGAAAATGTCTTTAACATTTTGAGTTCACACATGTGCAGTAAAGATTGGGTAATAAGGCTCTATTTGTATTTTTGAATTATAAACTTCAGCCAATTAAGAATATTGTAGTGCACACAATTTTGAGTGTAGCTCAGTATGCCAGCTGTGCTGGTTCTTAGACTTCGGGTTCAGTTCAAGGTATTAGTTGTCACCTTTGAAGCCCTATATGTCAAGGGGCCAGGTTTCTTGTTGGACTGCTTTTCTCTTATGGTTTCTGACCATCATATCATCTCTGGGATGGTAGGTATGCTCTGGGATCCCTTCTTTGAAATATTGCTAATTATTAGGATCCAGAAGACCTGTTGTCTCTGTCAGTCTCTTATATTAATGCACTCATGTTTTAAAATATATATTGGACAATATATTGGGATTTTGGCGTTCTTAAAAGGAGGGGCAGAGAGCAGGAGGAGTCCTCTGAAAGGCCTCTGAGCTGTTGCTTCGATGGGTCTGAGCAGCAAAGACAGAAGCCGTGTCACCATTGGTGTCCTGGCTGGGTGGGGGGAACCAAGGTGGGAATCATGGCTGCCTGATTGGTGGGAATGGAGAGATGGAGCTTCTGACCTAAACTAGTGATTTCCACTGAAAGCTTAATGTTTGCTGATAAACTAGTATTTTCTCTTTTGACTTTTGTCTATCCTGGCTATTCAGGTTAGCCAAAGGTGAGTGGAGGTGGATCAAAATAATGTTGAAAATATTGCTGTATGTATACCTTAAGAAAGGTGTTTATTTGGTCAGCAACAACATTTGGGAAAATATAATACCAAAGGAAAATCAAGTAAAAATACTAGCATAACAAAAATAAAATAATAACTAAAACCCCTTCAGGATTGAAAAAGCAATAGCAGCAGCATTTTGGTACTGTAGACAAAATCACTTCCTTCCTAATTTAAAAAACCTTTAAAATTCTGGTTTTTGCTAAGAGAGCTATTCAACAATCCTAAAGAGTAAAAGGAAGCAAATTAGACTAGGTTACTGCATTTAAATACCTTGGTGTGGTTTTTAATTCTAAAGGCACCTGGAATGCACATCAGAAATATATAGTGCAGCTAGTTCTTAGGTCCACAAGTGCTCTTAAGCACTTCTTTTACACAAGAGGAAGCTAATTAATCCCTGAAGCATTAAAACGTTTTGAGGCCAAACCCACTGGCCCAAATCATTTATGGTGCACAAGTAGGAATTTATGCAAAGAAGGATGTACTGGAAACTATGCAAACATTTTTTTTTTTAGATCAATCCTTGCAACCACTCCAAAGCAAACACTCAGTTAAGACTGGAGTCAGGATATATGCAATCCTGGTAAGGGCATGGAAGAGGAGAATTAATTTGTGGCTGAAAATCTAATTCTTCCCAGACTGACCCCAATAGACAATTTTCCTTCTCCCTGTAAATAGGCCATACAGCAGAAGCTGGCATTATATGTGCTTTCTGTACTACTCCTACTTTCTTTAGGATATGACCAAAAAAACTGCTCACCTAAAAATTAAAAGACTATGGAGTTTCAGGCTGAAGTTAATAAGCTGCCCCAATGTGGCAGAAATTGGATTAATAAGGGCCCTTGGGAAACAATAAAATAGCTACAAAATGTAATTTTCCCCAAGCTGAAAATATCATTTTTCCAAGCCAGGCATAACATCTTAACCATCCACACTGCTGCAAGGCAGATACTCCAAAATCCCACTAACTAAGCATACCTGCCCATGTGGTGACAAGGAGATTGAAACAATTTTGCATGTATTATTACTTTTAGGTTTGCATCTTCCGTGCAAGCTATCTTGAATCCCTTTATCACTTGTGCAGTAGCCAAATTGACCATTTGAAATTACAACAGCACGTTACAACAACAGTGTGAAACATGACTAGTTTTCATACCTGTTGTAGCATCCCCACAGTCATGTGATTAAAATTTGGACACTTGGCAATTGGCTTGTATTTATGATGGTTGCAATGTCCCAGGGTCATGTAATCACCTTTTATGACCTTCTGACATGCAAAGTCAACGGGGAAGCCAAATTTACTTAACAGTTGTATTACTAATTAAACATCTGCAGTGATTCATTTAATGATTGTGGCAAGAAAGGTTGTAAAATGGGGCAAAATTCATTTAACAACTGTCTTGCTTGGCAGTGGAAATTTTGGGCTCGGCTGTGGTTGTAAATCAAGGACTATCTGTAGTTGAGAAAGAGACAAACTCTTAATTGCAGATATCTCTGTGACTGAAGTTGAAATTCTTGAGAGAAATTCATTCATCCAATTGTTTTTATTCATAAGCCTTCACCAGCCTTCACCACTATTCAATTCCATTTTAACCCATCTGAGAACAGCAAGAATCTGAGCTGAATGGCCAGATGCATAGGAAGGGCTATTATTTGTCTCTTCCTCCCACTTACTATATAACATTGCTTCCCATATAGAGAATGAGCAGGAGTGGAAAGAGACAGGAAAGTTATATAGGGGAATTTTTTATTTGATTCCCTCCACCACCACCCCGCCCAATCCTGTTCATACCTATGCTGTTTTACTGGTTTTGTGGCAGATTAATGTCAAAGGAGAAACAAAAGGAAAAAAACTGTAGACAAACCTGATTAGTAACATTGGGGATTGTAGATAATCTGCAGTACAAATTGCCTTGGGACACAAAGAACCAGGGCCATTAAAAAGGGAGCAAAACACTTAACTGGGCAGGAAATTATAATCTAAATACACACCTTGATTTCATGTTTTTGATAACTCTCTATTGGGAGGATATATTGAACCCAGAACTTTCCAAAATTCCTGTTCCTGTTGTAAATATATGTCCTCTGGCTTTGCTGAAAAACAAATGCTTCTGTACAAAACGAAACTCCTGTTGGCAATTCATGAATGGATAATGTAAGATGCCTTGATAGTTCTGAAGAGATTGATACATTGTACATAGTTGCAGGATAGGAGTGGAATTGGAAAAGAGCAACCTAGTTTCTTATTCAAGAAGAAAAGTTCTTAATAGAAAGTAATTTGCAGGCCCTGAGAAAGTAATTTGCAGGCCCTGTCTGTCTTCTTTGAGGTCTAACGTAGTGCAAGATGATTTGTGAAGGACAAATAAAATTATTGATAATTACAGATCATTCAGTTTGATGTTAATACTGGCTAAAACATTGGAACAGAATATTAAGCAGTTGTTTTGGGCAAGAATACATTGCTTTGCAGAAGTCAACATGGGTTTATCAAGAACAGTATTGAGTGGTCTGTTGCAGAACTCTGCTTTTGACCCATTGCTGTTTAACATTTTTATGAATGATTTGAATGAGAGGGTAAACAATATGATTATTGAATTTGTAGTTGATGTAGAGCAGTGGTGGCGAACCTATGGCACGGGTGCCACACCCCAATGTGCACAGTTGATGTTGTGGGGTGTGGGCAGAGGGCGTGGTCGCCATGGTGCTTCTGGACTGCCTGGGTGATCTGCGGCAGGCCCTGGAGGCGGTGAGTGGCCCTGCGGGCAGGCAGGGTGGGGCGGAGCGAGGGTGGGGCAGGGGGTGGAGCAGGGGCGGGACCAGTTTTTGGACACTCGATCTCTAAAAGGTTCGCCATCACTGATGTAGAGCATTGTAGGAAATTGTTAACAGTCTGAAAAAGGAGCAGAAATCAGCAATTTTAACATGGAGAGATCCAGGAAGTTCTATAGGAAGATTACAAAACATAAATATGAAATGCAAGGATGGCGGATACTTCACTGGCAGCAACATTATATATGATGTGTTTATTATTCCATTTTTATTTTTGGCTGATTCCAGGAAATGTGCATATCCAACGCTCCCACCTCCCAAAACCCTGTGAGATGGTTTGGCCTGAGAGATGGTGGCTGGTCCAAAGTCACCTAGCCAGCTTTCATGTCTAAGGAAAAATCAGAACTCAAGGTTTTCTGCTTTCTAGCCCAGTATCTTAGCTACTGTACCAGATTGACTGGTGTGTGGTGGATCACACACTGAACATGAGACAAGATAAAACTGCTATACAGCTGCAAAAAGCAAATGTAATTCTAGGGTTTATTGACAAAGGTGTAATGTCAGGATAAAGAACCACACCTAGAATATTGTGTTCACTTCACTTCATCTTAAGAAAAACAGTGATTAACTGGAGCATATCCAGAGGAGAATAGACAAGTTTTTAAGGCACTTGTAGGGAAAACTTAGGAGGAGTGATTGGAGGCACTAGATACAATTTGTTTAGCCTAGAGAAGAGAAAATTGTGGACATGATGTCTCAGTTTAAATTATTTAAAGGATTGTCATATAGCACAGTGGTTCTTAACCTTTTTGAATGAATCACCCCCCTGAGCCAATGAGGATGTTGTCATCGCCCCCCTCCCCCAACATAACCTCTCAATCACAACATAGGAAATAATTCTTCATTTTATGCAAATACTTGTTTTGTTTTCTTTAAAATTGTCATCAGGACATATTGATGCAAATAATTTATTTCCAGTCTTTTTCCCATATCTCAACTGTGTGAAAAATATTGGTGCCACCTGTCATTTTATTCCCAAATTTCATGATACATGTATTTCATTATTATCTTATTTATTCAAGACACTTAAATGTAATGACCACTGAAAACAAAATTCAGTTGCAAGAAAGTGAAATGCCCGAAAAGAAAAACAGTAATATTTAATGATTGAATTACAAGTGAAATTTAAGACACAAAAATAAATATAAAAAGGGTAGAGGCTGCTGCGCAACGCGCATGAAGATAAGCGATGCATATTCACATATGTACAGTGGGGCAAAAAAGTAGTCAGCCACCAATTGTGCAAGTTCTCCCACTTAAAAAAATGAGAGAGGCCTGTAATTGTCATCATAGGTAGACCTCAACTATGAGAGACAAAATGAGAAAACAAATCCAGACAATCACATTGTCTGATTTGGAAAGAATTTATTTGCAAATTATGGTGGAAAATAAGTACGTGGTCACCTACAAGCAAGCAAGATTTCTGGCTCTCACAGACCTGTAACTTCTTCTTTAAGAGGCTCCTCTGTCCTCCACTCATTACCTGTATTAATGGCACCTGTTTGAACTTGTTATCAGTATAAAAGACACCTGTCCACAACCTCAAACAGTCATACTCCAAACTCCACTATGGTGAAGACCAAAAAGCTGTCGAAGGACACCAGAAACAAAATTGTAGATCTGCACCAGGCTGGGAAGACTGAATCTGCAACAGGCAAGCAGCTTGGTGTGAAGAAATCAACTGTGGGAGCAATAATTAGAAAACGGAAGACATACAAGACCACTGATAATCTCCCTCGATCTGGGGCTCCATGCAAGATCTCACCCCGTGGGGTCAACATGATCACAAGAACGATGAGCAGAAATCCCAGAACTACACGGGGGGACCTAGTGAATGACCTGCAGAGAGCTGGGACCAACATGACAAGGCAACCATCAGTAACACACTATGCCGCCAGGGACTCAGATCCTGCAGTGCCAGACGTGTCTCCCTGCTTAAGCCAGTACATGTCCGGGCCCATCTGAAGTTTGCTAGAGAGCATTTGGATGATCTAGAAGAGGATTGGGAGAATGTCATATGGTCAGATGAAACCAAAGTAGAACTGTTTAGTAGAATCACAACTTGTCGTGTTTGGAGGAGAGAGAATGCTGAGTTGCATCCAAAGAACACCATACCTACTGTGAAGCATGGGGGTGGCAACATCATGCTTTGGGGCTGTTTCTCTGCAAAGGGACCAGGACGACTGATCCGTGTACAGGAAAGAATGAATGGGGCCATGTATCGTGAGATTTTGAATGCAAACCACCTTCCATCAGCAAGGGCATTGAAGATGAAACGTGGCTGGGTCTTTCAGCATGACAATGATCCCAAACACACCGCCCGGGCAACGAAGGAGTGGCTTCATAAGAAGCATTTCAAGGTCCTGGAGTGGCCTAGCCAGTCTCCAGATCTCAACCCCATAGAAAACCTTTGGGGGGAGTTGAAAGTCCGTGTTGCCCAGCGACAGCCCCAAAACATCACTGCTCTAGAGGAGATCTGCATGGAGGAATGGGCCAACATACCAGCAACAGTGTGTGCCAACCTTGTGAAGATTTACAGAAAACGTTTGACCTCTGTCATTGCCAACAAAGAATATATAACAAAGTATTGAGATGAACTTTTGATATTGACCAAATACTTATTTTCCACCATAATTTGCAAATAAATTCTTTCCAAATCAGACAATGTGATTGTCTGGATTTGTTTTCTCATTTTGTCTCTCATAGTTGAGGTCTACCTATGATAACAATTACAGGCCTCTCTCATCTTTTTAAGTGGGAGAACTTGCACAACTGGTGGCTGACTAAATACTTTTTTGCCCCACTGTACGGAGTTCTGTACTGAAGCTAGCTGGAGGAACATTTGAAAACACAATTCAATCCACTAATAGTGAGCGATCTGATGTTTTTGTATGACAGATATACAGCGATTCACTGTATGAAAAAGTCTCAAAAGTGTCCCCAAAACTTCTCGCTCCATTGGCCCCATATTGCCCCCTTTTTGTTCCTTCACCCCCATGTCGCCCCTTTTTGTTCCATCGCCCCCCTGAAAAATGAAATCGCCCCCTGGGGGGCAATATCGTCCAGGTTAAGAACCACTGATATAGCAGATGGAGCAGAATTGTTCCAGAAGTCAGGATAGGAAACAGTGGGTTCAAACTTAAAGGCTTCTGTTGTTAAATATATGAATTTGTTGTTAACATAATTCTTTTTCATCTTAGTGAACAAAGATGTTTGACTTTCACAAAGCAGAACAAATTTAACAGGCAATGTAAGATACTGCTTTTGACAGTTAACCTTGAATATGAAATCTCCCTATTTCAGTAGAATAAACATGTAAGATTTATCAAAGGAATTCCTTGAGAATCTTTGTTGTGTAAATTAGAAATACATGTTGAAAGTTCAGCCAAGTTAAAAATCTGTCTGATCACAAACTTGTTAAGGAGCAAATTATTTACTTTATCTTAATAAAACCTTAATAGAACATAATAGAATTATATAATAAATGCAAATATTCATGGAAGAATATACAGATTATTTGCATAACTTTTACAGCAATAGTTTAAAAGGGAAGTGAAATTAAAACATTAATTTAAACAAACCTAAGTGAGAAGAGATTTGAATTGGCATTTTGTGGTTCTTGCCTTACTGTACTTTCTAGTAAATATTCTTATTTTTTAAATTAAATGGTGAAATTGTTCAGCCTTCCATATATATAGTAAAGTTTGGTGTAAAGATTGTCCATCTTACTAAATCTGATGTGCCCCAAATACAATGACTATTCTGTCTAGCTTTTTGTGGATGAGAGATGCTGGGACGGCAATCATTCAGGGAGCTCTAAGTCAGGGAAGCTTGATAAGTCTGGAAATCTGTTCTTTTGTCCAGGTATCAATTACCTATCAGGTCTGATTACATAGATTGGATTAATGTAAAAACATTCAGAGCATACCTTAACAAAAGAATTTTAAAAATATATCATCTGCCTAATTCCTTTTGCTAATTACATTCCCTAAGTACTGCATTTTTAAAACACTTAGTTCTCTTTTATTTATGAATTTCAGTTCAGGATCCTCAATGGGAAAAAAAATAATGACAGATCACAGCAGTGTTTAAGTAGGATTTCAAAATGTGCTTCTTTAAAAAAGCCATCTAACTTGAACTCTGCCTCTTTTCCTTCTTCCTTCTTCTCCAAGTCTTTTGGTTATTTATGCTTATGAAATCTTGCAGATTGGAATGTATGAATTTGTTATTAACAACTAGCAGTCTGTTATCCTCTCATTAACTATCTCATGAGAATAAAATTCTGGTTCATCCATATATAACACCCATTATTGCAAGGAAATTATTTGTCAAATTTATATGGGTGCCCATCTCAACACAAAGTGGCTGGACAGTGTACCATAAAGCCAACAATTAAAACATTCTACAGAAACCCACTTAAAAAATTAAATAAAAATATTGTGAAAGGAAATGCATCAGAATAATGCAGGGTTTTTCTTCATAGGCTAATTTGTAGAAGTTAAGGCTTGCAAATTGGGAAGGGTATATGAAGCAACATTGCATGATCAAAGCAAATTATGGTCATGACCACAGGGGCTGCCACCAGTCGTCAAGGCAAGCCAGTTGTCAAGTGCCCAGAATATGCTCATATAATTGTAGAAGTGTGTGTGTGTGTGTGCGCGCGCGCGCGCGCGCTGACACAGCATTTTAAGACAGGTTGTTCTAGGCTTGTCATAATTTTAAACAGTTGTTAGGTGACCTGTTGTAAGTTGCGGACTACTTGTACTAGTTGTAGCACTGTGAATATCTGGAATCCCCACTCAAAGTTTTTTGAGTATCCAACTTGAGTACTTAAAGGACATATTGCATTATGGGGTGAGCTTAAGATTTCTTGTTTTTTGTAATATATTCAATTGTAAAAAAATGTGTAAGAGATGTCTCTTGTCAGTCTAGTTCAGACATGTCAAACTCGCGATGTCACGTGACGTTGCGCAACGTATCAGAGCTTTCCCCCCATTGCTGACAATGGGGGGGGGCGCAGTTTCCCGGTGATGGATCCGGTCCGCGGGCTGGCAGTTTGACACCCCTGGTCTAGTTTGTAAGTAATAGACCATTAGAAAAACTCACAACATTCTCATTATAGTGCTCTCAAGTTTCATTCCATAGAACTAAGATTTTTCATTGTTTTATATCTCCAGTTTGTCTTTGAATGTGGTCAGTCAATGGGCTTAAATCAATACAAATTCAAGAACAAAAAGAACAATTACATAATTTAAAATAGAAAAAAGTAAGAAATCTAAATCTCCCAGGGATTAAAATCAGGCTGCAGAATTCATCTTGTCCAGCTGAGAGAAAACAGATTTTGATAGGAAAATTAGTGCCTTCACTGCAGAAATACTTGCAGTGATCAGTTGTATAAAAGTAATTCCTCAGTGAATATTTGTACATTCATTTGGAGATTAAAGCAATATTTCCTTTATAGAAGTATTAAAAATGTGTAGGTGAATATATTTTTGTAATATGTGTATAGCAAAAGTGAACTTGGAATTTTTTGTAAAAGCGTTCTAATTTACATCTAGCTCCTTCCACAGCTATAGAATACATATTCAAATACAGAGTTTTATGCTCTATAATGAATAAGAGATTTCAATGTATCTAAATCACAATTTAGGGTACAGAATTATATTCATGGGATGAGAAGGTTGGAAGTGGTTAAATGTAAAAAAAAGTTTGTTTGCAATCAGAAGCCAAAGAATGCCACATGCTTTTGAAATAATCTTTTTCCCTCTGTCTCTGCCCTCTCCCTAATTGATTTATTCTGCAGGTGATATACCATGCTTAGATGCTGAAAAAATCAACTCTAAAATTATGTTTCTGTATGATTAAAACGTTATATTTGAAGGTAAGATTATAATATTTAAAACAGTATATAATTTAGCTTTTTATGTAATATAAACTTTTGATGTTTACAGCAGATTGCTGAATTCTTCAGTCTATTCCCAAGCTGAATGTTATCCGGTTCCCCAGACATGCTGATTACTATTCTTATGAAATACAACTATTTGGAGCTATGACTGTTCAGTGACAACCTGCGTTCCATAGCTGCAGTTTTTATAATAATTTTATTAAACTTATCAAAGTATGAAATAGAAATGAAAATGAAAACAGTGGGAAAATGGGGAAGGAAAAAGAGAAAAAACGAAGCATAGGGCAAAGGGGGGGGGAAGAAAAAAAACATTGACTTCCGATTCTTTTTAGTGCACTAGAATAAAAAAAATATTACAAAGTCAACTTTTACATACTTAATGTGTACTAGCCATTTCTATAACAACAAACTTATCTAATCAGCAAAATCCAAAATCAAAGTTTCATTTTTTCCATCTCAAGCACAAAATCCAGAAGTGGTTTCCAAGTAGAAACAAAGTTAGATATATTCTTTTCTTTGATTAGAGCAGTTAATTTAGCCATTTGTGCTAGTTCCATCCATTTCCAGCTATTTGTCTATTGTAGGAATTAGAATATCTTTCCATACAGCTTGCAGTTGTTAAGCTGAAGACTTAACAAAAGACGCTTGCTTTTCTTGATGAATAAATACAATTTTGAAAGAGATGAAGTACCGCTTGCTCTTGTTGACAGAGTATTTCCTTATTGCCTGGGTGTCAGTGATTAGAGGCCAGGGCCATTGAGAACAATAGGTTATGCTTATAGGGTAAGAGCCTTGGACATCTTTTTTTCTCCTTATAAATTTTTAACCTTCTCAAGGGGCAGGAGGGATATTTGTATATATATTAAAGAAAGATGAAATTTTATAAAGCAACTGGGTTAGTTTTAGTTTATAAAGCGTATGAAAAGTATGTTTAAAAGACTTTATATAGGCCTTGAAACATGTGTTTTGATTTTGTGTAGGGATATATTCTGGCAAACAAAAGTATAAAAGTGGTCCATCACAAAACTTGATTCGCTTGGCTAAACTAGTCCTCGATTTGCAACCACAATTGAGCCCAAAATTTCTACTGCTAAGCAAAACATTTGATAAGTGAATTTTGTCCCATTTTACAGCCTTTCTTGCCACAGTTGTGAAGTGAATGACTGCAGTTATTAAGTTGTTAGGTTAGTCAGTTGTTAAGTGAATCTGGCTTCCCCTTTGCTTATAAGAAGGTTGCAAAAGTTGATCGCATTACCTTGGGACAGTGCAACCGTCATAAATATAAGTCAGTTGCCAAGCGTTTGAACTGGGATCATGTGACCATGAGGTTGTGTGAAATGGTTGTGTGAAAACTGGTTGTCACTTTTTTCAATGCTATTGTAACTTTGAATGGTCACTAAATGAACTGTTGTAAGTCGAGGACTAGCTGTACTATTTTGCTGAGCAGGTCTTTGACTGGCACTTCAGAATTCCAAGGCTCCTTTCTTGAGGATGCTCCCTCACATAATGGATGCAAAAAAAAATAAAAAAATACATGTATTATCTGGCAACTAGTAGATTTCTTGTACAAAATAGGCAATAATGTTTCCTATGTACAGTATGAACTACAGCCTCTGCATGTGTGTATGTACGCATGCTTATTTGCATGTGTACTTATAATTTTTGTATTTTTTCTGGTAAAATGGGATGGCATGATGGCCCAGCAGTAAAGACGCTGGTCTGGTTGGCTGGGGAACTGACAGCTCGGATTCAAGACCCAAACATCACGTGATAGATAAGTTCCCGTCCTCGCCCTAGCTCCTGCCAACTTAGCAGTTTGAAAGCATGCAAAACTGCAATTTGATACATAGATACCACTTTGGTGAGAAGGTAGCAGCACTCCGTGATGTCATGTTAACCACATGACCACGGAAACATATTTGGACAATGCTGGCTCAGTGGCCCTTGAAACGGAGATGAGCACCCTCTCCCTACAGTCGGCAGTGAGTAGTGGAGTAATATCTGCAGGGACTCCTTTACCTTATTTTCTGCCAAAATAATTTAGCAGAAGCTAAAAATTATTATCCTTACCATTGTTGGCCCTCTGTAAGCATACCCTTTTAGTGACGTACCCTGTTTTCATCTCTCTAATTTTATTTTTAAATTGTTTCTAGGTTTCAGGAGTTGTTAGTCATTTTTTGGGGGGGGAGCTCTTTCCAACTTTGGCTTTAATATCTCCTTTTTAAAGACACTCCCATGAAAGATGAGCTCTGTTTTCTGTTAACATTTCTTACTATGAAATCATACTTATCATAGGTCTGAATATATTAAAATCAATTCTTTAAAGGCCAGAATGATTGCTTGATTATATTTCCTTCAGACTCTGAAAGAGAAAGTTTCCAGCAAGGTAAAAGAGGAATTTTAAAGAGAGGCCATACTTTGTAGACAGACAAATATAAAAGTAGTTGAAGTCTTCAATCACCACTACTTTCTGGTTTTAATACAGCCTGTACTGATGTTAACATAATATTTGTTAACATTTATTCTTTGAATTTTTTGTAGAAATATTGGTATTGTTAACATGCACTGGAAGTCCTCACTTAATGACCACAATTGGGACCACAACTCCATTGCTAAGCAACATGATCCTTTAGTGTGACGTGTGACCATAACTTGCAACTTATTGCCCTTCTCCATTGAATTGCTTGTCGTAAGCCAACTGTGAAGCTCACAAATATTGATCATGTTATGGAGAGAATGCCGCAATGGTTGTAAGTTAAAGAACTGGTCATAAAGCTACTTTTTCAGTGACAAATTTTGAAAAACAAGCTCAGATCTAATGACGTCACTTTAGCAGTTATCTTTATTGTACTTTTGAATTAGTCTGTTTTCTTAGAATAAGATTATCCAGATGAATCCTTAGGATTACAGTCTAATACCAAAGATTTTTGATTTCATAAAAGTTCAATTCCAGAAGAGGGACCATTGTATCAGGATAACCATTTGTGATCCTGATATTGAAATCTGTTCCTTATGTATACCATGTCATCTAGTTAACATAGATGACATAACCCTTCTCTAAAATGAAAAGCAATAGGTATATAGATTGGTACTTGTCACTGATAATTTTAGATTTCCAGAAGGAGATTTACAGAACGAAGAACTAAAAATTATTAGACTTAGGTAAGTTTTAAATTTTTAGATGGCATACTGTTTGGCGTAGAATATATTGTACTGTAAAAATGGAACATGATTAATTGTTTCTATGGACACTGCAAATAATATTCCAAGTAGAAGTAATATTGCATGTTGTTCATAAAACTAACTTGGCACTGCAGGTAGTTCTCATTTAATGGTGCTGATTGGGATCAGAAACTCAATTGTCAAGTGACATGGTTGCAAGTGGAAAAACCTCATGGATGCACTACTTAGCAATGGCAGTTCCTGCTGTCCCAGTTGCCATTGTTAAGTGAAGACTGTGTGGGCTGTTAAGCAATGACCTCGTGTGACTTGCAACTTCCTGCCATTTTCCCCACTGACTTTGCATGTTGGAAACCCACCGGGAAGGTCATATATTTTTGTGACCATGTGACTTTGGAACACTGCGACATTATAATTGTGAACTGGGCACTGAGCACTTGAATCATGATCACATAAATGTGGAGATGCTGCAATTGCTAAAAGTAAAAAGACTGGTTGTAATTATCATTCATTCAACACTGTCATAAGTTTGAATGACCAATATCCATTAAAAGAGGACCACGGTAGTGATGTTGATGTGAGTATACCATTATTTGATGCTAAATTTTCTTTTAAGCCTATAATTGTCAGTTATAGAAAGGATTGTTTTAATCACCAAGCAGTTTCCATAGCTTTTAGGTCTAACACATTAATCTTAAAGTTCCTTTTTTTGCTTACCATATTCAACAGAAAACCTGAGAATTCTTCACATAGAAGACTTAAGTCAGTTTTATTTTGGAGAATAAATAGTAATATTTTTCATATTATTTAACCTTATCCTTTCATGATCATAACAAATACATTCAGGTATTGCAGTGGATAGAAATAGTTTACACACTTTTGTTAAAATTCCAGGTTTTTGAGATGTAAAAAAAATCAGGTCAAGATAAACCATTTCAGATTTATTTAATTTTTTTTTGCAAAAAACTACATCAAGTCTGATAAAAGTGTTATGGTCTGATGAGACCAGCGTTGAATTTTTTTGGCCATAATTCCAAAAAGTATGTTTGGTGCAAAAACAACACTGCGCATCATCAAAAGTACACCATACCCACAGTGAAGCAAGGTGCTTGCAGCATTGTGCTTTGGGGCTGCTTTTCTTCAGCTGGAACTGGGCTTTAGTCAAGGTGGAGGGAATTATGAATCGTACCAAATATCAGTGTATTTTGGCACAAAACCTGTAAGCCTCAGCTAAAATGCTGAAGATGAAAAGGCATTTCACCTTTCAACACAGCAACAACCCAAAGCATACCTCCAAATCAACAAAAAATGACTACACCAAAAGAAGATCAAAATTTGGAATGGCCCAGCCAGAGCCTGGACCTGAATCTAATTGAAAATCTGTGGGATGACCTGAAGATTGCTATGCACAGGAGAGACCCTAGTAATCTGATAGATGATGATGATGATGATGATGATGATGATAATAATAATAGTAATAATAATAATAATAATAATAATAATAATAATAATAATAATAATAATAATAATAAAAATAAAGTTGGAATGGACCTTGGAGGTCATCTAGTCCAACTCCCTGCTCAGGCAGGAAACTTTATACCATTTTGGACAAATGGCTGTCCAGTCTCTTCTTAAAAACTTCCAGTGTTGGAGCATTCACCGCTTCTGGAGACAGGTTGTTCCACTGGTTAATTGTCCTCCTTAGTTCTAGGTTGCTTCTCTCCTTGATTAGTTTCCAATGAAGCGTTGTAAGTCAAGGAGTGTTTTGCAGGAAGACTGGGCAAAGATTCCCAAGGCAAGATGTGCCATGTTGATAAGTTCCTACCACAAAAGACTGAATGCTGTCATGCTTTAGTTTAAGGATGTGCATGCTTGTATAACCAGGTTATTGTATGTTTTCCCCCTAAATGATTTAAGTTTATTTTTCAGTTGAATTGTACAGTTTATTACATTAAAGATGGGAAAAATTCTAAAGTGATTTTATCTTGGTCTGATTTTTTCACATCTCAAAAAACTGGCATTTTGACGGGTTGTAGACTATTTATATCCATTGTAGCTGCACTGAAATTAAGAAATACTTTGATTTAGGGTGTAGCTCTGCAAATATTTGGGAGATTTGAGCACACAAAATTGGCAGATTCCTACAGAAGTTTAGTTTTATGCAATCTCTTAAATTTTGCACTGGGTTACATGAATGAGCCCATACAGTGCATGTAAGTCAATTCTAAGAGCTTCAGTAGTATTATACTCATATAAGATAAATATTCAAAAAAGCATATTATTCTGCAAAATATTACAAAATATGTTATAAACAAGATCCTTTATATATGGTCAAATAGCATTGTAAACTTTGTAATTTTGTAATTTTGCAACGTCATGTATACTCTTAATCTATTTCCTAGTCCTTGCATGTGGCTTCCACATCTTGATCCTGAAACAGTTTTATATCCCCATCATAAAAGTAGAATTTTTTTTCTGGAGCTAGTTAGCTGCATTCCTTTGTGTGCTTTGTCTTTTACATACACGTCTACACCCTGAGAATTCACAAAAATGAGCTCATGGTAGGACTGGGAGTGGAAAATTTGCCCTGCTGTTGTTTTGCCCTTTGGGAAAAAGAAAGCTAGAAGAATTTGAATGTGTTGGTTTTGTAATGAACAGAGTAGTCATGCCTCTTACAAGTACAATTGTGGGTCAGATTTTGTCCTTATTCATTCCGGATTTTTATGTCACATTGCAGTGTATTTGTGTTTAGATTTTTATTGAATATTATATGCCATCATTACATGCAGCAAATCCTTATGACACCTGCACAATCAGATTCCAGTTGCAATAATAAAGAGTGCTGTGTAGGATAAAAATAGAAGAGAAGCAGTGGAAATATTGCAGACATTTTATGAAATGTGTCACTCACCATTTAACAAATAACACCATTATTTTTGTATAAAATAATTGTTTGCACTATTTTATATCTTGCCTCTATTGTTTTTATAAATAACTAGTGAACATACCTAATATTCTTTCCTCCTATTTTTTCCACAACAAAAGTCACCCATGCAAAGTCATGGCTAAAACAGAACTAGAACTCACTGTCTCTTGATTTCTAATGGCGCCTTAACTTCTAGACCAAACTGGCTCTCTTAAGTCACATTTAAGACTCTTAATTAAACAGATTTGCTTCAACAAGTGGTACACTTTGAACACAGAATGGAGGATTATATTGTATGGCTCAGATCTGGAAATTTATTTTGTTAATGAATAGAATTCTCAGGAATGAAACAAAACTTCCCTTCGTTTTCCTTCTCCCCCTCCAAGTGCTCTTCCTGAATCTAGGAAATAATTTCAAAAATTGCTTGATGTTGCACAAGGAAATGCAGATGAATGGATGAATGGAAATTATACTAACTATGCAAATTAAGAAACAATTATTATTCAGACTATGCTTTCAGCAGGCCATTGCTGTGTATACTTTTTTCAGGACTGGAAAATTGCTCCTTGGGATTTTGTTTAAATCCTAAGTTAATTGATAATAATCTTTTGTTATGAGACACTTTTAATTGTAAGTTAGTATGTGTTACAATTGCTGTATAAAGTAGTTGAAACTGAAAGAAAGCATTTTTATTCAGATCCTTAATGAATCTGTCATATGTACCAGAACTCTTGCCTCAATTCATATAGTTCTTAATTGTAAATTAAATGTGGGGTCCTCATCTAGTGTGGTTTTCTTGAAGACATTTCATTACCAACTGGGTAACATCATCAGTGCTAGAAGAAAGTGGGGTTTGCTCGCTGTTTATGTACAAGTGGCCCTCTCAGAGCTGGTGAGAGTGTTCTTTGTGATTCCTTGATTAGGCTATTGTTTACTGTTATTTAGTATTAATCTTGGTGTTAACCTCTGCTTATATGGGTGTTGATTGCTGGCCAAGAGGGGTTTTGGTCTTTTTGTTTCCTAAATGAATAGTGTGAAATGCCAACTTCCTCCTTAAATCATTTGTAAGAATCCCTAAATTAAATTTTTATTAGCCACCAAATACTTGCAGTTTTTTGGAAGCCTTGACTAACCTAACTTTAAAATTTTCTTTAAGAAAGAGATGATGTCTAGGCCAGAAGTCCCCAACCTTTGGAGAGAGGTTTTTGTGCAGATCGGAGAGGGCATGGTTTTGTGTGCTGACTGCATCTCGCGAATGGGGCTTTACTTGTTTGTTTGGCCCGGCTGTTGTCATGCCGTGGCCCGGTACTGGTCCCCGGACCAGGGGTTGGGGACCCCTGGTCTAGGCCTTAGAGCTCAGTAGAAACTCCAGTAATAGTAGATCTCATCTATACAGGAAGCTGGCTGATATTAGTGCACCTATTCCACCTTTCCCTCTTGCTTGCTTAGACACAACAATATGAACCATACTTGATTTCAAGATGTGATTAATGCATTGAGATTATTATATGCACAGAGATGAAAAGATTCAATATTATCCACATAAGGCAATGGTTGATGAAATTGACGGATGTTGCTGAGATGTATTCTTTGATTAGAGAAAAGATACTATCTACATTTATTGGTGGCTATGTTTTATGGACATTTTGCATAAAAATGAAAAAAACCTTGAACATTATGGCTTTGATGATTAGGCAGGATATATTATAGAAAGAAAAGTCCTTGATCTCTCCTACTTTGGTTGTTTTTTTTTAAAAACAAGGTGTTACTGACATCCATGCTAGACGGGAATGGGGTTTGCTGTCATTTTATATATTAATGGCTTGCCCTGTCAGTCTTGATGGGAGTGATCTTGATAGCTCCTTGATTAGGCTGTTGTTTACTTTTTTTGTCTGAGTTGGTAATTCCTTGATTGTGGTGAGGTTTACTTCTTGACTGCTGGTTGTGCTATATTGGGTTGAGTGATCAGGCACTTTTTGATATAGTTGTATAAGTATCCATTTTGTTGGAAGATGTTATATAGATGATCCTTTTTCTGATGTTCAAGTTTGCTGCAGCTTGTCTAAATAATATTTTTACACAGCTTCTCTTGTGAGATGTTGGTGTTGCTTTGGTAGTGCAGCACTTGATTGATGTGGGTAGTTTTTCGATAGACTTGTGTTTCTAATTGGCCATTGCTGCTTTTGCTGATGAGGATATCCATCAAAGGGTAGTATGTTACTGTATTCCTTTTCTCTTGTGAATTTTATTTCTTTGAAGATATTGTTGATAATTTCATTTGGGTTCTCTAGTTGGTCCTTTTTTATTATGACAAAGGTGCCATCTACATATCAGATCCATACTTTGGATTGTATGTGTGCGAGTGGCATAGATTTTAGGCCAGAGGTCACCAACCTTTTCATGCTGGCCACCTGGAGGGAAAAGGAGCAGCTGGGAAATTTGTGCATGCACATGAGGAAACAGGGTGCTAACAGCCGCGTTTGCGCAGGTATTGGCTGCCGCCACTAGCCCCATGAGCATGCACAAACAGATCTGCAGACACTAGTGCGAGCGGAGGCATGTGCGCGCACACTGGCCAGCTTGTCCTGTGGCCTGGTAGCCAGTAGGCTGTGGCCCAGTAGTGGGCCACGGCCCATAGGTTGGGGACCGCTGTTCTAGGCATTGCATTTCAGTCTCTGCTATGAGTCCTGAAAGCAATGATCCCATGGATGTTCCTTTGATTTATTGATATATTTATCTATTGATCTAAAGGTAAGTTGTTAGAGAAAGATTGATAAGGTCCATGTTTCTAGGTATTTCAGTCTTGGTGTATTTGGTTAGGTTGGGTATGCTGTGAGGTAGTGCTATCAAGGATTCTTTGGCTAATTCTGGGTCTATGGGTGTAAAAAAGTGCTGTAACATCAAATGAAACCATGATTTCATTTTCATTTATTGTCATTTGTCTTTGTTTTTGATGAACTTTAGTGAGGGTTTGATGAAGTATTTGCTTCCGTTCACTTTTTTGTCAGTTCTTTGCTGCTGCAGATCACGCTAATATTTATTACACTTCTACCAATTTTTCTGGAAAAATGTGCCAAATCTTAGATGTCAACGCTGCAAATATTGTATATTCTTGCTTTTGACAATATGCAGAATTGTCTGGTATTTATGGGGTTAATACAGAGCAGAAGGGGGGTGGGGGTAAAGCCCTGGAAAGAAAGAGGAAGAAAACCTATGACCTTCACACTAATTGGATAATATGATATATGACGGCTAATTTAGGGAGGGAACATGCTGATAATTTAACTGCTCAGAGGAAGAGAACTTAGATCCTAGCATCCCTTCGTTGTGTCTATGCTGACATTTTGTAACAATAAAAGACTTTTACGAAAATAAATGCCTGGAAGTTCTTTGAAATGTTTCATTAGCCGGAAACTTAACATTAGAATTATGAGTGAAATTATGAGGGATGTAAGTTTTGATGTCTTCTAGTAATTCTTTGACTTTTTGTATTTATTGTGATCTGTCCTTGATATCTATGGCTCAGCCTATGTCTACTGGTAAGATGATGATAGTTTGGTCCTTCTTTAGGTTTTGAGGACTGCTTTTTCCTCTGTTTTGAGTTGGTTTTGTTCACATCTTCTGCTCTGTGTTACGATAGTTTGTCTTATGCTTTCTTGGTTCTCTGTAGGAAGTCCTATGGCTTTAGATGCTCTTTCTAAAACTGCGAAGAATTCTAGTTGATTAGCATAATTTGTGTTATAGTTGAGGCTTTCCTGTAGACTATTGTATTCTGTGATCCATAGTGTGTAGCTGGACATTGACCACCCATTCAGGCTAAGTGCCTCTTTGTTTCTGGGATTTAGTTTGAGTAGTTTGGTTTAATGTTTGGTTTTCCTTTTTCTGGCATGTCCCTGGGAAATAGTCTTGATGGTTGTTGTCAGCCTTGCTATGTTCTCCAGCACAGGAGATGGAGAATCCACCAATGGGTTTACTCTGTCTTCCTGCCTAATCAGATCAAGTCAGCCAAACCTGCTATGCCTGTCCTAGACTAGGTTGTCCCAGTCTCAACTTGATCTTGCCCAGGATAGACGTGCAAGTTTGGCTCATAGGCAGGTAGTTCAGAGTCCCTTTAATGGATTTTCCATAATACCATAGTCTCCTGAGCAGCGCTGGGATCAGTGCTGCTTCAGTTTGACTGCTAAACTCCTGAATCCCTTCTACTACTCAGGCAGAATGGAGGTTTCCGTTCTCCCTTTCCTCCCCACAGACAGCACTGGGCTCAGTGCTGTAACGATTCCCTTCCTCTTCCCTTCATCAGGGATCGGGTTTCCTTTCAAAGCCTCTCTTCGTTGGAGCTTGCAGCTGTGGCTCCGGCGACCGCACGTCAGCTGGATTAGCCATTTTTTCACTCATTCATGGAGCGATTCTTCTCTCCTTCGAATCAGACCTCCAGGGGCCTCTTTGCCTTTCGGACTCGGCGGCTGCCTTCTGGGCGGTCCCTGGCTTATCTGCTTCGCCAGAGGGCTCCTTAGGTAGAAGTGCAGACCAGTTTCACTCCTCTTATCTACCATTTGCTTGCGGGTATTTTCTTCATTGACGTGGCTGCCATTTTGCGGACCACGTGGCTGCCGAAGTTTTCCAGCCGAAGGACATGACCGGGGGGGGGGCTCTCTCCTCTGCTGCTTTCAGCTGCTCAGTTCCTTCAGGATCCTTGTGCAGTGGGATGGGCTGGCTCCGTATCTCCCCCGCATCTGACTGATATAACTTCTCATTTGGGGCAGGGGAGCTGAACTGGGCCGCCACCGCCATTTTGGGTGGCCTTCAGGGTCGTCTCACTGGCCTGCAGGCCTGTGTATTCTGTAACTCTGAAGGCTGCAAAAAGAAGAGGTTTTCTCCTGAAGGCCTCTGGGATCCCCTTAAAGGCATAGTGCTCATATCTTTTTCCTAAATTTTTTCTTTTTGTTTTTCCTTTTCCCTTTCCAGAGTGCAAGGGCCATTGGGTCCAAATTTAGGCCCCGATCTGGTGTCTCCCTACCTGGTCACCTCCTGGCGGGCTGTCCATAGGATTGTGGTCAGCACACGAGGGATCTTGCCGCCCCCACAAATCCGCTCACTGCGTAAACTGTGTTGCCAGTTATCACCTCGCTGGCCTGGCAACACCACGCATCCTACAAGCAGGCTGGCTGTCGTAACCTTGGTGACTTGTCGCGGCTGTAGATGCAACCGGTCATTGGAAGTACCACCGGTCTGGTGACCGGGGGGGTAGGGTGACCATTATCATCCCCTGCCCTTCAATCTTACCCACCAATTGACTCACTACCAGGGGTACCCTTCTGTGCACCTGAGTTTACCTTCACCAGGATGGAGGATAGCACGGCCTCCCAGACCAAGGATGCCTTACCTTCTTCCTTGGGCCGGAAACAGCACAGTCTTCCAACCAGGAGGCCGCAGGTAGGATCTCGGCCAAGGCGAAGGCCATCTCTGTGAGAAAGACCTCCAAATTGGTGGAGAAACAGGCCAGCAGGAGACACCAGGCTCTGGAGAAGGAATTCTCCAAAGCACAAAAACAGGCCAGGGCTGAGGTTGAACAAGCCGAGGCTCCTCTCTTTGATTTACCACTGGGTCCCTCTACCTCTGCCCAGGGGTCTAGTCACCAGGGGATTTTTCTCACCTCTCCCGCTCCACCTGGACCAGATCAGGATATCTACACCCCTCAATCACTACCGGTACCACGGGTCCAACGCCTGGTCCCAGAGGCTACCTTCACCCCCCACAGCTGCGGGACTCAGGGTAGCCGAGGCTGACACCTTCCCCCCTGGTAATCACCTTCAAGCTTTAATTGCTCAGGCAGTGGATCGGGCTCTTGCGGCCAGGTCGCAGGTGCCCAGGGCTGATTCAAGTATTTCCCTTCTGATTCCCCAGTCGGCAACTCCGGGATATCACTCCCTGTCCCAATCTTTATATAGCAGGGCCTCATCCCCTCCGGAGTATGATCAAGAATTAGATGCCCCATGGTTGGAAGAGAAGGATCCTCCGCTGGGTCCGCCACCGTTCGGCAGACTTTTTAACCCCTCTCTTTTTCTGCCCTTGCTTCGTAAGGCCAGTTGTACGGCACACATTGGTCCTGATTGGTCTACGCCAGCAGCAACAACTGCACCCGATTCAGACGCAGACCCTGTCTTCACCGAACTGGTAGTAACACAACACCATGTACCTTGTCCACCCCTATTCCTCAATGCGGTCTGGAAACAGTGGGTCTCCCCTGGCACCTTTCCCCTCCCCGGTGGGAATGATAAAAAACTGTTCAGCATTGCTCCAGATTTAGCAGATGCGCTGGAGGTGCCTATGATGGATGACCCCTTGGCCCCTCTCCTGTCCTCCACCACGATCTCAGGAGATATGTCTGAGGCGCTAAAGACGGAGGATCGGAGATGGGAACTAACGTTCCGCAGGACCCACCAGGTGGTGGCATGGGCTATTATTATTATGGGCTACTTCAGCATCCTTTTTTACCAGATCCTCTCTCCATCAGCTCCAAGCCAGGATTCCCCCGGAGGATGTTCGTACACATCAGGATCTGAGCAAGCTAGTGGCAGCAACGGAATATGCTTCCGATGCGATTCTACACACTGCCAGGTTTTCCTCCAGGGCCATGGCATCTAACGTGATGGCACGTCGCATGCTCTGGCTAAAGCACTGGCATGCTGACACTAAGTTCAAATGGTGGCTGGCAGCATCTCTGTACCAGGGTGGTAAAGTATTCGGGGAACCTTAGCACCATACCTGACCGAGAACAAGGACAAACGTAAGGTACTTAACCATCTCACCAGACGGGCCGACAGATGGGCCAACCCTTACACCCAGAGGCAGTCCTTTCAGTCAGGAGCTAGCCCCAGCTATACACAACCCCAACGTCCCTTCATGGCCAGGTAGGACCGCCTGGTCAACAGGTCAGGTTCCAGGCCCAGGCAACAGTTTCAGGGCAAACAGCCCTTTCGGGGGGGGGGAGATGTCCATTCCGACGGTCTAATTGACTCTCGGGCGGTCCCTTCCATAGGGGAAAGATTGTCCCTCTTTGCTCACCAGTGGGAAACCACCACCACAGACGCCTGGGTCCTAAACACCATTCATCACGGCCTGTCCCTGGAATTTATTTCCAGTCCACTGGGGCGTTTCATTTCTTGCCCTCAATCAAGAAATCCCACAAAGAGGGGACTCATGCAAGAGGCTATTCGTCACCTCCTGGACATAAGGGCCATAGAGCTGATGCCGGCAGGTCAGAGGGGTTGGGGGTTCTACTCCCTCCTCTTTGTGGTTCCCAAGGCCTCGGGGGAATGGAGAGCGATCCTAGACCTCAAGGGTCTGAATTACCATCTTGCGTATTGAAAATTTAAGATGCAAATGCTCCAGTCCATCGTGGGCAGCGTGAGAAGAGGAGACTTACTGACGTCCATAGACCTCACAGAAGCATATCTCCACATTCCCATCTCTCTCGACCACCACCAGTTTCTAAGATTCAATTATATGGGTCACCATTATCAATACAGGGCACTCCCGTTCAGCCTGTCTTCGGCTCTGAGAGTGTTTACCAAGATCCTGGCGGTACTAGCTGCTCACCTGAGACTGGTGCCGGTCTAATGCTACCTGGATGACATTATAATCCAGTCATCGTCAATCTCGGCCGCCCAGTCAGACCTCAGATTGGTGATAAAGGTCCTCCAGGACCATGGGTTCTCAGTAAACTTTCAAAAGAGCCAGACAGTTCCTGTGACCAGGCTATTACACCTAGGGGCTATCATAGACACGGTAGGATGCCGGGTCTGTCTGTCCCAGGAACGCCGGGACAGTATCTGGGAGTTGGTCCTCAAAATATGCAGGGACCAGACAGTGACGTTGGCCATCCTTTCCCAATGACTAGGGAAGATGATATCGGCCATAGCGATTGTTCCATGGGCCAGGCTACATTCCCGGAACCTCCAGTGGTTCCTCCTCCCCTTCCAAAGGCTGGGCACCAGCTCCTCCAACTGAAGAGTAAGAGTTCCTCCTCAGACCTTGCGGTCTCTCAAGTGGTGGCTCTCTCCAGCCATGGCCAGAGGGTCCTCCTTCAAAGAACCCGTTCGACTAACCCTCATGACCTATGCCAGTCTGTTCGGTTGGGGAGTGCACCTTCAGTTGCAGTGGGCTCAAGGTCGGACCTGAGGCATAACATCAACTGGTTAGAGCTCAGGGCCATACACCTTGCCTACCGTCACTTCGCAGCAGGGTCGCAAGGCATCACGTGCTGGTCCTCACGGACAATGTGGCAGCAAAGGCCCATGTGAACCGGCAGGGGGATACCCGATCCCGTATCCTCATGACCGAGGCCCAATTTTTGGGCTCCTGGCCTGAGACCAACCTTGCCTCCATCAGAGCCGACCACATCTCAGGGGAGGCGAACAGACAGGCAGACTTCCTGAGCAGGTCAACAGTGGACCACTCGGAATGGCACCTGCATCTGGATCTGTTCAGGGAGATCTCAGACAGGTTTGGCTTACCGATCTTGGACCTGTTTGCGAACACTCAACTACCGAGGTTCTTTTCCCGTTTTCCGCCCCTAGGGGCGGAAAGGGCGGATGCTCTTTGGAGTCCGTGGCCTGAGGGACTGCTTTACGCCTTTTCCCCTCTCCCTCTTATTCCGGCGGTCGTCCGCAAGCTCCTTCAGGAGAGAGTGGAGGTTCTTCTAGTGGCCCCGTACTGGCCGCAGAGACCGTGGTTTGCCGACCTCGTGAACCTTTCCATATCTCACCCATGGAGGATCCCTCTGGGTCGCGTTTCGCTCAGCCAGGTGGCCCTGCATCATCCGGATCCCCAGTGGCTCCAATTAGCCACCTGGCACTTGAGTGCAGGATCCTATTCCAGGAGTCCTGCTCACCAGGCATCATTTCCATGATCCAGGCCTCCCGACAGCCTGCTACCAAACGCATTTATGAAGCCATGTGGAAGAATTTCTGTCTGTGGTGCCCAAAACACCACCTGACTACATCGGATTTGACGATTCCAAGGATCTTGGACTTCCTACTAGACGGGCTAGAGAGGGTTTAGCACCAAACACGATACGCAGACAGGTTGCAGCTCTCTCCACCCTACTTATCTGTGACCAAGTAGTATCCCCGGGGGAAATCCCATTGATACGTTCGTTCATCATGGGTGCCACAAACATGAAGCCCCCTGTGGTGCATAGGTATCCCTCTTGGGAACTGCTGCGGATCCTACAGGCCCTCACCAGGCTGCCTTTTGAGCCTCTTAGGACATGTGCTCTGCGCCTCTTGTCTCTCAAGGTCGCCTTCCTGGTGGCAATCACTTCTGCACAACGGATATCTTGAGTTGGCGGCACTTTCCATCAGGGATGACTTATGCATCTTTCACTGGGACCGGGTAGTCCTTCGTTTAGATCCTACCTTTGTCCCTATGGTTAACTCTCTATTCCACAGGGCTCAGGAAATCGTACTTCCAGATTTCTGCCCTAATCCATCTCATGATCTGGAATGGCAGTGGCACCTTCTGGACATTCATAGGGCACTCCGTTGTTACATCAAACGGACGGCTGCCTTCCGCAATTCTGAGGCCCTCTTCATTTCCTTCCATCCTTCCTCCAGGGGTCAGAAGGTGTCTGCTTCCACGATTGGCAGGTGGATCAGGGCTTGCATTGCGGGGGCGTACCAATCCGATTCCTTGCCAGTTCCGCATCGTGTCATGGCCCACTCAACACGCAGTGCAGCTACCTCTGCAGCATGGGCCACTCAGGCATCCATTGAGGACATTTGTAGGGCGGCTATGTGGTCTTCACCCTCGCCCTTCATCCAACACTACAAACTTGGCAGGAGAGTTCTCCAACAGGTTGTACCTCGAAGCGTCACACCGGACCTGGCTGCTTCCCTCCCACAGGAACAGTAGGCTTTGGTATGTTCCATTCCAGTTTATGCCTTAAAGACAGATAATGAGACAATATAAAGCTTAGCATTTAACTGAGTAAGCTATGATATGCCTCATCTGACTTCAAACTTATTTATAAAATACTTTTCTTAAACATTGAAACATTGTGTGAAATACAAATTCAAACAAATTAAGACAGATTTTCCGTAGTTCAAGGCTGAATATCAGTTGAACCCTTTAACTGAGACATAGCAAGATACTTACTTTTTAATTATCTGATGGATCTTGCGTTTACCAGGAGTTTAACTAAGTCTCTATAATTTTATTTACTTAGTTGCTTACTAATTGAGGATTACATGCTGCTCCAGTCCAACAGAACTCTTGGAAGTCTCCCTTCCAAAACTGTGATTTTGTGAATTTATGTGTACTCTGGAAATCCATGTGGAATCAGCAGTACAGAAATCCATGGAGTTTACCACATTTTATTAGTGGTAAAAAATGTAATTTTTAAGTATCCTGAAAGTTCTTGGCACATGTAATGGTTTCATACAAAAGGCGAGGCATTTGGTATTAATTCTTTTTCTCTCTCTTTAGGCATAGTTTTTTATAAAGTAAAATCTGTTCAGAATATATTCCATAACTCAAAATAGTGAGGTTTAATAAGTTAATTTTAATATTTTGACCAGCATATTTAAATAAATTAGTGACTTGAAATTGTACTAGCGTGCTATCTGTTAAATGTGAGAATCCATAGGTTAATTGCTATGTAAGTAATAGTTATGAGAATTACATAAGTGCATATTTTTGTAATGCCTGAAGCACTTAGTAGAACCCTGGAGTTTTAGGCATTATCTATGTCTGTCTCTTGGTATCCTCTGAAGGAAAAGTAAAGGTACTGAATTGCTGATTCAGCAAAGGCGTTAGTAATGGCTAATTAGCCTAATCTGAATCTTGGTAAATTAGAGGTACTTAGAGCAACATAAAGATTAATTTTGGAGAGGCTAGATTCTTGATTCCTCCTCCAAAGTTTGTAAAAATTTATGCCGAAGTGCCAGAAAAAATAGGAAACTACTTAATACCTTATATTAAAGCAAACAATCCTAGATAAATGCAAGATGTACAGTACCATTTTCTATGATTCAGACTTTGTATATTTTTTCTGTACTTTGGCAATATTTTCTCTTTGTTTCCTTTTACTTTATAATCTGTGGACATACAGGAGATGTTTGTGACTGCATAGTGGATTCTGCAACATTTGTTTATCTGCTTGAATATATGAGATTGTATATGTGTGCAGAAGTTTTGGAATTGTGTAGAGCAGAGGTCCCCAACCTTTTGAGCACCAGGGACCAGTACCGTGATGAAAGGTTTTTCCGTGGATTCGAGGGTGCATATTTTGTGTTGCTGCCTGCATCCCGCAGATGGGGCTTTGCTTGTTTATGTGGACCATTTGCTGACATGCTGCAGCCTGGTACTGGTCCATGGACCAGGGGTTGGGGACCCCTGCTGTAGAGTATACCTCCTTGACAACCAATCACTGTTGGCCCTGTTCCCCTGGAGGGGCAACGTGTGTGCACATTCTCTTTCTTCTCTGTCATTGAATTGTTTGCACAGATCCACTACATGGGAAATAGTGTAAGGATGTTTCATTGACATAGTGCAGTGAATATTATGGCTGGTTTCAAAGGACAAATAGTTGTCTCATTAATGATTTGTATTTGGCTAGAATATGCAGATATATTTTTCCTAACTTATTTAGTGTATTGTATTTTCAAATCCATATCTTCCATTTTTTTCAGTCAGCTTCCCTATTACCTCACAGGGAAGGTTTGGGGAGTTCTCTGGGTGACACAGCAGTTCAGGAAGAATGAAATACATGTCCTTATTGTCTTATGTTATGTGTTGTGGTGTACAGTGATGACGTCTACTAAAGGTATGTCAGTTATTCCTCTTCACCATCAGTTATAACTGAAGGATAGAATCGATAATATGCAACCTGTTTTGTTTTAGTATTAAGTTCTAAAACAAGTTCCGGGTTTTGGCATCATGTCACCTTTTAGATTAAAAAAAAACACGTAATAAAAATTTGAATTTGTAATCAAAATTAATTTAAAATACTATTATATTTCTTTTTCACTGCACTTTTTAAAATTGTATTTTATATTAATAAGAATATATTAAAATACATTTTTTGAATTTCTCAAATTAATTTGACAAGTGCAGTTTAATTTGATGGCTTTAATATTGACATATTTTACAATTTAAGGGTCATTGCAAGCAAGGATTATTTGTTAAAGTTGAGTGCCTAATAAATCTAAAGATAGAAAAAGATGATATAATATAATGGGAACAGAAGGATAAGACTGAGGACTGTTATAGTCTATTTGAGGCAAAGGAGATAAATTTGCTTCTCACAAATGATGAAAAGGAGAATAAACACAATTATATGTTCATTTATTCTTAAGCCTAGGTTATGAAATAATAGTGAATGAAAATATATGTGCTGTATTTGTCCTTCCAGTGAAAATATTGTCTTTACATAAGAATTACCTTTCCTTTTTAGAAGTTATATTAATGATAGAAGGTTCAAAATTTGATAAATCTCTCGGATGTTATAACAACATTTCTTTAGGAGTTATTTAAGTTGAAAGAAAATTTTCCTCAGGACTATTTAAGGAGATATTTTAAAGCAAATATTGAGATGCTGAAAAGGGCAGTTCAATGTTAGGTTATAGTAATAGAAACATTTCATCCAAATCATAGGAGTTAATACTTTATCATACTCTGTAGAGGTTAAGTTGTACTAAGAGTATTGTGTCTAGTTCTGAGCATCATTCTTTAAAAGGGTTATAAAGAGTTGGAGCAGATAATTCACAGCAGAATAATAAGAGATTTAGAAATCAAAGCCTGTTGGGAACATTTAAAGGCACCAAGCTTGTTTAGCATGCAGAAGAAGAAATTAAGGGAGGATATTGTCCAGTCTGTATAAATTTAAAAGACTGTCAAATGCAAAAGTTTCTTTCTTAAACTCAACACCATTACACCAACAGGTTGAAATTTTAAAAAAGGAAAATCGTTATTAGGGGGGTTGTCTTGGCATAAGAACTATTAAGTAGTAGAAGAGTTTGCTTATAATAGTGATATGCCTCCTCTTGCTGTAGAATTTATTTCTGTCAAAGATTATACAGAATTATATAGCTGATACAGAAATATCAAGATAAAATATGATTATAAATAAATAAAAGGGGAAGAAAGAGAACCTCATATGTGGATAAGTAATATCATAGGCATATATATAAGTAATATCATAATCATATATCCCAGTTGCAATGTATGGCTGTGAAAGTTGGACCATAAGAAAGGCTGAGCACCGAAGAATTGAGGCCTTTGAACTATGGTGCTGGAGAAGACTCCTGCGAGTCCCCTGGACTGCAAGGCGTTCAAACCGGTCAGTCCTAGAGGAGATCAACCCTGACTGCTTTTTAGAAGGCCAGATCCTGAAGTTGAAACTCAAATACTTTGGCCACCTACTGAGAAGGAAGGACTCACTGGAGAAGGGCCTAATGCTGGGAAAGATTGAGGGCAATAGAAGAAGGGGACGACAGAGAATGAGATGGCTGGATGGAGTCACTGAAGCAGTAGGTGTGAACTTAAATGGACTCCAGAAGATGGTAGAGGACAGGAAGACCTGGAGGAACGTTGTCCATGGGGTCGCGATGGGTCAGACACAACTTCGCAATTAACAACAACAACAAATATCATAGGCTAGTATTGTTTTAATAGGTGCAATACAACAGTGATAATAATTTTGTAATTCTCTTACTGACCTCCAGTAGTAGGAGTTGGACTGATCTAATCTTCCTATATTCTGTCAGGTCTGTTAAATACAAGGAGAATTACAAGTTCAGGACATGGAATCATGTAGAAAGGGCTGTTGCATGGGCTAAATCTTTGTTTCTTCAAATTTAGATACGATATTTAGTCCAAAATGGTAAAATTGTATTTTCCTGCTAGTACTGCTGAAAGTCTATATTGAAGTGAGCTAGAGAGGAAGCTCTATTTTGGCTCTATAAGGTTGTATGAGAAATTTGCCTGAATAAAAAGTTACACTTAACAAATATTTTTCTAAAGGAGAATACTCCAGATTGAATAATAGTTGTTAAGTATTTAGTAATTTGAATATCTACGTCACTGCTTTGTATATTAGAGACCAAAGAACATTATTTCTCTATATAGTAAAGTTTATGTTTGAAATCTAAGCATGAGTTTAGATAAGTACCATGAATTATGATTTCGCTTTCCTAGTGCTTACTGGCTCAGGTGGCTGCAGTTAGGTATTGGGAAAAGAAAGAATGGACGTTGATTAAGCTCTCACTTTTCACAGTTTGAATTCAGGTGAAGGGAAATACCACCTGGGTTTCGAAAGAGGTTTTATGGCTCTGAAGTGGCCAATTTCTTTCTTCCTTTGACAGCTTTCCCCTCCTTTCCTTGAAATGACATTTAAAGCATTCTGGAAGAAATGTGGGAGTACTGTTTAAGATTTATTTTATGTAAGAAAGATTTTGATCTTATTTTTAAAGCTGAAATATTCTGCACATTAACTGTATTTTTGTCTCATACTGAATCGGAACAGAAATATTGAATGCTGCTATAATGGTATCATATCAGCTGGCATAGTAAGATAGGAGAGAGAGAGAGATATGTCAAACTTGTGACGTCATGTGACGTCGCACAACGTATTGGGACAGTTTTGCCATTGCCGGCAATGAGGTGGGCGTGGCTTTCGTGTGATGTACCCGGCCATAGGCTGGCAGTTTGACCCCCTGCTCTAAGCAAACCCTGCAGTTTCTGATTCCTGTCACATCTTCTCTGTCGCTTCAGATATGGCAGGAGAGGCATGTTGCAGGTTCTATCTAATAGACAATGTCACCTAATGGAACCCAGGAGGGAGAGCTTTTCTGCCGCTGTGCTCACCCTGTAGAACAGGGGTAGTCAACCTTGGCTCTTTTATGACTTGTGGACTTCAACTCCCAGAATTCCTGAGCCTGCTAAGCTGGCTTTGGAATTCTGGGAATTGAAGTCCACGAGTTATAAAAGAGCCAAGGTTGACTACCCCTGCTGTAGGACATCATTCCCTTCAGAGTCAGGCTGGCCCCAACCTTGATGGCTTTCCAAAAAGGCCTGAAGTCCTGGCTTTGCCATTTGGTTCAGACCAGATAGTGGTGGTGTGAAATGTATAGCAGGGTTGTACAGATTCTGCATTGACTGTGTGCTCTTGTATGGTTTTTGAATTATTTTTATTACTTTAATGTTTTTAAGTTTTATATGGTTATTTTTACCTTTTGGATTTTTTGGTATTGTTTATGTTTTAATTTTGTAAGCCACCCAGAGACATGTATGTGAGTTTGGGTGACTATATAAATTGAATAAGTAAATAAAGTGGTTTCACCACATTGTACCATTGGTAATTCTTTTAACAACAAAGATTTGAAGAAAAATTAATGTTTACAGAAAGATTAAGAAATGTAATTGTCTGGATTCCCTCAGTAGCAATGCAAAAAATCTTAAGTAGAATTCCAAGGACATAAAAGCTCAGATAATCTAGGTTTGTGGGACAAAGCTATAAAGCCAGTGTGAAAGAATTCCAGTGACCCTTGTGTATCAAACGTATATACTACTTACAGTAAAATCAAGGTTCAAAATTCCTTTTCCTTTTTCTCCATTGAAGTGATGCAGTCAGATTAGATGTCTCTCTCTTTTGGATCTGAGCCCATTTCCACTGGCCTCTTGTTTTTCAATGGAGAAATCTGGGGCCAAACTGTTTACTTTTCCATAGGTGAGAACTATCCATCCCCCCCCCCTCTCTCTCTCTCACACACACACACACACACTTCTGTACTGCCCATCTCCTTCAGAGAGGGACAATGTATTCATTGCAGACTAATCTGTCTGCAATGAATACACAGTTATTTTATCCATCCATTCCTTTGAAATTTCTGATACATCAGTGTATTCCAAAGGGTTTGGGCCCTCTGAAGCAGAACTGGAAGAAAAGGGTGGGGGAACAGCCTGCTCCACAGATGGAAGTGAGATCATATATTATTGGATGTAGCTCAATCTGTTAAGTAATTTAAAAAAATGCTAGCTTTTTAAAGCATTTTACTTGAAATCTGTTGAATTAAATTGTTTCACCTTCGTGGTTGTACTACTTTTTTTAAAGTGCTTTTGAATCAGTGACTGCCTAGATTAGTTCCTACAGTTTACTTGATAGCATTTTCAGAAGTGGTTTTTCAATGCTTCTTGACCTAGGGCTGAGAAAAAGTGATTGGCCCAAAGTCTCTGGCTTTGTTCCTAAAGCAGGACTAGGTTGTATTAATCATTCTTTGTAAATTATATTCCGATGAGAAGAAAACCACAGACTGTAGTTTTTTGCTGCTGATTCAAATAATTCCCATATATCCCCTGCATGTGCAAATAATTTCAAGATGCTCCTGCCCTGTGGAACAACCTCCCTCATGAGTTCTGATAGCATTTTTCTTCCCTGCCCCATCTTTGGGCTTCTACAAGGCTATGAAGAGTTGGTTCTTTACCCAAGCCATGACACTGGAGGCCAGTAGATTTAGGGAGGAGCATGGGTTTTGGTGTACCATGAAAAGGGTGGGAGGGAAGGAAGAGAAGAAGGAAGGAAGGATAAAAAGGAAAGGACATTAAAGGAAGTTATTTTCCTATGTAGCTTCTCATTTTAAACAATCAAAAAAGTTAACATTAAAATTCATTATAATGGATGCAAGAAAATTGGACATTTCAGTTTGTTGTTTTATTTTTCTCCAACCTAAAAATGCCATACCTGTGACTAACAAAAATAAATCTGATAAAAGTATTTGAATCCATCCTTAAAACAGCTAATAAAATTATTAATCCTTCATAAATTCTGTCAGGCCTTTCACAACTGAATTTTTCTTCACCACAAATATAAAATCTTGAATAACAGAAAAGTTTTTTTTCTTTAATGGATGTGTAAGAAATTTCAATACCTGGCTGTTCCTGCTTCTCTTAATTCCAGTATAAGACAAAGTCACTTTAGGATTTGTCTGTAGATTTCTTTTTTAATCATATTTTAAATTTGTCTTTTTATAAAACCATAGGAATGCATAACCTTGTCAACTAATGTTCAGTTTTCATTTTCTACTGGTTAATCTGGCCTATGTTAAACAATTTTTCAGACCATCTGATAAATTTTACACTTAGTATCTATTAGCAGACAAAGATTCCAAGTTATATAGTTGTAGCTCTCCCCCCAGCTACAGTGTTTTCTCATATTCATGTAATTGAGTCCTGAAATAGCACTTGAGTTGAATTCAGGACAATATTTAAAAATTTGAAGTGTGTTCTTTTATACTGCTATCTTTTATTATTAATCTGTGTTAAAATGCTGACAGCATTTTAGTTGCACTGTGATCTAAGACAATAATGAGGTTTCCATTCATTGTTTGTTGGTTTCTACACAGCTTAAATTTATGAGCAGAATGTGAGCCTTTCACATCATTCATTCATGCATTCGCAGAATGTTCCTACAAATTGTAGACTGTTGCTGAGTTGTGGTAGCCATGGGTAATAATCCCTCCAATGCCATTCCAGTGTTATTTGTCTTTAGCAGATCCTTCAAGTTTTGCGAGATTCGGGTATAATTGCCATCCTTCAAATTCTATCTGGTTTGTCTTTTGAGTTCATTTGGTGTTGCTTTCCAGCCAAGTACATGTTGCCTTTTCCACTGTCACCTCTATAGGCATGCTACATCCATTCAAAACAATGAAAATGTGATTGCCACCTTTTATTCTCAATTATGGAGTGTTGATCACATGGCTATTGAATCCTCATCCATCATAACTCACACAGGAGATGCCAAGGATTGTCTTTAAACAACTCTTCTGAAACACTTTCAACTTCTGCAGGTCCTGAGCAAACAATGTCCATTTTCTGCTGCATTTAACAACCCTGGCACGACAGCTATATGAAATATTTGAACCTTTATTTTGAAGCCAAAGTTTTTCTTCTTTCAGAGCCACCATTGTAAGTTGGCAATATCCATTTGTATACAGCCAGTGCATGCAAAGAAATGTATTTAAATTCATTCACTTGTATAGTTGGCACACATCTGAGGGCAATGTTAATTGGCATCAGTTCACATGGGCTTGGTTTTTTTCCCACTTTACCCATAGTCCATTCTCTGCTCTTTTGTTTATAACGTTTACTAATCCCTGCCTCTTCAACTCTAATTCCTCATTGGAAACAATATCATTGGTGTATTATCATTTGAAGTTTAACTCATCTGCATTGCACTGAATTCCTGTATATCCAGATAAGCTTTTGCCCATTATCCAGACCACATTGAACAACAATGTTTATACTGGTAGTACATACCCTGTTTTGACTATAAGGGTCTGGATTTATATTCATATACTTCAAACCTGCAAGGGATGCTGTCACAAAGGATAGTAATGACTAGGACAATTTTGTTGGGTATGCTAATCACTAAAAGAGCCTTTCATTTAGAGCCCTGGTGGATGCTACCAAAGGCATTCTTGAAATTAATAAACTAATTAATGAAGCTTTCCACTCTTATATATAGTAAAAGTGGTATGAGAGTGAAAATCTGTCTACATAGCTATGGCATGATCTAAAGCTGCATTGTTCTTCCTATAGAAGATTTTTATATTGGTTATAGGTGTACTCTGCTGATCTACGCAAGAAACCTTCTAGCTATAAACATGAGGCTGATTCCATGATAGCTTTCATATGGTATATTATTCTTTGCAAACGTGTTCACAGTAACAAGAAGTTTCCAATTGAATTAAGCCTATTTTTTCTATATGATATAGGTATGTGAATATAATCAACTATTACAGACCCTTCTGCTTTCAATGTCTGCATAGTGACTTGGTCATGTTTTGCTGTGTTACTCTGTTTAAGTTAGCAGCAATTTCTGTTTTGCTCAGCTAAGCTTTACATATAATATTAGAAGATGGTCCTGGATCATCTAACTCCTTATCTACTGCTGCTGGTAGCTTATAATGTAACAGTAAATAAAAAATGTTATTTACAGCAGTGCAGCTCTGACTGTCGTTTTAATATCTCACCCTATTGCATTATGGATGCTCATGCTGGGTCAGCTGTGCTTGCTTGACAGTGCTTTGAAGGTTGAAAAGAATGTCCATTGGTTACTGCCCAATTACTATTTCTACCTCTGCAGCTATGCCATCTCAAACGAGTGTATGTCATCCAGTAGCTCAAGCTTGTGCAATATCCTGGTAGCTGCCAACACTGCAACAAAGGTGCCCATGTCAGTACTTTTCACTAGTGCCTGGTAGCTGTCAACACTGGTATTTTTGGCTGCTCCAGGCATGGTAATATTATTCAGAATTTGTTTGGGACAGATTACCATGATTACCAACCAATAAATCTTATACCACTGAGTGCATTGTTAGCTGTAGGTTTAACCAATCACACATTGTCATCCCTCACGTGTTATGATTTGATTATGGTTGGGAAATCTTCAAATTGAACTAGAGTACCTTTCAATACCTTTCGCTAATAGCTTTTTGCAATTTTGTATAAATAAGGCACACTTTTTATTGAATATGGAAAATAGAAACAACATTTATAGCATTTGTCCAATTCTTTTCTAATTAGGTTTCCACCAACACTCATTGTTATGTTTTATTTTATTTATTTGGCATATGGCAGTGATGGCGAACCTTTTAGAGACTGAGTGCCCAAAAACTGGCCCCGCCCCTGCTCCACCCTCCTGCCCACTCCCGTTCTGCCCCCATCCCCCACCCCGCCTGTCCACAGGACTACTCACTGCCTCCAGGGCCCGCCACAGATCGCCCAGGCAGCCCAGCAGTGCTATGGCGGCCACAACCTCTGCCCGCACCCTGCAGCATCTGCATGATGGGGTGTGAAGGCAGAGTCTTGTCTATGCTGCCTGGCTACCATGTCCTTAGCTGCGCTGCTCCATGTGGGCCACACTTGAGAGCGAGTCTCCTTCAGGGGGGCTGCTGGAGAGGAGGGGGTCACGGGGAGGCAAGGCTGGGGCAATGGCAAGTGTGCCCACACAGAGGGATCAATTACAGTGCTGAAGGGTTAGGGAAAAAACATAACTGATTTATATGTAATGGAAATGTATTAGGTATAATATGGAGAAAAAGATCTGGATTGTGTTTTTAACCATTTCTGATAGTAACTATATCTTGTGATAATCTAATGTAGCTGAATAGTAGAAGATTCCAGACAAATTAAAAAAAAAGTACTTCATAAAACAGAATTAAAACTGGAAGAAGTTATTAGAAGGTTTCATGATACAGCCAACTAGGGTGAAAAGAATTACTTAAATTTTGAGAAGGGTATCAGTAGTTGTAAGTTTTTCTAAGTGTATATTACTTATAGAATCAGACAAAATGTGTTTCTCTATTACCAGCTGCACTCAATGTCTGCCAACAAGAATGGCTTGTGGATAACTAAGATTATTTTTGGGATCAGGTTTGTTTATATATATATGTGTGTGAGGCAAATTGCTATGAGCTCTTGAAGTTCATATCTGTTGTTGGATTGGGAGAGTTTTGCTGGCATCCATAGTGTCAGGCAGCTGTTTCTTTTGCCATAGAAGAAATTTAGTTTAACTGTTTGAAGACATACAATGAGGAAAAAAAAGATGACAGTGTTTTTGAGTTTTCAGTAGAATGTCATCTTGAACCACTCAGTCATATTTAATTAAATATTAAGTAATCAGTTACTTAATAAGCTTCCTATATTTGAAGTGTGAAGCCTGTTATTTACTAATGTGCAAATATTGCTGAAAAGATAAGAAAAAATTACATGGTTGTCATTTGGGATATTTAAAATATTGTTCTTCAACAGATTAATTCATTTTGTCTTTATGATATATCTTGTACATCAGTCTTCACTTTTATTTTAAGCATTCCAAATTTCCTTCCACATTATCTGGCCTTAATTATCTTGTTAGATTTTCATTTATTTTTTAAAATGTATAACGATGAATTTAGCACATGCAGTAAAGTAGTAAATAATTTATTCTATTTTACCCATCTCTTCAAACAGAAATGTTGTACAACAGGTTATGCAAGTCTATTATAGTTAATAAAGCATATTTATATGCACATACTATGGAGTTGACTATTGAAACAGACATGTTTCTTGAGCTTCATTTGCACATCAAGGTATAATGATTATCTGCAGATAGGTTAAGCTTTGTTCTTTCTCTCTTTGAAAATAAGTTGTATGCAGTTTCAGTTTCTGAATTGCTGGGAACACAAAATAAAGTACTGTATGATTACAACACATGTAATAAATGTAAAACAATCCTCTGTACATTACAAAATATATTTTTGATTCTTCAGTAAATGAACAATTAACCACCTTATATTTTTCCTGTGGGACTAAAATCTTATATATTGTGGTGCACCAGAATTTATGCAATAATAAATGGGTTAATCTTTAAGATCTATAAAGATTATTTTTTGTAGAAGACTAATATGATTATTTCTATTGAAACTAACATATCTTTTGTTTAACATATATAATTTATTTATTTTTATTTATCAAATTTTGAAACTGCCCATCTTCCTCACAGAGGGTAGCGCACAAATAAAAGGTTGAAACACAAAAACAATATATAAAATTTTAAAAGAGACAAGAATGATTAATTTTAAAAGTTAGTTAAAAGAAAGGGAGAGGGTTTTCTGAGAGCTAACCTGCCTCACAGCTGCTGCTCTTTTGTGAGCCTCAAACAAGGCCATAAAGACACACCTTTCCAAAAAGCCAGCAGAGTGAGGGCATGCCTTACCTCTGAGGGGAGAATGTTCTAGAGCAGGGGTGTCAAACTGCCGGCCTGCGAGCCGGTTTCATCATATCGAAGCCGCGCCTACCCCATCGCTGGCAATACAAAAAGAGTCGTGATACATCGCAACATGTCATGTGATGTGGCAAGTTTGACACCCCTGTTATATAGGATGGAGGCAATGGCAGAGAAAGTTCTCTTCTTGGACCCTGCCAGTGTGAATTCGTTAACATACCTTCCCTGCCTGATTGGGTGTGACAGGCTGATGCAATGGGACAAAAGATGGTTCCATTGGTAACATGGCCCATG
The DNA here is from genome assembly GCF_016545835.1 of Crotalus tigris. Classification (NCBI taxonomy): domain Eukaryota; kingdom Metazoa; phylum Chordata; class Lepidosauria; order Squamata; family Viperidae; genus Crotalus; species Crotalus tigris. Next base: position 2,399,481 of record NW_024096464.1, on the reverse strand, counting down.
CCTTGTAGGGCTTTTAAAGTCATAACCAACATCTTGAATTGGATTTGGAAGCAAACTGGCACCCAGTGCAGCTTGCACAGCAAAAGTATTACATGCACTGTTTTTTTGGGTACCTAGACTTGCACCTACGATCACATTCTGTACCAGCTGAAACTTTTGGATATTTTTCAAGGGTAGTCCCATGTAGAATGCATTGTAATAGTCAAAACGGGAGATGACCAGGCCATGAGTGACCAAATGGAGGGACTCCCTATCCAGGAAAGGACGGAACTGGTGCACAATATTAGATTTAGAAATGTTTTCCAAAATTATAATATATTGTACAGATCTGAATCTTAATCTTGGAGGTCAAAACAAAACAACACTGCATTTACAATTCATAAAATTTCATTTCTCCTGTCTTTCAGAAAAGAAATTCAAACCTATCTACAAAATATTTTCTCCCTGTCATTACCTTAACAAGTAACTTAATCTGTGCCTGAGTACTGTTAATTATCTTTATTATGGATTGGCATCATCTTTGAAATAAGTACTAGCAGGAATATTGCATCACTTTAGAAGTCATAGACGTTTATGTTTCTTGATTATTTTTTTCAGTTGTAAAGTCAAAAGTGGCTTTTATTACTTCCTAAATCAATACCCATAATCCAAAATTTTTGGATCTGATCAGTGAGTGAGAGGAAGAGGATTAGTTCTTTTGTCCCATATTATCATCATCTCTTTAGTTTCGGGCCAGAACTTTACATAACAAAGCGTTTAGAAACTTTTGGCTTTTAAATGAGTTAGGCTGCAACAGTATAACTCAGTCCTAAAGTCGTCTTGATTCTACTGAATATTCTATAATAATTGCTTTAAAGACCCTTTTTAAGTTCTCATATAGTTGATTCAAAATACAAAGAGATATAATGGTAGATTGAAAAGGTGCTTATCTTTATGAATAGCTACTTGCTGTTTATTTTGTGTTACAGAGTGTACCTGAAAATTGCTTGATTATTCTTTTCGACCTGAGAAATGCTTTGACAATATTCTGTATTGGTCTTCAAATTTAATACTGTCTTTTTTCAGCAAGCAGGCAAGAATGAGCCTGCTTATATTTATCTTATGAGGTAACATAACATTTCAAATAATAATATATTAGTAGCAACTGTTGCAACATTTTTAGGATACCTGAAAGTATTTTTTCCTGCTTACAGATTTATCCAGTATTTTGGATTCTTGCAAGAAGAAACTAGGCAGATATTAAAGTAGCCAGGAAGTGATGATCATTATTTTATGTTTAATTAATTCAATATTCTCTTTTAAATAAAAGTTGTTGTAAGCTGAAAAGTAACAACCGTGAGCATTGTATTGATTTTTATTATTAAACTAGTGTTTCTGTTGATTTAGAGTTAACCATGTTACCATATATAATGGTATCTTGGTGCTCAACTGCTTTGAAATTTGGTACTCAACGCATTTTGGCATGAAAAGTTTATCCCAATACTTGTTATTTGTTTGCTACTTGACATGCAAGCTAGAACTTGTCGCTGTCAGCTGCCTCATGACTCTCTGCCCTTTCCTGTTTGTTTGGTACTTGTTGTTTTTACTACTCATCTTGCCTCCCAGACCCAATTAATGATGGTTATCCAGGTACCACAGTATTGGTTTACATTGTGGAATCTAAATTATAATAAGCACTTTTGGAGTTAGATATAATTCATTATAAAGTTTTTTTTTAAAAAAAACTTCCATTAAGGGACTGGTTGACAGTAGACTATGGCAGTAGTTTTTAAAATAATTATGAAATGAAGATATTCCTATTGCGTCATAAGTGAATAAAAATCTGTTTTCATATTTGTGCTTTCAGTTTTTCTCGTGCAATTTGAAATAACTTCTTTGTTTCAGTTTTTAGGCTGGTAAGTACAAAAATAAATTGGCAAATTAAACTCTTATTTGGGATTTGCATATTTTTACATACTATTAAGCTGTGCATGGTCTTTGTTTCAAATGCATACAAAAATGACTCAGCGCAAATAAGTTGTGCTATACAAATACAGATTGAATAAACGATTTTCAATTTTGTATTATGCTTATTAAATAAATGTTACTGACTAATTGTATACACAACTGAGATTTTAGCAAAATTAAAAATAAATTTATATATACCGTAAATGCCGGCGTACAAGGCGACCCGGCGTATAAGACGACCCCCATCTTTATAGCCGAGCCGCATTCCTAGAACGTCGTCTTATACGCCGGAAACTACCAGTATTTCCGGCGTATAAGACGACTCGGCGTATAAGACGACCCCCGTCTTTGGCGCTGATTTCAGCGCTCGCGGAAGTCGCCTTATACGCCGGCATTTATGGTAAAGTTATATAATAACTTTTCCAGTATGTACTTAACAATAATTATTCGACTCATGCAGGCTTTAAAAAAACATTCTTAAAACTATTGTTTGCCATCTATACTTTACTGTCTGTGTCCCTTGAAAAAGGCTTAAACCTTGTTTGTGTGTTTTTGCTCAGTTTAAGCTGGTGTGTCAACACTATTTTTATTTAGAATAGATTTAGCTATGATGACATGCCACTTATTTCTAGATCAATGGTTCTCAACCTTTTTAATGCCGCGACCCCAACCGGTCGTACGTTGAGGACTATCCAACCGGTCGTAAGTCCAGGACTACCCAACCAGTCGTAAGTCAAGGACTTTCCCTACCCGGGAGTGCCACACATGCGTGGTGCTGTCCCCTACGCCGGCCGAGGCGTAGCTGGCAAGCGGCAGAGACGGCGCAGGCCAACCACCGGCTGGGCCACCAGCTGGCCCAGCCCAAGGCAGGTAAGGCACCCGCCAGGCCCCACGCGCGCCAGCAACCCTCCCTGCGCCCGCCAGCCTCCCACCTCCCACCCCTGGCCCTCTTTTACTTACATTTTTAGTAGTTGCTCAGCAGGGAGGGTGTGGAAACTTCCAGACAGCTCACCTTCGCTGCAGACAACTTGCAGCACCGTTTGCAGAATGGGACTTTTGGCAGGCTCAGCAGACAGCCCGGACAATTCCTATAGGCTTTTGAAAGCCAATAGAATTAGACTCTATTCAAGAGAGTCTATTCTATTGGCTTTCAAAAGCCAATAGAATAAAAGGGAGTAGCACAGCTAAGGAAAAGGGGAAAAAATAGCGGACTGCGTTGTTTGGTGACCCCCGTGAAATGGTCGTTCGACCCCAAATGGGGTCCCGACCCACAGGTTGAGAACCGCTGTTCTAGATTGAATTATTGGAGTCAGTCTGCACCTTAAAATCTGATGGACAAATCTCTTCTCTTTGTCCCTTTTGTATGATGTTGTCAAATTTGTTACTGTCCTGTCAGATATCTTTCAAGCACTAAAAGATACTTAACCGAGCCTAGAGTAATGTCCAGTCACATTGCCTCAAAAAGGATAAAATGCTAAATAGCAGCATTGCTCAGAACTTTTGTGCTTTGTTTTGAGTGTAGATCACTCACAATGGTTTATCTTCAAACTATTTTGTATACCTCTAGTTGTCAACATTTCTGGCCATCTGATTGCTTCAGAGCTTTTAAAATAGACATCTGTTCTATAAGGACATTACATTTACAGTTTTATGTGTTTGTTATATAACCTATTTTCTTGGTATTTTTTTTTTAAATATGTTATGTAGACCCAAAGTGAGTGTAGTCCTGAATTTAATGGAGCCTCTGCATCAAATGACTATTAGGCAGAATAAGTTATAGGCATGCGTTAAAAACCACTACCGTGTTTTCCTGAAAATAAAACCCGGTCTTAATTTTTTTGCCTCCCAAAGAGGCACCAGTTCTTATTTTGGGGGCGTGTCTTTTCTATTCACCTTGCCGCCACGGCACCGACAGCCCCCCCCCCCAGCTGGCCAACTTATGCAGCTGAAGGAGCAGCTTCATTCTGCAGCTGAGAATAGATCTCCGGCCTGCATTTCTCAGTCAGAGGCCTTTCCGGAAAGGCCTGTGCAGCTGAGAATTGAGCTACCATAGTTCAGTTCTCAGCTGCAGAGGCTTTCCAGAAAGGCCAAACTTCAAAATGCAGGCCAGGGCTCCATTCTCAGCTGCAGAATGAAGCTGCTCCTTCGGCCGCAGAAGAAGTGGGCCAGCGAGGCAAGTGTTGATTCATGGGAGGCCTGGCTGCAATGGTAAGGTCCTTCCCAGTATCCCCGCCCTAGCTTGATTTTTAGGCATGCACCTCGCCCCAAAACTATGGCTTATTTTTAGGGTAGAGCTTATATTAGGCTCACCCTCAAAAATCAAACTAGGACTTATTTTCATGGTAGGTCTTACTTTCGGGGAAACATGGTACGTTGCTCAGTTTCCCTGCCTTGTGCATTAGGATTGCAATTGTCTTGAAACAATCCCACATAGATTCATCTCCCCAGCAATTTGAACATGTGAAACACTTGTATAATTTTATGCAGTGCTTTTTTTCTATGAGAAAACGGAGTTCCGGCACCTTTTTTGGATGGAACCTTGTAGGGTAGGCAAGGCGGATTGTATGATGTTTGAGTTCCGTAACTTTTTTTTTTTTTTTTAGAAAAAAAGCACTGATCTTATTTATATTCTGTGTGTACTGGTCATAGACCACACTCCAAAAATGTACAGGAACAGGACAGAAAATAGTATTATTACTATTACAGCATGCTAACATCTCTCTTCTTTTGTTCCCATTCAGATATAAATGGTCACTGTCTGCAGTGAATATTGTTTCTGTTCATGGAGTTAGTTTGCTAATTAAGGTTCTTATTTTCCAAGTCCTATCAATGATGAGCCTTTATAAGGAAGTGAAGGTCTTCATTGCAAACAGTCAGCATCATGAGTGGGGCAAGCCAGTATGTGGAATCCTATTCTCTATTCTCTAGTTGGGTAATGAAACATCTGTAAGCAAATCACTAAGCTCAGACAGCATCCGAGACTCCACAGATCAACCCTGAGCTATATAGATTCTCTTCTCTCAGGCCCAGTATGCTTTTCTCCATTGACATATGATTCAACACATTTCTAAATAAAATGTGACTTCTCCCCATTAAGAGATAAAAAGGTAAGGGAAGAAGCTTCTTCCTTTTCTTTTGAGTAAATATGGTACCGTATTTTTCCGTGTATAAGACGCTATTTTTTTCCCTGCAAACACCCTGTTCAAAAATCAGGTGCGTCTTATACACCGAAAAATAATGGTAACCTCCACAGCCCAGGGCATGCCTGTGTGGGCTGCCATGCTGCCTGGTGCAGGTATTAAGCCCCTGTGGGCTTGCCACTAACGGGAGGGGGGAGGGGCAAGATTGTCGGCCAGCTGAACTTCCGAATTGCTGGCTCAGCTGTTCGATGCTCTGCTTAACAGCTGATTGGCGCGGAGAAACTCGCCTGCCAGAGCATCTTATATAAGGGTGCGTCTTATAGATGGTAAAATACAGTATCTTGCATTCATTTTCATTGCTAGCTGCATCAAGTGATGGAGAAAGCACTAGAACACTGGGATTGAAATATACGTATAAATATACCAATTTAGTTTACTGTTAAATTATTTTCACAAATTTCTTAATGTTTTATTTTTTTAATTTTCATACTTTTGTTGCCTTTAAAGGCAAAAAGTAAAGAGATAGTTTTCGTATCTGTAATTCAATATCTAAATATTATTTTAAATAAAAATAATAAAATTTGAAGAAACCAATCCTTAATCCTTCAAAGTGTATTTATAGTTATTTGTGTGCATGCATGCTACATAATCGAAATCTTCGTAATAATAATGTTCTTCAAAATAATGAAGAATAGGAAAGTCTCTTTATTCTTCTTTTAGCAGCTTCCCTGGTTCTTGGATATTTTTACCAGTTTATCCAGCAGTACATATGGTAAGGGAGAAAGAGAAGCTTCTGATAGAATAGAATTCTTCATTAATGTTCAGGTTTCTTATAATTTTCCCTAAAGTAATCTCCTTTAAATTGTTGTATTACATTAGTGACAGAAGTAGGACAGCAATCTTTGGATTTATGAATTACTTTAGCTTAGCCTAAATGAAAATGTATGAACTTCTCTGACATATATTAATAAGAGATTGAGAATATTCTGAATGACTTCTGCAAAAAGCCAGAATGTAAAAGGTTTTTGGAATAGAATATCTTAAAACTGTGATGCTAACAGTGCAAATATTAATTTAGGGAAAATTGAAATTCTTGGAATTCTAATAATAGTGTTATCAGTCTAGGCATTTGTTGTTGCATTTATGCTAACTCTTGTAACATGTGGAAGTCTAATACATTCAAACCATTGAGAAATGTATAAACAGTCAAGTTTAAATTAATAGCATACTGTATGTTATTTTCTTAACCCCTGATGAGTTACTGAAACTCTTCCTTTCTCCCGTAAAGGGAAGATTAGAGCTTAAATTGTGTGTGTGGTGGCGTACTTTTTGAAAATATTTCTCGTAAAAGGATTTGTGGTAATTGCAGTTTTGGAACAATGGATTGAGTTACATAATATGAATTGTAATATTTGAGATTGCAATAATTTAATTCCTAGATATTTAAATATAGGTTAATACTTTTATAGTTAATGTCAGACATCTTAGTGTAATGATATGATATCTGTCAATGAAGTAATTCTGCTCCTTGCAGTTTTAGAAATTAGGTTAATTTCATAAATAAAAAATACCAAGAATATTTGCATGGGCTGCAAATAAGTGATGTCAGGAATCTGTTTGTGGAGAAATAGGCTTAGTCTGAATCCTAAACTTTACATATGTTTCTCCTGAATATATATGATAGTAAAATAACTGTTATACATTAAAATGCTCCCAATAAATTCTTCATCGTCAAATATAAAGTGTCCCTATCACCTTTTAACTCTGCCTGTATTGTTGCAGGGGAATCCATAATATGAGGGCAGTTCAGAAATAAGCCTCTGTTTGAGCTGAACCCGCCTAAGCATGTGTAGAGGCAGTGGCGAGACATGGTGCCTGGCGTCCCGTGTGACTGTTTTGCCCCACAGGATGACCGCGTTCTGAGCGCTTCCCTTTCATCCGGGACACCAGGCATCATGTGCTTGCTGCCTCCTTTACACACAGCCAGGCAGGTTTGGCTTCTGGCTAGTTCACCTCACCCAGCCCAAGCTCTCTGTGCAGTGAGGAGAGCATGCCGCTACCTGCTGAAAGCAGGCAGGCTGGGGGCTGGGTGGTATAGTGCAGGTAACACGGACTTTCATGCTGCTTGTGGCGTCCCCTCCCCCGGAGCCCACTGATGTGTGAAGTGGGTGAGGGCCATTTGCTGGTCTCCTTCAGGGGAGACCCTTCCCCAGTTGCGTTTTTACCTGTTTTTCTCCCTCATTGCAAATGTCCCTCCCTCGTTGCAAATACCTCATTGCCACTCTGCTCTTAAGGCTGTGAGGCTCTTGTCCAGAAATTCACAGTGGCCTTTCAAGCCATGGCCACCGGCAGCACAGCCTCCAGCCATGCTGGTAGCCTCTCCCCTCCCCTTGTCCCTTCCTGGGCAGGCAGGCAGACAGGCAGAAAGGAAGGAAGGGAAGGAGGGAAAATGAGAGGGAGGGAGGAAAGGAAGGAAGAAACAATGGGAAGGAGGGTGGGAAGGAAGGAAGGGACAATGAGAGGGAAGGAAGGAGGGAAGATACAATGGGAGGAAAGGAAGGAAGGGACAATGAGAGGGAGGGAGGGAAGGAAGGAAGGAAGGAGATTGGAATGAGAGGGAGGAAGGTCTGAGGGAAGTCCTGCCTTAGCACTTGGCCACCAGCAGCCCTGCTGCCCTTTCGCCATCCCTTGCCCCCTCCTCCTGGCCTACCCTGGTGGTCTCCCATCCTATCACGAAGGATGCTTTGGTTACAAAGCCGGGTCTCCTCTCATGGAGAGGAAGTGGGCCTCCTTCTGACCCACGCACTTTGCCCTCCTGCACCCACCATGAGCAACCTTGCCAAGGAGAGTGGGCACATCAGCAGCAGCAGCCTTGACAAGGTAAGCACAGCCAGGTGCCCCCTCAGGGAAGTGGGGCTCGAGTGGGTTGGGCTGCAGGGTCCTAGTGTCCTGGGAGCTTAAGGGCCAGGCTGGGCGCTTGCCTTCCGCTACCCAGGGCTCCGGGCAGCCCATGCCACTGTCTGGAAGTCTCCTATGCAGCCCAAGAGGGATGGTGAGGCTCCTCCAGTGGAGTGTGCCTCTGTAAAAAGTGGCCAGGACAGAAGAAGAAAGATGTGCTCTCCTCATCCGATGTAGGAAATGCAAACGCAGGTTTGCACGCTTCACTAAGGAAGACGTGTGGAGAGACCAATTTAGTTATCTGCACCCCCAGATACTTAATACTGTTGACCACCTCTACAGCTGCATCCTTGATACTGAGTGGAGTATGACTATGCCATCTCTTTCTGAAATCTACAATCTACAAATCTACAATGATGTCCTTTGTTTTATCAACATTTAGAACCAGGTTACTTTTATTGCACCAGTCCACCAGAGACTTCACCTCTTCCCTATAAGCCTCTTCATTGTCATCCCAGATGAGACCCACCACTGCCATGTCATCTGCATACTTCACAGTATATTCGTAGCAGATTTGGCACAGCAGTCGTGGGTCATCAAGGTGAACAGTAGCGGATTCAGGACACAGCCCTGTGGAGAATCTGTACTCAAGGAGATGGAATTGGAAACTTTCTTTCCAGCTTGCACAACCTGGGGCCTATCAATAAGGAAATCAAGTATCCAATTACATAAAGGAGTTTTAAAACCTAATAGGCCCAGTTTGTTCACTAGATGCTGAGGGATGATTGTGTTGAATGCTGAACTAAAATCCACAAACAGCATTCTCACATGAGTATTCTTTCCCTTCAGGTGCGCCAAGCTAAGATGTAGTACACAGGAAAGTGCATCTTCTACAGAGTGGGTTTTCCAATAGGCAAACTAATGAGTCAAATGTAGGGGGAAGGCATGAAACCATGTAGTCTATTACCAGTCTCTCAAAACACTTCATCATAATGGAAGTGAGTACAACTGGATGGTAATCATTAAGGCATGTGATTTTAGTTTTGGGGGGCATTGGTAGAATGAGTGCAGTCTTAAAACATGATGGAACCATGGCCTGATGCAATGAGAAACTGAAGATGTCTGTGAGAACAGTGGCCAGCTGGTCAGCACACTCCTTAGGTACTCATCTAGGGATATTATCAGGACCCACAGCTTTCCGAGTGTTGACTTTCCGCAGGACCTTCTGAACAGCAGTTGTATCAAACCTGAGCATCTGCTCATCAGGGAGGGGAACAACCTTGCTGGAACATTGTTTGTGGCCTCAAGCCATCCAAAAAACATATTTAGCTTGTTTAGAGAGTCTGTGTCACCCTTACATGTCAGTTAAGCTGCTTTATAATCAGTAATTACCTGAATGCCTTGCCACATATCTCTCAGGCCCATAGGATCTTGAAAGAAATTCTGCACTTTCTGACTATAGGCCCGCTTTGCTGATTTTATAGCACGCCTCAAATCAGCTCTTGCTATTCTAAGTGCTGCCGCATCACCTGATTTGAAAGCTGTGTGTCTCACCTTCAACATTGCGCGGACCTCCTGTGACATCCAAGGTTTCTCATTTGCTCACATGATAATAGACTTAAGGACACGGACATCCTCCATACACTTTTGGATATAAGCAGATATAGTAGAAGCATACTCGTTCACATCAGTATGTTGTCCATTCGTTGCAGCACCTTGAAATATGTTCCAATTTGTGCACCCAAAACAGTCTCCCAGGTGGGAGATTTTTTTTTGCAGAAGAAATTTCAAACCTTGTAAGACGTTATGACAAGTGCCTCAATTTGAATGGCGATTATGTCGAAAAGTAATGTAATGTTGTAGTTTTCTAATGTGTATAATAGAAGTTCTGTATCTGTGAGTGTCTGTCATTGATAACCAAATGGAGGTTTATTTCCTAATTGCCCTGTCATGTCTCCAAAATCAAAAACAAAAAACCCCCTCCACGTGGCTAAATCTTAGTGCTATCATTTTCATCCATGTTAAATGTTCTGGTTGGGGTGTGAGTTAAGTGTGGAAATGGGAGTGATTTGTTTCTCTGAGGTCTCTTGCCCTTGTCTCCATTTTTATTCTTCAAAAGAAACCTTCAATACTGATTACTGCAAATCTGTTGTTTTGCCATCAGGTTTCAGTGGCATTTTTAGGGGTTACCTATCCTGCATATGATTTTTATTTACATTTAAATGTAATACTCTAGGCAGAATCCATTATCCAAGCTTGCTAAATCTGTTTCATAAGGGAGTGAGAGAAGCTATAACAGAGATCAGTTTTCTTTCTTTTTGCCTCTCTCTACTCCTACATTATTATGTTTTTTATCCAGTACTTCTAGTAGTTTTTATTGCTTCCTCTGCAGTGTAGGCGGTCTTCCATGTCATATTTGAACTTTGCCAGAAATTTAAACCTTTTTTGCACAGTAGATCTGTAATTTAAAATTAATGAAAAAGGAAATAGAGGAGCTGTGTGCAGAATTGTGATGCATTTCAGTTTTACCTGAAGAATTATAATGTGCAGCTCTGAGTAAAGAAAAGAAACCAATTTTAAAGTATCTAATGCAGATATATATTATCATAAGCTTGTGAAAAAATAAGCAGACTTATTATTCCACCCATGATTTTTGACAAAAATGTAAGCAAAGATAATATTTCAGATTTTTTGCTTCAAATTTTTTAAATTATGTCCAGCAGCCAAATATTTATCAAATTAAATTAAGCTACAGTTCATTTGCAAAATCAAAAATCTATAACCTGTTATAATGTCATAGCATATTAATTCCATAAATATAATGGTATTTGTAATTTCCCTCTTTGGTTTCTCTGCACAGTAGCTATCTGTTATGATCATAGATTAGGGGTTTTGATAGGGTTTTACAAATCATGGCATATAAAACAGTTGGGTTCTTGCCATAACTTAAAGTTCTCTTCTAATCATTGCAGAGATAGCAATAAGAACTTTTACTGGTCTGCAGTCTTTTTTTGGTGGGGCTAGGCTTATATGTCCATTGGTGGTTACTTTTGAAAGTGCCAAGATTGTGACAGCAAAACTGCGTTGTCTAAAATCAACCTTATTTTTAATTACCTCAACAAGAGGAATGTAGTTAAGTTATGCTCATATTAGGTCAGACATGTCACAAGGCCCGGGGGACCAGATATGGCCCGCAAAGTGGTTTCATGTGGCCTGTGAAGCCATCCTGGAAACAGTGAGGGAACGGCCCCCGTTGCCTTGGCCCTGGCCCAGGCCGGCTGGGAGCCAATGTACAATTTTGTGGTGGCCATCTATGCTGAAACACATTCAGTCTTAGCTCCACAAGGCCGTCTGGAAACAGTGAGGAACCAGCCCCTGCCGCGTCGGCCCCAACCCCTGGGTGCATGCTGGGGAAGTGTCACCCTTTGTGAGGAATGAAGAAATGCACCATCATCTGGAAGTGGCCAGCAAATGGCCCTCGCCTACTTCACATATCTGGCTTGATGGGCTCTGGGGGAGGGGTTTCGGCAGGCAGTGGGGCACTCTCCTCACAGCGCCAAGAGGCTGAGCTGGGCGGCGCAAATCCAAAAAGAAACATGAGGCCGCCCAGCTCCCAGCATGCCTGATTTCAGCAGGCAGCGGGGCACTCTCCTCACAGTGCCAAGAGCTGAGCCAGGTGGCATGAATCTGATGAGAATTGCAATGCTGCCTAGCCCCCAGCCTGCCCAGTTTCAGCAGGCAGCAAGGTGCAAAGTTGGCGAGCTTCGCACCGCCTGGCTCAACCTCTCGGCCCTGTGAGGAGAGCGCCTGCCAAAACCACGCCCACCCAGTAGGCCACACCCACTCCATCCATGCCCACCCAGTTTGCTGCACCAACCCTGGCCACACACCCCCGCCCCCCCCGAGGGCAACCGCAATGCTGATGCGGCCCTCAATGAATGAGTTTGACACCCCTGTATTACGTCTTTGACAGGAAAGTGCTATCAGTTACATGGATTCTTCATTACTGTAACTGAAAGTTCATCCATGAAAAAAATATTTCATAGGGAAACAGCAGCTGATGATGTTTAGTTTATTGACTATATATCTGAAGGGAAGACTTGGAATATTTTATTACCTGTGCTTAAATTGATACATACTGTAATCTCTGATTGGCCATAGTAGACCTTGCAAAGTTTCACTCTTGCAATGAATGATATTCCCCTAAGATGCAGCACATTAGAAATACTATTAGTATTCATAACCTCTCTATTCTTTGTCACAACAGTAGCACAATTCATCTAAATCTTCAGCTTGGCCCAACTGTTCAGAGTATGCCTAGCCTTGCCAGTTTTTCCAGTTGGAAGCATTACAACAATCTTGCTTCTGTTACAGAATCTCACATTGTAATTGGGATAATTTGGTATTGTTAAGAAATACTCTGGCCTGTCTTTCCTAGAAAACTGTTTTGTTTATGGTAGAGCTTCTTTCTCCAGTGCCTTTGATATTGATCAAGACCTGAACACCATAACTAGAATAATTGTTTGTGGTAATGATGTCAAGACTGTCTTAGTTGCAATGTTCTCTGATGTCTGAAATGTTTTACTGGCCTCAACCAGCTCACTGAGTCAGCTCATCTATCCCACTTTGTTTTTCAGTTCACCTGCAGTCTCCTCTCTGAGGATCATGTTGTAGTCAGGGTCCAAATCTCCCTTTGCTCAAAGGAATATATATCATACATGGAGCAGATTATGTCATGGGCTTGGTCTGGAGATCACACAGACTGTTTAAGATTCAGTTGGTGCAGCATCTGTTTTAATTATGCAAATTCCAATGTTGTCATTTTTCCTTAAGATTATTATTACAGATAAAATGTATATGCTTCATTTAGAGATTCTAAACAGTTTACAATTAGTACAGCCATAGTAAAATAATAACAAAAAAATAAAGCCCACATGCAATAGTTGGTATCATCTTCCATTCCTGAAAATTAACACAAGCTCCCTCATAAAAACCCACTGACTCAGAGCTTTGAATTAATAGACTTAGTTCCCCAAAGGTTGTGCAGAACAACATTTTTAAAATTACCCTCATGGAACAACGAAGGAGCTTCTGAATGTTGTTGGAAATATTAACTTCAGAGGCACAATATTCCAAAGAGTGGAGGCCATCACAGAGAAGGCACATTTTCAGATCCTTACCCCATCCATTTCTCAGTATGCCTAGCAACATTGCCTTCTCTGATGCTTGATAGGCAAATAATACATGGAGTAGAAGTTCTCGAAGTATCTTGCACCCAGTCCATGTAGACTTTTATAAATAATCAGCATTTTGAGCTGTGCCCTGTAATAAATTGATAATCAGTAAAATGCTTGCATCAAAGATATATCTTATCTATACTGGCCATCATCTATGGGGTAGGGTGCTGCATTTTGCAGCAACTCTAGGTAATCTTCGACTTACAACAGTTCATCTAATGACCATTACAAGTTACAACGACACTGAAAAAAGTGAGTTATGACCATTTTTCATACTTACAACCATGGTCACATGATCAAAATTCAGATGCTTGGCAACTGACTAATATTTATGATGGTTGCACTGTCCCGGGGTTGTGTGATCACCTTTTGTGACCTTCTGACAAAGTCAGTGGGGAAGCCAGGTTCATTTAACAACCATGTCACTAACTTAATGGCTGCAGCAATTCATTTAACAACTGTGGCAGCAAAGGTCGTAAAATGGGGCAAAATTTACTTAACAAATGTCTCACTTAGCAACAAACATTTTGGGCAGTATTGTGGTGGTAAGTTACCTGGCCTAAAATTCTGCTGTTGTGCTTTCTCTTTCAGAATCATAAATCACTAAGCCTGCCTGTCTGAGAATCAGCATTTCCTTTCTGCAGTATTCAGAACTGAAGAGAAAGGGGGAACCATCTTGCATGTCCTCTGCTGTTGGATGGGGTAAGTTGCTTGCCCAAATCCTAGGCTCTGGGAAATTCAGAGTAGACTATTTAGCTGACATGTAATGAATTCACAATTGATTATTCAACTAACTTTAGTTTACAGGTAGGCCGACAGGTTTTTTTATTTTTTTATTTTAAGCAAGTTGCATGCTCTGTCTTTATTAAAATCAATCATAAAATTGTGTCTGGGAAATCCAATTTTGTTTTTCTTATATATCTTTGTTAGACCAGAGATGTAGCCCATTTAGTTTCCCTGTTCGCTATAAATAATATGCATCATCCAGTTTTCAGATGATTTATAAATACTACTTTTCATGCAACATTTGGCCACATGTAACTCACAAGGGCAGAGGAAGAATTTATGACATACTCATTTTGCATTTCTGCAGTGACTGAAAAGTCCGTCCCCTGTATTCTTGTGCACTTCACTGCATCTTCCTTTTCTGGCCCTCCCTGGTCTCGTACACATGCCCTCCTTCCTTAGGCCTCCCTGCACTTGCATGCACCCATGCCTGCAGCACCTCCTCCCCCAACTATGTACAGCCTAGCCTGTGCCAGCCTTACCAGGGCCTCCCCTACCCCCAACAGTAATTCCACAGCCTTTACTTGGGACTCCCATTGCTTCCTGCTCAATAACCCATGTGTCTTGTGATTATGACATCAGCCAGGGCTGCTTGGATTGCCAGTGCTAAGTGATGCACTCACATGAGTTTGTATTTTTTGACTTCATCACTCAGCAGTAGCAATCTTAGTCATTTCTGCTGTTGTAACTCAAGAACCACCTGCATAGGTTTCATTTCCTTTTGTCATGCTTTCATTCAGTTTGTTTTTCTGTTATTAGTGTAAGATCTCACTGCAAGGGAAATATGTTCTTATCCTGAGAATATCTACAGGTTTAGTGAAAAATATTGGTAAGGGGCCTCTCATTTATAAAGCAGTCCAATTTAGTGTGTGTAACAATATGTACTGCATGAGAGTAGAACTAGGTCTATCTAAAGCTATACTAATAAATAGATCTTTCTTTTCCACTGGTACTCAAATATGTCTATAAAGTGTGTTGGGTAACATCCTCAGTCCTCCTTAGCCATGTGGGTTTAAGGGTTAATTATTCTCCCCCCCCCTTTTGTGCTAGTTTGTTCTAAGTCATTCTTTAGACCAGGAAAGCTAATACAGAACTTCCTTTCTGCTTGTAGCTGGTGTCCAAGCTTATAATACATCCCGTGCATTTCTGATAGGCTATTTGCTTCCTGTCTTGCTTCCTGCTCACCAAGTTTTCATCTTTCTATGCCTCCTTTTGTTCTTTTGTTTGCCTAGAAAATATTGTCTTCCTGTTTAAGTTGAAGTATAAATTTGCCTAGCAATTAAGAGAGGAGCAGTTCCAGGTATATGCGTTTTTAAAATGTATATCTAGATTTATAGTTTAACATATCCAACTTGTGAATTGTTATTTCCACTGATAATGAAAAATTTGGGTCTCAGTTGTTTCATTTCTTCTATGTAGTATACCGTCCTTCTTTCAGTGCTCTACAGAATGTAAAAGTTTTAGTGTTTATTAACTTTTCATGCTTTACTTGTATCTTAACTTTCATTGTCCAATAAAGCTCTATTCATATGGTGCATTTAAGTATTTCGCTAAATACAGTAGCTAAAGTATAAATACATTATACTTTCATTTCATTTCAAATAAGGTATTAAAATGCAGATTTGCTTCAATCAGTGCATGAAAGTGAGATACAGATATTAATTACAAATTATATCAGCATTTAACTTAGTCTCTTCATTTTTTCCTTTCCTGGCACTTTCCAAAATGACAGCAAGGAGAGTGACAGAAAAAAGGCCCTTACATTTTAAAATACACAATGAAAATGTCATTAGTCTTCTGTTGATATAAATTATGTGGCAGTAATCATGACTACAATCCAACTAATATTATCATGGAAAAAAGTGGATAGCATTGACAATGTCAAATGTCCTAAAAACATTTATGTGTACATAGCCTGAAATTGATAATGGCTAAATGTTATATCTGGGCTAATTTAAATCTATAAAAGGCTTAATTTATTTATAAATAGTTTTTGCTTCTGAATAACTATTTAGGATATTCTGTAATGAGTAGGTGAATATTAGTAGATCAGGAACAGAGACATTAATCCTTTGGTATTTGTATTCTGAAAATAAAATATAAAAGTGTTTGATTTTTTAAAAAAGGGAAACAAATTGAAAGATCATATTTATAGAAAAAATAAAAAAGAATTTTAAGATAAAGTTGGAATATCCTGCATCTTTATTAAACTAATGTCTGTGTAAACTAGTAACTTTCTTCTTTTAAATTTTAGTTTCAATTCATAATGTTTAATTCTAGACTCTTAACTCAAAGGATAAAAGGAAATAAGCAAAATTAAATATTTTTAAAACATAATTAAAATTATTCTGAATATAATTTTTGTCAGAAGTACAGATTTAAAACCAAAAGACATTAAATGTCAGATTAAGATTACCATTGTTTCTCATCCCTATATATATTGATAGTGGTTGTTCAGAATTTGGAATCTAACTTCTTTGCTGGTTATTTCTTTATTTATGGCTGGCATATTGAAACCTTATAACTCTGAATAGCATACAAAAATCAACAAGAAACACAAAACATATAGGAAAACAATGGATAACATTAAAGTCAAACTAATACAATAAAATGACCTGTACTAAAATATATTACAACACATATGCTTAAGACTCTGCTCATGATGACACAATACTTAAGGAAAAAGCCAGGCCTTGATTGCCTTTCTAAAGGCCTGTAGGGTCTTCCATGTTCATCATTCATACCTGGACTAAATAGAGTGTTATAATAATTAAATAGTAAACTGGAACAAAGTAGTGGAATAAATGAA
Source organism: Crotalus tigris (assembly GCF_016545835.1). Lineage (NCBI taxonomy): Eukaryota > Metazoa > Chordata > Lepidosauria > Squamata > Viperidae > Crotalus > Crotalus tigris. The sequence goes on along the minus strand of NW_024096464.1, from coordinate 2,382,664 downwards.
TCTGGTAATCTGATAATACTCAATATGAACAATATATTTTAAAAGGGATTTAAAGAAATATTTCAGAAATAATTTCATTATTTAAAAATAATTTCATTATTTTGTATTCATGACATTTTAGACATAGTAATTCTTGAGGCTCTGTACAAAGTAATCCTATATTAAGGCAGAAGTTTATAGAGCAAACCTACACTGCATTCAGAAAGTATTCTGAAGTATTCAGAAAGACCCCCTTCACTTTTGTCAATTTTTTATGCTGCAGCCTGATTTACAGTTATTGAAATTCCATTTTTTCCCTCATTAATCTACACTCAGTACCTCATAATGACAAAATAAAAACAGAATTTTAGAAATGTCTGTAAATTTATTAAAAAGAAAAAAACTTAAATATAACAGCATAACAAAATTGACAGAAGTGAAGGGGGTCTGAATATTTTCTGAATGCACTGTATATAAGAATAGTATTTTCAAGTTTTACAATAAAGTAGTAGATCATGAAGATCTCAGGAAAGGAGAATAAAAAACCCCCAAAATATCAGGAAAGAGGTGAGGAATACTGGCAAAGTTTCACTTTAAAATCACTATAAAAGGAAAATAAGATAGCTCTTATTTGAAAGACAAGAATGTTTATACTGTATAATAAATGATACATAGAGCAAGACAAAAGATGAAAGATGAAAGAAAGTACATTAAATTGGATATTAAGCAATCCACACTTTATTAAGCTTCCGTTCCTATGGATTTCTCTACTCATCAAATCCAGTTGAGAAGTATGTCTCCCAGGATCCTGGAGCGTATTTGGGAATCTTCTAGAATTGTTGCTAGGAAGAAAGGTCACTTAATCCTCTAGCTCCTCTAGTGGTTCTCAATTTTTATTCACCAACCCTTTTAAATACCTTTTGTGGCCACAGACCATGACCACAGGCCATCAAGACTTAACTCAATATTTAATCATAACATTTCTTGAAGCCTTCGTGGACCACCTGTGATGACATTGCTGTCAGGTTGAGAACCATTGTTCTAGCCTAAGCAGTACAGTGGATTGGATTGCAACTAGTTCAGTTAGCAATTCAATAAACATAGTGTTGTCAAAACAGTATAGGAAATATACAATGGTTCATTAATAATATTCTCTCAGTTTTATTAGAATGTTACTATTACTATGTACTGTCTCCTTGCTAATAAAATTCATCAGGTTATTTTTTCTTTTATTAAAAAATTATTCAGGTAGTTTTATATTTTTCTACTGATTTCATACCAAGACCTAATTATCACAGATAGCATTGCCAGGTTTGTTCAGTGGCTTGCAACATAGAAAAAGGCTTCATAAAAATTGTAAAATATTTAAATATTTAAAATAAGCAGAATTTTAGTAAGTAGAAATAAGGGTTAAAACGATAAGGGAAATGTTAACACTGAAATATTAACTAATTCATACATAATACTTAATAATGTAACATTCATTTGTTTAATTTATATGCTGTGGATCTCATGGTGGAAGGGACTCATTTAGTATGTTTAATTTAATTTTATATTGCTTTTTTAAGTAAAATTAGTCATCCTTCCATTTGTGGAAAGCTGCTTATCCAAGAGAGGAATTGTAATGGTAGAAAACATCTTGTTTATTGATGCTTTCCTCCCTGTGCAGCTTCCTAGGCAAACTGCACATAGAATAGTTAGTAGTTAATGCATTGGACAAAGACTGGGGAGACTCTTAGCCAGGTTTGGATGCCCACTGGGGAACTTTGTACATGTCACTCTCTCTTAGATGCACCTATCTCACAGGGCTGTTAGTATGGGAAAAATAATACGTGGGCTATATTTGTCACCTTGAGCTCCTGAATGAAAGGGGAAATATAAATTTAATACCCATTTAAATAGAGGAGATGGGATTGAAAAAATAAGGCAAGATAGGAATGGCTGAAAATTAAAGTTCACTTTAATTCTACTTAGGGAATGCTATTGCAAGTAGCATTTTTTTTTTCACTTTTCAATACATGAAAAATGTGATAGATTACTGTGGCTAAATTTCAGACCAAAATCAGCAGTGTTTTAAAAACTGTACTCTGAAAATTTGAAAAACTTTTGAGAGACATAACAGAAAAACAAAATTGAAAGGGACCTTGAAGGTCTCCTTGTCCAACCCCCTCCTCAAGCAGGAGACCCTATACTATTCCAGACAAATGGCTGTCCAGTCTCCTCTTAAAAACTTCTAGTGATGTAGCACCAACAACCTCTGGAGGCAAGCCTTCCATTGATTAGTTGTTCTTACTGTAAAAAAAAAAAAAAATCTCCTTAGTTCTAGTATATGTCCTTGATATGTTATCCATCTTAGTTTGAATTGATGGAATAATTTACTGCATGAAACTTTTCATGTCAGTACTGATAGCAGAAGTGAAACCAGAATGTTATAAATAATTAATGAGTTTGTCTAAACCCCACCCCACAAAAGATATATAGCTTAAATAAAAAAGGAGATAATTTATTTAATTTCAAATAGATATCAGTATCTGCTTAATATGACTGAGATTGGGAAATTGGGAAATAAAATTAAACATTGTTTTTAAAATCCCCTTCAGAGTTTTGTTTTGCAGTATAAAGTTTAGATGAAACTTAAATTTAGATATCTCAAAATGTAGTTTCATTGTCCCTGAGAAGAATGAATACCTCAGTTATGCCTTCTGAAATATCACTTCTCCCTGTGCTTGAGGGCTGCATCAGCATTGTGGTATCCCTCAGGGGGCCGGGTGGGTGCGGCCTCCTGGGTGGGCATGGATGGAGTGGGTATGGCCTACTGGGTGGGCATGACCAGCTCTATATTGTTCGCGTCAAAGGTGCCTGTGGGGGCCTGGGCAGGAGTGGGACAGATCTGGGGGTCTCTGGCAGAAGGGGGTGGGACTGGGGTAAGCGCCAAGGCATGGCCCATTTCTTCATTCCTCACAAAGGGTGACACCTCCCCAGCATGCAGTCAGGGGGCGGGGCTGACACAACAGGGGCTGGTTCCTCACTGTTTTCAGACAGCCTTGTGGAGCTAAGACTGAATGCGTTTCAGCATAGATGGCCACCACAAAATGGTATATTGGCTCCCAGCCGGCCTGGGCCAAGGCAGTGGGGGCCATTCTCTCACTGTTTCCAGGATGGTTTTGTGGGCCACATGAAACCATTTCGCGCGCCACATCCGGCCCCTGGGCCTTGTGTTTGACATGTCTGCTATAAAGCCACAACAACATTCAATATATTATATATCGGGGGGAAATCTGTCTTAAAAAGTAACTGTCTTAAAAAGATAAAAATGTTTATTATACTGATAAGAGAAATTCAGATGATATTTATAAGTAGAGAAATATTGGAAAAAAGGTCTAGAAGAAATGTAAAGGATATTACTTTGTGTGATTTAACTTATTGTTTATAGAAACTAACAATCGCTCAACATTTTAAAACAGAAAAGTCAAAATAACTTTCCCACCGGTGTAGGAAAATTTAGCATCTGGAAAGAATTGTCTGGGCAGATTAAGTGTTATTGGATACTAGCAATGCTTTAGTTTTCATCTAACATGTTGCGTCAAAGAATTTGTGTACAAGATGTTATTTAAAAAAACATAAATGCATTTTATCTTTTACAACGGTTTAACAAAAATTGTATTTTGATAGACATCTGGTTAGTGACTCATGCAACCTTGGAATTAAAGGAATAGATGTTGATGAAAAGTAGCACCAAAGAACTTTTCTGTGGGGTATCAGCACAAATAGCCTGATCTACTTCCTGGTACTGTACAATTTATATGATCCAGATGCTTATGTAGATATTTTCTCTATTTCCTCTTCTGATAGAGTTCCAGCTCTTTGAAATGTTTTCTGCTAAGAGCTTGTTAATAGTGTTGGGTTGTGTTTTGGTAAACTGAGGTGAAAACAGAAAATCTTTGAAAAATATCTATAAATGGGATACTTACAGAGATTGAATGTCTTGCTTACGGAAGTGGTCTGAGTTAGGAACATTTGTGAAAGCATTGCTTGCTTTAATGCTAACTTCCAAATGGCTCTAATAATCATTTTATATGTCTACACTTTACAAATTAAGATATGGGGAAAACATTTTCCAAAAATACTATGAAGCATATTCTAAAAAAAATAACTGCATTTTATCCTTCATACTGATATGGCAACTAATATTTTCCCCAAGATCTCTGGATTTCCCCAAGGAAATGTGCTCTTAGTTATGCTTGGATCTGTTCATATAAAAAAATAACACAGTCCAGCTCACTTGTAAATTATTCTAAAACGAAAGAATAATTTGACTCTAGGAAAAGTCTCCAACTGCTAAGAAGTGAGGAATTGGTTTAAGCCAGTTCTGGATAAATAACTTCAGTCTGTATATCTGGCTGCAGTTAACTGGCTTGGGACTTTGCCAGTGGGGGAACGTCTGTCTGTACATCACTTTCTGTATATATGCTGAACATCAGTTATGTATTCTTTTTAACACATAAGAAAAAAATACTGTATACCCAAAGCCTACATAGTCTTAAAGCTTCATACATAGTTTATACATTGATTTGAACTGTTTGAAAAAATTATCTGACTCCTCCTCCTCCATTCCCCTTTGAATTCTTGGAAAGTAGTACAATGAAATGATAAAAAAGCTTGCATTTAAGGAAAGAGCATTTAAACAAACACACAATCTGAATAAAAGCATTCCCAAAAGGGACTTCAGAGGCAGTTTTTAGGATCTGTTGAAATCAGATCCTTATGTCATTAACAGTTGGGATGCTATTCCAGAGAACCAGCACTGCAACAAAGGGCCCTGGGTCCATTTAGATGACACTGTTTAATTAATGGAACTCAAGCATGTCAACCCTATCTAATGGTTACCGGATGACAGAAACTACAAAAGACAGATAGCCCCTCAGGTAGCCAAGCTCTATGCTATGAAATGGTTTATAGGGAAACTTCATCTGGAAGCCACCTGGTAACCAGTGCTACTCACAAAGCAAAGTTATTATTGGAAGTATAGTCAGAAATAGGGACCATTTGGACCTCTTCCTTCAAGTTGATAGGCAGGGTTTCCTTGCTTTTTTCTCTCTCCTTTCTTGTTCTCATTTTGAGTATGATTAAGTTTCGTAGAATGTGGATGATAGATGAACAAATAATACATTTTCCCCAATCAAGAAAAAAAAAATTTTCATCTTTGGTGCTCTGTTTCAAGCCAGCAAATCAAAACCTTTCTTAGTTATCTTTGGTGAAACAGTAGAGGTGGAATTAGTTGTAGCACTGTAAAAATGAGGTTGCATGGAGGAAATGAAAGATAATTTCTATTTATTCTGGCTTCTTATTGTGTGGTTAGAAGAAAACCCAAAGCCTATCTAATATCTTTTGAAAGATTTATTTCTGAAATTATTCTTAGTTAACAGTAATTAATCTACGTGTGTAGTGTGTATATGTATAAAAGTAAAGCTTTTGGAATAGATGTAACTTTGAAAATGGAATATTAATTCCATTTTAGATCATTAGTTTTGTTAAGATACCATTTCCTGTAATCAAAATAATTTATATGTATCCCTTAGAGCAATATTAATTTATTTAGTTTTTGAGATAAATATCTATCTGTATTAGAAATGAAAGTGAGCATTAAATCAAAAGGAAATCAGAGGAGTGCAACCCATCACATTTAAAATATATTTGTCAATTTAGGATTCTCAGTTGCTCCTAGATCTGAGCCTTGTGACATTTTTATTTTCTCTTCTACATTTTAAAATAGCACTAAGTTGACTGATGGATATTTCTAGTAGATTAAAAGCCATCTGGGTTTCAGTACATTCCAATTGATTCATTAATCTGCAAAATATCATTTACGTGAATCTGTTAGTACTTATCCCATCTGCTATTTTGTTGTTCACTTCTGAGTCTTTGAACAAAACAGAAAATTAAATATTTTAGGGTATAGTGCTGAACTCTTCTATTTGGAAGGAACCTTTGTGTTTGATCAAGAGTATTTGTTTTAACTATAGCACTGTTTCCCATTTTTCTTTCTATGGTGACTTCTAAAACAAAGGCTCACGAAAGCATAAAAATGCATAAAAGCCCAATATCTATTAACATAACCAAGTTTTAAATGTGAAGAAGAACATCTTCATAGCTGCCTCTCCAAATCTGTATTGAAACCTTCTGTGTAAAAACAATAATATACATTTAATTGTGTGGCACTGATAGTCCTAGGGGATATATTTCATACGGACTTTTCTATCTACAGACACAAAATGCAGAATCAAAGGTAAAGCCTTTGAAACTGTGTTAACGAGAAACAGCAAATACATGAACAGCAAATTTAACAAATAATTAAGGGCAAATTTCTGTAAAATGAAAACCCATTTTTTTCCTTCCAGGATGAGGAAGAACATTCTCTGCCAAGTTCTAATGAGCAGTTTATTATTTTTCCTGGGGGAACAGAAGATTGATAGGGTGTTCTAACCAATGTCATATTTATTAAATATTAAAAGAAATCTGCATTTCTGTTCACATAGAACTTATGCATTCTGTACACCTTCTAATAAATTTCCTCTGAAATGTGACTTTTGTATGCAAATTTTTTTAGAAAATGATTGAGCCAAGAAATATTTTGAACTATAAGTTAGTAAATTATATGTCTACAGGTAGTCCTTGACTTACAACAGTTTATTTAGTGACCATTCAAAGTTACAACGACACTGAAAGAAGTGGCTTATGACAGTTTTTCACAGTTAACGACCTTTGCAGCATCCCTATGATCACATGATCAAAATTCAGATGCTTGGCAACTGGTTTGTATTTATGACCGTTGCTGTGTCCCAAGGTCATGTGACCACCTTTTGTGAACTTTTGACAAGCAAAGTCAATGGGGAAGCCAGATTCACTTAACAGCCGGGTAATTGATTTATCAACTGCAATGATTCACTTAATAACTGAGGTAAGAAAGGTTGTAAAATGGGGCAAAAACACCTAACAAATATTTCACTTAACAACAGAAGTTTGGGGCTCAATTGTCTATTAAGATTCTCAGTCATCCAGGTCTTGATTGTCCCAAAGGTGCTTTTTCAAGAGGTAACTGGATTTTCTTATTTTTCTGTGAAGACTTTGAAAACAACTACTTCATAAACGCTTGGAACAGTATAGGAGAACAAACCCATCAGGACAAGATTCAGCAGTCCATCTGCATTTAAAAGACAAAGGCCACTCTTGAAAACAGTAACGTCCACATTTTGGACAGAGAGGACTGCTGGTTTGAAAGAAGGGTCAAAGAGGCCATCTATGTCAAAATGGAACAGCCCTCTCTCAACAGAGGGGGAGGGATATGACATCATCTATCTCCAGTCTACAACACAGTCCTTTCAGTAGTTCCATGAATGTTCCAACCCATCTGCACTACTCACATGACCTTGAGGACACAGATAAACTTCCAAGTGGCCTCAATGACTCTCTAAAAGAATGCAAATGATCAGCTGTCTGCAAGGAATATAAATCCTTCCATTCCCTACCATCCAGTCAGAGTTGAAGAAGCTTCTTGGATGAGAAGTGAAACATCATCAAAGAAAAACAAGAAAGTACAGTTGCCTTTTGGGCTCAATTTTGATCATAAGTCAAGCATTGCCTATATTTAAATTAATTTCTTTATTATATACCGTAAATGCCGGCGTATAAGACGACTTCTGCGAGCGCTGAAATCGGCGCCAAAGACGGGGGTCGTCTTATACGCCGAGTCGTCTTATACGCCGGAAATACTGGTAGTTTCCGGCGTATAAGACGACGTTCTAGGAATGCGGCCCAGCTATAAAGACGGGGGTCGTCTTATACGCCAGGTCGCCTTGTACGCCGGCATTTACGGTATGCTTTAAAAATGTGTAGATATCAATTGTGTTTTTTAAAAGTTTGAATTTTATAAAAGTAGCAAGAATTGCTGAAACAATAACATTTTCAAATAGGAAGGTGGTACATTTAATAATGAAGTTTGTAACAGCCTTCCCTTGTGTATTACAATATTAACACTTTTAGAAAACTGTAGCAATTATTGTCAGCCATTACAAAAGAACCCAAAACAAAACAGCTATAATATTTATTATTTACTGTACAGATATTTAGTGTGTCATGAAATGGAAGCATTGTTGCACATAAGCTTGCTGTATTTTGAAATGCAATTGTAGGACAAATATTTGATCCAAGAGCCAATAGGAAAAGAAGAAATGTTTTCTAATACAACCAAAACCTTTACTGTATATTGGATTAAAATAACTGGCTGAAGTAATGCTGTTATTTTATAATTTTGTATTGCATTTTTAACCTATATTAAAGGCTTATTATTAGAAATATACCTCAGATTAATGATATTTGATAGATGTACATATAATACATCTTTCATTTAGTTGGTACGTGATCCCTAAGTCCTGAGCCCTCAAAACAAGAAAAGTAAAATAAAAATGATAGCTTTTTAAAAATCCATGTCACATATAAAACTGACACCTCATCAAGTGTTCAATGGGTGTAGCTTAATATTAGAATGATTTAGAAAGCCAAATTTATAATATTTTCTTATAATCTAAGCTGTACAAATGCAAGAGAAGGGCTTCTTTTAATATTATAAAGGTGCCTAAAACAGAATGTACAAACCCCACTAGTTTAAAATAAATAAAATAATGACAGGCTTATGATCTTCTTTGTTTCTTTCCCTCATACCTATATAAATGATTGCAGGAGAGATAAATAATACTATTTGTTTATTCCAGACAACAAGATTAGGTAAGATGCAGGCTCAAATGCATGTGTAAAATTCGGCTAATATTAGAAGGTTGACTACTTTCATTTTGATCTGCAGATCATTCATTGTAGAATAATGCCATAATTCTGTTTTTCAAGATTGTACATAATGTTATTACACATATTTTGAGAAAGGCCAAAAATCTATTGCAAACAGTTGTTGATTTTAACATTTGCATCTTGACAAAACAAACTTCATACTGTGTCTTAAAATTATTTTTTCTCAATGTATATCAGATAAATATGAAAATTTCCAGTCTGCTGAATTGTAGTTTAACATTTTCCTCAGACTGAAGCATATATAATCACAAGACAAGATCTATTTCCATACTGTGATTAAAAATTATTGTTTGATACAGAGCATTAACCATAGATTTCTTTGAGGTTTAATTGAATTTCTTCAGTTACCCTGTCTGGGTAATTGAGATGCTACACCAGATGAAGTGCTGTGTTAATTCCTTTAAAAGGAGTTCGGAGGATATTGTAATAGCATCAAGCAATAAGACTAAGGGATCTTTAATAACTAAATTTGCTGTGCTGACACAACAACTACAGCTGCATTTTTCTCTTTATCACATTACTTCAGAGTAAACTGAACTTTATTTTTGTACAGTATTTTATACTGTTGCATATAATTTTTTATATAAAAGGAATACTTAGATACAAATAAATATATAGCTCATTCCATATATTTAGAGTGATTCATATGTAGTTATCATGGTAGTCCTTAACCCGTAAGGGTAGTATTATCATCATATTCATATAGAATGTTGCTCTAAGAGGTGAGTTTCTGCAAGATTTTATATATTAGAAGATTCTGTAGCTAATTGTATTGGAATGTTCTGCATATATTGTAAGCTTAAACCTATTTCTGTAATAAAGCACTTGAAAGGAGGAAGAGCTAGAAGCAAAATCCAGTCATCTGAAAGCAACCGTTGTATTATTTTCTGTTTTAATTGGTTATGTTCCATCAAGTCTTATTAATTCTTAGCAACTACATAGATATTTTTTGTTAAAGACAGTTTGTCCCAAACTTGATCTTTCAGGTCTTCCAATGATTACTAATAATGGAGCTTAGGTGATACCAGAATAGCCACATGCAATTATTGACGTTCATATCATCTGCCCCATCAGGCATGAGTCTATTCTTTATTGAAGTCGTTGTATCTGCCATGTGATAAAAAGTGTCAATCCAAAAAATGTGGTATAGTGATTAGGATTTTGAACTAGAAGCAGGGAGATCCAAAACACACTCATGTCTACCTTACAGGATTACTGCATAGCTAAAATTGAATGGAGAATTATAAGCATCATGAGGGTTATGAAATCTGAATATAGATCTTACAAATAAACAAAATAATTATATTATTTTAGTACTTAGAAAATAAAAATGGAAGGTTTTTTGTTTTAAAAATGGTTCATTTTACTGAATTGAAATATTGGATGTTAGAATTTAAATTAGCTCCAATCTTATTGGTTTGAACAGGTTGTCTCTATTCTCAGCAAGTGAGTCTCTGTATGTTTTACGAGTCAGTTTAGTATTAATGCAGAATGTTTGCTCTTAAAGTTCTTTTATTCTTGACCTTCAAGTTACTTCATGCTTATGAAGGCAATATATTTTGTACTTATATGTGCACTAAATATAGTATGCAATTAGATCCAATTAGATGGAAATACATTAGCTTCAATAGAATAGGGAGGAACACTTTCTCTTTCCTACTGCCCTCTGCCCCCATGTTCTAGAGGATTGGGAGACCTTCTAGGGGAGATTTAGAATACTGTATAACAGTGAATTGTATTAGTGTATTTAATGAAAACAAAACCTGGTTTTTAGTTTTGCTTGATTTTCTATTGCAGATACATATGATTACTCGAGAACACTGCAAAGATTTGAGTTATGCAATCTTCTTTGTTCAAAATCTTCATTAAGCAAAGACTTGTAGATCTGCCAAGTAGTTGTCTATAGATATATAAGTTAATTAAGTATTACATTATTGTTCTAACTGTTAGATAGGCTGGCTTTTAAATGCTGTTCTTTAGTCATTATTTGGCTCCAGTGTGGTACCCTGTAAGAGTTTATATTCTCTTGCCCAGAATGAATAGCACACCACTAATTGTTTTAGTAACATAATAGATGTGTTGCAATTAATTCAGAGTTTGTTCTATTTACACTTCCTTCTGCATTATTTTGAACCCCTGGATATATTTGTATATCTTGCTCAATCATTAAATAAGTCAAAATATCTCCCCTTCTTCTGATCTACGTTGCTAACTCATTAGATCACAATTTCACCTTTCAGGTTCAGGATGCTCTACTTCAGCGGTTCTCAACTTATGGGTCGCGACCCCATTTGGGGTCGAACGACCATTTTACGGGGGTCACCAAACAATGCGATCCGCCATTTTTCCCCTTCAGGGGGCGGCGCCGCGCATGTGCGGCACGTCCGTGTGACCAGGGGTCACCGTATAAAAAGGTTGAGAACCGCTGCTCTACTTGGATTTGTGCAGCATATATAGCTTATTCTCTGGTCTGTCCACATTTGATCATAATTCTAAACCAGATTTAATATCCTGGCCACCTAAAACAGTGTTTTTGTTTCTTAGATTCTAATCACTTACTCTATCAATAGGTTTGGATCCCACCAAGGTAGAAATGAAAATCTCACCTTTTCTATATATATGAAATCTGTTGCTATATTTATTGGTTACAATAAGTTTTTAAAAAGATTATAATTGCAACAGGATTGTTGACAACTATATTTATTGCTATAAGTGCAATATGGAATAAGATACAATCTAATCACCAGGAAATATATAAAAATTCAGACTTGGTAGTGAGAGATCTATGAGTGCACTAGAGGGGGAAAAAAAAGAGTATTTCTCCCAGTAACAGATTGCAGTGAAGCATGTGATTGATTCAGTCAAAATAAAATCTCTGTACAAACAATAACTAATAACTACCCAAATCCTGCACTACTGCAATCAGCAGAAACACCATTCCTATGTATGTTTGCCAATTACTCCCAAAAATAAGCTTCATTTTGTCCACTTCATCCCTGCCATGCCTACTTTTGTAGATTTCAGTTATGTCCCATTTCCTTTGCTTCCTATCTTCACTAAAAAGCCCCAAATGCCACAACTTTTCTTCTTAGGGAAGCTGCTTCTTGATTATCTTAAGTGCCTCCCTCAAAGCCTCTTTTAGCTCCACTTTACTTTTTTTTAAGGTGCATGCACTCTTCCAGATGCAGTTGCATCATTTATTTATATAAGGAAATTATTATATTGATATCTCTACTTTCAGTATTGTTTCTTATTATCCCTAAAGTGCTCTTTTCTTTTTGTGCAGTAAGTGCATCCTGTTTTGGCGTCTTAATTGAATTGTTCATCATTACTATTTTTACTCACAGCTAGTTTTGAGCTCATTGTTTTGTATCAGTACTTAGGAATATTTTTGTCAGTATGCATTACTTTAATTTGCTCACATTGAGTGATACCCTCCATTTTGATGCCCATTCCCTTAATATGCAGAAACCTTTTTGGAGCTCATTGTAGTCCTTTATTGTTTTTAACACTCTGAAAAATGTTATAGTCATCAGCAAATTTGACTACTCTGCAAGTCATACACAATTCCAGATCATATATCATATACCATCATATGATCATATATAAATACGTTAAAAAGCCCCAGTTCTAGGATAGAAACTGGGGAAGAGCACAAATTACATTCTTCACTGCAGAGCAAAAACTGGCATTAAAAGTCTGGCAAATACATTTTGAGTCCCCTTCTAAGTTGTGGTAAGGAGAGAGAGCTTGCTTAAACTTGTGTAAATTACTTTGGCCCCCACTATGGAGAGAGTTAAATAGTTTTTAATTCTCAAATGGATCTTTTTGGGAATCTACAAAGGTGCCAATAACTTTATAGATTCCAACAAATGTTGCTGGTACAGTGTGGGATAAACTGTTGAATTGTATTCAGAAGGTAACCAGAAAGCAGTAAAGGAGTTTTAATCTAACAGTAATGCAAGACAGAAGAAATCCCATTCACTGCTAGTGTTTTTATAACAGGTTCATTAGAGTATATACATGGATAAAAATAAAAGTCTAATGTAAACTAAGGAAAATATAAAAAGAAGAGAAAATAAAAAAGTACAAAGAGATAGAAGTAAATAAAAAATAAAAAATGTATAAAAGATGACATCTCCTCCTTGCATAAACAATTTCAGTAACTTAATATCCTCTCTAGTATTTCAGTAAAAAAATTCTCCCTTATCAATAATCAAATTATAAAAAACTAATCAGCAAAAGTCTATTAAGAACTACCAAAAAAGAGTAACATACATATATTTAACCTTAAATAAATTTAATTTGTAATTAATTTATCGTTTTCTCTAAGAAATACAACAAAAGTAATCTCTTCCCCACTTATAAACAGATCTTTAAAATGTCATCATTCCTGCTCTAAAAGAAAACCTCTTAATAATAGCTATCAGAAACTACAACATATAAATTAATCCTGAGTCCACTTGAAATTCCTTCTCTTTGCTTTTCTTGATCATTAATCTTGTCAAGTAATGTCCCATAAGTTGATTTCTTGTCATTTTCTTTTTGTCTCTTCTCTGGAACAGCTTCATTAGTTTAACATATTCCTTTTGTAGATCCAAAATAAGATTTTCCAATTCACTCTTCTGATTTATTATTTGTATAATCCCTTTAATAATTAAGTCATCAGCTGGTTTCATTTGTAAATCTTTTTCCATGTCACTTCTTGCATTCTTGCATTTTAAAGTGTATTTTCAGATTCATAGCATATATTTCCATATCACTTTTATAAACTGGCATTTTAAAAACAAACAAACAAAAACACCCAAATCCACATTCAAATCAGGCTGTTTTGTTCAATAAAACTTATTGTCTTTGTATCTGTTCTGTTATAATATCTGACACTCTTGTACATAATTTCTGAATATGTTGTTCCCAGACTGCTAATTTCTTCTATAGTCAAATAGCATTGTTCTGTTGCAGTAATGGGTCTCTTCTCCTTTAATTGTAATCCTTAGCTCTTTCTTATTCCATCTAGCCAATCTTCAAAATCTTTTTCTTATCATCTGTTTACTTTCCAATCATGGAGGATTTCTCGCAATTTCTTTCAAAATCTTTATATTTTCTTTATAATTTTTTTAAATAACCCACAGGAAATGTTCTTTTAAGTCCATCAGCTTAACTTTCCAAAATCTAGTTCCCCTTTTGCTCTTAATTTTTGTTTCCAAAAATTTATTTTTCTTTTTAATCCTTAAACATGCATAAACTTTTTTTTAATGGAGATTTTCCTGGGGTAATAAAACTTGCCTTTTGGAAGGTTCTTAACATCTGGAAAATCATTAATAAGCAACTTCCTAAACTGGTTAACAGAGGAAGTAGCCGGACTCTCAAACTCTTTGGAAATCACTACTTTATGATCTCTTCTCAAGAAGGCTCTACATGGAGCAAACTTGTGGATGATCCTTGTCCTCTCCATCAAAGAGAAATTCCTAGGAGCTGATTCATTCACACGGGGTTCCTCTCTTTTGTCACAGTCTTTGTTTCTGCAATAATGGACCTGTTTTCTGTCCACTCTTGCTGTCCCCAGAAATCCCATTCTTGTGTTGATGCATTTTGAGATGGCTGCAATTTTCAGTGGTAACCCTCCAAAGAATATATTGCAATAATTCAGCTGTGATCAAAATTCTCTCTCTTTGCATAGAAATATACTTGCTTTAACAGCCACTGATAAAAGTTCTTTTATCTATATGCTGACTCCGTAAACTGCTTAGAGAGAGCTATAAAGCACTGTGAAGCAGTATATAACTTTAAGTGCTATTGCTATCGCTATCATCAATATATTTATGACAGCAGGGCAATTCAGTAACGATAAACCGTAAACCGAAGCTTACTAACCGTCTATTTTAAAGAATAACCCAGCTCTCTGTTAGACTCCCTATCCACCCAGTAGGGTGCAACGCAGTTGTTTCTGCTTCTTTGGTATAAATGTATGTATTCCCTGAGGTGGCTGCTCAGTTTGGCAATAGTAAAGATATAAGGACAAACAAGTAACTAAAAAAGAAGTCCTGAGAACTATTGTTTAAATTCACATACTCAACAAATCATGCTTAAGGCAGAAAACCACTTCTTTCTCCCCTTTGTTCATCTGTAGCTGGCCAGTTGCGTTTGATAATGTTAGAGACCCCATTGAGATAAGCAGCCTCTTGGGATGGGCTATGAGGCGTTACTAACCATGTTCCATTGAGCAGTTGCGTGATGTTTCTCCTCATGTTGAGTAAGACTAACTGCTGAGTTTTATCAGGTGTTCTACTGACTCCCCCCTCAGCAGCAGTGATGATGTCCATTATTTCTTTATGCTTTGTGCATTGGAGCTTTGTGTGGCCAACACACATGATGAAACTTAGTGCATTCTGATATAATCCCATATATTTCCTGGAGAAGGCCTAAGAGATGTACTGGAAAGCAGACAGTGTATCATTTGTCAGGCATTCACAATAGTTTTCTTGGGAATATAGCCATTGACTGTTGCCCCATTGTTGTCATAAAAATATAGCAGTTGCTTTTCTCTGAAAATTCTCTTGACATTTATTTCATTCATTTCAGATGCCTTCTTTTTATAGATAGGTATTTAGTTGCCAAATAGCATTTGTTTCTCTGCTAAAGAAAAGTACAGTTTGACAGATGGTATATCTTAAATGAGAATTCTGATCAATGAAATAGTCTTGTGATACTTTAAGCACATATTTGTTAAGTTTCTCTGATGAAGAACTTGAACGTTGATATGCCGATCATTGATGATTGGTCCAATTAATGAAGTATGATGATTAAGAGAATAGGTATACAAAATACATTACCTTTTACAGCTAAACAGAGTGGCACAATATTCTATAGCTACCATTTGCTCATCTCTGAAGACAAAGAAATTTCTCATGGTCAGGGCTATATTTTCCCTAATTCTTTGCTATAACTATTAGGAACAGTATATACTACCAAAATTAGTAAATATGCTTCATATGCACAATCACACAATTTAGTTTTTCTTAACATAGACTGTAGATTGACTTTGTTATAAATTGGGTATAGGTGCAGAGCAGCATAATCCATAATGAAAACAGAAATGTATAACTTTGTTGTTACTGCAAAATTAAGAATATGCAATTGTTTTATTAGGACTGAAAATTGTCTTTGATTATGAATACTGACTGAGATAATGTTATCCTTGATTTTGGCTAAATAAAGATGGCCAGGACAAAAAAATAAATTTAATTTTAATTAAAGTTATTAATTTTAGTTAAAATATAAATTAAATCGCATTTAGGAACTTCTCAAATAATAAGTGCACCTGCTGTCACATTAAAAAAATAATTTGTTGACCATTTTGAAAGGAGTGACTATATCCAAGTATCTGGGAAGTTATATGAAAGCACGTTCATTTAGTTCCTTTGCTTATTCTCTGTGATGTAGCTCTATAACAGTGGTTCTCAACCTGTGGGTCGGGACCCCATTTGGGGTCGAACGACCATTTCACGGGGGTCGCCAGACAACGCAGTCCTCCATTCCCCCCCCTTTTCCTTAGCTGTGCTACTCCCTTTTATTCTATTGGCTTTTGAAAGCCAATAGAATAGACTCTCTTGAATAGAGTCTAATTCTATTGGCTTTCAAAAGCCAATAGGAATTGTCCAGGCTATCTCTGCCCTGCTGAGCCCGCCAAAAGTCCTATTCTGCAAAAGGTGCTGCACCAGTTGAGTAGTCCTCGACTTACGACTGGTTGAGTAGTCCTCGACTTACGATCGGTTGGGGTCGCGGCATTAAAAAGGTTGAGAACCACTGCTCTATAAAGATAAAGTGCGGTATCACCTAAGAAGAACAAATTTAGCAAGCTCTAGACATCTCCCATATATTTGTAGATATCAGTGGATGGACAAATGTATAAAAACATGTTATTTTTATACATAGTATTAGAATGCATAGTATTAGAATTGAGTGGTATTCTGTCACTTGCATACTTAAGTTGCACCCTTCCCAGCTTCTCTGGCTGTCAGGTAGGATAGGAGAGGCTAGATTTTGGAGAATGTTGATTGTTTTGAGGAAGGACCAGTGCCTCCTGTCTTGAAGGAAGCAGTAGCACACCTCATCTTGGAGATGACTTCTCTCAACCCAGCCGTTTTAGACAACGTTCATCCAGTCTCCAAAGTCTCGCTTTTAGAAAAAGTTGTAGGGAAAATGAATTCCATTCCAAAGGTTCCTAGATGAAATTGATTATCTGGATTCCAACAATCTGATCATGAGGCAGAAATAGCATTGGTTGCTCAGGTTGATTGCCTTTACATGATGTTGATAGGGGACCCATTTCCTTCTTCATCCTTTAGATCCCCCAGTGACATTTGAAATCATCAACCATGGTATCCTGATCCTAATGTTTGTAAACATTGTGAGTAGGAGTTCCATTTTATGGTCATTGCACTTTATCTGAATAAATAATTGCAGGAAATAATCATAGGGAAAAACACTCAAGTATGCAACCGCACCTACAAGGGGTGCCACAGGGCATGGGGGTTCTCCATACTACATGTAACACTCTCATGTAATCATGAGTTACAGTAATAAAACCATGCAGGTCTGAAAACATTTCTCCCCTCCTTTTTTAAAAAAAATTCTCCAGAAAACTAGGAATGACACTATTTCAGAGTAATATAATTTTGAAATTGCTGCTCTGGGATCCTTGTGATTACTTAAAAAGCTCTTTGTGGTGCAGCATCTTTGTGGATATGTCAGGTACCTCTTTTCAAAATAATCACAGCCTGTTCAATCCAGTTGTTTTGAGAAGACTTGCTGAGAGTTTTCTATTTTGGAAGTTATGGTATGAATGAAGTGGCAAGAATGCTCTTCCCCTGAAATTGAACAGCATCTTTTCCTCTCATGGAAAATGGTTAAAACCTCATTATTTCATCAGTAAATACTTGTTAAAATATTGCATACTTATCCCCTTGAGTCGGTTCTCTCCTACTGGCTTTTTTGTAAGGTCTTAAAGTTGTGATTTTTCCACTGGTTTTGGCAATCCAGATATCAGTAGAGCCTGTAATGTAGTTTTGTTGATTGTGTTGACTATTTTTTATAACTTGATTGCTGATTGTATTGTATGTTTTTTATTTTTTTTATATTTATGATTTTATATTGTTCCTTGTTTCTATATAGTCTTAAGTGTAAACTTCCCAGAGCTATGTATTTGAGATGTGCAGTGATATAAATTGAATGAATAAATAAATATATATTAATTCAAGTTTTAATGTGAACTAGGGAACTTTATATAAAGCCTTTTAGATATTGAGTTCTCAGCATTCCTCAACTTTAGGATTATGTTGCTTCATTGTGTCACTGTTGTGTATTTATTTATTAAAGCTACCTCAGTATTTCTTTTGAAGCACAAATGGGGAATATAAATTATCTGAATTGAGGTGCAAATGTTTTTTGGCCTTGTCCTTTAGGTAGTATCCCAGGGGTTACATTCCAGAAAGTGAGACAAGACAGAACCAAATTTTATTATGTTTATATTTAAACTGAATTAATTAAGTGTAATTTGTAAGGACCATCTATATAATTAGAGAGCTGTGATAGTCATAAGGAGTCTGGTAGCATTTTTTTTCAAACTAACACATTTTATTAAAAACATAAGCTTTCATGAACTAAAGCTAACTTCATCACATGTAGGCCTATACCAGGCAACCAAGTGGGCCACGTGCGGCCCTGGACAGCTAGTAATGCAGCCCACAAGATCCCCCCAACATAAAGGAATTTTGTTATCTATACACATTAACTATATAATATATTTTATATATGGCCCAAGACAATCCCTCTTCACTCAGTGCAGCCCAAGCAAGCCAAAAGGTTGCACATGCCTGGGCTAAATTGATGCAGGATTTAAATTGTGATTGGGGAAAGAAAACAAAACAGGGTAGTTACGTTGTTGGAGGTTACATGTGAGACAGCTTACAAGTATATTATCAATTAACAATTACAGTATATTAAATCCCATTGTGTTTAAGACCTTATGGGACAGCCTGAAACCTTTTGATGTACGTGATCTCAGGAACATATCATAAAAAGACATATCACAAAAACAAGTATTTATAATTTCTTTACCTTAATTTGAATATTTTTCCTGTCCATAGGATTTTTCTGTTAGAAATGGGACCCTTAGCACACTCAGGCTCCCAGGCACGTAGCCAGGTCTTCAAGGCTTTACGAAAAGACCAACGTTCTAATCGGAGTCATCCGAATTGTAGTCATCTGAATCGCTGAAGTGAGAATGTCTCAAAGGGCAAATGCTGTGGCAGAAAAGGCATAGTCTAGTCCCCATTCCTTCCCCTTTATGGATTACTGCCTTGTCGTGGCGAAGGGGCTTGTGTAACTCAATGAAGCTATAAGCTATGCCGTGCAGGGCCACCCAAGACGGACAAGTCATAGCATTCCTTATCCTGCCAAACTGGATTGGACAGTCCTGGGAGATGAAAATCTCAAGTAACCCAGCCCCAAGCCATGAAAGCTTTAAAGATGACAATCAGCATATTGAATTGCACCCAGAAATATACTAGCAACCACAAAGGAGTGGTGTTACATGTGTTGAGTACCCAACTTCATTTACTACTTTCTCCTCTATCTTCTGCAGCAGCTGAAGCTTACAAAGGCCTTTCAAAGTAAGCCCCATATACTGCACATTGCAGTAATCCATAGGGGATGTCACAGGAGCATGACTGCCTGCGAGCAGAACTATTCAATCTGGGAATAGGTGCAATTGGCACACAACTCAAAGTGTGCAAGGCCCTCTTAACCTTGGCTGCTACCTGCTCTTTCAGCAGAGCTGTGAGTCCAAGAGGACTCTCAGATTGCACACTAGGTCCATCTGAGGCAATTTCATCCCATCCGGGAACAAAGGTGGAAAAATCTTGACACTGGAAGGCTCAAATACCCACAGCCAGTCAGTCTTGCTTGGGTTGAGCCAAAGCCCACTGCACCCTATCCGGGCCCTTACAATCTACAGCAGTGATTCTCAACCTTTCTAATGCCGTGACCCCATAATACAGTTCCCCATGTTGTGGTGACCCCCAAGTGGGTGTGGCCACCAATAAGAGGGAGTAGGACAGCTTAGGGAAAAGGGAAAAAATGGCGGACAGCATGGTTTGGTGACCCCCGTGAAATGGTCATTCGACCCCAAATGGGGTCCTGACCCACAGGTTGAGAACCACTGATCTACAGGCACTAGGATAGGACATCCATGACATCAACTCAAACCGTTGGATCAGTCTCATGTAGATTTGAAGAAGAAAAAGAGGTTCAAGCCCAGTAGCACTCCACAAAGTAGGAGCTGGCTGGCTGGACTCCTCCTCCCCTATTAACACTGACCAGAACAGACCACAGAGAAGGAGGAAACCGCCACTTCACAGTGCCGCACAAGATAATCCAGCATGATACTATGATCTGTGGTATTGATGACTGCTGAGAGGTCAGGAAAACCAAGGATAGGTACACTACTTCCATTCTGCTTCCACCCAGAAGTCATTTAAGAGTACAATCAATGTGGTCTCAGTCCCATATTCCAGCCTGAATCCTGCTGGATGAAAAATTTCCAAATTAGTTGGGTTGAGTTTCTCTTCCCTGAGGCAGTCTAAACACTTGCCTTTGATATTTTTTAAGAGGAAGTTATTCTTTCTATACAGTAGTGGCCAAAATTGTGGAAACCTTTTGGGAAAAGTGTGCAATAGAAATGCCACCTTTGGTTAAGTTTCCACCAATTTTTCTTCTAATTTCTTTATAACTGTAGCCTTGTTCCACTTAATAATACTATTTTACATCGCTTTCTGGGCAACCAGTCAGCTCTTTGCACCATTACTTTAATTTTATTACGTTTTACAAGCTCACTAAATGAAAGAAAAAAAAACCCAACTAACTTGATAGTGATCACATAACATATTGACAAATGTCCTCCTCTCAGCTTCAATACATGACATCAATAACTGAATCCTACTGTGATCTGATTTGTTCATTGCCAAAACAAAATGACACCTGATTGGCTCTCTAAACACTCATGCTAGAACTAAGGAGAAATTTCCCAACAGTTAGAATAATTAACCAGTGGAACAACCTGCCTCCAGAAGCGGTGAATGCTCCAACACTGGAAGTTTTAAAGAAGAGACTGGACAGCCATTGGTATAGGGTTTCCTGCCTGAGCAGGGGGTTGGACTAGATGACCTCCATGGTCCCTTCCAACTTTATTATTATTATTATTATCGATCATCGCACAGTCAGCCAGATGTTCAGACTGGATTTGGCATTTTGTCTACTTATCGAGTCCTTTCCCAGGACCTGGGATAGGCAGATGTGGATGTTTGATGGTATTACAGGTATCGTCGCAGGATGGAAGCAGTTCTTAGTAAGGCCACCTTTTGCAATTGACTAATGGCAAATTTGTCAATGCCAATGGTGTTCAAGTGGTGCTCCAGTTGTTTTGGGATTATTATTTTGGGATTATTATTATTATTATTATTATTATTATTATTATTATTATTATTATTATTATTGACAATCAGATGAAGGAAAGCTACCTGATATCAACCTAGGCAAGTTGTGCTTCCTTTTTCTGGTTATTTGGCTATAACTTTTCATAGAATACAATACAGATAATTGAACAAAGTATGTTGCATTACATTCTTGATTGAATTATCTTTCCATTGATACATAATTTTATGGCACTACTCCAAAATTAAAAGTGGTGTTATTAGCCATCAAACCTGAAAAATACACTTTTCCCAAAAGATTCCCACAATTTTGGCCACTAGTGTAGATTACAGGTAACCCTTGATTTATCACTGGTCTCTTGACCTACTCAGAGCTATTTCTGACCTGTTTTCAAAATTATACGGCCACACATATCACATGATTACATTTTGGCACTTAACAACCAGCTCACATCACCACAATTTGTGACTTTTTTGCCAATTTCTGGAGTTTATTTTCGATTTCTGGCAAAAAGCAACTACTAAGAAAAATGTATGGATTCACTTAATGACCATGGTGTTCACCTAATGACCATGCTAAAAAGGGTCCTAGCTTTAAATCCAGCCACAGGATGCCTTGCTCTATGACCACAATGATTTATAGCAGTAATTCCAGACTCTATTACGGTCATAAATCAAGGATTACCCGTGTGTGCGCGCGCGCGCGTGTGTGTGTGTGTGTGTGTGTGTGTGTGTGTGTGCTAGTTTCTAAATGCTAAAGCTAAATTTGTTGAGAGGCCACAAAACTATCATAAATACCTCCCTACTACTTACCATTTACATTTTGTTAGTTTATAATTATATATGAGAAATAATTTAGGTTTCTTCATAATCTATTATTATTTCTATATAATAATACAGTCTGTTGAGTGCTGCAAGGCAATATAACACTCCTCTTTTATTCTGTATTCATTTGAATTTTAGTTTAAATCGGAATAAAATCTGAAATAAAATCTAGGCTCATCAACCAGAAGGTTGATTAATTTCACCTTCTGTCAAACACCACATTGCTTAGGCAGCTCACTTGAAATGCAAATCTTGATTTATTTTTAGCAAACAATTAATCTCTCACAGGAGAATGTGGGTGTAATTGTCGAATCTAGCAAAGAACTGCTATTAAGCCAACTGCCGTAGCAGGTGTTTGGTGGAATCTCCTTCAGTTTTTACCAATGAGTGCTAGTTTTTCATTGTTAAAAGAAGCAGAATAAAGTTACTCTTAAAAAATGTGTTTCCTATGTTCTCCTCCTCCTCCCCCCTTATTTTTTGTGTCATTTTGAAGTTGCTCTTTTTACCTTCTGATCTTAAAACATATTGTTTCTTCAAATGCCACCTGAAATGCTCTCTTGATTCTATTTCAGATTTCTTGTTTAAACTAAATAAGTAAGTAAATAACTAGTAATTGAGTTTGATTAAAGAACTTGGGTGACCTATACTAATTTTAAACTTTTCTAGTGTGTCACTGGTAGAACAATCCAGTTACATTGTCTTTTTTATGTTGAAACTGAATTCATTCCTGGCTTCTTAACGTACTTTTGAAAGAGAGTTTTGCATAGCTCATACTTATCTTAAATGTGTATTATGTTTATGTATGCATTAACTATATATAGATTGTTCAGAATTTCATTGGGTTAATGTTCTGAGTCAAAATACTCTGTTTCAGCAGAAAAAGATAAATAAACATCCAATCTCCACAAATAAAACTGCTGCAAGAAATATCACCACTATAAAATTTTGGTCCTGCTATAGAAGTTGTACTTAAACTAAATGTCAATGAGCTCCCCTTGATTTTGTAAGGGGTATCACTGTGTATGCGTGTTTTGCAATAGTGTGTAGCAATTTGTTTTCCTATACCACCATCCATGGTACTTGGAGAAAGCTTATAACCTTTTAGAATCATTTGTATTTGTGCAACGCTATGACTGACACTGTGATCAGAATTTCATCTAACTCCTACTGCTGGATAAAGAGATTTGGGTTAAATAAACGACCCATAAAACAGTGTATTGTGTCACGTGCTGCTGAACATATTGTTGAAAAAAGTATGCGAAGCCCTAGGATAAGCAAACTAATTAAGGGAGTATGTTCCAATCAATAAGATAACTCAGGTTGATGACCCTTCTCTATAAAAATGTATGTTGGTTGCCACCATCGAAGTCTGTTTGACTTTACTTGATTAAAAGAGATGTCTACTGACTTCAGAAAAATGGCTGTCAAATATTAGATAGAGCTGTAAAATCATTGCTAATGGCCTTCCATCATTCCATAGTTAGACAACAGCATTATTATTCTTTCCAAGTTTGGCCATCCGTTGTACATCACTCCAAGGACAAGTAATACAAGACTCCCAAAGATCATAAATAGATAATAGCAAAGGATCTGCAGACCAGATTGAGGAGAGTCTGAAATGGAGGAAGCTTCCCATTGGGAACAGCCTGTCCACTTATCTGAACTCTGTGTGTGAAATATTATATTTGTAGAAAACAAGACACTAAATTGCAGCAAAACAACTTCAACTGAACTATATAGAAAAGAAAAGTCACTTAGCTTAATAAAATTTAGCAAATACAATATAAGGCAGCTGGTCACCTGGCTGATAAATGGTTTTCACTGACGAAAGTATCTCGCTAAAATGAAATATTTCATGATGCTAAGAATATGCTTGCATGTATAATCTAGTTCTTTAATTATACTTCGATTTGATATATTATTACAAAAGTGAGAAATATTGTTCTTTGTTCAAAAGCTCTGCAAGTATTATGATCCATAAATGGCTTTATTTAATTGCAAACATCCCTAGCCTTAAATTACATCCTTTTACTGTAGTTCTATATAAAATGACTGTTTCATATTTCTCAAAATATATGAGTGATCCATTTTTAAACTCACTACCAAAATCAAAATATGCCCTTTGCAGAGAGATTTAAGCGCTACAGAAACAATGAACTTTTGCTTTAAAATGCATTTATGAAACTACTGATTAGGCCTCAATTCATTACATATGACCAATGAATTATTACTAACTACATTAACTGGGAGCAGCAGTTCACATTCAAAAATACCTTTTCACTATTATTAGTGATATGTATTGATTAAATGAATTAAATAATTTGTAAAACTTTTGAAATTACCTGGACTCCTATAATAGTATGACCCAGAATGTGGTCGAAGCTTCATCTCTAATCCCTATTAATAGATATTTTTTGTTAAACAGAAAGCATACCACTGTCCTGAAGCACATCTTTACTAAATATATTGAACTAATATTGTTGGAAAACATTATGTTTAGTAACTAGTGTTGACTTCTTCTCTACAGCTAGGATTCAACTAGATATTTTTTAGACCTGATGGTCAATCCATATTGGCTTAGAGATATTTTGGGCAATTCCTTTTACAGAATTATTTCAACTCATTGGTAGTTTGGGGATATCTTGCATTAACTGCTCACTTCAGGTCATGTCACAACCATTCAGATTTGTTACGGACGGAATTCTGAGTCAGTCATTCCAAAATTAAAAAAAATCTTCTGCTTCAGCCATTCTTTTGTAACCGTTCTTACTTGTATCTTTAGGATTGTTGTTGTGCTGCATGAACCACATTTATTTAGCTTCAATTTACTAAGAGATACTCTTTACGTTTCTCTTGCAGAATTTACTGATACAATCCAAATCATTGTTCTCTCAATGACTGTGACCTCAAAGCATGCCACTTATGCTCTACAGCAGGGCTTTTCAACCTTTTCACCCATTGTACCACTTTTAGGATATGGCAATATCCGAATACCACCAGTCGCCTAGCAAGGTGTCAAAAACCTGATGACCAAAAAAAAGGTGATAAAGTACAGGTAGTCCTCGACTTACAACAGTTTGCTTAGTGACTGTTCGAAGTTACAATGGCACTGAAAAAAGTGCCCCCCCCCCAAGCCACAGCCGAGCAAGACACCTGCTTGCCCACCCGGCGGTGCTCTTCCTCCTGTCCGAGGTTTTCATTGTTGTGAGTATTTCTGTTGACTATTGGCAGCGGGGGTGGGGTGGGGGGTGTTGGTTTTTATTCCCCCCATATGCTGGGTGGTTGCAGCAGGTTTTGGTCACTTCACATGACCCTGGGACACTATGACCATCATAAATATGAATCAGTTGCCAAGCATCTGAATGTAAATCACAAGACCCTGGAGATGCTGCAACATTCCAGGTGATCGGCGCTTCTTCTAGGCTCAGCAGAAGTGCCAGGATCAGAGCTGCTTTCCAGCTGATTGATGCTTCTTCAGGGCTCAGCAGAAGCACCAGGATCAGCGCTGAGCTCCAGCTGGAGCCTGGCGCTGATTCTGGTGCTTCCACTGAGCTCTGACAGCCCCGAAGAAGCACCGGTCAGCTGGAAAGCGGCACTGATCCTGGTGCTTCCGCTGAGTCCTGACAGCCCTGCAGCTCCAGCCATCTCTCGCTCAGGCTTGTGCGGTGCTGCCACTGGTTCAGCTCATTCCCCTCCCCTGCTACTACTTTTCTAGGATGGTCGTGTACCACCTGCCAGGTGCCAATGTACCACAGGTGGTACCCATACCACTGGTTGAAAAACCCTGCTATATGCAATGCCCTGTGAATTGTGGTGCTTTTGTTTCCATATAATTAGAAAACTCCAAAACCAGTTTTGAGGACAATCAACCCCATTTTCTTATTTTGTGTTAATAAATTTTATACAGATTTAATTTTTGTATTAATATGAGTGTCTTTGTACATAGAATAGAAGTAGAGTAGAGTAGAGTAGAGTAGAGTAGAGTAGAGTAGAGTAGAGTAGAAATTTATAATTTCTTGGTTTCTAGACTGAGGAATTAAAAACAAACTATCACTTTATGATGTTATTTGGAGTCTGCAAATCAATCATAAGTTTTTACATAGCTCTTCAGTTTTATATTTACCTTGTATTCCACTAAAAGTATTGCATCAATCAATCAATGATACCATTTTCATAATATAAACTGCAGTAAATTTCTTTACAGTGTTCAAAGTGTTATGAGACATATGTTGCACTGCAAATAGCTGATAGTAGTAGTCTTAAACTTGGATGATTTTATTCTGCTTTGCTTCTTTGCTTTTAACATTTATCAAGAGCGACCCTAGTCTTAGATACATTAAAACTTTCAATATATTATACTAAAGGTTAGGTTCACAAGTCAGTATTTCCATGATAGTTTAAATGCCTTTGGTACAGTAGTATTCAGCTGGAACTTAGAACTTTATTATGACATTCATTTTCATGTTTGCATTTTTTAAAATTCAAACAATGCATGCTATTTTAATCTTAAAATCCAGAATAAACGAATACTTGATATAGCTAATCAAACGTGACTAAAATTCTTTTTAACTAAAGATTCTTCAAAAATATTTGTTTCTTCTCTTGTTTGTTTAGCCAGTGCTATTTCTCGCAAAATGATCCAAAGAAAGACACATTTATATTTTATTTTAGTTTTGCTATAACAAAATCTGATAGCTAACACTGAAGATCACTTTATTTCTTGGGTTTCACCATTTTTGTGTGTTGGGGAAATGGACTGTAAAGCTCCATTAGCAAAAAATATTTCTGTTCTTAATGTTTCCAATATCCTCAGAAAAGTACAACCAGAATGAGTAACTAAAGAGCACACTCCCCCTTTACTATTCTTGTGCTACAGATGTCTCACAGGTTTCAAGTAAAGAAAGTCAGCATTTTTACAGGTAAAAAAATATGCAGCAACCTGTTTCTGGCTGCCTGTTAGCTGAACATTTTGTTTGAGGAGATAAGAAAAGGTGTCCTGGATCACACCAGAGATGTTTGTAGCCCAGCATGCAGTTCCATAATTCCTCAGATAAATTATAGCAGCTTATTAGTTTTTTATATTTAGAGGAAATAAGACTGTGAATTCATTCAGAATTACCTTTATTTTATTTTATTTTTTAAAAAGAACAATAGTGTTCCCAGACTGAAGGCAAAGGATCTAGTATTTGCCTATAAAACAGGAATCAGTATATAGAATTGCAGAATTCATCTGTTCTCAGTGTCACTTATGCCATAGCATCCATTACTTAATCATTGGAGTCCATTTCTTTAGGATATCCTGTATGAATCATCTGTATTCATGTCCGTATGTATAGTATGTATGTGAATGTGTGTATGAGTATGTATACACATGCAAGCACACAGTATTCTATACACTTTACTATTGGCCATTTCACTGAATATTCATTAAATATTTATTTATTTGATGCAGTTTTATACTGCCCCAGTCACATGAATCAGTATATCCAACAGCATAAACATTAAAAGTGATGCCAAATTGTCTATGCCCATACCATAATGTAATATAAATAAAAGTGACATTTAATGAAAAATAATAATAATAAAACTAAAGTCCATTTAGATGGAAAATGGAATGGGGGAATTAAATATATTTCTGCGGCAGCATATTCCATGGTATCAAAGTACAGCGAAGAAAAAAGTTATTTGATCCCCTGCTGATTTTGTACATTTGGCCAGTGACAAAGAAATGATCAGTCTATAATTGTAACGGTAGGTTTATTTTAACAGTGAGAGACAGAATAACAACAAAAAAATCCAGAAAAACGCATTTCAAAAAAGTTATAAATTGATTTGCATTTTAATGTGTGAAATAAGCGTTTGACCCCTTCACAAAACATGACTTAGTATTTGGTGGCAAAACCCTTGTTGGCAATCACAGAGGTCAGATGTTTCTTGTAATTGGCCACCAGATTTGCACACATCTCAGGAGGGATTTTGTCCCACTCCTCTTTGCAGATCCTCTCCAAGTCATTAAGAGTGCGAGGCTGACATTTGACAGCTTGAACCTTCAGCTCCTTCCCACAGATTTTCTATGGTGTTAAGGTCTGGATACTGGCTAGGCCACTCCAGGACCTTAATATGCTTCTTTTTGAGCCACTTCTTTGTTGCCTTGGCTGTGTGTTTTTGGTCATTGTCATGCTGAAATACCCATTCATGACCCATTTTCAATGTCCTGAGGGAAGGAGGTTCTCGCCCAAGATTTGACGGTGCACAGCCCTGTCAATCATTCCTTTGATGCAGTGAAGTTGTCCTGTCCTTGGCAGAAAAACACCCCCAAAGCATAATGTTTCAACCTCCATGTTTGATGGTGGAGATGGTGTTCTTGGGGTCATAGGTTGCATTCCTCCTCCAAACACGGCGAGTTGAGGTGATGCCAAAGAGCTTGATTTTGGTCTCAACTGCCTACAACACTTTCACCCAGTTCTCTGAATCATTCAGATGTTCATTTGCAAACTTCAGATGGGCCTGTACATATGCTTTCTTGAGCAGGGGGACCTGCGCTGCAGGATTTCAGTCCTTCATGGCGTAGTGTATTACCAATTGTTTTCTTGGCGACTATGGTCCCAGCTGCCTTGAGATCATTGACAAGTTCCTCCCGTGTAGTTCTGGGCTGATTCCTCACCATTCTCATGTTCATTGAAACTCCACAAGGTGAGATCTTGCATGGAGCCCCCGACTGAGGAAGACTGACAGTTATTTTGTGTTTCTTTCATTTGTGAATGATCCCACCAACTGTTGTTAGCTTTTCACCAAACTGCTTGGTCATAGTCTTATAGCAGGGGTGTCAAACTGCCGGCCCACGGGCCAGATGTGTCATGCCAAAATCGTGCCCACCCCACTACTGGCAATGGAAAAAAAGTCCCAATATGTTGCGACACATCACGCGACGTTGAGAATTTGACACCCCTGTCTTATAGCCCATTCTAGCCTTGTGAAGGTCTACAGTCTTGTCCCTGACATCCTTGGACAGCTCTTTTGTCTTGGCCATGGTGGAGAATTTGGAATCTGATTGATTGATTGCTTGCTTCTGTGGACAAGTGTCTTTTATACAGGTAACAAGCTGAGATTTGGAGCACTCCCTTTAAGAGAGTGCTCCTAATCTCAGCTTGTTATCTGTATAAAAGACACCTGGGAGCCAGAAATCTTGCTGAATAATAGAGGATCAAATACTTATTGTTATTCTGTCTCTCACTGTTAAAATAAACCTACCATTACAAATATAGAATGATGATTTCTTTGTCAGTGGGCAAACATACAAAATCAGCAGGAGATAAAATATTTTTCCCCTCACTTTAGCCATAGAGAAGGCTTTTCTTATCCATATACCTCTTAGTTTTGCATGTTGATGGGCCATGCACAAGCACCCAGATGATCTAACACATGGGTCCCCAACCCCCAGTCCATGGACTGGCACCAGGCCGCGGTATACCAACAACCGGGCCACACAAATGAGTGAAGCCTCACCCACTGGATGCAGGTAGTACACGAAACCATGTCCACTCTGGTCTGTGGAAAAATCTTTCTCCATACAACCGATCCCTGGTATCCAAAAGGTTGGGTGCCTTTGATCTAACAGGATAGGCAGATTCATTTTGAACAAAGTACTCCTTCATTAAATCCTAACATAACTTTGGAATTGGAAATAGCCTCTTGTAGTTTAACTTCTATATTTACATTTAAAATGAAGCTGAGTAAAAGTGAAACCATACAAACATGCACGGACATGTTACTATACTTTGTATCTACCTACTTATAGGAAGGAATTTTTAAAAAGAATAGGTGTTCCATTCAGAGAGGCAGAATTGATGCTTTGGCAGTGGAAAAGAAACATCAAAGGAGCACTTTTAATAGCATACAGATAAATGAACTGGGAAACAGAAAGAATTTTTGTCATCAACTAGGGAAAACCAAAAGAATTTAAATGAAATTTCAATTACTATTTTCGTCTTTCTAATTTTTCTCTATTTTTAGTTCCTAAAATTTGCTATATCCATGTCAGAGAAATGATGAAAAATGTGCATGTCTGTCTGTCTGTCTGTCTGTCTGTCTACCTACCTATTACCTACCTATCAATGTGAGATACATATATATGCATTATGTTCATAATAATGGTCATTGTCTAATTTGGAACTGGCTATTCTGAGCTTTCCAGAAGAGAAATAATATCCATTATTAAATGGTATTACTGTAATAAATGGAAGATGGGGATCTTTCTGTAACTGGGCTTTCGTATTTTCTACGTATGAAAGAAAAATGTGAGATAGGTGATAAGTATCCCATCATAAAGAAGCTTTTCCTTTTGACTCTTGAAAGTTCTGTTTAATTTATCAACACCAAAGTTCCTCATACAGGTAAGATTTTAGGCCAGATTTTCAGATGTTCTTAGGACTATAGTAACACAATGTGCTTGCATTTACAACCATCACGGTATCCCATGGTCATGTAATTGCCATTTTCTTGCTTCAAAACTTGTTTTCAACAGTTGAAGCAAAATCAATGAGAAGCTGGGAGTAAAATCACAAGGCACAGTCATGTAATGTCTCATTTAATTATCTGTGGTTACTCACTGAATGACTGAATGGGAAATGATATTGTAAATTCTCAACAGTTATTTGATGTTTCGCTTAGCAACCATATCACTTAGCGATGGAGTCCTTTAGCGGACTCCTGTAAAGGAGGACTGCCTCTAGTGTCACTTATAATAAAACAAAACTTTTGCTAACTTAAGTTTTAAAAATCTGAATTGTGTAGCAGAAATTAATAGCTTTTCTGAAAGTAAAAATTAAAATTTTGGAGCTTTCTTATTCGCTGTTTCAAGCTGAGAGTAAACTGGCTTCTTAGTTAAAGATGGATTGTTTGATTAACTTGATAACAATCTAGCTGTTGCCAGAGTAGATATGATATGATACAATGAAAATTTGAAAGTATGTGAATATTGCATCACACTTTAAGACCTATGGGCCTACAACAAAAATATTGCAGCAATTATGAGTCTTGTCTGTCCTCTGCTACCCTTTTCTGCAGTATGCTAATTTTAGAATTCTCCATTAAGATGGGGTGAACATTAGAGGCAGAAAATGTTCTTCCTAGAGTTTTAATTACTATGGAAGAAGCCAGTTGTTACTTATGGGAAGAGACTCACACAAATGCTAGTTTCCCTAGATCTGCCAGAATCTTTGATTTGTACACAATGCTGCTTCGTCAACATGGTGCTAGTTCAGCAGCATCTTTGCATACGTAGACTTGGTAGGTATTTGAAGGCCATTTGTTCTGTAATTGGTTGGTTGTCTGAATAGGAGCCTCTCTCTCTCTCTCTTTTGTATTAAAGGGTGTATACAGCACTATAGGATTTTATGCTGACATCCTCTTGTCTTTGTCTACTCCCTGCCAGGGTGCATTTGTGGAGGTGGTGTTTTGTTGTTAAAGCTCTTTAAAAGAACAATATAGCATTTTATGTTCAATTTAGGAGCAGTGTGATGAAGGAAAAGGTTGTGTTCTTTTAGTTTTAATTTCAGCATCTGTGAAAATTAGAATTAAACAGATAAACAGAATTAAACAGATACCTTGTTTCTTACAGTCGTATTTTAATGTACAAGAAATCTTGAGTACAGAAAACTTATTCCAGTGATGGTGAATCTTTTAGAGACCAAGTGCCCCAAAATTGGCCCCACCCCTACCCTTCCCCCGCTCCACCCCCCCCATCCCCTGCCCCACCTGCCCGCAGATCGCCCAGGCAGCCCAGCAGCTCTATGGCGGTCACGCCCTCTGCCCGCGCCCTGCAACATCAACTGTGCACGATGGGTTATGAGGGCAGAGTCTTGTCTATGCTGCCTGGCTGCCATGTCCTTGGATGCGCTGCTCTGTGTGGGCCACGCTCAGGGGGGGGTGCTGAAGAGATGGGGTCACAGGGGGAGGCGAGGCTGGGGCAACAGCATGTGTGCCCACAGACAGGGCTCCGAGTGCCACCTCTGGCACCTGTGCCATAGGTTTGCCACCACTGACTTATGCCATAGTTCCGATACATGAGACCAATTAGAACAGAACTGCGAGTTTCCCCCCTCCCATCTTGTGGCAACCAGAAACGAGGAAAATGGCTTCGGCCAGGTCTGTTGCAAGGTGACAACTTATTCCTCTATGGAAAGACATAACAAGATTTTTAAAAGTTTTCTCTTTCAGACATTTTTTTTAGATCAGTATAACTATGGATAAAAATAGAAACACTTCGAATACTTTCATTTGCTGCTTGATTTCAGCCATGTGTTACACCCCAACCTGTTCTAGAATATATCCAGGCCTTAGGAGCCAGTCTATAGGATGTTCATGAAGCCACCCACACTGGTAAAGAGATAAGAAGAACTCGGTTACACATACAAAATGCATTTCTACGGATGCAAGCCTAGAAAATAATTCTGATTTTTTTTATTCTTAACAGTGTTTTTTAGAATGCATGTTTGTATCTGAAACATCAGTGGAAGTTAATCAGTAATTCATATTACTGCCCCACATCATTGCACAAGCAAGCGAAACATCAGACATGTATGCTGTTTTACTAATGAGAGCCTTTATATATATATATATATATATATATTTGGCTATCCAGAATTGCAATAAATGGGGGATAGAGGTGGTTGGTGAGTTTTAAAGTATTAAAATTAAAGGCAAAGGCATTCCATATCTAGTTCTAATTTTCCCTTTTCCAGGAAACCATTACCTAACAGCAAAAGGACGAACAGGAAGTCTGGCTTCTTTCTGAAATGTCTCCATGTCAGATGGGGGAAAGGTTGCAATTTTAAGACAGGTGCTTGAGTCTGCTTTCCCTCCCCTCCCTCCCAGTACCCATTTGATGATTCTTGGTAACACAGAGAGATGAGAGGGACAAATTAAGAAGCCATTGAAGTCATCTTCCTGAGGATGATTCTAAACCTAGAGCTAACCCACAGAATTCCATTTAGAAATGGCATTGGTAGAAATTCATCTTATTTTGAGTACAATCCCAGCTAATCAAGCTTACAGCCTCTATATCAGTGATGGCGAACCTTTTAGAGACCGAGTGCCCAAAAATTGGCCCTGCCCCCAATCCACCCCCTGCCATGCCCCCACCCCACTTGCCCGCAGGGCCATTCACCGCCTCCAGGCCCGCCGCAGATCGCCCAGCAGCGCCATGGCGGCCACACCCTCTGCCCACGTCCCCCAGCATCAACTGTGCAATTCTGGATAGCCAAAAAAAAAAAAAAATTATAAAGGCTCTCATTAGTAAAGCAACATACATGAGGGCAGAGTCTTGTCTACGCTGTCTGGCTGCCATGTCCTTGGCTGCACTGCTCCGCGTGGATCATGCTCGGGGGCGACTCTCCTCCAGGGGGGCTGCTGGTGAGGAAGGGGTTGTGGGGGAGGCAAAGCTGGGACAACGGCACATGTGCCCACAGAGAGGGCTCCGAGTGCTGCCTCTGGCACCCGTGCCATAGGTTCGCCACCACTGCTCTATATCTTCTTATATAGTATTTAAGTTCAAAAAGTTCATTAATTTCTCAAAGGCAATAATTGCCTTTTTTTAAAAAATGTAATTATTTGTCATGTTTATAAGAAAGCGTCTTTAGGGTAACAGGGAGATTTTTGTTGAGTTTATACGAGAAAGATTCTATCTCTTTGTCTGCCATCAGCCTCTATTTACATTTTTTAAATTTTTGCAAGTTTTTCTTAACATGTAATTTGACTCTGAGGGAGCTTTTTCGCTGTCATTAGCTAACTGCTCACTGAACTTGTATATATTTTTCTTGTATTTAATTCATACATAATAATTACGAAAACCAAATATTAAATAGATATTAATAAATATTAATTTATTAATAAAACATACAAAACAGAACAAACAAAATAAAGAATAAAATGATAAATTGTAAAAGTAGCAGTAAGAAATTAGCAATCTCATATTAACATTAAAGATTATTAATAATGAAAAGACCTGAAAGAATAAAAATGACTGTGTCTAGTGCTGATGACACGTTGCTCAACAATGGCTGTACCATACCAGATTCCAAAGTTAGGAGAACTGGCCCTAAAGCAGGCCTTTTATATTCCCATGTTGCTTCAACAGCCTCCTCTCTCCTCCTCCACAATCTATTTAAAAATAACATCTGATATGGGGATGGTATAAAAGGGGGAAAGTAAAAAATAAATAAATGGGGAAGTGCATTATGAAAAAATTGACTTGCACAGCATTACTTTAGGATGTGGTTCATTCATACTAAGCTATCTGTTATATTTGAAATGGTAGCACACTTTCTATAACTATCTAGTTTAAATATTAAAAAAATAGAATTCTTTATTGGCCAAGTGTCTCCGGTGCATAAGCTCTCAATGTACATACAGGTAATAGTGATAATCGTGATCATATACAATATGAAACTACATTATCTTAAGTTGTGATATACAACACTTCATCATAAATCATAAGATGCAACACTTAGTGATAGTCATAGAGCAGGAGTCCTCAACTTTGGCAACTTTAAGACTTGTGGACTTCAACTCCCAGAATTCCTCAGCCAGCAAAGCTGATTGAGGAATTCTGGGAGTTGAAGTCCACAAGTCTTAAAGTTGCCAAGATTGAGAACTCCTGTCAAAGAGTACTAGCTAAGCAAACAACATAATCATACTAGGATACTTACAACCCGATAAATTGTAAGATATAAGCAGCAAAGTTATAGTCATAAGAAGATAAAGATAGGTTATAGGAAAGATGAACAGTATCATAGTAATACAGCTTTATTAAAAATACATTTTCTTTATAAAGACTGTAAGATATCAGCTATCTTCTACATTTTCACTATATATATGGCAAAATATACTGAGAAAGTAGTATACTTCTTTTCTATTTTTTATAACTTATTTTATGCAATGATTAATTGTTCTATGTATTTCTTTATTTACCTTAGGTTTAAAGTGAATATTGAAGCTTTGGCCCTCAGTATTTTTGATTTTGGGAAAGATGACTGCTTGATAAAATGGATAAATTTCAATTCCGAAGAAGTGAAAAGTGACTGAAGAACAGCATCTTTAGACCATTTGCCACTAAATTAAATGATCACAACTGTGATCTCATGCACCCGTTATACTTTCTGGAGGATCTTCTCCAAAATAGAGTTTTACATTTAAAAGGCAGCAATGAGTGTATTTTCCTTTGGAGCTTACTGAGACTAAACACACTTTCCAATAATGACCAGCTTGAAACGGTCCCAGACTGAAAGGGCTGTTGCCACCGGAATATCAGATGTTACCCCTAAGATACATTCAGATGACTTTTATATGAGACGCTTTAGGTCACAGAATGGTAGCTTGGGATCTTCAGTGATGGCTCCAGTGGGCCCTCCACGCAATGAAGGATCACATCATCTTACTTCCACACCTGGAGTTCCTAAAATGGGAGTTAGAGCAAGGATTGCAGACTGGCCTCCAAGGAAGGAGAATGTCAAAGAAAACAGTAGATCAAGTCAAGAAATGGATACGTCAAGCTGTCTGGATAGTATGTCCTCAAAAAGTAGCCCGGGTAGTCAGGGAAGTTCAATTAATTTGAACAGTAGTGATTCTGTCATGTTAAAGAGTATCCAAAACACACTTAAAAGCAAAGCAAGACAATCTGAGAACTTAGATTCTAGATTTCTTACACCTGATGGTTACCACAGCTCCCCAAGAAAAGCTCTTCGTAGAATAAGACAGCGTAGTAATAGTGACATCACCCTAAGTGAGCTTGATGTGGATAGTTATGATGAATGCATCTCACCCAGTTACAAATCAGGACCATCACTGCACAGAGAATATGGCAGCACCTCCTCAATAGATAAGCAGGGTACCTCAGGGGAAGGTTTTTTTGACTTGTTAAAAGATTATAAAGATGAAAAGTCTAATCAAAGAGGTTCAGCCTCCAGCAAATTCGGTGAACTCCTTATAGCTAGTGGAAGTAAAGGTTCAGGATTTTCTTTGGATGTCATAGATGGACCCATTACTCACAGAGAGAACCTTCGATTCTTTAAAGAAAGGGAGAAACCACTGAAGAGGCGTTCAAAATCAGAGACAGGAGATTCTTCTATTTTTCGCAAGCTGCGTAATGCCAAAGGTGAGGGAGATCTTGGAAAGACTTCAGATCTAGAAGACAGCAGATCAGAGGATAGTGTCAAGCCTTGGATTTGCCCCAAATGTTTTGCTCATTATGATGTTCAGAGTATATTATTTGATTTAAATGAAGTGGCAGTTAACCGGAATAATGTTATAAAAAGAAGGAACACAACTACTGGAGCTTCTGCTGCTGCGGTTGCATCGTTAGCTTCTGGACCATTATCCCATTCTGCAAGTTTTAATTCCCCTATGGGTAGTACAGAAGAACTGAATTCCAAAGGAACTTTAAATGTGGACCAGGGAGATGACAAAAGCAATGATCTTGTGTTGAGTTGTCCGTATTTTCGTAATGAGATCGGTGGGGAAGGAGAAAGAAATATCAGTCTCACCAAATCTAACTCTGGATCCTTTAGTGGCTGTGAAAGTGCCTCTTTTGAGTCTACTCTTAGCTCTCATTGCACAAATGCGGGAGTGGCAGTACTTGAAGCACCCAAGGAAAATCTGGTGTTGCACTTGGACAGAGCTAAGAGGTACATTGTTGAACATGTGGATCTCGGTGCATATTACTATCGGAAATTCTTCTATCAGAAAGGTGAGTCGTTATTAACTACTTTGGAAATGTTGCTGTGTGCTCAACATTCACCTAAGAACTGCTTTGATGCACAGTGTTTATTTATCTACTAAGGGCTGTACAAATCTTCTGTGGCATGTTGTGCTTTGGCAAAGATTTGAGAGAAGCATAGTAGGCTGCTCATTTCTTTAAAAGGAAAAGGAAAAGAAAAGCAGTTAAACTTCACAAGCCTCACTAGCATTTTCAAGTCTTTCCAGACTTTTGAAAATGCCCATTGAGGCACATAGTAACTCATTAAGTCAAATCATGCCACCTCTTTCCAATGTAAAGTTCTTTATCAGAGTAAATCCTTACACAGATCTATTATATGCTACTTGTAGTTTATGACACATATTACAAATTTGGCATTTCTTATTTTAATACTGAGCAAGAAGTACTGCAATATTATTTATGGCAGAGCTAGAAGGACTTGTTTTCCTTATAGGCTTGCATTCTTTCTCATCTTTCTCTTTTCCAGAAGCTTTCACTGTGAAAGCTTTCTGCTGTGAAGTTATTATGTAGCTTGGACTGGGAATTGTACTTAACTTTAACTATGGTTAATATAATTTGAGGCTAGCCTCAGAAACAACTGTTTAAAGATGATGTGTTTTAAAGTGGCTTGTTAATAACGGCCACAACTCTTGATCTGGATTTAAATAAAAGCAGAAGCCTTTTAGTTCTTGAACCACATGGGAAGGGAAAGAGAGATTTTATTTATTTATTTATTTATTCATTCATTCATCAGATTCATATGGCTGCCCATCTCATAAACAAGTGACTCTGGGTAGCGCACAGCAAGCTAAAAAAATATTCAAAATGATTTTTAATATTACAATCATTAAAAGCTTAACATTATAAATAGTCCTTGACTTATAATAGCAATCGGGATGGAAATTTCTGTCACTAAGCACTTCATTATGTGAGGCAACTTCCTCTTAGCTTCCCACAACCAAAATCAGTGAGGAAGCTGGTTGGAAGTTGCAAGTCCCAGGCCCACAAGATAGTGTGGGTGCTGGGGGGGTGGGGGGGGAGGGAGGGAGAGACAAGGTGGGTGGGTCTGAGTGTGGGAGACAGTTGGCAAGGATGCATGAGAGATGCTCTGCAGATAGGCAAGGGTGTGTGAAATATACTTCATAGGTTGGGGAGAATGTGTGAAGATATGCAAGGGGATCTGCACAGTTCAGGGAGATAGGGTTCCACAAATGTGTGAACACAGAGGGGCATTGAGAGATTGTTTAGATAGGGAAGACTTACCCCAATGATTCACCCTTTGACTTTCTGGGGAAGGCAGCATGGAAAGTTGCAAAAGGCGATCATTTGATCACAGCACTCTTGGCAATTGATCATAGTTGTGAACAGGTTGACAATCATTCAGATTATGATCACATGACTACAGAGGTGCTGGGGCAGCCAAAACTCTTGACAATTGTAACCACCATCGATTCAATGCTGTTGTAAATTTGGACAATCATTGAATAAATGGTCCTAGTCAAGGACTATTTGTATAAAAAACATGTACGATTTTAAGAAGAGTTTGTGTCATTCAGTGTGATAATGAAATATACATCTTTGAGAAGGACTGCAAATACCTGTAGATTTAAACTTGTGAAACAGACTTCTATTTTTTCATTTAAAAAAAAAGCAGTTGTACATACATTACTCTTATTGTTCTAGGAACAGAACTTGCTCTTATTATTATATAAACAGAGTATCATCAACATTATTCTCTATCTGTAGTGTAAAATGTCTTTTGAGTTTACTTTATAGTCCTAGTGACTATAAGACATATCCATTTATTTTTTAACAAAAATATGGGAACTCTTTGCTGCTACCTACTTGTGAGATTATGTTTTCAATGTTCCATTGTGATCAGTAGTCTGGTGTTTCTTATTTTTTACCCATAAAACTATCAATTAGGTCTGACCAGTTTAGTTTTTCAAGTCAAAATGAGTTGGACCTGAATCGAATTCCATCTGAAATGGAACTATTTTGGTAGTTGTCAAATAATGATAGTTCATTGCCTTTGGTTTGAATGTTTTATTATATGTTTTATTTTAAGTGTTTTATGTTTTATTATACTGTATGCATACCTAGGAATGTTTGGCTTGGTATATTAAAAAAGGAAGAATAAAAGGAAAGATGGTTTTAGATTAGAGTATTTTCGAATGAACATACTTGAAAAAACAATATACCATGGAATTTTACAATGGAACATGAAGCCAGTTGATCATAATTGTAGATATTTCTGAGTTTGATACAATTGAAGTAAAAAAATCTCTAGATGGTGCTCAGGTTTAATTCTGATTGCCTGATCCACATGTTAATATGTTATGTTTTTGTGTCTATGCTTAGTTGGAACTTGTGTTCAAAGCAAAATTGTTCTGTCTGAACTAATTTTAAAACCTAGAAATATTGTGATAACAATATGTATCCTTCTTTTATGAAACATAATTATCCTTTCATTTGTCCACCTCCATCCCCAAATACGTGTTTGATTTTAATTGCACAAGAACACTGGAACTACTTTGGGGCAGATGAAAACCTTGGTCCCGTAGCTGTCAGCATCAGAAGAGAAAAACCTGAGGAAATAAAAGAAAATGGTTCCCAGTTTAGCTACCGCATTATTTTCAGAACCAGTGAGGTAAGCGATGCCTGGGCTGTAAAGAAATAAGAAATTTGATTTCTGTGCTGGACTTCTTATAAAATCACATGCCTAAACATTGGGAGGATAATTGCTGTCAGTAAATTAATATTATGCAAACTGTTGTGCATTTTATAAAACTCAGAGAAGATTTATTAAAGAGAGGTGGTTCCTATACAAAGCATTTTCTCAATTTATACAGCATTGGAATTAAATATCCCAAGATTCTTGTCATCCAACATGCTCTTATACATGGTTATTTTATGTTTTGAGGAAAAAGAATAAGAAATAACCTAATTAAAAATCCAATGAATTGTTTTTCTAACAGTACTCAGCAGAAATCTCACACAGGTGATGTGAAGTGGCAGCCTTTGAATGGGGGGGAGGTAATCATAAACTATGTTATCCTATGATGATAGCTGTGGATATATACACTGGAAAAATAAGGGCAGTTTTTACATAATGTAAGGCAGGGGTGTCAAACTCAATTTCACTGAGGGCCAGATCAGGGTTGTGGTTGACCTCGGGGGGTCTGGGGGGCGTGGTCAGGGGTGTGGTCAGGGTGGGTGTGGCCAGCTCAACATTGCTTGTGTTGGGGGGCACCTGTGTGGTCTGGGCGGGGCTGGGGGGATCCAGCCTAGTCCTCAAGCTCCCAGGGCACTGGGACCCCACAGCCCAGCCCAGCCCTGCTATCCCAAGAGGGCACCCTGCTGCGCTTATCTCCTCCTCGAAGCTGCTGCTGCTGTTCTTGCTCTCCTTGGCCATGATGTGTATGGGAGGGCAAAGTATGTGAGTCAGAGGAAGGCCCACTCTCTCTTCATATGAGGAAACCTGGCTTTGTAATTAAAGTATCCTCAGCAATAGGATGGGAGACCATCAGGAGAGATCAAGATGAGGAGACAAGGGGATAGCAAAAGGGCAGCAGGGCTGCTGATGGCCAAATGCTAAGACAGCACTTCCCTCAGACCTTCCCTCTCATTGTAATCCCCTCCCTCCCTCCCTTCCTTCTTCCCCTTTCTTCTTTTTCCCTCCCTCTTTATTCTCCTTTCTTCCTTCTTCCTTCCC
The DNA here is from genome assembly GCF_016545835.1 of Crotalus tigris. NCBI lineage: Eukaryota > Metazoa > Chordata > Lepidosauria > Squamata > Viperidae > Crotalus > Crotalus tigris. The sequence goes on along the minus strand of NW_024096464.1, from coordinate 2,342,043 downwards.
CCTCTTTCCTTCTTTTTCCTTTCTTATTCTCTTCTCCTCTTTCCTTTTTTCTTTGTCTTTCCTCTTTCCTTTCTCCTTTCCTGTCCCTTCTTGGATGCTCAACTTGCAAAAGGGGAAACATTTCTCCATGCCTTCTTGCCTTGTGATCAAATGCCACTTTTCCTAGTAGTTTGTGGCCACTTAAAAGATGGAGAACAAACCAGGCTCAGTTTATCTCGTGCTTACTTTTAGTGGGGGTGCCGGCAGACAACAGTACAGCAAAACTGTCAAAATGGTGGCTGTGATATTTAATAAGAGCTTCTCTGTTTTTTATGTGGGACAGCTTTATCTTTTATGAGCAGAGGTAGGTTAGTTGTTTTTCTATTAATACATAATCCTTAAAAGGGCTCTCCTGTAAGGAACCTGCCTTGGTCTAATTCAGACTGGAAAAATGAGCAAATATTTGCCCAGCACCTAAGAAAGTTTGCTTAACACTTTAGGACACAAACCTAAAGTCTTATGAAAATGTTGTTTTGTTTTTGTTATTTTGTGTCTTTCCTTTATGCAAATATAAAAAGGTGTACCATTACTACAGCTTAATATGTTCTGCATTAAGGACAGTGCTGTTTGATGGCAAGAATGCTTAAGTCATGATTATGAAGAATAAAGGCCCAGCACCGGATCTATATGAGCTGGGCAGATGCTGCAGGGCATGCCTGGGCATGCACCAGACGTCCCAGGGCCTCCCCCCAAGGCATCCCATGTTCTGCTTAACACCCTGTGTAATTGCTTAATGACTGCAAAAGGGAGAACAGGGATTGTGATCATTGAGCGAGCCAATCACACGGGTTCTTCCCTTAACAACGGCCATGACTTTTTATCATAATCCTGGACTCAGTGGTGGATATAAGTCAAAGACTACTTTTATTATCACTAAGCAGAAAAAAAAAGCAAATGTGCATCTTAATTAGTAATACATTTTTTAATTGTCCTATCCCATTTAAGTTGATACTTTGTGGGAGAATTAAAAAAAAACTATTACTATTGCTAATACTGTGTATTATTAACACATTTTCCTCACAACTTGGTATATAATTTTTTTTTTTTTTATTTCTAGCTTACAACACTAAGAGGTACTGTCTTGGAAGATGCAATACCTTCAACTGCAAAGCATTGCACAGCCAGAGGGTTGCCCTTGAAAGAAGTCCTAGAACATGTGGTTCCTGAACTAAACATCCATTGCCTGAGGTTGGCTTTCAATACACCTAAAGTCACAGAGCAGCTTATGAAACTTGACGAACAAGGGGTAAGATTTAAACTGCACGTATTTGGTTTTTAGTTGTTTAGTCTTATAATAACAAATTGTTGGGGGTTTTTTGTTTAGCTTAAAAATGTTATATAAGGCCATCATATATTGATGTTAAAGAATAAGACATTTCAGGAATTAGTTTGCTCTCAAATAACTTAATCAGATACATAGAGGAGCTAAATATTCTAAGATAGAGATAAAGATACAAGTCGTTTTAAACAAATAACGTATTTTAATTATATTATCAACTAGCTGTACCTGGTCACGTGTTGCTGTGGCTCAGTCTAGTGAAATGGAAAGGAAAGAAAAGAGAAAGCGCATGTAGCGTGTGTTGCTTTTACGTCCAACAGGTGGCGCTGTTTTTGAAAAAAAGCATGTTTTACCTGTCACAGGTGTGACATCTATATAATATAGGTATATAAAAACACGCGCGTATTTGAATGTAACGTTGTGTCAAAATTTCAAAGCAATCGGTGAAGAACTTTCGGAGATTTAAGATTTTCAACAAACGAACATTTACATTTCTATTTAAACAGATTAAAAAGTATTTTCTTCATACATTGCTGCAAGACATTGCATAGGAAACTGATTCAAAGTTATGCCTTTCTACCTATGACATTTGAGCTACTATCGCAATATATTTTAACAATGAACTTCATTAGGTTCTTAGTACTGCTTGTAAAACATTAATTTAAAGTTGTAATTCTATCATATTAATCAAAGCTCTGCAGTTAATGCATTCAATTCAGGTATTTTGGGATAAAACTAATGACATAGATGTGTTCTCTGCCTTTGTGCTGTGTTGAATTAACCCTTTCAGGAGATGAACAGGAACAATGTTATCATTTTGATTAGCTTGTTGTTTTCAACAGCCTTTGTTTTAATCAATTTTAGAATCTATCTGAGCTGCCAGAAAAATTAGAGCTGCATAATTATTTCAGAATCTCTTTCTTTCCAAAAAGTTTTCTTCATAAAACAGTGCTAACATACTATTTTGGCTTATGGAATATTACATGAGACCATTTTGGTTTTTATGCTAATTTTAGAAATAGGGGAGACTATCCAGATTTTTGGACTTAAGAATCACTAGCATTCTCAATATGTGATCATCAGTTTAAGAGTAGATGAAAATGAAAAAGTTGAAGCTTGTCCAATATATGATGCAAGTGTTATTATTGAGAACCTGAGGCAATTTGGGAGATGTTAATATAGTATGTTCCTTGAAAAAATAAGTTGTACTGGGAATGCTTCTTTCTCTAGCACAGGTATATGGGGAAAAAAAATCAAGAGATTTTTTTCCTCATTTTTGAGATCCTCTGTTTGAAAACAAATTTTTAAAATGTTTACTTATTTTCCTTTTTTATAAGCAATATATGACATCTTTAACTCATTGGCTCTATGAGCTTTTTGTGTATGGCCAAAAGGCCAATCAAAACTTCAAGCCTTGTAAAGTTGGGAGAGGCATCCTGTCATAGTGAGTAGATTTTAGGCATCTCGGGGTTGTGCATTCTGAAATTGAAGACAGAACAGATTTTATTACAATATATTGTATCTTGGTCCCTGACAAGTTGATGACTAGGGTTCTGAAGAGTATTCAGAATGGGGAACAATATTTGGCTCTGCCAGAACATTAGAAACCTATTTTAACAGGAATTCACTGAGTTTCTCTGCATACACACATAGACCACAAGCACACATACTTAATCTACTGTGACTTTTCCAAATGTTTTTCCCCATTTTAACTGAATGTCTGTTTTAGATATAAATATATTTTCTTTTTGTTCCGTAAAGTTCAGCTTCTTTTCTGTGCCTTTATCCTTCTAAAGGTGTTTTTTCAAAAGGCAACTGGATTTCCTTGTTTTTCTTGGAAGTTGTTTTGCTTCTCATCCAAGAAGCATCTTTGAAAGAAGCTTCTTGGATGAGAAGCGAAACATCTTCCAAGAAAAACAAGGAAATCCAGTTGCCTCTTGAAAAAACACCTTTGGAACAACTATGACCTGGATGACTGAGAATCTCCTTAGACTTTATCCTTCTAGTTCTGTCAATATAGCATAATAATACTAAATAGCATAATAATAATTGAAGCAGATATAATAAAGTGATCATAAATAAACCAGGTGCTTTTGTGAGAACTCAGCGGTTAGTGAGAAGGTAGTAGTACATTGGCTAATCTATTTTCCATATTACAGTTTTTGGTAGCTTTTTAATGATGAAAAGATTACCTGATGAAAAGATTTCTTTACACTGTCATTTGTTACTCACTTCAATTGTAAGCATTATTTTAGTAAATTTTATGTAGTAATATAGTTAGATGAGGAAAACTTGATTATTTAATTACCTTAAATTACATACTTTAACATATAAGCTGTTTATAAATTGACATTTCAAGAATTCTTGCCATCGATTTGACAGGATCAGATTAATGGTCATCTTGTTTTGTGTATTTAACTTCAAATTTATCTTTTAACAAAAATTATTATAAATTCTGAAATAAATAAAGCAATGTTTTCAAACCTAGGATTTAAAGTAGTGAGGCTACAAACTTTTTTCTTTTGTATTTTTCTTTTTTGTGTGTGAAATTTGGAATTGGGAATGCCAATGGTCTCTGAATTATTTTGTGGAGCAATTTGAAATACAGCATAGTAAATATATAGAACCTTGTCATTTTTGTTTTTTTCACTCAGCTTTCTTATTACGGAAAACAGAGATAAATTTTGAAAGGAATAGCTTTGTACTTCTTGATGCAGCACAGATAATACAAGAATGCAAACTTGTGCTTCTATTTGTATTTACAGTTAAGCTATCAGCTGAAAGTGGGAATCATGTACTGCAAGTCTGGACAAAGCACAGAAGAGGAAATGTACAATAATGAATCAGCAGGCCCAGCCTTTGAAGAATTTCTTCAGTTGTTGGGAGAACGGGTTAGACTTAAAGGGTTTGAAAAGTATCGTGCCCAGCTAGACACAAAGAGTAAGACTGCATTTGTTTTGTTCAGAATAATGAAAATAATGAGTATGAAAATAAGGAGAGCAAAGCAGTAGTCCCTGGGAAGCACTAGCCACCCCCTAGCACAATGCTGGAGCCAACTCAGGAAACATCAGGCACACCAGCCCAGTCCCAGCCACACTCATCATCACCACCCTGTACTCCATGGTCCCTGCTGTCCTGTGCTTTACCCCCCCAGCTGACCTTCACCATGTTCTTATTCCTGCTGCTTACAAGGATGCCCACCCTGGCTCTTCACAAGGCAGCTGCTGGCCAAGAGAGGCCATCTTTCCTAGGCCTTGCAAGGAAACCGCTATGTGCAACCCTGGGAAGAAAGCCTTGTGTGGTTTGCAGCTGTCTCACTGAGGACTAGGCCAGGCATGCTTGGTCAGCAGTGTGAGTAAGAAGATGATGAAGATAAACTATGGCAGCAAGGTGCCAAAAGAGCAAAATCAGGGAGATAGGCGGGTGGGAAAGCATCCTGTGGTTGTAAATGTGGACAGGTTGCCAAGTGCCTGAATTTTGGTCATGTGCTCATGGAGGTGCTTCAATAGCTATAGCTTTGGGGACTGGTTGTATATCCCTTCATTCAGCATCTCCATAATTTTAAACAGTCATTGAACAAATGAGTGTAAATCAAGGACTACCTGTATCTCATTTTCCAAGCAAGGTCTATTTTGAGGTTTTCATGTGTTCACTAATTCTCAAGAGATAATCATGAAGGTGTTTCCTAAAATGACTTCATAAATCTCACCAAATATATCACTCAAAGATATTCTGGACATATACTCATTGTTAGATAAATTACTAAATTTAAATGTTGACCCATACTTAAAAATAAAAAAAATCTAGTAAAATACATGTGAATATATAGCTATAAAATGATAACATATTAATCATTCCAAATAAAACTATATCTGTAGTTTGCATTTATTTCCAGTTATCAATATTTTATTTCATAAAAAAGATTGATGGAATTTTAGTTTCCTTTCCCTTTGTCATGGAAAGTATGGTTCGCTTCTGATAGCAAAGTTTTTAAAGTCTGGATACCAGACAGTATTAACATAGGTGCATTGAGAAGAAGTATCAAATTCTCATTACTAGCATTTATTGCAAAGAGGACAACTTAGAAAACATGCTAAACCTGGTTTGAATATGTGAATTTACCTATGATATTGATGGCATACAGATATGGTAATTTATCTGTAACACTAATGATAGGATGAAGTAAATCTAAATAAATCATCTCAATTTAAAAAATAGTTTATTATACAGAACAAAAGGTTAATGTTGAAATGACACCTGCAAAGACATAACACTAGTTTAGTTCTATTTTATAATGATAATAGGTAAGCATATAATATTTATTGTAAGAAAAGTACTGCAAAAACCTCTGCATTATATAGTTATATGGTTTCTAGCATATCCACCTTTGAGTATCTTTTTCGTTTTTCTGGCAACCCTTAGAATTTATAATGTGTATAAAACATAATATATTAAAATATATAAAATTAAAAATAAGTAATACTTCTATTTCTTATTTTGCTTTAGAATAAACATTACATGGATTTTGTGCTTAAATGTATCTTTACAATCTTGTGAATTGTGTTATTTATAATAATAATAAATTAGACCTTTTCTTTATATTATTTATTTGCAGCTGATTCAACTGGTACCCACTCTCTTTATACAACATATAAAGACTATGAAATCATGTTTCATGTTTCTACAATGTTGCCATATACACCCAACAACAAACAACAGGTAGGAACTACTTGAATAATCAGAATAATTAATTGCTTATTTCAGACTTTACATTAAATTACTTTTTTGCCCAACTCGACTAACTGAAACAAATATTTGGCTCTCTTGTATCTCATAATTTATTCTGTGATGAAGCCATGAAAAGGAGGTGGGAACTATTTTTTTCTGTTTTCAGTACATTCCGTTTTTATCACTGATTAGACAGATTTCATTTATACTAGTGTATCTCTTTAAAATATCTAAATAAATAAGCAAATCTGAATGGGCAACAAAAATGGCACCATAGGATAAAACTAATTTGGGGATTAAAAGAAAGAGTGTGTAGAACTTTTTACCCCAGTGTAGATGTTTTGGAGATTTTTTTCCCCTTTACTTCAATCACCTAAGCTGAAGTTTATCTCATTCTGGAAAACCATATTTACAGAAATGTTGGATGTTCGTGCTATTTAAAATTTGATTTTGATTTTTAAGTTCATATCCATCCAATATATTTACTACTGACATTGTACTGTAAGAATAAAATGTGGCCTGGAGCATATTCAGAGTAACAGTGGAATAACACTGACAGAATAGCAACCTTCTCCATGTGGATATCTGCACTAGTAATTGGATATTTTTGTGAGACCTACTGCTCTTTGCAAGTATTACCAAACTAGGCCTCAGGATAATCAGCATATGGTAGTTTAATTTGTTTGCAGACTGTTTATCTGATGGAGCCAGGGTGGGGCTCATATTGTTGTTCCACCATAAAAAACTATGAATGATATGCTGATTCTCCATGGCAGTATTTATGAAATCTCTGACAGGATATGCTCCAAATTCCATATGTTTCTACTTTCTGCAGTGTCCTGTCATATATGCTGTGGCTTCAATCCAAAGTATTTTTAGCAGAGAAAAGGAGATGGAGAGAAAGAGACAAAGAGACTATTTTGTGAAATGTTATACAATTGAAAGCAAAAGCCAGAAAATTTACAATTTTAGAAACACAATTTATAAAGCATAGTTTTACAGTAGTGCAAAAGTTTGATAAAATATGGATTATGCATAGTAGTGAGCCATAAAAATGTATTAAGGAGCTAGGACCAAGATTTATGGAAGATTTTATGTAAAAGAAGACTTTTTCTAGGATTGAAGTACTATTTTGTCAACAGTTCTGAGGGGTGGAAAGAACTTTCTAACTGCAGAAAAGTAGTTAGCCAAAGAAATCATCTTTGCCCGGTCACACTTGTCATCTTGACAAAAATTGACCTTCCCCCGCTCTCCTTTGGATATTTTTTGAAATGCTTAACATGTTATTTGGACTGAATTGAGAAAAATACATATTTTACAGATATATATCTGGATTTTGAAAAAGTTTTGTAACGGGTTTAACTTTGTTCACATCTAATAGTTTGGATTTCATGTTAAATCAAACATATCTTTTGTTGTAAATATAAGAAACTTGACGGTTTTTTCTCCTGAGAAATATTTTTTGAAAATATAACTGGAATTGAAAAGCACAAAGAAAATTAATTAAATTGATAAGTCTGCCAAAATTAAATCATAATTTTAATATATTGAACAGTATTGCCTAGATTAAAAACGTCACCATTTTGTAAAGATTTAGAATAAATAAATAAATAGACAAAGACATAATAACAACATTTTTATGATTGTAAATTTAATTTTAGAAACAAAATCTACTCATGGAAAGACATTTCTTTGCATTAAGGTAGATCTTTAATGGTTGTTATGGAAACTGCAAGTACTAATTTATATTAATGTTTTATATTGATACATTCTTCATTATTTATTTTAGGAACAATTTTAAAAAAACCATCAGGCGTTTTTACATTTTAAAACATGAACTAATGCAAACAATTACATTCTATAACAATATTAATGCTTTTAATTCTCATGGATTTCTTGTCTTCATGACCAAAGCTGTTAAGAAAACGACACATTGGGAATGATATTGTGACAATAGTTTTCCAAGAACCTGGAGCCGAATCCTTCAGCCCAAAGAATATCCGTTCTCACTTTCAGCACGTCTTTGTCATTGTCCGAGTGCACAATCCTTGTACTGACAACGTTTGTTACAGGTAACTATTACAGTGCTTATGATGGTTTTGCATGACAGAGGATAACTTTTTACCTTTTATTAACCACCTAGAATCATATAGATAGTGAGATCGGCAAATGTGATAAATAACTGCAGGTAATCCTTGACTACAATTGAGCTCCACATTTTTATTCCTAAGCAAGGCAGTTGCTGAGTGAATTGTGTGTCATTTTATGACCTTTTTTGGCACAGTTGCTAAGCAGATCACTGTGAGTGTTAGGTGAATCGTGCAGTTGTTAAGGAAATCTGCCCTCCCCCATTGATTTTGCTTGTCGGTAGCTGGCAGGGCAGTGCAACTGTCATAAATACATGCCAGTTGCCAAGCACCCTAATTTTGATCATGTGACCATGGGGATGCTGCAGTGGTCATAAGTGTGCAAAACAATCACAAGCCATTTTTTGTCGTAACTTTGAATGGTCACAAGACAAATGGCTGTAAGCTGAGGATTACTTGCATTAAGCTGCAATATTTGATCAGAGCCTTTTCTAATTTATTTTATTACTTCTCAGTAAAATATTTTAGATGCAATTAGAAGTAAATGGAACTCTGAGAACTGTTTAGTATTTCTGTTTTTCCTATCAAAAATGATCATATGTGAGTTAAATAGTTTGAAACTAGAGATAGTGGCTTTGCAGAGCAGAATGAAAACCAAATGTATTTTATATACTAGATTTGTAGTGATTATCCCACAATGTTTATATGCAGTGAAATTTCTTTTGAATGCTCATTTAGTAAGCAGAATGTCTATTTCTGAAAGATGGCTATATTTTGCTTCCCCTGGCAAATATCCAAGACATATAAATTAAACCTTTCAACATTAGTGATTGAGAAATAGAATACTGAGGATATAATTCTCTCTAATGTATTAGAAATATAAATATTGGTTATTTGTTTCATATGTTCTTCTTCTTAAATAACTCCATGTGTTTCTATATAAAGAAATAGTAGTACAAAAAAGAATATTTCAGAAATATATAATTAACAATGAATTATTATTAACAGTTGTTTGGAAAACTTAAATTGGTAAGACCCTTAAAATGGAAAGAAGAGACTATGATTGTATTATCTGTTTGGGGGATAGGGCTTAAACAATAATGTTACATCACCTTGATCTCACTATAGATAATCTTCGTAAATATAATTAATATTCTTTCTTCATAGACGCATTTCATAGTCTTACTGCCTTCCCATTCTTCCCTTCCCCTTTTTGTCCAGTATAATAATAATAATAATAATAATAACAACAACAACAACAACAACAACAACAACAACAACATGACTGGATAATCAAGTGCCTAGAAATAACAGGAGTCAGTAGAAACATCAGAAAATTTGTGCAAAGATCGATGGCACAATGGAAGACACAGTTGCAGATCAATGGTGAGAGACTGGGAGAGGTTAATATCAAGAGAGGAATATTTCAAGAAGATTCATTGTCACCATTACTATTTGTTATTGCACTGTTTCCTCTGTCAACAATACTGAATAACTCAGGACATGGCTATCAAACATCAAAAATATCTACCAGACTATCCCATCTCCTTTACATGGATGATCTGAAGCTGTATAGAAAAACATCATCTGAAATAGAATCGCTGCTCAATACTGTCCGTATATATAGCCAAGATATTTTTATGGAGTTTGGCTTGGACAAATGTTTCACACTTACTATCAAACAAGGAAAAGTAGTGAAAACTGAAGGAATCAAGATGCCCCACGGAAATAACATTAAGAGTCTGGATGAGGAAGATTACTACAAATACTTGGGTATCCTTCAAGCTGACAACATCAAGCACACTGAAGTCAAGAAAAAGATTAGAGGTGAATACATCAAGAGAGTGAAGAAGATTTTAAAGTCCAAACTCAATGGAGGAAATACCATAAAGGCAATCAACACCTGGGCAATCCCAGTCATTAGGTCACAGCTGGAATAGTGGACTGGACGCAAGCAGAACTAAAAGCAATGGATAGGCAGACCAGAAAAATAATGACAATGAATCATGCCCTTCATCCACGCAGTGACATTGATAGACTTTATCTACCAAGGCAAATAGGTGGCGTGGAATGCTACAAGTACATCAGATGGTTGAAGAAGAAAAAATGGCTTTGGAAGAATATCTGAAGAACAATGATGAAGATGCACTGAAATTAGTATATCAGGAAGGCTTACTGACTACTGGAGAGACCAAACTGGCCTACAAGAAAGACCAATGAAGAACAGAATAGAGGCATGGGAAGACAAAGCACTACATGGCCAATACATGAAAAAAAATAGCTGGGAAAGCAGATAATAACAAGACCTGGCAATGGCTAAGAGCAGGAAAATTGAAGAAAGAGACCGAGGGACTAATTCTGGCTGCACAATACCAAGCCTTAAGGACAAATGCATACAAAGTCAAAATTGAGAAGACAGCAACAGACAGTAAGTTCCGCCTATGCAAAGAAGCTGAAGAAACAGTGGACCACTTGGTAAGCTGTTGCAAGAAGATTGCACAGACTGACTACAAGCAGCGGCATGACAAAGTAGCAACAATGGTGCATTGGAAGATCTGCAAAAAATATCATTTGCCTGTACGCAAAAACTGGTGGGATCATAAAATAGAGACAGTCATAGAAAATGATAAAATTAAACTGCTCTGGGACTTCAGAATTCAAACAGACAAGCACCTGCAACATAACATCCCAGACTTAACAATTGTCGATAAGAAAGACAAAAAAGTTTGGATAGTGGATGTGGCAGTGCCTGGAGATAGCAGAATAGAAGAGAAAGAACTGGAGAAGATAACAAAATACAAAGACCTACAAATAGAAATAGAAAGACTGTGGCAAAAGCAAGCAATGGTAGTACCAATAGTCATAGGCTCCTTGGGTGCAATCCCAAAACAACTGGAGCACCACTTGAACACCATTGGCATTGACAAATTCGCTATTAGTCAATTGCAAAAGGCTGCCTTACTAGTAACTGCTTCCATCCTGCGACGATATCTGTAATACCATCAAACATCCACATCTGCCTATCCCAGGTCCTGGGTAAGGACTCGATAGGTAGACCAAATGCCAAATCCAGTCTGAACATCTGGCTGACTGTGCGATGATCGATAATAATAATAATAATAATAATAATAATAATAATAATAATAATAATAATAGTAAAGTTGGAAGGGACCTTGGAGGTCATCTAGTCCAACCCCCTGCTCGGGCAGGAAACCCTACACCATTTCGGACAAATTGCTGTCCAGTCTCTTCTTAAAAACTTCCAGTGTTGGAGCATTTACTGCTTCTGGAGGCAAGCTGTTCCACTGATTAATTGTTCTCACTGTCAGGAAGTTTCTCCTTAGTTCTAGGTTGCTTCTCTCCTTGATCAATTTCCATCTGTTGCTTCTTGTCCTGCCTTCAGGCGCCTTGGAGAATAGCTTGACTCCCTCTTCTTTGTGGCAGTCCCCGAGATATTGGAACACTGCTATCATGTCTCCCCTCGTCCTTCTCTTTGTTAAACTAGACATACCCAATTCCAGCAACTGTTCCTTATATGTTCTAGCCTCCAGTCCCCTAATCATCTTTGTTGCTCTTCTCTGTACTCTTTCCAGAATCAGAACCCATATCATTTACAATATTTTTGAAGTGTCTCCCTAATATAATAATAAAAAAAATACCTATGGAGATAATGTTGACCTTTTTTTAGTACAGTTGTTTGGGATAAGTAGGAGCCCAGTGGCATCCACCAGTACACATTTTGGGCTGGGTGGGGAGCAGGGAGCTTGAAAGGAAAGCAACAGACTATGATGGGAGGGGTGATGTAATTAGCAGCTGAACAATGTTGTCAGATTCTCAAAATACTAGGGTGAAGTGAGTGTGGCATGGACTCTTCTATTGACACTTTGAGCTAAAACAAAATCTGAGCAGTGGAAACCTCTTGTCACTCAAGATTTTCATAAATTCCAATGTGAAAAGGTTGGTTAAAAAAAAAGATTGGATCCTGCTAAATAACCAGTGCAATGGTTCACATTCATTAACGTTCTATTGTGGTTCTACTACTTTACATTTTTCAAAAAGATGCTTTGCATTATTGCACTTTCCATATAATTCTCGCTTCCACCAATAAATTCATCTATTACTCCTCTGTTTCTTTTCTCTTTGGTTAAGGAGCAATAGAAGTAGCATTCCCAGTAAGCGTTTAAAAATAATCTCCTGGCTAAGCAGCAAGTGCTTGTTTCTTTGTAACTCTGGGAGGGAATAGTTAAAAATTTGAGCAATTCAAGGCATTTCTTTTGTGTTTTCAGGACATGTGGAGGTGGGTGTTAACAAACATATATTGCAGAGAGCAGAATAAAAAATTGAATTTTGCAAACTGTTAATGTTTGAATGTTTTATTGCCAAGTAACTTCACTTGAAAAAATGTAATTTATAGTTTGGAGGTTTGGAGAAGAATAAAGATGTATGTAATATGCTATTGACAATAAATATATTTATCTTATGTAAATGTATAGGATTTTCTGCTTGAGCAGGGGGTTGGACTAGATGACCTTCAAGGTCCCTTCCAACGTTATGATGATGATGATGATGATGATGATGATGCAAAAGTAATTGATATAGAGTACTCAAATAGATATACAGTATAGTGCAGAAATTTTTAAAAAAACAGATTAATTAATCACTGATTTTTTATGTCATGAGGAATCTTGCAGTTGTTACAGAGTCTCCTCTCTGTAGAACTGGATTGTCTAAAGACAAAATATATAGCACATTGAAATGTATAATGTTTCTGCGTATTGTTTTAAATCACATTTGTATATATTTTTCAGTGTTGCTGTGACACGATCAAGAGATGTGCCCTCATTTGGACCTCCAATTCCTAAAGGCATCACCTTTCCTAAATCAAACGTATTCAGGGACTTCTTACTGGCCAAAGTGATCAATGCTGAGAATGCAGCTCATAAATCAGAAAAATTCCGTGCTATGGCTACTAGAACCCGTCAGGAATACTTGAAAGATTTGGCAGAAAAGAATGTGACAAATACACCTATTGATCCTTCTGGCAAATTCCCTTTTATCTCACTTGCTTCTAAGAAGAAGGAGAAATCTAAACCTCATCCAGGAGTAGAACTCCATAGTTCTGGCGCTGTTGTTTGGATTCTCCATGCTAAAGACTATAGCAAGGGTGTAGATATAGAATGTCTTTTGGGCATTTCTAATGAATTTGTTGTTGTAATTGAACAAGATACAAGAAGTGTTGTATTCAATTGCTCCTGCAGAGATGTAATAGGGTGGACTTCAACAGATACAAGTGTCAAAATTTTCTATGAAAGAGGAGAATGTGTTTCTGTGGAAAGTTTCAGAAACCCTGAAGATATCAAGGAGATTGTCAAAAGACTAGAGGTTAGAATTCCTTATTTTCCCCTTACCTTCCTTCCTCAAGCATAAATACATATAGAAATGCTTTAATTTCTCTCTTGGATCTGAGCAATAAACTAGCAAAATAAAATGGATATAGGAGATGACCAGAGGTCAAATGCATCATTAGTTTGGAATCGCTATGTCCCTGTAAGAGACCTAAATCCAACTCCTCTTGAGGTCCATTGACTCTTCTCTGATGCTAATTCATCTTGATTATTAGTAGATCAGACTCTTGTGTAGGTAGCATGAAATAAACTTCTAGTACTTTTGAACTCTATCCTGGTTGCTGATTTCTTATACCTGACATTGGTCCACCCACTTGTTAGATTATTTTTTAAAATCTTTTGTCCTATCCAATTAGAGTAATAAAACACCTTGTTGCTTATTCATCTACTTTTTGTCCAGATTAAGGTCTGGCTAGTGTATTTAATATAATAGTATTTACACTTTTGCTGCAGAAATGTTATTTGCGAAATCAAAACAATATTTTCCATGTCATGAGAAAATATTTTTTCAGCATTCAAAAATATTATTAAGACCCATCTTTTAAGAACAGGATTTAAAATAGTAAAACAAAGAGTTCCTTACCAACAGAATTTATAAAGAATGTCAAGTCAATATAAGATTTAATAATTAAACGACTTTTGTCAATTTGTAAATGACTTAGTCTACAAATCCTCAATTACTGTGAGTATTGTTTCATAAATTGCTACATTTAAAGTTTGTGTAGTATTCATAATTTTCAGCTAGTATTGGAATATAGCTAGTGATTTATACAAGATCAAACTAAGCTGGAGATTATTACTCAGTAGTAATCCAGCTATCTTCCTCAGAGGTATATAGTATAATTGCTGTATGAATAAGGAATGACAGCTTCACACTCTGTTTTAAAGATCTAGCCTGTTTATTTGTGTCTCCTACTGAATACAGTTCATTGTACTAAACTGTTCCCATTACATCTCCACATCTCTGTCTTCCGATTCTCAGCTCGTGACCAAGGGATGTGAATCAGTGGAAATGACTTTACGACGGAATGGATTGGGTCAGCTTGGCTTCCATGTGAACTATGAAGGAATTGTGGCAGATGTTGAACCGTATGGCTATGCTTGGCAGGCAGGATTACGACAAGGCAGCAGATTAGTGGAAATTTGCACTGTGGCTGTCGCTACCCTAAGCCATGAGCAAATGATTGATCTCCTGAGAACCTCAGTTACTGTGAAGGTTGTCATTATCCCACCTCATGAAGATTGTACTCCACGAAGGTATTTGGAAACCAGTGAATTAATTAATATCTCTCACTGATTAAAAGAGAATCAGTTTGTTAAGGAATCAGGCTAGAAACTAGGGGACTGTAAGTTCTAGTCCCACTTTAGGTACAAAGCCAGTGAAGTGATCTTCGGCTAGTCACGCTCAGCCCTAGAAAGCAGCCATGTGTCTATTATCTATTATTATGTGTCTATTATCTACATATCTGTTATCTTTGTCTGTGAATCCTGTCTAAAGGTACAACCATTTGAAATTACAGCAGGCTGAAAAAGGGTGCTATATAGCTTATAAAGCACTTCCAGTCATCATAAAAATCCCCTCCCGCCCATCAGTTCCATGATCAAAATTGGGGGATTGGCAACCTGTTCATACTTACAATTTGTGGCCAAGCCACCCACGATTATGTGATCACCATTTATAATCTATCGCAGTAGTTCTCAACCTTTCTAATGCCGTGACCCCATAATACAGTTCCCCATGTGGTGGTGACCCCCAAGTAGGTGTGGCCACCAATAAGAGGGAGTAGGACAGCTAGGGAAAAGGGAAAAAAATGGTGGACAGCGTGGTTTGGCGACCCCCATGAAATGGTCGTTCGACCCCAAATGGGGTCCCGACACACAGGTTGAGAACCACTGATCTATCGCTTTTCCCAGAAAACCTATAGGGATGCTGGCTGGGAACATTACAAGCTGCTGCTGCTGCTGCCTGCCCGTAGTACTCCCTCTCATCTCTGGGGGGTTGGCTTAAAGAGCTTCCTGCCAAGGAAAACCAAACTCCTTTGGCAGGAGGAGGCACAGGGTGGAGGCACCTTACTCAATTCCATTGAACGCAGTCCCTTCTGCACATGAAAGGGAGCTGACCTCCTTTGGAAGAGTGGGTCTGAAGAGCTAAGAGTTGTTCCTGCACTCCGCTGAAGGCATTTCCTTCCAAGCACAGAGGAGAGCTCCTGTTTAAATCTTGATGATTTAAGCTCCATGTCTGCATCCCGCAGAAGGAGTTCCCTTCTGCACATGAACGGGAGCTGACATCCTTCGGTAGGCAGCTCTTTCAGCCAGCCCCTAGAGATGAGAGGGAGCCAAAATCCAAGCAGATGGGAGGGGAAGGCCCAGATCAGGATGGAGCAAGTGTCTCTTTGCTCAGGGCATGAAAAACCTGCTTGGAGTTTGGCAGGAAGGATTTTCAGTTCTTGAGTGGAGAGGCAGTGTAATAAGTTAAGACACGTGGGGTATTCAGATATAGTGAAGGCCCTGGGAGGCCTGGTACAGACCATGCATAAATGTTTCTCCCTCAGGGGTTGGAAATCCTGCTTGGATTTTGGCACGGAGGATTTGCGGCTCCTAAACGGACCTCAAGAGTCTCCCCCACCCCCCTAGAAGTGCCCCATAGTTCTTATCTGGACTCTGTCCGCTTAACAACATCGCCCAGCCAGTGACTGCTTAACATGTGCAACTGGAAGTGCCGGGATTGCAATCATTGAGTAAAGCAATCGCATGGGCAGTCATGTGATAATTTGCTCAACAGCCGTTTCACGCAACTACTGAGATTCTGGTCCCAGCTGTGGTTGCATTATCTCCATGTGTCTGTCTATCAGTTCTCTATGTGTCTATCATATCTATATATGAGTCATCAATCGACACATACTTTGTTTAACCATATTTTTCAATCCTCCAGAAGTTTTTCAGAAATTCATCGCATGCCAGTAATGGAATACAAAATGAATGATGGTGGAGTTCCATATGAGTTCAAATTCCCATTCAGAAATAACAACAAGTGGCAGAGAAATGCTAACAAGGGACAAGCCTCTCATGTTCAGCAAATGCCATCCCAGATGCAAAGTCCGATTACCACTAGGGTTGCCTCAGGGAAAGGTGAAGGAAAAATGCCTCCTCCGGATCGGGCCGCCAACATTCCACGCAGTATTTCTAGTGATGGCCGTCCACTGGAGAGTAGAAGGTAAGTTTCTAACTTGGGGGTGTTCTTTTTGCAGTGCAAGTAACAGACGTTTTAAATCCAAAATACAAGTAGTCCTCAATTAACGACTACTTGATTGGGATCAGAATTTCTATTGCTAAAGTTGTTAAGTGAGTTGCACCCTATTTTACAACTTTTTGCCATGGTTGTTCAAACAAATTGCTGGAGTTCTCAAGTTGATTATGCGGTCATTAAGCAGTGGCTTCCCCCATTGACTTTTGCTTGTTGGAAACTGGGAAGCTGGGAAGGGGCTCATAGTCTTCGTAAATACATGCTGGTTGCTAAGCGCCTAAGTTTTGATAATTGAAGATTCTGCAATGGTTGTAAGTGCAAGGACTGATTGTAGCTTTTTCCACTTTAAACAGTCACTAAGTAAATGGTTTTAAGTCGAGGACTACTTGTATAAAGGGAATGTTAAATTGGTAGTTCTTAAAAGGAAGCAGACACAAAGCTATCACTTCATTTTTAATATAAATTTTATATATTAAAAAAATATATTCGGAATCTTTGAAAAAGGCATTAAATTAACTGTGAATAATTGCATTTGTATTCTTTAAATAATTCTGGTTCTGGTTCTGACTTATTCTCAGTTACTTTTTATAGAAAGTGTAATTACTAACATACTGCTTGCCTTTGATCTTCCTAGGACCTTCTTTCCCCCATCTTCCCTACCCATGCCCACTATGGGTATCTTCACCTTCACGTGTGGCATATCCATTTGCCCAATCTCTGACAATAAAACTGTGTTATCTACTTGAGCACCCATAAAGCACTTATTTTGGACCTTACTAGAATTCACTTTTTTAGTTGAAGAAAGTTTGTAAAATCTGGAGTGTGCGTTCTTTCATTTCTTCTATTATAGTTAGTTTAACATGTAAAAAAAAGTGAACATGTTTATTCATTCCATATTTTTTTTTAAATTGCCATAATATAAAGCAAGTATAATTTGAAAGTTATTAGTATTTCTTCACTGCTCTAGATGTAAAAATAAGAAAGAGGGAAAATCAAGCCAATATAGTAAGTTAGGTTTTATATTTATGATCAATTAATATTTGGTGTTATTTATTTTTCATACATATTATGAACTGAACCTTTAGAAAGGTTGTCTAAAAATATGAGTGTTAAGTCCAATTCATTTGATACTGAGGTACACAGTTTTATATATATTTTGGCTGTCATGTTTTGTGTCAAAATTCAGCAAAATCGGGCTCTTGTAGAAGTCATTTTGATGTGATGGATTGTCTCTCCAACCACCATTCTTTTTAAAACAATAGACCTTAGAATTGAAAATAATCACTTTTTTAAAAATCTAGGTCAAAGGATATCACAGCAAATACATTTCATGGTAATTTTTTTCTGATAGGCTAGTAGATTGTGGTTCACTTATTGCTCCATTGTTTGTTTACTTGTTTTTCACATGTACTAGAAATGTTGGCAGTTTATAGTTAGTTGTAATTTGTTGGTTGACTGATTTAATTTAGGATAACGAAGTGATTATGTGGGAATGATGCCCGCTACAATGCATCCTGAGTTAGGAATAGACTGCACTGAAGAAAAATGGAATCAATAATGCTTTGTACTAGTAGAAAATGCTTAGGTTTGCCAAGGTGACATTTGTTTTTGTCAGTGCACTACATTTCAAATCTTGGGGAAATAGGGGTTAGTGAGACATAGAATATGAAGTTACAGAATATGTAAGGAACTGAAAATAAAAACACTACATAATATAGGAGAACTGAAGAATGCCCAATCACCAAGAAAGAGTACCAACAGATAACCAGACAGTAGAGATGCTGTCAAGGAACGAGTACAGAAGATGTTATGTAATCAGCAAATGACAAAGCTCAGAGAGCACCCAGGACTCCAAAGTAAAAGCTTAAATAAATTTATGTTTGTGAAGGATATTAACCAAAAGGATTTTGGTAGATATATTAAAGGAAAACCCAAATAAAATAATCAGTATATCCGCTGTTCATTGGAGATGGTAAAATGTTAGCAGGGAAGAGACATACCAACTCAACTCCTACTTTTGGTCATTAATAACCAAATATTCTACCAAAAATCTAAAGAACAGGGCAAAAGGGAAAACAAAACCTTACATAAATGATAGTGACCGATGGCTAAAAATTGGCAAATTAAGAGCACGTGGGCTGGTTGGATAGCCACCACCAGGGTCCTTAGCTTCAATTGTAGGCTGCATATCCATCTTCCTATCTCATGAACCCATAGTCTTCCCAGGACTTTCCTTTCTCTACCTTTACTTAACATATAACAATGTCATTTGCTCCAATTGTAGCATAAGGAGTGGTAGAGAAAGAAAGGCTTCAGGAAGATTGGGTAGCAGGCCAACACACAGTGGGTCATGTGAAATACAGTGAGTCAGAGGACTAAGAATTCAAGCCTTACCCTATTCACCCAGTAAGATCTCTGGATTTAATCTTGACTGAAATGAGGAACTACCAAAATGCTGCTGCCAAATTATAGCTCATCCTGAACTGTTTGACAGTACTTCTGAACTGAAATTTGGTGGTACTTAAAAGTTTGTGAACCATTTGGAATTTTCAATATTTCTGTATAAACATGATCTAAAACATCTGTTTTCCAGATATGAATTAGTCTCCTTAGTAATTAAATGAACAAGAATTGTGTTTTTGATTCATTGGTTTTATTGAGTTCTCTTTATTTAGTTTCAGAATCTGTGTGGAGAACAGATTGTGCTTTACATTGTATTTACTGTATGCAGAAATAACATTCAAATGGATTCATAAAGTGGGAAACCACTTTTAAGGCATCACTATGTGTTTTGGTTTTGAAACAAAACAACTTTTTTACAGTAGGGACGCCCTATTGCACAATAATCAGTCTGACATCAATGCCAGAGAACATTCTATAATATCAAGAAATTGGTTTGTAGGCATCTTGAAAGCAATGAAGCAAATACCAATAGGCAGTAAGTATTTGTCAAGAATGAATCTTGCTGAGATTAATCTTATTTCATTTTCTAATCAGGTAACTTCCTTAAGAAATCACAGTTTACTGAATGAATGAACAGGAAAAGCAAACAGAAGTTTGGCAGGGAGTAAGCTGAGCAGAGGAAAGAGGCAGAAAAGAGAACAAGAATCAAGAAGATGGAAAGTCTAATAAATAATTGCCACTGCTAATAACTGCTGCTATTGTATTGTGTAAAAACATAACATTGTGGATTGGGAAGGATTGTCTAATTCAATTCTCTACCATATTCAGGAAAAGCAGTTACATAAACCATGAGAAAGGTTGTCCAGCTTCTTAAAAATTCCAAAGATGGGGAATTCTATAGGTTGACTATTCTGCTGGTATATAGATCTTACCAGGGCTTTTTTTGTCATAGAACAGCCAGAACGGAGTTCCAGCACCTTTTTTGGATGGAACCTCGTAGGGTAGGCAAGGCGGGTTGTATGATGTGTGTGAGTTCCGGCACTTTTTTTTTTTTTTTTTTTTTAAAGAAAAAAAGCACTGGATCTTACCATTTATAAATGAAGTGTGTGATTGGAGCGTTGTTTGTTGGTGATCTAGTTGAGGCAGCTTTGGGAACACATGACACAAAGAGTTCGCTGAATAAACAAACAGGAGTTCAATAGCGAAGTTCAAGGGTGAGGAAATTCTTTTTGTTGTTTATCAGAGGAACATACTAGAGGAAAACTGTTCTTGTAAACTGTAAGAGACACGCTATGTTTGTTTTTCTTTCTGATGATGACATAAGCTATTTATGTAACAAATGCAGTCCGACTGCCCTCCTGAAAGGGAAGGTGAAGGATATAAAGGCAAAAGTGCTTATTGAGCTTATCCAGAAAGATGAGTTACTTGAATTAGAAACAGGAAGTGGTTTTGGAGGTAGAGTGGGAGCAAGGAACCTCCAAAACATAAGAAAAAGTCACGTGGAGAAATAGAGGAATGTGAGAGAAAGGCCCAAGTCTGTAAAGAAAAGCTTTTATACTGGTTGTGATCTTTGAAAAATCATGAATCTGAATCAAGTTGCCAGAGGATCAAAGAAAAGGCAAACCTATTTTTATTTTCAGAAAGGGGAATAAATTGGACCCAGAGAATTTCAAGCCAATTATCTTAATGTCAATAACAAGCCAAATTTTGGAATGCTTTATTAAGCAGTTTGTGAACTTTTCCAAAACAATGCATTGCTTTGCAGGAGCAAGCATGGGTTTTATCAAGCATAATTTCTGCCAAATCAACATGATTACTCTTTTTAATAGAATGATAGTTTAGTTGACTACAGATAAAGGGTATGGTGGATAAAGGGTACCTTGATTTTAAAATACTAGTTAGCATTCCCCCCTACACCACTCCAAGATTTTAGCAAAGAAGATGGCAAAATATGGACTAAGCTATGCTACCATTAGATGGATAGAGGTGGTTAAACAATAATATCTAATCCGTATACATCTGTGGCTCCATGTCAAAATAGGAGAAAGTATGAGTGTCATGTTTTTTCATATTTGTAGATTACACAAAAATGGAGGATATTATCAAATTTCAGGAGGATGTTAAGCTGTAAGAGTAAGCATAAATCAGCAAAATGAATTTCAACAAGGACAGATGCAGAGCCCTACACTCAAACAGGGAAAAAAAATCAAAACACTGAATATAGAATATAGGGACGGCGGGGAACTGTACTGGCAGCAATATGCACAAAAGGGATCTGGATGTTTTGCTAGATCACAGACTGGGCAAATCTGCAAGAAAAACAATTCTGCATTAGGAGGTGGTGAATTCTCTTTTGCTGTAAATGTTCAAATGGGCGGGATGGCCAACTTTTGAGGATGCTATGGTAACAGATCCCTGCATCTACATGAATTCCAACCCCTTACATTCTGTAATTATTTATGTTTCGTTATACTGTACAAGTAAAACATGACCCTTGTGGCTTCCAGCTAAACATGCCATAACAGCACTAAATTTATAGTCTACTCCTTTGGAAATATTGTTTGATACTTTGTTAACTCACTTCTGCTCATGCTGTTAGCCAGCTAATTTTGTAATTTTAATACAACAACCATGAAGATAGTTGGAAATCAACAATATTATACAGTGGAGGCAAAGGTAGAGAACAAAAGCATTCTGCCAACCCAGAAGCAACAACAGATATAAACATTTTAAGAAATCCAATGAGACGACTTGCAAGAAATATATGCTATAAAACGTCAGCATGAATTGCAGAATAATTTATTTTGGATATAAGTATATTTGTCCTACTTTTAAAAACTTTTTAAAAAATGGAGAAATGATCTAAACTGACTCATTTCCAATTATTGAATCTCACAATTGCTGAAATTATAACCTTGCCTCAACACCGAGGTGGCGCAGCAGTTAGAGTGCAGTACTGCAGGCCACTTTAGCTGACTGTGTTCAGCAGGTCAGCGGTTCAAATCTCACCAGCTCAAGGTTGACTCAGCCTTCCATCCTTCCGGGGTAGGTAAAATAAGGACCCAGATGTTGGGGGCAATGTAAATATATATATACATTGCTTACTGGTGTACACTGCTTAGAGAGTGCTTGTACTTAAAGCGGTATATAAGTCTCATAAATAAATAAATAAACACACAGTCAAAATTTATTCTTTTGCACCTAGAATTGCAACAAAGGTACCTGGTTGACACCTAGGATGCTGGTAGAAACCCGTGTCAACCATCAGCGCCAGCCAATTTGAATGTTCAATTGACTGAGGTTCATGTCTAATGAATAAAATATAATAATAGAATTGGAAAGGACCTTGGAAGTCTTCTGGTCCAACCCCCTGCTCAGGCAGGAAACCCTGTACCATTTGAGACAAATGGTTGTACAGTCTCTTCTTGGAGCATTCACAACTTCTGGAGGCAGGTTGTTCCACTGATTAATTGTTCTAACTGTCAGGAAATTTCTCTTTAGTTCTAGGTTGCTTCTCTCTTTGATTAGTTTCCATCCATTGCTTCTTGTCCTGCCTTCAGGTGCTTTGGAAAATAGCTTGACTCCCTCTTCTTTGTGGCAATCCCTGAGATACTAGAACACTGCTATCATGTCACCCCTAGTCCTTCTCTTTATTAAACTAAACATACCCAATTCCAGCAACCGCTTCTTATATGTTTTAGCCTCCAGTCCCCTAATCATCTTTGTTGCTCTTCTCTGTACTCTTTCTAGAGTCTCAGCATCTTTTTTTACATCGTGGTGACCAAAACTGGATGCAGTATTCCAAGTGTGGCCTTACTAAGGCATTGTGAAGCGGTATTAATACTTCATGAGATCTTGATTCTATCACTCTGTTAATGCAGCCTAGCACTGTGTTGGCTTTTTTGGCAGCTGCAGCACACTGCTGGCTCATTTTTAAGTGATTGTCCACTAGGACTCCCATTGATGAAGATGTTGAAAAGCACTGAGCCCAGAACAGAGCCCTGGGGCACCCACTACACACTTCCCTCCGTGTAGATGCGGTTCCATTGAGGACCACACTCTAAGTACGGCCGGTCAGCCAACTAATGAAAAGATAATCCATATCTGATTATCTTTACAAATTTTTGAATTCTGATATGTTACACCATTTTGATCATAGGGATCATATGCCAAAGTCAATTCTAACCTTTTTTTAGTCAAACAGTATCTGCCATACAATCTTTTTCTAATATGCTATATTTGATTTAAACAAATAGCATCAGTGATATAATTTATCATGTAGCTGATTAAGAAAGGGATGAATCTGTATGAAGGTGAACCTAAACATGAATTCCAGAAGACAGCAGTAAAGTGCAGCGGTCCCCAACCTTTTTGGCACTAGGGACGGGTTTCATGGAATACAGTTTTTCCATGGAATGGGGAGGGGTCGTCTCGGTTTCATTCGCTCACCTGCTGCTTATCTCCAGCTGTGTTGCCTGGTACCAGTGTGTGGCCTGGGGTTGGAGAGCCTGGTAAGTATATGGGTTGGTTGTAAGTTTTTACAGTAACACTATAAAGCTATTGAGATACTTTTTTATACTATAAGGCATTACATTTGCTAATGCCTTTGAACACTATTGCAATAATGTATCCCCCATATTTCTTTTGTTATGGGTGCAAGAGACAATTTTTGTTGATGTATACAGTAGCCACAGTAATTGCCTCAGTTACATGTCATACTGTTGCTTGTACTGGGTCAGAAGGTTAGGCAAATTCTGATGAGATGAGTTGTTTATCCTGGGTATTATCTATTATTGTTTGTAGGTGTTGGTTTTAATCTTTGTCCCTGCACCCCGATGAGCCACTGTTGTGAGAAGGGTGGTAATAGAAATTATGTACAATCAGTCAATCAATCAATCCACTTATTGAACTTCTATCTGCATATACACTAGTGACCTGTGTTCATCCTTCATGTGTACTCTCCAGTGGTGTTCCTTCCTGCCACAATTAACACACACACACACACACACACACACACACAAAACATACCAGTACATACACACACCCTCCTCTCCCTCTCTATCTGCATCTATCTATCTGCTATTTTCATGCTGGTATGGAAAATTTTCTTTCTTACATTTTAATGTGCATGAAGAGGAGCCTTAAGAATTTCTGAGACAAGGAGATACTTAATATTAAAGGCATGATACTATATAGACCAAGGATATGGAGTAGAATTTCAATTAACAGGAGAAGGGAAAAAAATCACAACATGCCAGTAGTGAACATGAGAAATATCACCTTTTATTTCAGCACCTACTGAAGTGTTTTTACGTTGAGCATTCCTTGAATGATTTTGTAATTTTTGTTTTCCTACCACTGACTTTTTAAATAAATGTTTTATATAGTATAATTTCTTTTTATCATTATATGGTAATAATTTTTGTATTAGTAAGTGGTACAGAAATATATTTAATAAATAATAATATGATGATGATTATATGAACATGTGCCATGAAGTCAGTGTCAACTCTTAGATATATATTTTTTTCCATGAGGATTCCAGTAACCAAAATTATACAAAATTATTATTACTCTGTTATTTTGCATGAACACTGAGAGCTTCTGCCCTGGAGACAAATTCCTTGTGTATCTGATCATACTTGGCCAAATATAATGTTCTGTTCCGTTCCGTTCTATTCTACCTTCTACTTCAGGTTTGTCAAAGATGTACCTTTCATCACTGTAATTAAATCAATCCACCTTGCAACTGGCTACTCTTTTCTCTTTCATTCTACTTTTCCCAGAAACTTTTCCAAAAAGCTAGGTCTTTGCATATCATGTTTCCAAACTGTAATTTAGTGGGAATTCTGAAGTGATTTGTTTGAGATCTATTTGTTTATATTTCTGCTATCCATAGTATTGTCAGGAGTCTTCTCCAACACCAAAGTTCAAAAGGAAGAAAACTCTTCCTATCCTGCTTCAACTTTCACTTCCATAGATCATCATAGGGCAGGGGTAGACAACCTTGGCTCTTTTATGACTCGTGGACTTCGGGCTCAGGAATTCTGGGAGTTGAAGTCCACGAGTCATAAAAGAACCAAAGTTGCCTACCCCTGTCATAAGGGAAACCATTGCTTGTACCATTCTGATCTTTTGTGATTAAGGCATATCACATAATCTGAATATCTTTTCCAGTATCATATTCGTTATTCTAACGAGTGCTACTCTAGTATATTACTTGACTGCTGGTTCTTTTACTGTTGAGAGTCAATTGTAAATGGCAGAAGGTACTTATTACTTCAATATCTTCATGGCCAGTTCTAAGTCTGGTTGCTGTTGTCATTAGTTTGATCCTCATATTTAATCTTGGTTATATTTTTCACTGCTCCTTGATTATCATTATAAGAACTTCCAGATCATTTGCATTTTCAGGTATCAGAATGGTATCATCAGCATAGCACAGGTTATTGCTGTTTCTTCCTCCGATTTCAAAATCACATTCATCATCTTCTAATCTAGCTTCCCTCAGCTCATGTTCAGTGTATAGTTTTTGCTAATCAGAAGATACGGTTTCAACATGTTCTATCCAAATTTTGAGTTTCTGACTTTTATATGCTTTACATGAGGACAGTGAGATGTTTTGGGATTCTCATTTTTCTAAACACATCCTGCAACTTGATATGATCAACACAATCAAAGGCCTTTCTATAATCAGTCAACTACATATTTGATAGTCTTTGGCTTTTTCAATTATTTAGGGTACATCAGAAATAATGTCTCGTATTGCATGGCCTTTTCAAAAATCAGCTTCAACATCTGGCAGGTCCCTTTCCAAGCAGGGCACTAATCTGTGCTGGATGATTATAGGCATTATTTCCCTAGCTTATGAAATCAAATAATGTACCCAAAGAACAGTGATGAGGGGAAATTAACACTTGGGTCGTGTATTACTCTGCTGCCTCTTTCATGGAGCTCTCCAAAATGTACATCCTCTTTTTACTGATTTGAGTTAGAATATTCACAGATTCTCAGCAGTACACAATTTAGGAATGTAAACATTTTATGAACTGCAAATTTTTTTCTGGATATTTATTGAATGTGGAGAAAGGTGGTTTATATTACAGATTTAGCCATAGATTTTGCTTGCTTGTCAGACTTCTTCAGTGTTGCAGGTTTTTTTTTTTTTTCGCTTGTTTGCTTTGCTTTTATTACTTTTTATAAAAAAAATTAAATGTGCAAATCAAAAATAGAAGTGTTTTTTTTTTTAAGGAGGCGATAGTTCAGGAATGCTCAGAGTATAAATAAGTCTATTGATTATGCTGTATTACATGCATTTAAATTTTTTTTAACATATTTGTTTAACAAGTATAATGAATGTAATGGCTAGGACACAAGCATAGAAAACAAGAGACTGTGAGTTTTAATCCTGCCTTAGGTATAAAATCTGGCTAGGCCAGTTTTCATCAGCCCAATTCTTCTCACAGTGTTGTTGTTGTGAGGATAAGAGGTGGAAGGAATATTAGGTATGTTCACTCCCTTGAGTTGTTTATAAAAATATAAAGACCGGATATAAAATAAATAAATAAATAATCTAGTAACTATTAAGACGTTTCTTAGCTTTATAATAAAATAAACTTTAAAATGCCAATATTGTATGTCCTTTTAGGAAACAGCTCAATTAAAACGCATTTTTTAAAATGTTATAAATCACTTGTTTATTTGAAACTTGGTTAAAACAGGTTCTGTTTTCATACTCTTGCATGCAAAAAGCAATTCAGCAAGTTTATTTTTGCCATCCTTGGATGCATTTTCCCCCTGTGTTCCTGCAGTCAGCTTCAGAGGGAGTAGATTTATAAAATAAAGTGGATACTGTTCTACAGCTAGTTTTATTTTTATTGTTGTGATGAATTGATGCTGCTGATGTGGCAGTTCACGTAAAATGTTACCTTTTTGATGATTATTTAATAATGCAGAATTTGAAATTGTATTGAACAGATTATCTCCTGGTTCTGATGTCTATGTCACAGTGTCATCCATTGCCTTAGCAAGATCACAGCATTGTCGTAACTCTCCAAGCAATTTATCATCTTCAAGTGAAACTGGCTCTGGTGGAGGGACATACAGGCAAAAATCTATGCCTGAAGGGTAGGCCACATATGTGTTTATGACTTTATGCTTAGGGCTTATCCTTTTTTTAATGTGAGCTTTGGTGGCTTTGTTTGAGAATCTGAAGAGGAAAAAAATAAGGATACCTGGTCGTATAATAAGTGCTCCTAATGTCATGACTTCTCTGTGTCTCAAACACAAAAAATAGGTAAAATTAAAGCCTAGTATTCTGGTGTCTTAATTAAACAGTTTCTTGTATTGCCACATCTGAGGTAGCATCTTGAAAAACTATAATATCAGTTCTGTGCTGAAAAGTTAAATAAAACATTGCACATTAAAACTTTGCTTAAGAATGTTTGACTGCTTGTGCTCAGTGTGTTCACACTGACACAGAAAAGATATATTCTGGACAATCATATCAGTGTGTTTAATTACCCAAGTTGTCTATTTATTTTGAACAGGATGCTATAACTTAATCAGTCATCTTCTTGTCATCTCCCTCTTCAGATATTGCAGATATAACTGGCAGTGTTACATATCTTCATTCTTGGCATCTGTCATACTCTCGATTAAGCTCAGAGACTGCAAGTGAATATAAGAAGCCAGTTTAAACCAAAAGCATTTGTTCCCATATTGTGTTACTGGGCAGATTAGAAGTGTAGTGGGTAACAAAATGTTTTATTAATTATGAATGGTAGCCTCTTAACAAAAATAGGAAAAAACAAGCATACGTGACAGCTACTGTGACTGATAAAAAAAGTCATAATATTCTTGACTTATAGAATTAAATTCCTACCTATAATTATTCAGAACCAATAGGTTTCTCACAACCTGTCAGCATCAAAATTTTACTGTACGACTGTATGGTATCCTTGTACTTGAATATTATATTCAGTGTCTTAAAAATCTTGTTATCCTTTAAAAAGCCAACACAAGTAATTAAGAATTTGAAATAATTTCTTCATAAGAAAAGGTTACAATCCTGGGGCTTTTTGATTAGGACAAATGGTTATAATGACAAGATAGCATTGAGTGGAAGAAGTGGTAAATAATAATAGATTCTAAAGCTAAATGATAATAAAATAAGAGAGATAAGATAATAGAGATATCACCCCCCCCAAAAAAAACCCCTTCTTTTCATAACAATTTCAACTTAGGAATTTATGTTCTTATGAAAAGACAAATTGAGGATAAGACTCAATAACTACTAGTCACAATAGTTGCATGTAGCCTCCAGATCCAAGGCAATTTGACCTGAAATAATGGTTGTTGTTACTGAATGGTAGGAAAGCATATGACTCTCATGACCATTGTTGAGTTGAATAGCATTCTTATTTTCCTAAGACTGTTCAGGTAACCAAGATATTCCTTTGATGACACCTTGTTTAATCTTTGCTCATCTGACCAACACATTCTTCACTGTCATTTTTGTCTTTAGTCTACTTCTGTCAACTAACTTTCATCCTCTGTCTAATGTCTAGTAACTATTGCTGAAGCTATGATGAATCTTAGGGTAGTATATGACCTTTGCAAATCAATGATACAATTGACTGTAGCTAATTATTTTGGAATGGTTGAACTAATTGTAATCTAATACTTAGAAAACATCTTTGAATGGTATTTCCCATGTGCACAATGGAATAATTGAGATTCTTTTACACAGATTTGGAATGAGTAGAAGATCTCCTGCCTCCATTGATAGGCAGAACACAGATACCAGTGGCAGTGGCAAATCCACCCCGAGTTGGCAGAGAAGTGAGGATAGTATTGTTGATCAGATGGGTGAGTATTTCTTTCTTGCATATATTCTATTTCTTGTACCCCAAGGTGATTATGACAACCCATTCCTATGCAATAAGTATTTATCTTTTTTGTTTTTATTAATCAGAATGAATTATTGTAACATGTATCCAATATTAGATGGCACTTACCGTATATTCCGGCGTATAAGACGACTGGGTGTATAAGACGACCCCCAACTTTTCCAGTTAAAATATAGAGTTTGGGCTATACTCGCTGTATAAGACTACCCCTCTTCCATGAGGGAGGGGGAAAGGGAGCACAATTTCTGAGTTCTCATTGGCCACCTGTAAGTCCAAATGAGTAGCTCAGGGTGTGTGCGTGCACGTGTAGGCATGCGTGTGACTCCTCGGGTCCCTTCCATTGCCCCCCCCCCCCAGTAGCAAGCTTTGGCTTGGAGCAAGCAGGCTGCACACAGGGATCTCCTCCTCTCAGTCTTCCACCCTGCGAATCCTCCACAGCCTCTCCAAGCTGAGTGAGCAGAAAGCCTGCCTGTTTGTCAAAGGCTCTGCCTTGTCAATCGCACACACACCTTGATGAAAATTGCCCTGCCTGCAGAAGGACTTCTCAGCAGTTTTTTAAAGCAACACTACGAAGAATGAAATTGGAGACAGCCAGAATGTTTAGGGAAGAAGGAAAGGAAGCAGTTAATAAGCCAAGTAAGAAAGGCATTCGCCCTTCGAAAACTTGCATTTCCACAAATGTGATAAGTTGCCCCCTTTTCAGGTAATGGGGGGGGAGTAAATGCTTTCCTTTTAATTTGTTATTAAAACTCAGTGCACTACAGTACTTATAGATGGGAGCCAGATTGACCAGCCAGGATCTGTCATAAATAACACCACAAATGCACCATGCAAGTTTATTTAGGCGGGGAGGGGGGGGGGGAAACTGCTTGCATAAGCTCGGTGGAAGTCGACAGGCGAAAGGATTGTGTAGCTGTTTTCTGTCCCCACTCCATTCCTGCTTCGTAAATCCGAGAGGAATTTAGCTGACACCCCTCCCCTTCCAGACCCATAAGCTCCGCCTCCCCCAAGCTAGTCTCACCGGCAGCGAGAGGTAAACGCTGAAAAGCCTGCATGAAGAAGCACTGAGAAGTGCCTCGAATGGACGCAGATGCTTAGGTTTGTTTTCATTATATAAAAAAAACCACCCTACAACTCTTTTCCCCCCTTCCCCATTACATGGGCCATCCCTTTCTACTTCCTTCTGGAGGGGTGGGCAAGGAATTGGGATGCAAAAGGGAGGGAAGAAGAGAAGAGACGGTTTGCAATGTAGCATTATAGAATGGGGATTAAACCTCCAAGAAATCTTACTGTCACGACAGCCAGATAATGCCTATCGTACTCCCAGTATAGAGGCTGGAAAGAGATATCTTTAGTTGATCGGCTGGTTTTAATAATAACCCTAGGACTCTTTTCGAGTGAGAGAGAGGGGGGGGAGAGAAAACTTGCTGAGTAAATATTTTTCCGGCGTATAAGACGACCCCCGACTTTTGCGAAGATTTTAAGTGTTTAGAAAGTCGTCTTATACGCCGGAATATACGGTATTTATTAGAAATAAAATGCCTGTGGGGAATAGATACATCATAATAGCCCAGTGCTTTCTCAGAAAGTTGTACCATAGACATACTTGGCTTTATTAATGTTTATTAATAATGTTTATTAATATTATTTTAGCCTGTGTACTTTTTTCCGAGTATAGCATCTGGTTCATCAGCTTATTTTAATTTTCATTGTGCTCCTTTCTGACAGAAAGGGGTATTCAGATAATTGTTTGATATGCTGATGATAATGCACAAATGTAAAAATGCAGTAAAGTATAACTGAAATCTGTATTTAGTCAAGATATTTTCTCCCACTAATGAGTATGTCATTAGTTAAGATTTTAACTGTAAGAAATTTCCTGAGCCATGCAAATCCTCAGCATTCAGCTGATATTTATTGTTGAATCTTTGTATGGAGTTCTCAGCATACAGGCCTGGTTCTATAGCTGCTGTGCTTGAATCTATTATGTTAGATTCCACTGAGATTTTTGAAATGATAGCAATTTAATATCCTCCAATTAGACCAGTGGTGCATTGTGACAAATTTGAGCAAAGAAGCCAGCTAAGCCAAGCTAAGAGCATGGCTCCTTGGTAGGCTGTATAATGGAAGTAAAATATTTTTTCTAGAAGAACTGATGTATAATCACTTAGTCTTAATTGTTGGGGGCAATATGCTGATTCTGTAAACCACTTAGAAAAGCTGTAAAGCACTTTGAAGTGGTCTATAAGTCTAAGTGCTATTGCTATATTGCCGTGGTGGCGAACCCGTGGCACGCGTGCCACAGGTGGCACGCAGAGCCCTCTCTTGGGCATGCGCGCCGTCACCCCAGTCCTAGGCCTTCAGCTGGGTTTTATAAAACCTTTTCGCTTTAGGCCTCCACCGCCGTGTGCAAAAAAAAAAAAAGTTCGATCAATCAATTTCAACTTCTTGCAGAAAAAAAAGATCTCGCAAAGTTGGAATTGATTGATTGAACTTCTTAGTCCCATCCAGTCTGCCATTATCACCACAGGCACGCCCACCAAATGGGCCACGCCCACCCAATTGGCCACACCTACCCAATAGGTCACGCCCACACAGCACCCGACGATACATAAGTGGGTTTTGGTTGCAGTTTGGGCACTCGGTCTCTAAAAGGTTCGCCATCTCTGCTATATTGGATACTTGAGTAAAAAAC
This sequence comes from Crotalus tigris, assembly GCF_016545835.1. NCBI lineage: Eukaryota > Metazoa > Chordata > Lepidosauria > Squamata > Viperidae > Crotalus > Crotalus tigris. The sequence continues at coordinate 2,310,252 of NW_024096464.1, read as the reverse complement.
AACAACAAAGACGTTTGGAAACAGATTTGCGGAGTAGAAATTGGCACAGGTCAAGCTCAGTTTCTCTTAACGACTTGGAAGACCAAATGTGGGAAAAGAAACGTTCTGCTACAATTTTACCTTGAAAAGCAAACATTTTATATAATGTTACATTGAAAAGCAAAAAGATATTACAGTATAATTTTCTCAGGAAAACAGAAACATTTTTCTTGTCCTATCCTGTTTGACAATAATCTTGAAAGTAATCCATTGTCCTGGGCAAGCTGAGTGATAGAAAATGGCATAATGAAAGAAACTGAAACAGCTCCAGTTATGTTTATGCTTATAGTCGATAGCTACTATATTCATGAGGAGGATTTAGGACAGAGTGAAATATTTAGTTATCGCTTGGCGGCTGGGAAGAATTTTGAAAATAAAATACAATATCGAGTTTCAAAATGTATACTTTTTGTATTCATATTAAATCCATCTAGTGATTCCTCATCTCCCTCCCAGAACTACTTAGAAAGAAAGAAAAAAACCCTGTGGATTATACAGTTTCCATTTGGAGAAACTATTTTAATCACAACTGCTTTTTCATTTTTTTATTGTGATGGCAAAATTTGTGATTTTCCAGAATGACTTTGCAGTTCACATATTCTATGTTGTTGTTTTCACTTAATTACCATAAAGTTCTGTTTTAAAAAGTACAACATTCAAATACCATTTTTAATTAAAAACTAAAGAAAAGATAAGTGATTTGGTGTTAAAAAAAACTGAGTACAGCATTACCTATCAGCCTCTCTTAAAAATAGGTTTGTTTTTTTTTTTTTTTGTTTTAAGACAAGTACCATTTTACACAAACCCAAATAATTGTATTTTTATAATTGTGAGTTATATTCAGCTGATAAAAAGAGAGAATCTTGCTAACAGAAGTTTATTTGATTGAACAGTATTCAGACAAGAATCCATGTTGGGCAACTTTCCTCTCCCCCCCCTTCATCTCTTAATCTGCCCCCTTCTATTAAAATACATAAAGTGGAAAGTAAAAAGGTTGCAAAAAATAAGTGTTGAAAATTCCCTCCCTTGCTGTTCCATTAAAACAAGCTTCTGCTAAGGAAAAATGATCCACAAGTGGAAAGACACTAAATAGATACAGCCTGATATAGCAAAGATTTTATTCTTCAGCTTTAAGTCAGCAACATTAGAAAACAGATGTTGTATTCTGCTTCTGCTTCTTATAGACCAGGGGTGGGCAACCTTGGCTCTTTTATGACTCGCGGACTTCAACTCCCAGAATTCCTGAGCCAGTTTCCCTTTTTTTTTTAAATGCCAGGCAATAGTTTTTTGTAAGTCTCTTGAATGAAAAACACCATTATTGTATGCTATATTACAGAAGCAACATGCCACCTGCCTGCAGTGTCCAAAGTGCTGCCATCCTTCAGAGAAAGTCCAACAGGAAGATTGATGAGGCAGGATCCAGTAGTTCACCTATCTCCAAATAAGCAGGGCCACGTAAGTTCACCTTCCGTTTTTATTCAAGATGTCTTAAATAAAGTGATTGAAAGATAAAAGTGTCTGTTAAAAAATTGTACTTTCCCCCAAACGATATCTGCTTTTCAGAATACAGATGTGCAAACTATTTATAATAATCTCATTATTTTGAAACTTGAGTATAAGATGCATTAATGAAAATACTTCCCCGCCAACTGAAGCAGAATTTTGCTTCAAACTATAATGTGATATATACTCTGATCTGCAAACCGTCCTTTCAGGAAAAAAAAAATCTTCCACAGAGCAAATTTTTTAGGATCTATCAACATTTGTACGGGAAAATAATTCTTATAGCAATCTTTAGTTCTCTATTAATATAACTAGCCCTTGTTTGACTGGGACTGGCAATGCCTTTCTAAGCAAAACGTTTGTTAAGTGAAACATCACTTGACTACTCCTCTTAGTGACGATAGTTCGGGAAACACCATGGCAAGAAGGTTGCTTAGAGTAATAATGATGGTGATGGTGGTGGTGATGATGATGATGATGGAAGGGACCTTGGAAATCATCTAGTTCAACCCCCTGCTCAGGCAGGAAGCCCTATACCATTTAAGACAAATGGCTGTCCAGTCTCTTCTTAAAAACTTCCCGTGTTGAAGCATTCACAGCTTCTGGAGGCAGGTTGTTCCGCTATTACAACTCCTTAAAGTATGGGGAGATAATTTAAAATCTATGCAGATTTGTAAGACTTCAGAGTAGATTCTAAATGTAGAGTTCATAGGTTACATATAAGAAATGATACCATCACTTAACTTGAGATTACAGGTAGTCCTCGACTTACAACCACAATTGCTAAGTGAGACAATTATTAAGTACTTTCCCCCCATTTTACGATCTTTCTTGCCACAGCTGTTAAGTGAATCGCTGTAGTTGTTAAATTAGTAACACTGTTGTTAAGTGGATGTGGCTTCCCCATTGATTTTGCTTGCCAAGAGGTTACAGAAGGTGATCACATGACCCCAGGACACTGCAACTCTCACAAATATGAGTATTTGCCAAGTGTCTGAATTTTATTCACATGACCGTGGGGATGCTGCCATGGTCGTAAGTGTGAAAAACAGTCATGTCACTTTTTTCAGTGTCGTTGTAAATTCAAATGGTCACTGAACAAACTTTTGTAAGTTGAGGACTACCTGTATATAAAATTCTCCTGAAATCTTTTTTTCTAATATTTAACTGATCATTTTGTACTTTTTAAGCATATTATGAAAAGTAACACATTTAAAGAGTATATTAAATTTGCATGGCGATAAATTTAAATGAAACACCTCAGAGATCTTTCATTGTAGTCTTTTATGACAGTGTTTCCCAAACTTGACAATTTTAAGCCAGCGTTGCTGGCTGTGGAATTCTGGGAGTTGAAGTCCTCATGCCTTAAAATTGTCAAGTTTGGGAAACACTGTTTTAAGAGATGTTACAGGTTGATACTTCTCCAGAATCCACGTTGGGCAACTTTCCTATCCCCTCTTCATCTCTTAATCCGCCCCTTTCTATTAAAATACATAAAATGGAAAGTAAAAAGGTTGCAAAAAATAAGTGGTACATAGAGAGGGACTTTTCTCATTTTATGTTTGTAGACAGTTATGTGTATTTTCCCTTATATAATTTCAGTAATGAGCAGTTCATTCCACTTTATATTATTTCATTCCAAAATGTTGAATTTAATTCAGAATCTTGTCTGTGTGTAGTCCGACAGCCACTACTCCAGCCACTCGAGCAGTAATACGCTGTCCAGCAATGCTTCCAGTGTTCATAGCGATGAGAAGTGGTATGACAGTGGAGATAGGACTGAATCGGAGCTGAATAGTTACAACTACCTTCAAGGCACTTCTGCCGATAGTGGCATCGATACCACTTCATACGGTCCCAGCCATAATAGTTCAACCTCTCTGGGCAACTCGGCAACATCTCCCCGATCAGGACTTATAAAAGAAAAAGTGGCATCGCTTTGGCACAGTTCCAGTGAAGTGGTCTCCATTGCAGATCGGACTTTAGAAAAAGACAGCCACATGATGGACAGAAAAACAGAATCTTCACTGAGCTTGGACATCCATACCAAAAGTCAACCAGCCTCCAATCCTTTAACAAGAGAAAACAGTGCTTTTAGCCTTAGTGATGCTGGTTCCCATGCAAGGTAATCTTTTTTTTTTTTTAATTATGTATCTGAAGGCTCTCGCTAGATATTTCTAGCAGTTTTTAGAAAATAACTATGCACATTGCTTAGAAGCTTAGCAGTTTGAAGAAGAGATACTGTGCAGAGTGTTTGAAAATGCAAACACGTTTGCTCTTTCTTTTAGTGGATGGAGAATCAGTCCATTTATCATAGGAGTTCTTAAAACAGAAGTGTCTACATCATTGTATGAAATTCATATAGTCCGCTTTTGGAATGGCTGGCTATAATAAATCTATATAATAATAGTAATACATGCATATATTAAATATTACATTTATGTGGTAACATTGTATAATAATAAATCTTCCTTTGAAGTGTAAATTTCATGGGTGGGTCTTGGCATTAATACGGAAGTGGTTCAACATAGCCTTTTTCTCAAATATTTTAAATTTTCCAATCTAGCCTACATCTCTGGGAATTTTGGTGACCTTCCACCTGAGGGGAAGTGCTTAGTTTTTTGAGCTCAATTCGATGCTACATAATTACTTTTTAATAATAATTTTATATTTGGAATACTATACAATAGGCAATCACAATTTACTTTTCAGATTACTTGTGAATTATTGACAGGCTGTCTAGGAACTCCTATAGAAAATGATTGAACAGAATGGCTGAGCATACAGGAATTCAGCTGTTACACTTGAGATTGTAGAAGACATTAGTAATAGTTAATGTGTATACTAATTGAGAGCACATAATACTATGAATAAAGACGCTCCCAAGTCTAAACTATTCTGAATTAATTGTGTTGCTGATTTAAAATTAAAAATTTAATTAATGTCAGATGAAAGCTTTTCCAGAATAGTTTAGAATAAAAGGCATCCTGATCCCTTCAGTCTTGGTAAAAGAAATAAGCCCTTTGTTTTGTTTTGGATCACTTTTGCGAAGTGGAAAGAACTAGTAGTGTTTCATTGCATACCAAACTGTGAGTGATCTCAATGTCAAATTTGGTTTATGGCTAGCTTCTTTAAAACATTACACCTGCAAATCATGATGGTATTGCAAAAACTATTTTGTCTGCTACTTTTAGCTGGACTTCGCTTCTCAAATTCTTGTGACAAAATTACAATTGCTGACTTTGCGACTTTTCCTAATACTTGGAGAACTTTGCTAATGTAGTTAGTAACTCATTTTATATTAAAAATCAGTATTTTAAAAGAATGTGTATACTGATAACTGCAATGAATGAGGATTTTAAATTATAAAACCCATTAGGTGCACAAGATTTCCAAATCGTATTTTTCCTCTGGTCAAACTGTAATATCTCTATTCCACCATTAAGTTTAAATTAAGATATTCAGTAAGTTATAGGCATAACAAGTTTATAGCTGTTAAAATTGCCAGACTCTCAACTGGGTCAACCTGAAAGTTCTAATTCTGTGCTGGACTATAACATTGTCAACGTATCTGGGTTTGTACCATGTTGGAGCTGGAAGCTAAAATGAATTTGCTTTTTGTTTACCAAATAATTTGTTTTGATTACCAAATTGAAAATACCCAAGAAAGGTTACATTAAAAATAAAAATAATCAAGATACACAGTATAAAAATATGTAACTTCATAAGAAGGTTCTAATGCACAGTTTTGTCCATTGTGAAAACAAAATACTAGATTTGATAGTTTCAAAATCCATGGCATGAAAATAAGTAATTTATTGTGAGTAATGTGGCAATGTTAAGTCATCTGCTGGTATTTAGAAGATACTTGAAACTTGCATGTTAGAGGATAATATGTATTTTATTGATGCAAAAATGCTAGTTTGTAGGGAAGCAGAAGCTGAATTGTTGTATTAAATGTTGTAGCATATTTCTACAGTCATGAGTCATGGAATTTATGAAGGATTAATACAATTTACTAAGCATTATTAGTTTTTTAAAAATCTTATTATAATTTTTTGACATGTTAGGAGTTTCTTGCCTGTTAAATTCAGTGTGTAGAACTAAACAATCTGATAAAATGGGCATACAAAATCTCTTAGCATTGATCCTTGCTTTGTTAGAACCCTATTACATTATAAAAAGAAACACTTTTATAGATGTTGGAAGAAGCTTCAGTAATTTCAACAATTGGACCCGACTGATCTCCTAGAAGTTATCTATTCCAAAGAAAAATGTCTCATCTGTTATATCACTGCCAATAATATAATTAGTGTTTCTCTTAAAATATTGTCTTTTATCCAAAGAAGGATAAAATATGTCTTTTCATAGAACATCTACCCTAAGTGAAAATGAGCGATTCTTTTCCCTTCTTGTAACTTTTTCATCTTTCCTCAAAATCTGCTTTGGAAAATGGTCAATTTGTGCAAGATGCACAACAGCAAATTAGAAAAGCAAATAGAAAGTTCTGTGACAAGGTTAGGATTTCTTCTCATGTGAAATTGACATCCTTCTTAAATTAGAAGTAGTCCTCATATAGTGACCACAATTGAGACCAGTAACTCAGTTGTTAAGTGAAGCTATTGCTAAGCGAAACTGCAAGTATGCTCGTGATCTTTCAACTTTCCTTTGCTTTACAAATCCGTGAAGGTCATAAATCAAAGGACTGGGTGCACAGTTACTTTTTCATCGCAATTGTAATTGTGTAGGGTTGCTAAATGAGGCAATCACTAAAGAAGAACTATCTATATCAGGGGTCCCCAACCCAGCAATCGGGCCACACAAACAAGCAAAGGCCCATCCGCGGGATGCAGACAACACACAAAATCACACCCCCTCCGGTCCATGGAAAAACCTCTCTCCACAGAACTGGTCCCCGGTGCCGAAAAGGTTGGGGACCTCTGATCTATATCATTCTTTTGCCAACCAATGACACTATTGTCTATTTACATATAATTAGGAATGCCATTCAGGGAAAAAAAAAAACCTTCTCTCTCTCTCTCTCTCTCTCTCTCTCTCTCTCTCTCTCTCTCTCTCTCTCTCTCTGTGTGTGTGTGTGTGTGTGTGTAAAAATCATTTCATATTTTGTCAATCTTGCACATAAGTAGTTTCCACGTAGTGCTGCTAGACCAGTGGTTCTCAACCTGTGGGTCGGGACCCCATTGGGGTTGAACGACCATTTCACGGGGGTCGCCAAACAACGCAGTCCGCCATTTTTTCCCCCTTTTCCTTAGCTGTGCTCCTCCCTTTTATTCTATTGGCTGTTGAAAGCCAATAGAATAGACTTTCTTGAATAGAGTCTAATTCTATTGGCTTTCAAAAGCCAATAGGAATTGTCCAGGCTGTCTCTGTCCTGCTGAGCCCGCCAAAAGTCCCATTCTGCAAACGGTGCTGCACCAGTTGAGTAATCCTCGACTTACGACCAGTTGGGGGGTCGCGGCATTAAAAAGGTTGAGAACCACTGTGCTAGACGATCATAATTTGCTTCTCTCATTAAGATTGCTCTAAGAATAGATGAGGAGTAGCTGTGTTTGTGGTAGTAAAGGCCAGGTTTATTCTTCTGTTTAAATAGGTTGAATCCTTTATTCTAAGGTAGTGAAAGGAAAGCATATAAGTAACAATGGTATTCTGTGTTACAGAGGGCAATTTTGAAATTAATTGTGTGTAATGTAAAGTTATGCAGTTAAGTCAGTTTTGTCTTTCTTATGCTTCTTTCCCAGTACCATGGGTTCCCGACACTCTGCCAGCTCCATTGTTTTCACCAGTGCCAGAAGTTCACCTAAAGAAGAGCTTCATTCTGCCACTTCCCCACAGTTAGCACCTTCTTTCTCCTCTTCTTCCTCAAACTCTTCTGGTCCTAGAACTTTCTACCCACGTCAGGGTGCTACTAGCAAGTACCTGATTGGATGGAAAAAACCTGAAGGGACAATAAACTCTGTGGGGTTTATGGATTCAAGAAAGTAAGAGCATTTTGGTTCTATTTTAATGGGTGTTTAATGGGTGAAAAGGCCTCTTTGTATTTTTTTCTTTTAAGAGGATTAAAAGGAGTGGCAATTTAAACCAAATGAAGGGCTTTTTAGAAGAAAACCTCCCAAGAGATTTATTGTCTGCTTTTCATTGAACTACAACTCAAATCACTGAATTAAAACCATTTAATTAATTCAATGTACTTAGAAAATGTTCCTTCTCCTTAGTCACTCATTTCCTTATGGCAAGCATTTTTTTAATTATCTCAAAATACTAAAACACTCCAGTCAATGTATATTATTATTCTTCCCTCACCCCATCCCACCCCTCCAATTTTAAAATCACATTGCAAAAGCTTTAAAAGGTAAGATCTCAGATTATCTTGAGAGGAATACTTTTCCACAGGATTTTTTTCCCCCTAAACTAAGTGAAATTAAAAACATTTTAAAACATGATTAGTTGGGCTCTATAAATCCTGGTTTGGATTGCCAGGAAGAAAAGGCCACCATTTATTCTTTCTATTCAGAAACCTTGGAACAGATGTAGAAATCATCTAATTTGTTCTAGGTTGTATAGAAATTAATAAAAGGGGAGAGGGGGGGAGACGCCAATGCTTTTTCCTCCAAACCACAGCACAATTAGAACTACGGGGAGAGAATCTTTGACCTGGCCCATGTCAGAAATAGCAAATGGATATGTAAAGCTCTTTTTGTTAACATGAAGTAGAACTATCCTACTTAATGCTAATAATCCTTTGATTAAAATACAAAGGGTAAGGCAAGCAAAGTAGATCAAAGCGTTGATGTCTGACAACCAACTTTAAAAATATTCAAATGAGCTACATGTGTTACAGTAACATTCTCCACTTACTCTTTTAGTTTTTATACAGAAAACTTGTTTTATGTCAGAGTAGTGCAATTTTGTTTAAAGCCAAGTTTCTTACTTAAGAACTTAGATCAGTGGTTCTCAACCTGTGGGTCGGGACCCCATTTGGGGTCGAACGACCATTTCATGGGGGTCGCCAAACAAGGCTGTCCGCCATTTTTTCCCCTTTTCTTTGGCCACGCCCCTGGCACCCGGTGATGTATAAGTGGTTGGGGGTCACCACAACATGGGGAACTGTATTATGGGGTCACGGCATTAGAAAGGTTAGAACCACTGACTTAGATACATTTAATCAAACTGATAAAGTTAATCATAGATCGTTATCAAAACTATAGTTAAGAGGAAAGGAATAAATTTGATCTAGATAGAAGTGTGCATGAAAATCCTTTGTCTTTGAAACAAGGGGAAAAATCACTGTGTTCTGGTGGTTCTGCCAGACTGTTTCAGATCACTGTTTGGCAAAACTGAAATCCATCTAGTTTAACAGTTCCTGACTTTTGGAGAAAACATATTTATCCAGCAGATAAATATGATAAGGCTGGTGCACATCATCCCTTCTATTCTTTTCTCTTCACTGCAATGTCAAGAGTGTTGCATTTTGGCAAAACTTTCTCTCCAATTTTCCTGGCTTTTCCTTCCTCCGCTCAGGCACCACCCCTGCCACTACCTGTATTGCAGCCAAGCATACGCCACTGACCAACCTTTCAGCCCTGCCAGGTAGCCCAAACAGGAAATACAACTAGATGAACTAATTCTACTTTATTGTAAGCCTACATTAACAGAATCTTGCAAGTCTGAAACTACAAACTTCCTGCTGTCGCCTTTCGTTGCTTAATATATTAGGGCGAGTCCTTCTTAAGTTTCTTTCTCTGATCACTAAGCCACTGGGAGCTCCAGCCTTGTTTCCTAGGTAGTATCTCTTTCCCATTACATTGCCTGTCTCCTGCAGTTTCTTTCCATCATCTTCCTCTCTCTGCTTCCTCTCAGCTGCTGATGCTTTTTGCTCCCCCCACCCTTGAAAAATCACTTCTGTTTGGATCAGTCTTGTTTTATCTGCACATTTCATTCAGTGCACAGACCAGAACTCCCAAAACATGTCCAATTAAGTTTGAGCGTGAGCCCACTTCAAGCCACTTCTTCCATACATGGAAGAATATACACAGAGAGCAATTTTGCACAGCCTCAGTTCTAGGTGGCCACAATAATAATACAGATGGTGTCTAAGTCCTGATTTCCAGGAAGCCTGTGGTTGGAATAATTACTTAAACTAGGGCCAGACCTGAACATGATGAGCGATATAAAATAGGTAGCAAGAAAATTTCTGACAAAGTGGTCTTTGCTATGTGTGCATATCATACATTTTCACTCTAGTGTTGGAAAGACAAAGACTGCAAGGTGAAAGGGACCATATTGTAGATAAGAATGTGTTGGGGGAAAATAGGAGGAGATCCTTTTCCTTCTCTTTACGATGCTCTGCCTTTTAAGGACCATTTAAATGCGCCCCATCTTAAAATGGCAGGAAACTATCCATTGTTTTTCACAGCTGTTGGTACAGGGATTCCCAACAGCCACAAAAAGGGGACTTGAGAATCACAGGACGCCTTGGAGCCACGCTAAATTTCAGTGTCCTTAAGTGTTGAAGGTATTGTGAAAGCCTTCTGATTGGTGGTGGCGAGACTAGGGTTGCTGTCATTATCATGAGTTTATTTCTTGTAATATTTGTCCTTGTTTATTTATTAATACTAAGTTATTAAAAATAGTTATTAATACTAAATAAAACTCAGTTTTTCCAGCTGTCTAAAACATCCACGTTTCATTTAAACTTTCTCTAAACCAACAGATGCATTTTGTTTGTTTGTGTGTTTTGTAAAGATGTGTTTTCTTTTCCTTTTTAAGGCGACATCAGAGTGATGGTAATGAAATGGCACATCCTAGGTTGCGTGCATCAGCCAGAGACCTTCGGGCCTCACCAAAGCGAGCGTCTAAATCAAATATTGAAGAAGAGTTGAAGAAGTTAATAGACCTGGACAGCCCAACGCCTGACTCTCAGAAAAACTTTAAGGTATGGCTTTCAGAATTATAAGATGGACTTGTGCTGAGAAATGCATTCAAAGATAAGCTGGTAGTTGTATAGTTCATTGGAGATATGATTAAAATCATAGATGAATTCACATACTCAGCAATATGAAATGTTATAAATGGTTTTCCAGATTTTTGGGCGGCTACATATATTAACTAAGTCTGCTCAGAACACATCTTGGATTCTATATTTTGGGGCGGTTACATATATTAACTAAGTCTGCTCAGAACACATCTTGGATTCTATGGAAGTACTTAAAACAGTTGTAATGAATAGCACTTGAAGAAAATACCCAGATTTCTGAGATCTCTGCATTGAAAACCACTGGATTAACCCTTTGTGCTCATCAGACTAAATGGTTTCCACAGCAACCATGCAAAGGAGGGCGCATGAAACTTCTTTCTTTGCTTGTCAAAATCCCAAATGGTTTATTAAAACTTGTAAGGATGAACAAGTGGGTAAAGATTATTTTTCAAAGTTGTCTTTAAAGCTGATGTGAAAAAAAAATTACTGTAAGCAAGGATTTCACCATCCCTCCCACGGTCTTTTTACTAGCTTTATGAATATTCCTTTCATGATTTATCAAACAAGTTGTTACTCTTCCAAAAAATCCCTCTTAAGTTAAATGATTGATTATTGCAGTTACTGGCTGGTAAATGTCTGTTGTGAAATTTTTTATAATCAATATAATCCTCTCTATTTAGATGATAGATGATTGCCATTCCATTAAACAAATGCTCTGCCAAATGTATGACACAATTACTATTGCTAGCCTTTCTTTAAATATGCCTCCTCTTAATAATTAAGGATAGGTCCTTGAAAAAAGGTTAGCTGTCCTCTGCAGAGCGTATTGGGTTTTTTTTTCCCCTTTTCATTTCCTTTTCCCCCTTTACTCTCATTTAGCTTTTACTCTTTCCCAAAAGGAAAATAGGGTGATAGTAGTCAAGTTTTTTTTAAAACTAGAGAAGTTTAATTGAGGCACTGGGCAGGGTCTCCTCATCTTCTGTTGGCAGATTCTCTAGAAAAGAAGAAAAATGACCAAGGAAGAAATATTTTTGCAGCTGACAAAAAAAAACTTTATGAAGTTCCTTTACTCTCCCTATTTTTATGTTTTAACTCAGCCATATTTTAGTAGATAAGAACTCTTATGACATGTGTACAATATGATGCACTGATTGTTTACCAGATTCCGATATTGCCCATTTTATTTTCGCTGAACACATATAGTTGAAACGGGAGTCTCAGTCCTTATTTTTAGACAAGATAAAGTACACACACACAAACACAGACACACATATGGCTTAGTTTTCCTTTCTTTAAAACAAAATCTCTCCTTTCTTAGAAAATCCTGTTAGTTTTATTCCATCATATTTCAGTGCTTTCAGAACATTATTTGAAAGTGAAGCATATACTTTTGAACACGTTTTCTATTGGCAAATTATTTAGTGAGTATCTGATTTTGAGGTTAATTCTTATTGCAGACTTAATCAGTGAATGTCTAGGTGAACATACTTCCTAGTTATGAAACAATATTTGGAACTGATGATTGAGAAACTTTGGTAATGTACTCAGATATAAATGTTCACATCATTATGTAACATGCAAGGGCTAATTGCAAAAAGCTTCTGCTACAGCAAATATCAAGTTTTTATTATATTTTAGGGGATCTTTTAAATCATGATATTTTGTACCAATAATGACCACTGTATTCTGTGGGATTTCAGTATACAGACCACACTGAAAACATTTGAATCATAGCAATAAAAACAAATATTTTGAAGTCTATTTATGTATTTGTTTTTCTTATTGTAAAGAAATGATTGATAAGAAAGTATGGAGTAGTGCTATTCTAGCCATTGTCTAAGGAATGTAGTACATTTTATTTATTTATTTATATTTTCTATTTCTTAATTGCCTATTTCCCTCACTGAGGGCCTCTGGGCAATGTATAATATAATCAATAAAATTAACATTAAATAGAATTAATTTTAAAATTAGAAAAATAAAATAAAATTTCAAAAGGTGAAAAACTCCAAGATGGGAAGTTGTTAATAGAGGCAAGGGGCGTTCTCATGGGGCTAGCCACCCCCATAATTGTGTGGGCCTCCGTGCAAAGCCTCACAACCAAGCACATAAAAATATTTTAAGGCTTTGAATATCTGATGTCTCACCCCTGTATGAACTTATTCAAGAATAGACTACAACTGAATTAAATAAATGAATAAGATTTAGGACCCGCTGAAATTATTTTGTATGCCACGGTGCATAAATACAACAATGAATGTTGTATTTCTGTACTTTTTCATCTTAAAAGTAAACCTCATTGAATTCAATACAACATTTTTAATGTACATTCAGATTCTACATTTCTTTGAATTCAGGTCTAAAATGATGTGAAATGTGGGAACATGATAATACTACTTTTCTTAGCTTGTTAAAGCAGCCATGTTTTTTCCCCTGGGATCGAATAGCTACCATGTGATTCCTGGAAAAGACAGATGTGCTTTAAAGAGTTATAGATACTATCTTCATACCGTAGTGTGAATTTTAGTAAGAATTCTGATTTTAATGACAAAATCTAATACAAACTAAACTTAGAAGAGAAGAGAAAGGATAAAAGTGCAAGGAGAAAGAAAAGAGAAAATGAAAAGAAAAAAAGAAAAACTACGATAAAGAATGAGAAAAATATGTAAAGAAGTAAAATATGTAAAGAAGTAACTTCCAACCTTCATCACAACATGTATAAAGAAATTTAGTGACTCTTTACTCCCTCTAAGTTTACAAATAATTATCTCCTCATCCTCTAGTCTAGGCCATCCTTTATCTATAGACAAATCTATATAGAATCATCTTTTCAGTCCTGGTGTCAGCAGAAAGTCCATAAAACATTGCCAGGAGTAACAACATAGATTGTTTTAACCTTGTTCAAATACACCAATTTTATATCCCTTCTTTTTACTTCTAACAGTCTTAATCGCAGGAGTTGATTTCTCTTCTTCTCTCCTTTGTTCTTTGTTCCCTCACCCCTGTTCAAGGCTTTAATAAGCCTTTTTTTTTTGGTAATTCAATATGAAAACAAATGTCCAGGTCCCTCTCTTGGTTTATCATTTCTATTTTCCTTTTGAATTTTAGGACATCAGCCAATTTCTTTCGTAGATCAGTGAAATATACCTTTCCCAGTCATTCTCTTGGCCTGTCAGTTGTAAATCTGACTTTGATACCTATACACCTGTAATTTATTCAGTAATATCTTTGTTACATAAACTGCCGATAGAAACAGGCATAATTACTGACATGGTTGATAGTGTGGCTATTACTTTCTAATGCTTTTCTTCAAAAGTGTCTTTCAGTATTTTCATTATTATAATGTTTTTTGTTTTATAAGCTTGCATTTTTTCCCCCACCTAAATCTTTAGTCCCATCTAGGGTAAAGTTTTCAAATCATGACATTGCTTATCTCTGTATGCATTTCTTCAAAAAAGCACCCACAGCACATCTATTTCCTACAAGAAGTTGTTCTTTATAATTAATTCCAAAGTCTTATTGTAAGTTTAGTATTCCAAATTTATCTGGAGTCTTAGCCTGTATGTAACTTTCTAAGAACAAAATCTTGTTTAGCTTCCTCTGTTTATTTCAATTTCTTTAAGTTTTTAAGCTAATAATTAATTTTTCTTTTGTTCAGAGTTGAAGATAAATCCATCCAATAAAGACTTTTCAAACCTGACATTCTGAAGGTCCCTAACAGTTTTAAAATGGTTAATAGACAATTTCTAAAAATGATTAGAAAGTGAAATTTGTGAACCCAGTGTCCTTTAAAAGTTTGTGCTACAGTTACAAGCAAGATGGCTAATTCCTTCATCTTCTGATGTTCACACCTGAGGAAAAGGGTTGTCGTGCACTCTTGTCTCAAGGAGCAGCCATCTGACACACATGTGGATGATACCCTGTGCTCTCCTTGTCTGGAGGGGTTCCAAGGAACCAATCTGCTCACTGGTTCCTTGATCTTTGTTGTGGTTGTTGGCTCCACTTTCACTGAGCGATGTTCAATTCATCATACCTCCTCCAGAAGTGATATTTATTATTAACTTCTGATAAAAAATAATGATTAAAAATCAAGTCAAATAAATAACACTATAATCCTAAGGAAGCTGAATAAGGAAAATATCTCAAAACTTACATGCACCCAAGCATGTCTACAGCTTAGGCCAGGGGTAGGCAACCTTGGCTTTTTTATGACTCGTGGACTTCAACTCCCAGAATTCCTGAGCCAGCATGGCTGGCTCAGGAATTCTGGGAATTGAAGTCCACGAGTCATAAAAGAGCCAAGGTTGCCTACCCCTGGCTTAGGCTGAAAGAGTTGTCACAGCATACCCAAATCATTGGAGTTCGATGAAAAAGACAGTTCAACTCATTAATTTGATTGTGTGGTCACAATTTAATTAAACTTAATTTTGAAACTGAAGGTCCAGCCTTTGCTGCACTATCATATAATGCTACCTTTTTTTATTTAAAAAAAATGAGATAATTACCAGAATGAATTGTTATTATCTCACAGCGTACTGTCACGGACAGAACATTGTCAGGTAAAGGAAGAGGAAGCTGTGTCAGCATTTAGGTGTAGAGATACCCAATTAATTGTTGTTGTTGTTTTTTTAAATGTCAGACTTACCCAACAAGTATCGGTGCACAAGCGTAAACCTGTTTCCATAAAGGGAGTGTCCTCCTACCCTTTAAGGATTCTGAGGCTTCTAAAATGCTTCTAGTTTGGGAAATGCCATACAATAATAAAGCTCTCTCTTTTATTTATGCAGCCCCGGTTAGTTTTCAGGAGATTAGGATACCATATTGTTGTCAGCATGAGAATAGCACTTTAAAAAACCGTAGTTTTACAGTTTTCCAATATGTTGATAAGAGACTTTTCTAGACTTTTTCTACAGCGCAGAATAACAAGAATGCTCACAGCAAGCGTTTAATTGCTGCAGATTAACTGTGCCCCTAGAAATCATCGGAACCCAACCCATGATATTATTAAAGAGTGGCTCATTTTTAAAGGGAGGGTTACGCATTCTTGACTGGTGTTCTTCTTCTTTCAGTCTTCATTCCCTAGCACTCCTATTTCAAGGCGTGCCTTGCAGCGAACTCTGTCAGACGAGAGTATTTATAGCAGTCAAAGAGAACATTTCTTCCCCTCACGAGCTTCTCTTCTGGACCAAGCTCTTCCAAACGATGTTCTTTTCACCAGTACATACCCTTCTCTCCCCAAGTCATTACCACTAAGGAGGCCATCATACACATTGGGAATGAAATCCTTACATGGTAAGTGAAATGCTGCATCTAAACTAACTATGTATGTTTTAGTCTTGTTTACATTACCCTTCTCTCCCCAAGTCATTACCACTAAGGAGGCCATCATACACATTGGGAATGAAATCTTTACATGGTAAGTGAAATGCTGCATCTAAACTAACTATGTATGTTTTAGTCTTGTTTACATAATTATTGTTATTGTTATTGTTACCGGTTGCTGCCCTTTACTTGTAATTCTCAAGGTGGTGTACATAATGCTTCAACATCCTATTTTCCCACAGCTACTCTGTGAGGTGGATTGAACTGAAAGAAAGGGACTAGCCTATTGGCTTTCATGTCTAAGGTTAAGACAGTATTTGTAAGCTGCATTTATATTTATGGACAATACATTTGGCATTGTTCGTTGCTTGTATAACTTTGGAATGTAAAATAGTGTAGTCTACTGAGTTCCCTTTAATTGTTAACATTTTAACTAATTTGGAATATTGGATACACTTTTTCAAAGGAATGCTGCTTGATATATTATTTTTAAGAAGAGACTGGACAGCCATTTATCTGAAATGGTATAGCCGGGGTTGGACTAGATGACCTCCAAGGTCCCCTCCAACTCTATTATTATTGTTGTTGTTATTATTATTATTATTGTTGTTGTTGTTGTTACTCTTGTGCTCTTTATTTTTAGAGCCCTTTGGAGCCATGTCCCACTGAAACAATTTGATCCAGCAATTGGAAAAAAACTGTTTTATCTGAAAGTGCTAAATATATACAGTAACTTTGACATAGCCTTGCTTGAATTATCACACATACTTGAATCATAAATAAACTCGCCAATTGTTATTAATCTTTTAATAATAAATGGGATGCATTATAGTAAGGTTATGTGGTAACATTTTTAGAATAACAAAACAAACGTGGCACATAATTTTAACCAGCCATTGAGGAAAAAAGGCTGGGGAGAAAGAGGGGCTGAAAAAGGGAGCCTTTTGAACTCACAGCTAAAGTAAACTGTACATTTTCTGAAAACGATTCACATGTTTGGTGACTATAGTAAGCAGAAGTCAAAAAGACCAGTTATGCATCATGGTCAGTCATTCTCTCTCAGCTCAATCACCTCACAGGGTTGTTGTGGGGTAAATAGGAGGAGAAAAGAGTATTATGTTCGCTGCCTTCAGTTATTTATAAAAATAATAAAGGCAGGATAAAAATCAAATAAATAAAGAAAACTTAGGATTTAAAAAATTGCTGGTTTTTTTTCTGATTGGCAGAATTGGGGAATATATCCTTGAGGGGTAATTCTTCATCGGTAGCAGGCAAGGCCAACTTTGAAGATTTGTTTCATTCCATTCAGTCTTGGTTCTGTCTCCAAATGAAGAACTGGGTTATTTGTGTTTAATATGTGTCTTAAATGCTTCTTTCTTTCTTTCTTTCTTTCTTTCTTTCTTTCTTTCTTTCTTTCTTTCTTTCTTTCTTTCTTTCTTTCTTTCTTTCTTCTCCTCCTCCTCCTCCTCCTCCCCCACCCCTTCTGGTTTAGGAGAGTTCTCTGCCTCTGACAGCTCCCTCACTGATGTCCAGGAGCAGGGGAGGCAGCCAATGGCAGATCCAGGGCTCATGCCCTTGCCTGATTCAGCTTCAGATTTAGATTGGTCAAATTTGGTAGACGCTGCCAAGGCCTTTGAAGGTAAGAGTTTGCAGTTCATTGTTAATGATGCGCACATACCAATTTACAAGTCTTTATCCGATGTTTATATCATTGCTTTGTATCTTAAGGCTCTGAGATCCACATTCATTTTCATTGATGTCCAATTGTTGAAATACTGTTTGCTTTCTTTTGTTTATATGCTTCAATTATTATTAGTGTTACTGAATTCAGTCTCTGTTGTTTCACTATAAATACTACAATTGCATTTATAGAAATGCACAGTTGCAAAACATAACTTTTCCCACCAGGTCAGAAAGATTAAAAGGTGTCATGACACCAGTAAGGTTAGCGAAAATGTTTTAAAATGTCTCAAATAACTGTTGGAAATGTAAACAAAAGCCAGGTACTTACTACCATATCTGGTGGGTATGTCCTAGTGCAAAGAAATTTTGGTCTAAGATTCATATATGGCTGGAAAAGATGACTAAAATGCAGATGGAATTTCAGCCAGAATTGTTTTTGTTAGGAATACTAGGATCTAATTATGGGAAAGACAATGAGTATTTAATATTACATATATTGATAGCTGCGAGAATAGCATTTGCCCAACATTGGAAAAATGAAAATGTACCATCGGATGAGATCATAATTAGGAAAATTCTAGAATGTGCAGACTAACCTTAGAGATTAAAGAGAAAGAAGACTCAGTTTATTTTAAAACATGGGAAATTTTTTTTATCAACGGTTAGCAAAAGGAGTTAACGAAAAATGATTCTGAAATTTATTAAGATGATTGATGCTTATTGATTAATTGATACGCTTTATAATTATTGTTATTTTTGTTGACTACAGCTACTTATTATTATATTATCTATTTCCACTGAATACTTGTACCCGGATGATAGTTTGTTTGCTAAAGCTTGGAATGTCATTGGGGGCAACCCCATTATTGTATCTACCCCCATCCCAATCCCTTCCCTGAGCACTACCCTGAATCCCATTACCTATACCGATTGTTTTTTCCCCATACCTTCATAAAACTTAATAAAATACTTATAAAAAAAGAAAGATTAAAAGGAACACAGAATTTTAGGCTATATTTTGGTCACTGCTAAAATGTGTCACCAAAGTCATTTGAGAATACAGGTAGTTCTTGACTTACAAACATTCATTTAGTTATAATGGCACTGAAAAAAGTGACTTATGACAGTTTTTCATATTTATGGTCATTTCAGCATCTCCATGATCACATAATCAAACTTTGAATGCTTGACAACTGGCATGCATTTATGACGGTTGCAGTGTCCTGGGGTCATGTGATCACCTTTTGGACCTTCTGACAATCAAAATCAGTGGGGAAGCCAGAGTCACTTAGCAAGCATGTTATTAACTTAATAACTGTACAGGGGGAAATACACTGGGCTGTTTGCATAGCAAACTCAGGGATGCCAAGACTACATTGCTTTTGATGTGTATTCCCCATTGTGTCCCTGATTACTCTCTTGTAATCCCTTCCTCTCCAATTAATGTAAGAGAAAACATTAATCTCTTCTTGCTAATTAATCCTCTGTGTGTGTGTGTGTGTGTGTGTGTGTGAGAGAGAGAGAGAGAGAGAGAGAGAGAGAGAGAGAGAGAGAGAGCATTCTGAAAGGCAGTGGGAAAAAGGAATGCACACTCATGGTCATGTGATTTCCCACTTAGCAGCCGAGCTGCCAATCTTAATTGTGGTCACTAAAGGAAGACTACATATACGTTCATTAGATTCTAGAAATTACCTGACCTTACTGAGGAGAACAGATTATATAGTATAACTCAATGGCAAAAGTGTAAGAAAGGAAAGTTACCAAAGGTAGATCTTCAACTGCTGTTACTGATTTTAATTTTACTGTGATATATATTTTACTGTAATACTAATGAAAAGAAACTTAGAATATGTGTTTGTCTTTTTCTTTCCAGTCCAGCGAGCATCCTTTTTTGGAAGTAATGATGAAAACCATAGGCCCATCAGTGTTGCCTCCAGCAATGATCAGACTGAAGACCAGCTTCCTGCGCAGATGAAGCCTTACACTGGGTAAGTGATCTGCTGAACCATCATGACTCTGTTAAGAAGCTGGGGAAATTGTTGTGCGGTAGAATCTGTAAAACTTACAAATTTAGAATATATGCAATCTGACCTATGGAAAACTGAAAATGTGACTTCAGGATCAGGAAGTGGTTTACTACATTTCTGGATATTATTTTAAGTAATAACATTATCTAAGAATATGACGTTTATTTCATTTAGTGATTGTGTAATTAATAGAAAAAAAGAGACATATGTTCTAGGCAAATTGGATTTTGTTGTAATATTTACAACAAAGTACATTTACTGCTTTTAAGTCTTAAAAAGGTATAATATCAACTCTAGAAAAATTGAGCTGAAAATTATAAGTTACCTGAAAGTACTGAAGTTATTGTCATCTTATGCCGTATATTTTTGAAATTCCTACAATTAATTGTGGAAAATAGAATATGAAATCAGTAATTGCTTCCACTGAGTAAGTGCTAATTCTTCTTGTTATCTGAACATTGATTAAAGATGAAGTAAGTTTACCACTGAACTAAATTCTGCATTCACGCCATAAAAGGATTGGAGAACTAGGAGACTGCTCACATTCTGTAAGCAGAATTTGCTGAATGAAAATGTAATATAACCATTCCTGACATGACTCAGCAGGTTGAAAATATTCATTGCTATACCATGTGATGATGAATATAAATGTTTATGGGTTTTTTTAAAAAAAAATAAAAGTTAAAAAAATGAAATGAAGTATTTTGTTAAATTAGCTTTGTGTGCATGTGTATTCTGACAAACAACTACTAAAGAAATTTTCTCAAAATTTCAATAGAATATATTAAAATTAGAACAATTAAATATTAGACTCTCTCTAATAAGCCTTTTCATGGCTTATTTGTCATGATGCAATTCTAAATTATAATTAAAAAATAAAAGTACTGCATAAAATAATTAAGAAATAAATATTAAGAAAACTTAGCAATTCGGTTTTTGTTTCCTTCTCCTTGCAGTAAAGAATCTCCTCCTCTTGCTTCTAAAGTGAACCAGCTGGAGAGTATGCTAAGAATATTGCAGGAAGATTTAAAGAAGGTAATTATATTTGTTTCAGTATCAGCTTGTATTAAATATTCAGTTTGGCTTTCTCTCAGTTGGTCACGTGATAAATTTGCTAGTCATTTAAGAATGACCATTAAGTCTTGAAGATATTACTGTAAACTATAGGTGTTCCAAACACTGTAGTTATTTTACAAAGTAAGTGGTGTCCAGTCCAGTAACGTTTGTAACGATTTGATGAATCCTTTGTGTATTGCATGAAGATAATTGTATAATAACCATTTTCCCTCCATAATAATAATAATAATAATAATAATAATAATAATTGTAGTAGTAATAGTAGTAGTAATAGTAGTAGTAGTAATAATAACAACAACAATAGTAGTAGTAATAATAATAATAATAATAAAGTTGGAAGGGAACTTGGAGGTCATCAAGTCCAACCCCCTGCTCAGGCAGGAAACCCTACACCATTTCGGACAAATGGCTGTCCAGTCTCTTCTTAAAAACTTCCAGTGTTGGAGCATTCACAGCTTCTGGAGGCAGGATGTTTCATTGGTTAATTGTTCTAACTGTCGGGAAGTTTCTCCTTAGTTCTAGGTTGCTTTTGTTATTTTCTCCAGTTTTTCATCAATTTAGCTGTATCCAGGGATGAGTGAAACCATCCTTTCTTTTTTCTAACAGTAACATTTGATACATTATATTTTAAATGAATTTTGAAATCTTACATTTCAATTCTCCTCACTTTTCAGTACAAAGTTCCAGTAGATTTTGCAAACTATAAAGCTGAATGTCTGCATAAATTTCAGTGAACAATTTTTCCACCCTGTAATGCACGGGTTCCCAACCGGGAGTGCTCGCATGATCAGTTTGGAATATCTTTGTAAGAAACATTTGAGTTTATGGTGCCAGTAATATTTACAGTGTAAAATCCACTTGTGATATCTTGTGTTTTTATTCTTCTCCCAGGAAAAAGAAGACAAAGCCAGTCTTCAGGCTGAAGTACAACATTTACGGGAGGATAACTTACGGTTACAAGAGGAATCGCACAATGCCTCTGAAAAACTGAAGAAATTCACTGAATGGGTTTTCAACACAATTGATATGAGTTAATAGCACATATGAAACAAACGCATTGGCAAAAAATATCTCTGGAGTGGGACGTAGCTTTAACACCATCCCAAATTATACAAACCCAGTCAGAGCACTTTCATATGTTTCATATTAGGGGTACCTTTTTTGGTTTTCCTTCGTTTCATTTTAACATATCTGCAAGCACCCAGAATTATTGCAGATCAACTATCAGTGAATGCCTTTTATAGGAAAAGAAGAAAAAAATAATTTTAAGGGAAATAAAAATTTAACTACTAAAATGTGAATGTCTTTAGATTTTTTGCACATTCTCTGTACCTGTTCTGTATAAAATTACTTGGAAAGTGGACCAGAATAACTGTCCATTTGCCTCTAATTCTATTCATTACTTTGTATAAGTTTCAGATTAATCTGCTTCATTCTGCTTTAGTAAATATTTCAACAAGACTTATTTTTTCCAATGCTTAAGAGGTTGTTAACTGTCTTGTGTGTCTCTTAAGAATGCTATCTCCACACCTGTTGTACAGAATCATTTCCCAGAGAATATCAGAATGTGTACACACATCCCATTTGTGTATAAATTGTAGCTAGCACAAAGCTATGGATATGTCAAGCTATCCACTTCTTTTTTGCACATCTATATAAATTTGATGCTCCCAAATGAAACAGCTTGAGATAAACATTGTCAAGTAGATATATTAAACGCATATTTCTTCTCTGGAAAAGAGAAAAAAAATGCTAGTATTGTAATAATTATTCTGCCTTTTACCAGCCAGGAATATTTCTTTCAGTGGTCCCTTCTAATGATTGAATTAATTTTTCATAAATACTTAATTCCTGCTGTCTGAGAAATTATTAATAGCTTTCAGTGGCTGCTATCTCTTAGCACCTTTACTTTTATAGAGATATTTTATATATATGCACACACAGATTAAGAAGTTAAAAATGCAAATCTATATCTTTTATTCTGTTTGGCATAAATATGGCATAAACTAATTTTCAGTAGTTTTCCAGTTAATGCCTCAAATGAAGTAATAATTGGACAACTGTTATTAAAACATGCAAAGTTCCTTCTTTCCCAAATTTATCTTGATTATCATATTTTGGATTTTTCATTAAAACTGACTATTGTTAAGTATGTGTGGTGGGAGGCTAACTTACCATAAAATGTCACACCTGCAGGACTCTTTAATATTAGGGTGGGGAGGGAAACATGTGTATGCTGCAGCCTGTTAAACAGTGTTTCAAGTGACATATGGTGAATTTTAGTTTGTGATCTCCACTGCATGCAACTGTGATAATTGCTCCTTGCACATTTCCACACTTAGTAAGAACAGACCATGTCTGTCAGCCTCATAAACTCCTTTTTCCTTTGTTCCGGCTACCATTCTTTGCTGGAACTATTCTTAACTGCTGCCATTGAGTCTTCCTATCCTTCTTTGATATGCATTTTCATAATTCTTAATAATTTACAAATCCACATGGTTTGCTTTGACCTAAAGCTTAATGTGTGGGGATAATCCCATTGGGATGTATTTCTGATGATATCTGGGCCATCAAAGAAGATTGATTTGAAAAGTATTTCTGGAGTGCTTCTGCTAGAATATATTTAAGTTGGGTTTTTTTCCCCTCCCCTCCAAGTAACTTGTATGAAGGAGATCTATATAATGCCTGAGGAAATTTGTAAATGGGAAATATTGCTAACAACTCTAAGCATCCTGACTTTTTTTCCCCGTTCTCTAGTTTTTTTTTAATATTGGGACTTGGGGCAGACTATTTATTAGAGTTTTGCAACAGAGTTCTTGTATGAAGCCGCTAAATGGCTACTTGTAAAAAAATTCTGACAATAAAATTCATTTTAAAAACTCTTCTAGAAATAATGTTTTGTTTGTTTTCATTCTTCAAATACTGATTCCTTCTATGCCATTGACATCGAAAACCACAAATGCAAAAATTAAAAACCATTGAGAGATTTTTTAAATATTTGCATCAAATCATAAAGTTGGATAGGCCCATTTATCCCATCATGCATTACTAAAATACATTACTATAATCTGAATTAACACCTCTCAACAAATATATCTCTAGTTTTGTTTGAACACATTCATTGAAGAAGACCCCAGTATCTCTCTAGATAATTGCTCCCCCTATCAAGCTTTCTTTTAGTTAAAAATCTGTTAAAAAAAGGTTCTTAACTAAAATTTAAATTTTCCATTTTGTGCTGCACATTCTAGAATGTTGGAAGTCCTGGTTTTGACTTATTTGACATTCTTTTAGCTATTTGAAGAGTAATATATATTCCCTCCTGGTCATCTCATGGCTAACAATGCTTAACTACTTTAATGTTTCTTCATATAACTTAATTTCTTGTCTCCGATTTTCTTCATTGCCTTTCTTTAAATCTGCTCCACTTTCTCTGAATCCTTCCATGAGGGGTTGTCCAAAAGTAGACACAATACCTGATGGGGAGTCGGCTAATGGAGTGTGAGGTGGAATTTTACTATGATTTGGAATCTATACTTTTGTTGATAAAGCCTATTTTTTTTCCTTTTTTGCAGTTATAGAATTTTTCATCACTAGAAGGTGTTACTTCTGTTTTCTGAAGACTTATGGTTATGGCATTAAGCTTACCAAAGAAAAGGACAATATTCTATCCTGAGTAAATCTGCAAATAAATAGAACTGTTCTCGAGTACAGTGCACTTTAGATAAGGTGGTCATAAAGCAAAAGAAACAGTCAAACAGTGAAATGATGAACCCAATGTAGTTCTAATGGAAATAAATTATTCATATGTTTTAGCAAGTATTTTGGAAGTCATTTCTGTTTATCGCACGAAAGAAAGTTACTTTTAAAGACTTGGCTTCTTAAAAGTGTTTAATATAAAAAAAAATAATAGACCTGTTGCCCAATTTAGGCCACCATTACAATCCATTAAAGCAGTGTTTCTCAACCTTGACAATTTTAAGGCATGTGGACTTCAACTCCCAGAATTCCACAGCCAGCAATGCTGGCTGTGGAATTCTGGGAGTTGAAGTCCACATGCCTTAAAATTGTCAAGGTTGAGAAACACTGCATTAAAGTGATTTTAAGTAATATTACTCAGTTAATTTTTCTTGCACTGGAGAAGTCTCTTATTTCTCCAATCCTTTAGTTTCATCTTCCTTCCTTGGATGGAAAATTAAGACACCTCAGAAAAGAAAGGGCCAGATCCTATAAACGAGTAGTTGGGTGGGTTGGAAAAAGTCGACAAAAGTCCAGAAGTCTTACCAGATAGGAAAACAAAGAGCAAAAAAGTAAAATGTGCAAGCTGCCTCTTACAATAGAACATCATATGAATTGACATAGGCAAGCCTTGTTTAAAGAACAGAACAAGCATGTCCTTAAATATTAGTAATCCCTAAGTGGGGAGAAGAGAGGTAGAACTGGGCAGGCCACCAATAAGCCTGAAGAGGACAACTCCTCAAAATTAACTTGCAATATGGCTGCCAATGGGAGGTGTCTCTGAGATGCCCTGCTAATCTCTTTCTGATTCACTTCTATTTTTTACCTCAGGAATTATATTTTTAGAAGGCTGAGAATAGCATGTTTTATGTATATGTCAGATTGCAACGGCATAGCTTAGCAATGTTAAGAATGTGGGTGGAGAAAAGATTGCAAACATGTTAACCTCAAGAATATTAGCTATAAAATCAATGTAAACAGGCTTCATGAGCCTCTGGCTCTCTAAATGCTGCTAAACTATCATTTTCAGCCTCCCATGCTTTTGGTAACGTGATTGGGGCTACTAGGAGATCTAACTCAGTAATACCTACATGACCACAGATTCTCCACACCTGACCTAAAGGATCATTTATTTACAGCCTACTATTAGAATGTTGGGTTTTCATCATTTGGGTTTTCAATCTACTGCTTTGCTGTTGGCTTCTGACATCTTTCCAATCAGAATGCAAGCATGTAACTCATGAGGCTGAAAAGCTCTAAATAGCTGTCCCAATATATGGTTGTGTTAGTTTAGCATTTTAAAAGTAAAACAGTCTTAGCTCATAAGGCAAACATGCATGTCTAATAGTAACAGCAATCATATTCTTGTACTGTAATACACAGATCAGAAGTGCAGAAAGAAAGCAGAAAAAAAATATTAATGAATCCAGCTATTTACTAACATTATACAACATTTGAAAGAAATGCAGAAATGAATGGACTAACAATGACAATTAAAGATAAGACAGAGTCAAACTACTATGAAATCTGGGGAACTTTTTATGATTGGCTGAAAAGAGAATACGGTTAAAAGATAGTTAACATCAATTTAGATGGAAGAAGAAGGTGCAGATAAGGAGGGAGACCCAGGCGACACAGTATTGAATAACTGGAGGTTGTATAAATATTTATAGAAGTATATATTGAGAAGGTTAGATAAATAGAAGTATTAATGTAAGAGAAAATTAATCTTATTGTATATAATACAGATAGGGAAATTTGGAGAGAGGAGTTGCTCGGACATTACCCCTGAATTGTATCTGAAGAGGGATGAGAGGGAAGAAAGGAGAGGAGAGAGAAAAGAGTAAAGGAGGGGAGAAGGAAGTAGGAAGGTTGGAGAAGAGGAGAAGTGGGGAGAAAGGGGAGGAGAGTGGTGAAGGAAAGAGAAGAGAAGAGGAAGAAGAGGGAAGTAGGGAAGAGAAGAAAGGGAGAAAAAAGGTAGAGAAGAAGGAGTGTGGATATGGTGAAAGGGGAAATGGGCGAGCAACACCAAAAGTCATGTGTATGTATTTATTTCATTTTATTAAAATATCTTATATATGAATTTAAAAAGAATGTATGTTAACATCTGATAAATATCACAGTATATATATGCGGGAGAGTTTAAAAAAATAAAAAAATATTATAAAAAAAACATTTGAAAGAAGCCAACTCTTACCAAACTGAGTTCATATTGTATTTTTGGAAGAATGTGTAGTTTGTCCTCACAATACCACTACAAATCCCAGCTGTTGCAAATAAAATTACTCTGGATTATAATTGTATGATTTGCCTTCCAACAAAAAAGCTGATTTTCTTAGGATTGATCAAGAAGCGTAACTGGCCTATTGAAGGTTTGCTCAATTTTCTTTTGTTGAGTCTGAACTCATTTTGTAGCGTTTTTAACCCCCCAGTCAGCAACCAAGGAGTTGGAACTTAAAAAGTGCTGAGAAAGCCTGCCCTATTAAAAATTCAGGATGGTCAATTCCAAAGTGACCTCACTTGGTGAGGTACCCCTCAGAAGGTCTCACAGCGGCCCCAATATTAGCAACACAATGCAAAAGCCTTTGGTGGTTGGAGGCTGTCTCTCATGGGGGTGGAGAGACTCCTGTGTCAATCTGCTGAATTATTACATGCGTTGACCACAGCCTGCAAACCGTCTCTTGATAACCCCACAAGTCAGTGAAGTGAAGGAAAGCAGAGTATTTTTCACTTAACCTCCTTCTATTATAGACGTTCAGCAGCCTCAACTGTGGTTGACCAAATTCTCCTGAGACATAATTGGGGAATAAGAAACGTCACCATTCTGCTGACTTGGAATAATTGCAAATTTATTTTGTTCTTTGATTCTAATCTTACATTGTCCTTGAGAAAAGTTCTGTGTTATATGTTACTGTATAAACTCAGCAGGAATCATTCCCAGCATGACTGTATAAAAGTACAATCAGCCAATGCACAAAGAAATTAACAACTTAAAAGTTTATGAACTTTTAAAATATGGAGTCAAAGTATTGGCCAATATTTAAAGTGTACATTCCATTTTCCATTGGTCTTTTGTTATTAACTTCTTTTCTAGAATGGATTTTTTTTTTTTTTTTTTGCAGTTGACATTAAACGTGAGCATGAAAAAACAGTTGCTGGAAATTTCTCTGCTGCCAACATCATAGTAAAGACTCCTTGGAGGGACATGTTTTGAGCAGACATGCATCTGCTGCAGTCTATAATTTTTATTGTCCAAGTGCTGCTTCCAGAGAGACTTTTTTGGGGGGTAAATCCTATGTACTTCATTACCTCTCACTGGTTCTAGGCCAAAAGCTTTGGACATGTTGAACAGATGGTACTCCTAATAATTTGATCAGGTTCCTTGCCTCGTTGATGCCATCCATCTTTTAGGATTGATACCTAAGGTGTAGCTTTATGCTGCGTTTTAATGCCTGACTACTCCGAGAGTAGAAACTGATAAATAATGTACGAAAATTATTAGCCTCTAGGAAAGGATTTCTTGCTGCACTTGCAGATTGCATCCCTTGTTTTTCCCATTGCTTCTGCAGTCAAAGAACTTTCTTTTATTCCTGCCAAATGTAAATAACAAGACAGCTAGTAAATTAGAAATATTCAAGTCCAACTTTTTCTTCAGTTATGAATTATTCATCTTTCATTCCCATCTATTCCAAGTGTAAAATGTTGGACCTGGAAGCTAGAGAGTGTCTTGGCTACAGTGCCCAGTCTGTATAATGGACAAGGAGGCTTCCTTGGCACCGGCTCTTAAAATTTCAGTACCAGGCCAAGTCATAAGTTTTCACTTATATTTATCACTAGAATTTAGGCAATAGCTTCCTTCAACCTGGGATCATCATAAAAGTGAGAGTGATGAGTCCATCACATCTGGAGGGCAACTGATTGGGACGGGAAAGATTTAACCTACTACCATTATGATACTTTCTGACATGGATAGTTTTAAAACGAATGCATTTCGTGAGGGATAGAGTTCATCAGAACAGCTTAATCATCTTAAAAAGATGCCAGCAGAGGAAAATGTGAGAAAATAATTGTCCCACTTAGATGTAAACCTCTCTCATATTACCCTTAATTTGTGCACAGTCTATTTTATATTAGGAGCTTAATTATTGTTCAGCCCCTTCTTAATCTGAACATTCAATTTGTATTTCTGCCCACAAGCATTTCATCATGGCCTCTTCTCTTGGTGGTGCATATGTCTAGATCTCCAGAATGCATATAGATAATCCTCAGCTTAAAACAGTTCATTTAATGACCATTCAAAGTTACAATGGCATTGAAAAAAAGTGAACTTATGACCTTTTTTCACACTTAATAAACCGTGCAGCATCCCCACGGTCACGTGGTCAAAATCTGAACACTTGGCAACTGACTCATATTTATGACAGTTGTTAGTGTCCATGGGTCATGTGATCCTCTTTTGCAACCTTCTGACAAGCAAAATCAATGGGGAAGGCCAGATTCACTTGACACTCATGTTATTAACTTAACAACTGCAATAATTCATTTAGCAACTATGGCAAGAACAGTTATAAAATAGGCAAAATTCATTTAGCTCTTTCGCTTAACCATAGAAATTTTGGGCTCAATTGTGGTCATAAGTCGAGGACTTAACACTCAGACATATACCAGACCAAAATCTTATTCTTGATCCATTTATAATTTTCTAAGAGTAAAGTTTGATCTTTTTGATGTTTATTTCATTTCTTTTTTTAATTTTTATGGTTCAGATTTTTCTTTCGTGAAGGACTGAAGGCAAACTCACACAGCATTTTCAAACCGGTGTCTTGCAATCGCCTCATGAGTAGCAACTCTTCAGGACACACGTGAGGAATCTCCCATCCTCTCCTTGTCCGTACAAGTTTCAAAGAGCTGATGTTCTTGTGTATTTGAAAACACAACAGGACCATCATGCCCAGGTTGCAAAACTGAAAGGCTACTGAAGTGGCAATGTGGAGAAGACCATTGTTATTTGGAGACGTTTAGTGACTTATTTTGATGGCTCCTTCATGTTAAGAATCATATTGTTTTCATCTTGAGCTAACCTGCTGGGTTTTCTGCCACTTACTGAAGAAAAGAGAAGGGGGAGATTTTCATAATGCTGCAAAGCTTTTCTTATCTGTGAAGGTCTTGGACTTTTGAGTTATGTGCCACTCAATCAATGACAAGTCTTGCAGTCTCGTGACCATAGATGCAAGGCTATGAAGTCATGGTGCCAAGTTTTAATAAAAACCTTAATACTGGCTTTTAAGCCAGGGAGCTTCTGCCCAGAAGCTGGCATTGGTTTTGTGGAAATTGGCCACCTTTGGGATATCTCTGCTGTCATTATTAAGAAGCTCCTGACACCTTGTAAGACCTTTGGGTAACATCTTGTTTGGTATGTATGCTTTTAATGTTATGCTTTTAAAACTTAAAGTCCCCTTATTCATTGGAGTGTTCATTCTGAATCCAAAAGAACTAGTTGCCCAGGCACCTGATCACTGCCCTGACATTTAGCAAAACAGCTCCTACAGGATAGTTAACAGATGTTTTGTGGGTCTTTATGCTGACATCTAGTGGTTGCCCATTGTACTACAACCCAGATACAGTAGCCCTCAAGACACCCAAGTATTACCCACACAAAAAAAATGTCCCCTAGGAAAATCAACTCAGGTGCACATTATACATATTCATTTTTACCCCAGTACTTTTTCACTGCCTAAGAAAGCTTTGAGATGGGGTATTTTGAAACAAGAGAGAAGAACACAAAAGCCAGACCTGTTCACCAAATTAGCTCTTAGAACAAATGGTAAAATGCCTCTTAGTTCCAAAAACTTCTTCATTAATGGAATAATCACAAGTAGAGTAGCAGAACTTTGTGCAGCCAATGACCTGGTTGAGGAACTCACCTGCAAAGTTTACTATTAAGTGTACTTTTCCATGAAGTTCAGGCTTCTTGATTTTTCAAGAGAAATGTTAAGGTCAGTCCCAGTATTTGCAATGGTGTTCTAGAAAAATTCATTTCCTTTTCTTGTGGAAAATATGGCGGAGAGAGGGAGTGAAAAAGGAGCTTTGCTTCACCAGCAAAAGTCACTAGCACCCTCTTGTGCTGACTTTTTGAGCAAACCTAGAGAATAATTACATTATTTGAATTAAGGACACGCTTCTGCGGAGTTGAAAAGGGAGTTGCCTGCAGACTTTTTACATTTCCAAGTAATCCCATACGGTTTCTTCTCATCAATAAACCCCAGTGACTATATTGCGGAAATGTTATTAGCTGCAGGCCATTATAAATTGTCTACCGTAAATTGCAGAATTACAATATTCCATTGTTAGATTTGGAAATTGATTCAAAATGACTTTGACATAGAGAATAGTGGGCTAGCTTGAGACCTTTCGGGCACTGAAATACTGGAACACAAATTGAGATGAAGTGGAGAAATACAAGACATAAGGACTCAATCAGTCTAAATTTCATTAGGCTCATTCCTCATACTAATTTCTAGCTGCTGCTGCTATTGCATGGTTATTATTATTCACGATCAGCAAGATGTTCAGACTGGATTTGGCATTTTTATCCACCTTTCAAGTCCTTCCCAAGGACCTGAGATAAGCAGATGTGCATGTTTGATGGTATTAAAGCATTGTTGCATGATGTAAGCACTTCTGCAAAAGCTGCCTTTTGCAACTGACCAATGGTGATTTTATCAATGCTGCTGATGTTCATGTGGCACTCCAGATGTTTTGGGATTGCATCCAAGGCACCTAGTAGAAGGCAATATACTAACTTTACTTTCTTTTTCCAGAGTTTCTATTTGCAGGTCTTTGATTTTGTGATTTTCTCCAGTTCTGTTTCTTCTACTCTGCTGTCTCCAGGTACTGCCATGTTTACTATCCAGAATTGTTTTGTTTTTCTTATTGACAATTGTTAAATGTGGAGTGTTAAGTGGCTGATGCTTGTTTGAATTCTACAATTCTATAATTCTACAATTCCAAAGCATTTTAGCTTCTTCATTTTCTATTACTTTATTTTGTGGTCCCACAAGTTCTTGCAGATATTCCAATGCATCATTGTTGCTACTTTGTCATTCTGTTATTTGTAATCAATCTGTGCAATTTTCTTGCAGCAACAAATTCTATTTAAAATTTAGCTTCTTTTCAGAGGCGGCATTTGCTGTCAGTTACTGTCTTCTCAATTCTGACTTTGTATGCATTTGTTCTTAAGGATTGGTCTTGTGCAGGCAGAATTAGCCCTTCTATCTCTTTCTTCAATTTTCTTGTTCCTAGCCTTTGCCAGGACTTGTTATCTACTTCTCCTACTAGTTTTTTTAAAAAATATCTATTTTACAGCAAAGTCATGGAGACCAAACCCTAATCACAAACCTAATCCTAGCCCTAACTGGAATTCCAACCTAATGGGATTGTTCCATTTATTTTACCAGGAAATGCAAATAAGGCCGTCTCGAAATACGAGAGGCCTCCTAAGCATACCAATACTCTATATCTATTGGCAATATTTATTTTCCACTTACAATATCTCGGAGATGTAACCCTAATCCTAAGTGGATTTTCAGATAACTAAAGCTTCTGGGTGATGTTTAGGGTTAATTCCAGTGGTGGGATTCAGCTGGTCTGAACCACTTCGGCGGAACCGGTAGCTATTTTTTTGTTGCCCAGGCCCAGAATGGACTTCCAGAAGCAGCATCCACACAGAGAACCAGTTGTTCACATATTTGAATCCCACCACTGGTTAATTCTATATGTTGCAGTCCACTGGAAGGTCCCAAGAAAGTTGTAAACATTTTTGGGTGGGTGATTACAAAGGCTCACCACAGTAAGATATATGATTTACGTCAGAATGTTGTGGGAGCAGCAACAGTGTTATCCTCTCCACCCAAGTATGGCTAACACAGAGACCATATGATAGGTGAAATATCCATGTCAAAATCTAAGCACAATTTGGGGGGCTTCTATATTCTGAGGTTGTGTTAACACCATGCTATACCAGTGATGCAGTCACCTGTCAGTTAAAATGTGTATGAGTGCTGAGTGTACAATAAATATTATTAAGTAAACATTCTTAAGTTCTTACACCACACCCTGGGGTAAAAACCAAGTCCTTTGTGCCTGACAGTCATCCAGCAAGCATGATGCTTCAAGGAAAATCTTCAGAAACTGGCAAACAATGTAGGCAGTGATTCCCCCATCCACTCACCCACTATCACCCTCCTTGAAAGAATAAGTCCTCTGGCACTGTCCACTACACAGCATTCCTTATTACCGCATCTGTTTTCTAAATTCATATCCTGATTTGTGGCTAAGCAACTTTGGGCAACTTTGTGGCTAAACAATTTTGGGCTAGTTTGCCTCTTGCCCAGCAGAGCACAGCTAGCTAGCTGGAATCTGTAGCTTCATCTCCCTCATGTCTTCCTCTTCTTATTATTTTAAGTGGTTCAAAAGACCTTTGCAATTCCCACAAATGAATGAAAAGCTATTCATCTGAGTAGCTGAATCTGAATCTCATCATATTCTTCTGAGACTAGAAAGAATGGACTCTTGATTTTCTTAGCAAGATCAGTTACTTCAGCCTGTGCTATATTTTTGCCACTAGATGGAGGAACACACTGCACAATTATGTCCTGAAATGGGTTCTCCCTTTCTCCAGGCACTAAAGTACAAATAAAAAATACAGGAGCTCCATCACCATTAGGGACTGATGTGTTCTGACATTATGATACACAATTTAAATAGCATGGCCAAAATGACCCAAGTGCACAAAGCTAATTCTTATTTGATTTTTCTATGACACTTGGTTTATGTAATTTGCAGCATCTGGGGGAAAAGGACATGTATCATAATTTACTTGGATTTTGGAAGGAGGGGAGGATGATTTATTCATCAATATACTAGTCTGTCTCTCTAGAGTGGTTGAGAGATCACTGGAATTGGAGGTCAACACATCTAGATGAAACATAACTGAAGAAGAGCTGCTCTGGAATAGTGACTGAAAATTTAAAGACTGTGATAAGCTCTCTCTCTCTCTCTCTCTCTCTCTCTCTCTCTCTCTCTCTCTCTCTCTCTCTCTCTCTCTCTCTCTCACACACACACACACACACACACACACACCTCCCCCACAGACATTTCTCTTTCACAAACACATTTTTTCTTGCAGAATTAACAGGCATAAAATCTTGTTATTTAATTGGTGGAGGTATTTTAAAGTGGCTTACACAGGCAGGCCCTTAAACAGAGTTTGACATCTAATCTGTGAGGGGTGCCTTCTGTCCAGAGAGTGGTTATTACTATCATCTTCCTTTTGTGACAATTGTATTAAGGCTTCTCTCTTTCTGATATATCCCATATGTATCATTTCTTGGCATAGGACATCAGGAAACCTTTCAAAAATATTAAGGCAGAGAGAATGAGAGGCTTGGATTATAAAATTCCATGAGTGTAAGGTTACCAAGTATCTGAACTGGCAGAAGAAGAAGAAGGAGGAGGAGGAGGAGGAGGGGGGGGGGGCGACAAAGAAGAAAAGAAGAAGGAGGAGGACAAAGAAGAAAAGAGGGAGGAGGACAAAGAAGAAAAGAGGGAGGAGGACAAAGAAGAAAAGAGGGTGGTGGAGGAGGAGGCAGGAGGACAAAGAAGAAAAGAAAAAGGAGAAGGAGGAGGAGGCAGGAGGCAGGAGGCCAAAGAAGAAAAGAAGGAGGAGGAGGAGGAGGAGGAGGAGGAATATGGGGTTATTTTTTCTAGAAAGACTGGTTTTCCTCCATAGGAGTGTACTGGAGGGGGGTACTGGGCAAAAGCCTTCAGCATGTAATTGATTAAGGTATTGTCAATGTCAAGCAGCAATGCAAGCAGGAGGCTCTAATCAACTAATTATTAAGGCCACAGAGACGAACTTGTTAACTTTTGGCTAACGCTTATTAGAGAAGTGCTGTGCTAGGAGAAAGCTGCTCAGGAAAGCATATGCAAAAAGCTGGACAATGTTTGATTTCAAGGCTATGCCTGCCATAGGGACATAAGGAAAAATATGTCCTCCTTTTACCAGAGGTCTGGCAACTCTACATGAATGAAACTTTGCTCATGGAGGACTCCCTTAGCTGGGTAGAGGGAGATGTAATTTTCAAAGACTTTGCCACATTAAAGCAGCTTTTGGAGCAAGGGCTCGCAGCAGCAAGAAGAACCAATGAAAAACATCCCTCCCCCCCCTTTTGCCAATGTGATCTTCCTCTAAAAATATTTCTTCTAGAAACTGTCTTTCTGCCTATGAAAAAGTAGGGCTGACAGATGAGAGCTACAGAATTCCAGCTAATTACTAGATCAGTGTTTCTCAACTTTGGCACCTTTAAGATGTATGGACTTTCAGAATTCCCCAATTAGCATCTAGAAGTTGATATATGCAAATAATAAACCAAGAGCATAACCTGAATATCAGATTTATAAAAGAGGATTGTTAAAAGCTTTTGAAAATTTTTGTGAGAAAGGATAAAGAAAAAAAATGAAATCAAGTTCTACCACTTTATTTGAAGGGGCTAATTGTCAAGACTGCTAAAAATAAAAGGAAGAAATATAAAGTTGGTTTATTTGATCAAGGTTAAAATGCTGTAAATATGTTGTTGTTATGCTGGTAACCCTTAATGGACTTTTACTAATCAGGATGAAATGACAAGATTTTAAGGAATTGTTTATAGATAAGAAATGAGATATGGGAAGAAGTAATTATTTGTTGTATTTTAAGAGAAGGTGATAAAATTAGGGAAGGTGATAGAGAAGGTGAGGTCTCCAAACTTATGAAGTCTCTCAACTGTTCTCTATTAGCCCAGGTTCAAAATGGCTAAGGGTGTATATTTAGCAAGAACTTTCTATTTCAAAAAAAAAATCTAACTTCAAATATAGCAGAATTGCACACGATCCTATTTTAATCCTGATCCTTTGTTATGATCCTTGATGCTCTGATCACTGTTGCTGAAAGTTGGAGGTGTAGTTGCCTGACATTCTGAGACAAGAAACAAACAGAAATAAGAAAATCAGATCTATGGTGTGGTTGGCCTTGTGTATATTTTGTTCCATCTCAGACCATAAAATGCCCTGAGCAGACCCTGGAATCTTCTGCAATAGCGATATTGATTCATAAACCAAAAAGTTACACTTGTGGCATAGGGCCTAATTATCTGAGGGATCACCTATCTCCAAATGTTTCTGCTCATCCCAGGAATTAGGGCAGAATGGGTATGCTCCAGGTCTCTTCAATTAAACATTGCCATCTTGTGGGGCTCAGAAAGACTTTTCTGCTGATATCTCTATCCTTTAGAATAGCCCCCCCCCCCGAGAAGATAGATGGTGTCCATTTCTAGGGTTCTGAGAGACCCTTAAGACCTAACTGGTCCCAAACCTGGGATTAATGTGATTCTGACATCTCTATTGTGTTTTTATGGTTAGGGTTGCTGTTACAGTCTTTCCCCCTGCTACTAACAGTTTTAACTGCACACTTGATTTTATAAGCCACCCAGAGTCCATTAGAGGGGTGTAGACATAATACTTTTTCACTGTCATCCTCCTCCTCCAATATAATAATTTATTCCTTTGCTTTGGATCCAGTTCCACTGGATTCTTTCCCCTCATTTTGGCCTGCCCCACACTCAGACAAATATCCTTATTTAAACTTAACTACCAACTTGTTTTCATGAAAAATGTTATTTCATGTATTCACATCTTTCTGCCTCATTCCATCAGTCGATAAACTTGTAAGGTTTTAAAGAAACAATAAAGTCTACAAGCAACTAATAAAATAAATAGAAACCAAACAAACTGCCCCAAAATTGCATCCATATAGATAAAAGAGCAAGAGTTGTTACTACAGTACTGATAACTTTGTTTACATAGATGGAATTGCTAATGGAATGAAACATTTGTAAAGGTTTAGGAAAATAAAAGAGGTTTAAACTGAAATATACAAGTCAGTAAGATGGGCATCACATACCGGTAGTAGTGTATTCACAACTTGAACACCATGAAGAACATACTAATTAGATTTGTACCTCTCTAGCTTCTGGACGCAGAGACAATTGGAAAGAATCAACAATTCCTGTAGAAGCAGAATATAAAAAGCCCAAACAGCCCCCATCCTAACCAGTTATACTAACCAACACCTGGGCTATCACCAACTGCTTTATCTCTGTTAACATACAAACACACATATGGTAAATAATGAATGGATGCCAAAGAAGTATGTGTGTTGTGTGTGATTTCACATGTAATAATGTATTTTACAGATTTCCACATGAGAATTTGTTCAACAATTCTTTAGTCATATTTAACCTTTTCTTCTGACAAACATAAGAAACGTTACAGAGGAGATAACATGTAACAAATGCTGAGCAAATTTAAGGGTTGAAGATCAGCAAAACAATAATTTAAGTAACAATAGTTTTTTTCCCCAAAAACTTTGGCTTAACTACCATCACTCTTACCGTCTGATAAACAACCTCTATTATATGTCCTTCTACCAACATTACAAAAGCTACACACTGAGCACACATAGCTGGAAATTCTGGGAACTGCAGTCTCAACAAATCTGAAAATTGATAAATAGAAAAGGTTGAACTGGATCTCTGTTGGGTGATGTCAGGAGCCACGGTTGGTGGATTGCGCCATGTTCCATGACTCACAAGTTAGTCCTGTCAGACCTAATGATGCAAATACCACTTTGAGAAAGAAATCCAAAATAATTGCAGACCTAAACGGTTTGTTCCCCTATATTTCATTTATCCTACCATCAATGGCACTGTTCTACAAAGCTGTAAATATAAAAAACAAAGGAAATCAATGTCTTAAAAAAATCACCATGCATATTTGTTCAATGAACCTGTCAGTAAA
The DNA here is from genome assembly GCF_016545835.1 of Crotalus tigris. Taxonomy (NCBI): domain Eukaryota; kingdom Metazoa; phylum Chordata; class Lepidosauria; order Squamata; family Viperidae; genus Crotalus; species Crotalus tigris. The sequence continues at coordinate 2,272,977 of NW_024096464.1, read as the reverse complement.
GAGCTCCTAATGAGAATGACCTTTAGAAGCCAATTAGTGGTAGAACAGCATAATCACATTTAAATAATGTTTTCTCCTTTAACTAAAAGTCCAAAGGAAGCCCTCTGCCATTATGCACATTTAAAGAGCACGGGCTACCTAACTGTTCTACTCCTACATTTACACTCCTGGGCTGAGCCAGCCATTTGGTGGCCATCCAATAGAACTGAACTGGAGAGAACAGTGGCTGGTGCTCGTTGGCGTTCATCTTTCTTCTACGACTCAAATGCCTTTCTTTAAAAGAAATAATGTGTACAGTTCAAGAAGCTGAACTAAGATTCACCAGAATCAGCAGCATTTGCAGAATCTCACTGCTTTCATCAGAATGGCAAAAACACCATCATTGTATTACAAGCCTCCCCCCCCCTATTTGTGGGAGGGATGCAAGATATGGCACCCATAGGAAGGGGCTAGACTTGCTTGCTTCATAAAGTCACAAAGCTGCTTTGGTCAAAATGACCTCCCTTTTTCAGTCCTCAATGGGGATGTCCCTGGCCAGAATAATCTGGGTTGTGCATGCTTTGGGTTTAATCTCCAAAAGCAGCTACAGAGCATGTGGGAACACAACTATAGTATACCACCATTAAAGTGGCCATGTTTTTTTTCTGTGATCCTGAGAAAAGTTGCTTTATGAATTGATTCTTACAAACAGCAGAAGCTTGAAAAAAGACAAGTGACTCTGAATAACAGAGTTGGAAGAGGTCTTGGAGAGCTTCTAGTCCAGTGTTTCTCAACCTTGGCAATTTTAAGGCATGTGGACTTCAACTCCCAGAATTCCACAGCCAGCATTGCTGGCTGTGGAATTCTGGGAGTTGAAGTCCACATGCCTTAAAATTGTCAAGGTTGAGAAACATTGTTCTAGTCCATCCCCTGCAGAAGAATCAGTTCAGTTAAAGCTGAGCAGCTCTAAAAAAATATTAGAGCTGTGTAGCAACTCTTGGAAGACATGACGATGATCCTGGCCATGGGCACTGGAGTGGTAGGGACATGATGTGTTTATTGGTTTGGTTTCTTGACTACTGGGTGTATTTCTCATTTTTTGGGGTTAGGTTTTGTCCCGTTTTTAAAGGCAATGAACTACCCAGAACTGCTATTGTAAGATTGCTGGCCATATAAATTTAACAAATAAATAATTGTACACAAATATACACTCATCTTGGACAAAAACATCCAAATCAAAAAGTTGTTTTAGAGCAGGGGTCCCCAACTCCCGGTCCGTGGACTGGCACTGGGCCGCGGCATGCCATAAACTGGTCTGTGCAAACAAACAAAGCCCTGTCCCCAGGATGCAGGCAGTGCATGAAACTACGCCCCCTCTGGTCCACGGAAAAACTTCTCTCCACGGAACCAGTCCCTGGTGCTCAAAAGGTGGGGGGGGCTCTGTTTTAGAGTACACAGATGCACTCATGTAGCATCCAACCACAACTCTTTAAAACAACTTCATCATTTCCCCAAGTTCTCTGGAGTTGCAGAGTCATTCTGGTTTAACGAGTCTGAGGTACTCCAGCACTCCGATGTCCTTTTCTGTTTTTGAATATGAATGCTGCCCTGCTCTGTAAGCTATTACTAAAATTAGAAGTTACCTTCTAGATGTTTAATGCATCCTGAAAAATACTAAGGTTCAGTATTATCTAACTAGTAATAAATTTCATACAGGATGGGGAGAATCTCATGTGTGTTTCAATTCTGTAAACCGCCCAGAGCCTTAAAAAAAATCTAAAAGGAGGGAAGAACAATAAAAGGCGTAAGGTGTGGGGAAAAAAGCACGTGCAACAAACTGCCATGCCTTCCCCCCACAAACCTCATAACCTTTTGATACCCTTTGTCCCAAGGAAGCAGCCAAAAGATCACCCCCCTTTTGACTTAATACCTTACCTACCTAAATAAATAATATGCTTTAAGTTCCCCCTTATCTCTTCCTGTCTTTATCTCTTCCTGTCTTTATCAGTTCTTTCTCCTTTTTTAATTTACCTATATTTGTTTTTACCTGCTCTCAACAGGTAATATGTTACTAGAAAATAATTGCTTATATGAAGGAATTTTTCAATTACTTTATGTCAACAGCTAAAGGTTAAACTTCTAAATGTAAAATGTCAGCAGTTAACGGTAAAGCCTATGTATGTAAAACGTATATAAGAAACAATAAACTCAGAGTTTGTCAAGCTGTGTTCTGCAGCTTCAAACCTCTGCTCAAGACATGCCTGAGTCTTTTTCTAGCATCGTTACAGTAAGGAAGTATAGCAAACTAAATCTATTGTAGTAGCAATCACTCTTAAATAACAAGCTAGGTGCTCATTAAAATTATTTTATGGAAGAGGTGATCTTCTGGCAGATTTTGCTCTGCAGAACCTGGGAACATTACATGTTGTAGCAGTATAGTGTCTGAAAGCAGCAGGGAGGCCTAAAATTATCCTGTGCACTCTGGATATTTATACAATAACAGTGAGATGAGGCTGGTGTACAGACACTGGAGTAGTACATGTTATGTTGTTCCTGTGTGTCCAGAGGCATAGAGAAACTGTCTCTCTTGGTAAGGGATCTTCCAGTATCAGCCTTCAAGGACTGCTGAGGGGAGGACAGGACATCATGGCAAAGTAAAGGCCCCCAGTGGTTAGATAGTTCAAAAGGTTAGTTAAGTATGCCTTAAGGGAAACTGAGTACCTGTTGGGTTCACTGGCAATAAAGATTGGGGATATAACTAAATCCAATTTGTGGTCTGTGTCTGCTACATGCTGTTTAATGAGTGCTTTGGCCTGATCATATCCCATTCTGAGTAGAAGACCTGGAGAGAAGGATAAGATGTTGATGCTCTCTTTTTCCATGTAAACTGAAAGAGGGGCAAGGGGAAAAAAGAATGGTTTGAGTCAGTAGTTCAATATGGTCACTCACATTCTAGCCTCCACTTTCATGAGACCTTTCTCTAGCATCAGGGTGGCATTAGAATCTTTTTTTGGGGATCGAAGGGCCGATTTTAGAAATGTGAACAAGTTCTAATGATGCAAAAACAGCCTAGTTGGGGACTATAGAGAAGTTGGCTTGGCTTCAAATAATTTGACTGGCATGACCACTTCCAACAGAGGTATCCATGTAGAGTTCCTCTAACTGTGCCCCCTGTGACAGCCCACCATGGCTGGATTATTTCTTTCAGAGCTTGATGTGACAGGCCAGGATGAGGCTGATTCATTGGATTTGACTATCTGAATGAGTTGTGTCCAGTTGGTTTTCATGACCAGCAATTGTTTGTAGCATCTCTTCTGCTGGGGGAGGTCCTGTGCGGCTGATGGTGTGATATTAAAGAAGCCTTACAAGATTTGGCTTGTGATGCTGTACCCATCCTTTTGCAGGTCTTGACATCTTCCTGTGTATGCCCCTGAACTGTTCTATTCCCAGATTAGATTGTTACAAAATAATATTGTCAATGATATGTTGTCATTCTTCATCTTTCTCTGCCCTCTTAAATTGGGGCAGTGTAGACAAATTTAAGCCATACATGGATGAAGGCAACACATTTGAATATGAAGTATTAATACTTAATAAATGCATCATCTATAATAAATAGCAAGTAGGGGCCCCCCACTAGGAACACCAACTGTTTATGAATAACAATGTGAAACAAACGGTCCTAAAAGGACTGGTTTAATAAAGTCCTTTCAAGCTGAAAAGCTTAGTGGGACAACAAAAGATGTAGTTTCAAACCATCAGTTAAATACATTGTTCTTCATTATTCCTCTACTATGCTTTACGTTCAATGGATGTAGGTTGGGCGGTAAGCAAATTTGTTTGCAAAATTCCTACAAAATGTGTCAGGAATGTAGCACAGTAGTTCCAAGTTGGGTTAGCTAATATTTTACTATTTGACAGATATAGTACACCAGTAGTTAATTGGAGCTGCAACAAAAGAGCCTGAATGCGGGAGTGCAAACAAATAAAACATTGTGGGAGTGCAAACAAACACAACGTCCAAGGCCTGCCCACTGGTAAATGAAAAGAGCTAAACCCACACTAGTTTATTATCTTCTCAGTCAGGAGGATTCTTTTGTGCTAACAGCATCCATCTCATCCTTTTCACCACCATGTCAATCACCAAATTTGTTCTCCCTTAAGTAAAGTATATTTTAAGCTGGCCTTGAAATCTGTGTAAAACTTATGGATGTATTTACAGGTAGTCCTTGACTTACAATCACAATTGAGCCCAAAATTTAGGTTGCTAAATGAGACATTTGTTAAGTGAGTTTTGCTCCATTTTACAACCTTTCTTGCCACCGTTGTTAAATGAATCATTGTAGTTGTTAACATTAGTAACCTGGTTGTTAAGTGAATCTGGTTTCCCCATTGACTTTGCTTGTCAAAAGTTGATCACATGACCCTGGGACACAGCAAAGGTCATAAATATGAATCAGTTGCCAAGCATTTGAATTTTGATCACATGACCATGGGGATGCTGCAACGGTCATGTGGGAAAACGGTCATAAGTCACTTTTTTCAGTGCTCTTGTAACTTTGAACGGTCATTAAACAAACTATTGTAAGTTGAGGGCTACCTGTATTTTAAAAAAAATTATACTATCTTCCATTAGAAAGAAAATCTTGTAGGGATTTACAATTAAATACAAACTGCTAAAAGAATAAATTAAAAGCCTAAAACAAGTATTATTTTCTTTGCAACAGCATGGAAGTGGTTGCCCTGGCCATCTTCCAGGATGATTCTCTGACTTCACAAATATATATATATATATATATATATGGTGCTTTCTCATCCAAGTACTAATCAGTCTTGACTTTGCCTAGCTTTTAATCCTCAATTTCTTGGTTTACAAGTGAAAAGCTAAATTTATTTAGAAATGAGCTCAGGCTTCTTAGCCTGAAAACATGCAAGGAAATTTGGCTTAATCGGATGACACTTACTAGTGCTACTGCAGGGAGAGCAATTGTGCATCAGTAAAATTGTGTGCATATTCTGGCAGCCACAAAATGCTTTCTAACTGTTGGATTATGAAGTAGGATTCAGATGAAACACCTCATTTTATTTTCACTTTTCCTATTGAAGAGGTGGGGGAAATATCATGACATATATTATTTCTTCCATTGATCAATTTATATTGATGGTGGCATCTAATCAATTATTATATATAGAGCTTGGAATATAGAATTTTATATACAGGGTATACAGAATGTATAAAGATATACAAACACTTTGAAAAGCCAATGTACATCCTCACTGGAATATTTTTTTATACTGAGGGAAAAAGTACTATCAATCTCATGATATCTCAATGCATTGGGATTCCCAGAAAAAAATAATTTATATATTCCCCACCTCAAAAAAGAACAGGAGAACCTTCTTGTCACTACATTTATATAGTTGTGGAGACAAAATGCTCCTTCTTTGAAGTCATCTTGGGAACTTCAAGGTGGAAATCTCTCAAGGTGGAACCACTGATGACTGAAGACAGACACTTGTCTGAGATGCTATAGGTTCTCCTCCTTGAGTAGAGGGCTGGACTAGAAGACCTCCAAAGTCCCTTACAGCTCTATTCTATTCTATGATGACCCAGTTATTCCCTTTCTCATTTTAAAACTGGACTCAGGACTGAATAGAAAAGCACTAAATTCTGCCTTTCCTTTCCTCAGAGCATAGCATCTCTCTGCACTGTCAGAGTCCAAAGATATACTTGTCTTTAGTAATAAGCAACATCCCCTCCCCAAAGTTCCTATGTAATTCAATTAATTGCCTAATTGAATTACAAGTTCTCCAATGCAGTTTCATAGAAAAAAATAAATAAATCTTTTAAAAATAACTATCCCCTTTATCCGTTTTAAGCTTTCTTAGGTCATCACTTATTAAGCTTTTTGCCAAATATTCTTTATTCTTTAAATCTTCTTTTAATTTTGTAATTCCCCAAAAAGAAATTCAGCAAGAGGTATTCTTATCTTCTGTAAAAGAAAATCTCTCTCACTCTGTAGAATAATTAATATCCCAAATGAGGTTAAGAAATGAAGTTTGGTTGATCTTAATGTTTATAAAGGCTAAATTACAGCTGTGATCCTAGAAGGAATCCTAGGTCTCCCAATCATTCATCTTGTGAGCAAATTGCCAAAACTTTCATTCCTGGAGCTTAGTTATGAGAAATGATTATCCAGAGATCCAATGGGTAATTTCATGGTTATTTCAATATCTGGAGAGATATTGACTTCCCATATTGGCCTTCTGGGCACCCAGCTCCAATGTGATGCCATCTCCACTCTTTCAGCATTGATTAGACTGCCATTAATCCTCACTAAGTCTCAGGACATGCTTTTATATAATTAATAACGATAACAAAATTAATTGCAATAACAAAAAAAATAAAAAATAAGGATGAGGATGAACTGGATAATGATAATAGTAATGGTGATCATGACGACCATAATAATGATGATTTGGCACTTTTCTAATGATGGTTTGTAGACATCAGATCTATAGCAATGTACTTTCTTGCCTACTGGACCAGTACAAAACCAGGAAAACTGGAAATGCACTCAATATCTTGCAAACCCTGGTTGCAGACAAGAAATGGCTTTTTCAGAAACAGCAATATTAAACCCAGCCAGCAATCCGAACACAGCAATACTATTCTTGTTAGTTCAGAGTGAGGGCTTCCTCACAGAGATGCAGGGCTTTTTTTGCCATAGAACGCCCAGAATGGAGTTCCGGCACCTTTTTTGGATGGAATCGTGTAGGGTAGGCAAGGCAGGTTGTATGACATGCGTGAGTTCCGGCACTTTTTTTTTTTTTTTTTTTACAAAAACACTGCAGAGATGTATATATAGAATTCCAACTGAGATGACTTGAAGGCACATATTTAAATATGGATGATCCAGATATACTTTTACTAGGGAACTCAACCTCACCCTCCACATCTATTTTAAGAATCACTCTGAGCATCTGGATTTTAGATCATCATTTTGTCCTGAGAAATAGATAAGCACTAAATTGCCGCACTAAAGCAGTATGAGATGTTCCCACTCCAATTTTGCCATCCAAATCCACATTATGAATAGGCTAATCCACACCTTTAGCAAGGGGAAATTAGCGCTTGCTACTTAAAGGCCCATTGGTTCCCTCTACAGATGGAAATCTTAACCCTCAAATGATCACAAAGAACCTCATGGGATATGCAGCTATGGTATACCTTGTTACATAGTAGAAAACAGAGTCAACATCAACAATAAAAGGATAACTCTTTTTGATCCTCAGAAAATGTAGGTAACCAACCCTAGAAAAAAACTAGGGAAGATAAGCTTAAGATACAGAAGGATCTTGACAGACTTGAACATTGGGTGCTCTCTAACAAAATGAAATTCAATGGAGAAAAAAATAAGGTTCTACATTTAGGCGAGAAAAAACAAATGTACAGGTATAGTATAGGCGGTACCTTGCTCAATAGTAGTAACTATGACAGGGATCTCGGACTCCTAGTTGACAATCACTTACTGTAGATATGAGCCAGCAGTGTGCTGCAGCTGCCAAAAAAGCCAACACAGTGCTAGGCTGCATTAACAGAGAGATAGAATCAAGATCACGTGAAGTATTAATACCACTTTACAATGCCTTGGTAAGGCCACACTTGGAATACTGCATCCAGTTTTGGTCACCACAATGCAAAAGAGATGTTGGGACTCTAGAAAGAATACAGAGAAGAGCAACAAAGGTGATTAGAAGACTGGAGGCTAAAACATATAAGGAACAGTAGCTGGAATTGGGTATGTCTAGTTTAATGAAGAGGAGGATGAGGGGTGACATGATAGCAGTACTCTCAATATCTCAGGGCTTGCCACAGAGAAGAGGGAGTCAAGCTATTCTCCAAAGTACCAGAAGGCAAGACAAGAAGCAACGGATGGAAACTAATCAAGGAGAGAAGCAACCTAGAACTAAGGAGAAACTTCCTGACAGTTTGAACAATTAACCAGTGGAACAACCTGCCTCCAGAAGCTGTGAATGCTCCAACATTGGAAGTTTTAAAGAAGAGACTGGACAGCCAATTGTCCGAAATGGTATAGGGTTTCCTGCCTGAGCAGGGGGTTGGACTAGATGTTATTGTTGTTGTTTCAGTGCTAATCCTTAATCTATTGTACTTGGTTTGAGTTTAGTGTATCTTGAATCAGCTTTCTTTTGTATAACATAATGTCTACTTTATTACAAAACATGAAGTCACTCTATTTTGGCATAACCAACAGACCAAGGTTACACAGCAATGTTGTTTATAAACTAAACCTTTTTCTCTTTAATCAAATAAGATTTGCAAATATAATTGCTTCAATTCCTTCCATTTAGTTTTTAAGCTCCTCCTTTGCCATCCCCCATCTCCAACCCATTTGAACTAAAGGTGTACTTTATAGTTTGATTACTCATTTCTCTTAATATGAAATATTCTTTTATAGCAGGGGTGTCAAAATGCCGGCCCACGGACCAGATGCGTCATGCCTAAACCACACTCACCCCAGCTCCGGCAATGGGGAAAAAGTTGTGATCTGTTGCGACACGTCACATCACGAGGTGAATTTGACACCCCTGTTTTATAGCATGCTGCATCTATTTCATAAGATCTCCTCTGCAAAAAAACCCCACAGTTCTTTACATACATCAGTATGAAACACATGACTGATAACATATCACAATATATCACTGCCCTATTTTATGGAGCTGTTATTATTACTCACAGAATAGAGGTAGTCCTTGACTTATGACCATAATTGAATTTATGTTGCTAAGTGAGAAATTTCTTAAGTGAGTTTTGCCCCATCTTACTTCTTGACACATTTATTAAGTGTATCACTGTAACTGTTAAATTAGTAACACAGTTGTTACATGAATCTAGTTTCCCATTGACTTTGCTTGTCAGAAGGTCACAAAAGGTGATCACAGGACACTGCAACCATCACAAATGTGAGTCAGTTGCCAAGCATCCGAATTTTGATCACCTGACCATGGGGATGCTGCAACTTTGAACAGTCACTAAAATGAACAAATTGCTTATCTATTGAGCAGTATAGAGAAGGGCTTTTCAACCAGTGGTACGAGTACCACCTGTGGTACATTGGCACCTGGCAGGTGGTACGCGACCATCCTAGAAAAGTGGTAGCGGGGGAGGGGAATGAGCTGAACCGGTGGCAGCACCGCACAAGCCTGAGCGAGAGATGGCTGGAGCTGCAGAGCTGTCAGGGCTCAGCAGAAGCGCCAGGATCAGTGCCAGGCTCCAGCTGGAGCTCAGCACTGATCCTGGCGCTTCTGATGAGCCCAGAAGAAGCGCCAATCATCTGGAATATTGCAGCATCTCCAGGGTCTTGTGATTTACACTCAGATGCTTGGCAACTGATTCATATTTATGACGGTCACAGTGTCCCAGGGTCATGTGAAGTGACCAAAACCTGCTGCAACCACCCAGCAGATGGGGGGAATAAAAACCAAACACCCCCCCCCACCTCACCCCCACTGCCAATCCTCAACAGAAATGCTCACAACAATGAAAACCTCGGACAGGAGGAAGAGTGCCGCCAGGCAGGCAGGTGTCTTGCTCGGCTGTGGCTTGGGGGGCACTTTTTTTCAGTGCCATTGTAACTTTGAACAGTCACTAAGCGAACTGTTGTAAGTTGAGGACTACCTGTACTTTTTTTCCTTTTTTTTTTTTTTGGTCATTGAGTTTTTGACACCTTGCTAGGCAACTGGTGGTACTCGGATATTGCCATATCCTAAAAGTGGTACAATGGGTGAAAAGGTTGAAAAGCCCTGGTATAGAGTATGGAAAAGAACCAACAGAATGAAGTGACTAGTTGCCAGCTCTTCCAGATAAACCAGGCAGGAAACAGGATCAGATGAATTCATTCTATTCTATTTGATATTAAAGGCTACATTAAAATAATCCTCCAAGTATGAAAGTACAAAGTCTACACAATAATTAATTCCCAGTGGATCCTATTGTTTCTGCCTGCCCCACCAGATCTAGTAAAGAAGGTACGTTCCAGTCCCTTTTATTAAATCAGTGTTTTTCGAACTTGTCAATTTTAAGGTATGTGAACTTCAACTCCCAGAATTCCCCAGCCATTACCTGCCCTATGGAACTCCATCCCCCCCAGAGATTCACATGGCCCCAGCCCTGATAGCCGGTGGCAGGGCACTGAATACCTCTGACTACTCCCCCAGGCATTTGGGTCAGAGTAGAAATATATTCTGCTACTATGAATGGTTCATAGCTGACGTTGTATCTTGGATGCCAGGGGGATTGCTTTGTTTTTTAATACTGTAAGCAGCCCATAGTCACTTGTGTGAGAAGGGTGGCTATATAGGTGATAGCAATAATTACATAAAAATAAATAAATTGCCCATTGTATTTTACAGGGACTGAATTCTCTACCATAGCAAGTCTCCTAATTATCTCAGAGATTGTTTTTCCCAAGAGTACAAAGGCATAACAGCTATTTAGTCTCTATTCACCAGTCACTAAAGATCTGACAAACTAGTTCGGTGGTAACAATACAGGGAGATTTTGCTCGGAAAGCATTTATCTGATGGCTGGGAAAGCATTTATCTGATCTTTGAAACTAAATGACAGTCACTGATCCCAGAAGTCTTATCACGTATTTCAGATGATTACAAAGTGCGATCTTTATTCTTCCTGCAAATTCTTCATATTCCACTTCCTGAACAACTGCTCTTATTTCAACTTTCCCCACCTCACCCTCATTCTCTTATTCTCTCTCTCTCTCTCTCTCTTTGGTTGCATTGTAGATCTATTTAAGGAAAAATAGCATACTGTACAAGAAAAAAGTTAAATAAAAAAGAAACGTTTCCATGCTTATTTAACCTTATATATCACTCCATAGTGCTTTACAGCACTCTCTGAGAGGTTTACAGAGTCAGCCTGTTGCTCTCCAACAATCTGGATCCTTCCTTTTACCCAACCTCAGAAGGATGGAACGCTGAGTCAACCTTCAGCTGGTCAGGATCGAACTCCTGGCAGTTGGCAGTATTGAAAGAAAAATCTTCATCAGGGTCCAGTCCAAGCCGGGAATAAACAAAATGGAGACTGATTTAGAAAGAAGGTTGTAGTTTATTGAAGAGAAGAGCCAGACAGAAAGATGGCTCTGAGAAAGCTGACCACATGTACCAGGGAGTGGTAAGCTTTTATACTTTCTTGGGCTTTTGAGGTTGTTTCATGTTCCTGTGGCATGAACTTTGACCTGAGCTTCAATGTGCCTTTCTGGTATTCTGATGGTGGTGGGTTAATCCTATTATGTTCCAAAGGTCATATCCTGCTTCCCTATGGCTGTGGCTGATGACTATGTCCTGTGTTGGATTTTCTGGTTGTGAGAGGTTATTGATTCTAGAGATCTTTGTCTTTCTAATCCCATCAGCTCTAAGCTTCCTGATTCCAGTCTTTCTGACAGGATTATCACATTGGCATTTCTACAGACAGAACTGGTTTCTGCTTGGGACAGAAAGATTTGGGGGGGGGGTCTGCCTAAGATTTTCCATTATTCCTTTGGAGAAATATAATATTCTGCCTTTTAAATGTTTCCAAAATATTTATTTCTCTGGGGGAGGGGAGGTGCTGTCCTCCCACAGCAGAATTACCCTGCAATACTGCATTCTAACCACTGCACCACCATGGCAAACACAGCCAGTTGTAAATAGCTAAAGCAGTGGTGGCGAACCTATGGCACGGGTGGGCACACGTGTCATTGCCCCAGCCTTGCCTCCCCACACGATCCCCTCCTCTCCAGCAGCCCCCCTGAAGGAGTCTTGCCCTTGAGTGTGGCCCACGTGGAGCAGCGCAGCCAAGGACATGGCAGCCAGGCAACATAGACAAGACTCTGCCCTCACACCCCATCATGCAGTTGATGCTGCAGGGCATGGGCAGAGGGTGTGGCCACCATAGTACTGCCTGGGCGATCTGAAGGCGGTGAGTGGCCTGTGAGCAGGCAGGGTGGGGGATGGGGGCAGAGCGGAGGCGGGCAGACGGATGGAGTGGGGCAGGGCCAGATTTTGGGTACTCGGTCTCTAAAAGGTTCGCCACCACTGAGCTAAAGTCAGCAACTTTATTGTTCACTACTATGTTACAAGAATCTAACCAGACTGCTTGGCTTCCCCTAGGAACAACCAGATAAGGCTTCATGAATCCTGGGCAAGGTCAAGCTTATGCTATCTACGGCTATGCAACAACTCTAAGCTAGGCCGTCACTTGGCTCCTCCTTCTAGCCTATCTGGCAGTTTCCCAACATCAATGATTAGTTTTAGATGCAAAAGCTTTAAATATTTTTAAAGTAGAAATGCAGAACTTTTTTTAAAAAAAAAGAACAGATAAATAGTTAAACAAAAATATCAGCTTTTCTTTAAGAGTTCAAGATATCACACAGAGTACAGAAGGACTTGAGGAATTGGGAGAAGTTACAGTTATCTCTCATGGGACGAATTGCAGTGATTAAAATGAATGTCCTGCCCAAATTTCTCTTTTTGTTTCAAATGTTACCTATTTTAAAGAATGAAGTTAATTTGAATGAATGGCAGAAAGGTATTAACAAATTTATTTGGGCAGGGAAAAAACCAAGGGTAAAATTTAAAATTATGCAGGACTTCCATGAGAGAGGTGGACTCAAGGTACCGAATTTGAAATTATATTATGATGCAGTGGTTTTTACGTTAATTAGTGATTGGGTAAACTTAACAAATTTAGAGATACTCCATTTGGAGGGATGGGATTTACTCTTTGGTTGACATGCCTATTTAATATTTAATAAAAAAGTGGATAGGGCTTTTAAATCTCATATTTTAAGGATTTCTCTACTTAGAGTCTGGAGGAAATATTATAAAAGTGATTTTAAAATACCATTATGGGCTATACCTTGGCATGCGATAGAGGGGATAAAGAGAGGTGTTAAAATGGATACGGTGTCTTATACACAATTACTTAGATGGGATGGTCTAAATTGGCAGTTAAAATCTTTGGAAGATTTGTTACATGAAAATATTACCTATTCTTGGTTTCAATATAGACAACTATTAGATAGATGGAAGATGGATCGTAATTTAGGTTTGCTTAGAGAAGATCAAAATCTTTTCAAGCAAGTTAAGGATCAAAGACAAACTCATATTAAAAGAATTTATGGGGTGCTAGTGGAACTGGACTCAGAATCAGAATTAATTAAAGATTGTATGATTAAATGGGCGCAGAATTTTGGTGAACCAGTTCTACTGGATACCTGGGAAACTATCTGGGTGAGAAATGTTAAATTTACACAAGCCCAGAATTTAAGGGAGAATTTTTATAAAATGTTTTATAGATGGCACCTTGATCCACAAAAGATGTCTCTCATGTATCCTGACTTACAGCCTAAATGTTGGAGATGTGGCTGTTTGGATGCCACTTATTATCATATTTGGTGGTCGTGTAAAAATATAAAAGCTTTTTGGATTAAGATATGGTGGAATATTCAGAGAATTTTTAGAAAGAGGGTAAAATTTACTCCACAATTATTTTTGCTTGGTATTGTTACTGATTGTGATGCTAAGGAGGTTATATTGATGTTGAATTTAATTACAGCCGCAAGGCTGCTAGTAGGTCAATATTGGAAGAAGGAATCTTTGCCTACTTTGCAAGAGTGGTTTTTTAAAGTATCTTATTTGGCGGAAATGGCAAAGATTTCGGCTTTTTTAAAAGAGCAAATGCAAGAGAAATTTTTTGCTGTATGGGAAAAATGGATAAATTTTATACAATTTAAATTGGATATGGAAAAATACCATTTGGCTTTTTTATAACTTGTATAAAAACTCTACTTTTTTTTCTTTTCTTTGCTTTTTTTAAAATATTTTTTCTTTTTAAGGTTTATAATTCTTTATTTATATATATTTTGTTCTTAATTATCTTATAATTTTGTTAATTTCCTTTAATTAAGCCTATATTCTGCTCTGGGAAGCTCGGGGGGGGAGGGAGGGGTGATTTGGGAGGGGTTGGGGGAGGGTTGTATTGTTTTTTTTTTTGTTTTTTTTTGTCTTATTGTAGTTGTCATTGTTTTTTTCTGTCTTTGTAAAAGTTTTTAAAAAAATTTCAATAAAAAAAAAAAGATATCACACAGAGTATTCCTTCTTCAGTTGTATTTCCACACCAAGAACAACCAGTTGAAGAAATTCAGGCTGAGAATGAATTATGCAGCATTCTTCAGCAGCCGGAGGTGGGCTTGAACCTGAACAAGCCTTCCACAGGGTGCCAAAAATGTCAAGATGGCAACCAAGCATTTTCTTATTAATATGCATCACATGTACCTTTAAAAAAAAGAACAGAGCTTTGATCAGGTGGTAATGGTAATGGGGGGGGGTAAGTGCTCTTCTTCAGATTTTTGATAACATTCCTCCATGTGGATCACTCAGAATTTGGAGTTCTTCCAGCTTAGTCTAACATCCTAACCATTAACCCAAATAACTGCAGATATGGAGATAAGCCAGACTGGATGGGGGTTTCAATCCCTTCACATCTTGTAATGTGTATGGGAATGTAATTGGGGAGTGATGATCCCTCAAACAATCCAGCCCCATGTCATGAAGGACTTTAAAGGTCAAAACCAGCATCTTGAATTGGACTTGGAAGCAAACTGGCAACCACAGCAAGTCACAGGGCAAAGGGGTAACATGTGCCATTCTAGAGGCATGCATAAGTACACATACTGCCACATTTTTGCATCCTCTGAAGCTTCTGGATACACTTCAAGGGCAGCCCCATATAAAGCAAATACAATAATCCAAGGCATAAGTGATTGTGAGCAGAGCCTGCAGTGCATTGCACTGAAGGGAGGCGACCAAGGATGAAGCAGGATGATGTCCAGTGAGTCATTGGATCTATCTCTTAATTTCATTGTACATTGAAATTAATTGCAGGTGAATTGCAGGTGTGAAGTCTTATTATCTTCATGAGAGAACTGCCAAGTTTGAATCCAAGAATCTTTCTAAGTCCTGCTTTGATGCCCTGGCTTCCCTTTTGACCATTTGTTTTGGCCCTTGTAAAGACAGTATTCTGCTCCTACAAAGTGATACTATATCTTTTTTCCCATTGGACTAGCAAGTGGCTTCAGCAGTAGCAGTAATTCTAAATCCACTCACAGGCAGATCTTTGGGACAGAACTGCGCTATCAACTACTTATTCTCTCCATTCTCTCAGAATGATGAGCCCTGATTATGTTCTCAATACTCATACAGTAATCCCCATGATCGTCAAAAACCAGCTTTGCTCATTCCAAATGCATTCATCTCTGGGTCATGTCTTTTGTGCCTTGACTTTTTCTTCTAACGTCCTCCCCTGCTGCTGAAAGATGTCTAAGCGTTTCATCATCCTGCTTTCCATGATGGCATGCACGCTCTGTCCTAGAGCATGTCTGTGTTGTCAGCAGGGGTGGTGAAGTCCACTGTGCAGTGATTTGCTTCAGCTCATTTTTAAGGGAATCCTCCTACTGACACTAACAAACTTGCTTTGCAACATAATGCACATAGCAACATGGGGTAAATGCCTCTTCAGAATTTCTGGAAACCCAGGAGTCGGTGCCATCTGAATCTCTGGAGGTGGCACTTGAAATATATTAATTTTTGACAGAGTGGTCCTGCAATTAACTTACACCATGACATTATTTAATATTGTGAGACCTTCTAAACTTGTTTCTCATGGGAAAATGGCAATGCTGATACACTTAAAGCAAACGTGAGTTTCTGTGCCTTAAACCCGGTGTTGCAATTTTAGGTGATGCCCAAGCACAAAAGTTTGTGCATGGGTGTGGCTCTCTTTCTGCTGCTGCTTTCAGACTTTAGAGGGGCTCTGGTGGGAATTAAGCAGAAAGTTCTCAACTCACAGACCATTCAATCTTCTTCCTGATTTTTTCTTGCTGCTGATTTTACATGGTGCATGACAGATGCCTCTCGCAACTGTAATGTAATGTAATATTCTACATGGAATTTTGAATGTGGTCTGTATGATGACAGTGGTGTCATATAAACGGATACAAAAATTGGAGGAGGGCATTAGTCCCTGATTGATGCCATCAGAATTTAAAACCAATATTTTGGATTAGCCAGGAGACCAGGAAAAAGTTTTAGTGACCACTGGAAAGCCTAACAGATTTATGATGGCATAAACTTCCACACATGGGACCCTTATTGCTATGAAGTATTTGTATGAGTTTGTCATGTGCATGTATGTATCATAACACACATGAATCAAGGAGAATGGTGTGAAGTAAAGCTAAAGTCTGTGGCAGAACAAAGATGCATGTACAACTCTTCGAGATTTGTTATTTGCTAGCCCTGCCCCTCCCCCCATTGTCAAAATGTGCATTGGTCATAAACCAAGTCAACATACTGTATGATTAATCCGTATTGAGGCACATTTAGCAGCAGCACACCAAGGGTAGGGGGACAAGAGGGTGGTCTGCCTTGGGTGCAAGCAGCACAAAGGGTGTTGCCAAAGCCACAAGCATAGCAGCAACAGAGGAAAATAAGAATAATGCTTTCAAAGCAATTTTGACTCCTGGTGACTGCCTTCTACACTTTTCTCGGCAGTGTTTTTCTGAAGTGGTTTGCCCTTGTCTTCTTCCTAGGGCTGAGAGAAATGGATAGGCCCAAAGTCACTCGGCTGGTTTCATGCCCAAGTTAGGACTACAACTCACAGTCACCCAGTATGCCGTCAATTTGTTACACTAAACTGGTTTTCAGCAATTAAATGGGGAGGGGGGAATGTTAAAAATGGTTCACTCCAGGTGTCAGATGTGCTATTGCATTTAGGACTTCCATTATAGGATGCTTCTCCTGGTTAGACTAGGCTTGTATTTCTAGTCAGGAAAATTTTTGTGCTGAGGGAGAGTAGAGGCTAAGCATCTTCAGCAGGCTGAGAGCCATGGACGCTATTGTTCCAATGACGCATCATGTTCGCTTGTAGCAAATAGGGTGAGATCACACTACAAACAAGGGCAAGAGCAAATTGTGTAAATAAAGAACAGATAAATATGTACCCAATTGCTTTCCTTACTTTAATTAACTGCTACATATGAAGCCCTGCATACTTAGAGTAATTCGATTCTCTTCACAGCTCGTCTTATTTCATGGTTTTAAATAAGAAGATGGCAAGAGAGGCAATGGTGATTCGCTAGTGGGGTGAAGGGAGAGAAGTGGGTGAGGTAGGGGGGTGTTGGGAAAGGGAGGAATGAGCCAGAGAAGCAACAACTCCAGGTCTAAGAAGCCGAGTAGGGAAAGAGAGTGAGTGCTGCCGAGGAAGAATCTGAGGGCGGGGGGTGATGGGTGCTGTACTTAGCCCCCCAGTGGGAGACATGCAACCTTTAGGGTATGAATTGCAGATCTGTGACTGAAAAGATTAGGATCAGCCTGCTTATGTCTGAGAATACAGGTGGTTCTCGACTTACAACATTTCATTTAGTGATCATTCAAAGTTATAATGGCACTGAAAAAAGTGACATGAATGTTTTTCACACTTGCGACCATTGCAGCATCCCCATGGTCATATGATCAAAATTCAGATGATTGGCAACTGACTCACGTTCATGATGGTTGCAGTGTCTTGGGGCCATCTGATCCCTTTTGCGACCTTCTGACAAGCCAAGTCAACGGGGAAGCCAGATTTACTGAATAACCAAGTTACTAACTTAATAGCTCCATGCTTCACTTAATAACTGTGGCAAGAAAGGCCATAAAATGGGGCAAAATTCATGTAATGAATGTTTCACATAGCAACAGGAATTTTGGGCTCAATTGTGACCGTAAGTCGAGGACTACCTGTATTCACATGTTTGTACTGAATGCCTGCAAGCAAATTCATTTACTCTTCAACTTCAGACAAGTACATGGACGAGTCCATGCAGTTTTGTAGGAACAGCACAGAAAAGATTTAATGTCACATTCTTCTGATATTCTTGTTCTCTTCCTAGTCTATTTTGTAAGCTTGGCATTTCCTGATGGGATCCCATCCAAGTACTGCCTGACTCTGCTTAGCCTTGGAGACCAGAAAAAGACAGTCAGATGCTGCCACCTACTGAGAAGACTACTTTGGATCTAGTCCAAAGTAAAATTTATATACCAGAATTCATTTCAGGTGAGTACACAGGATATATTCCCCAAAATCAAGATGGTGGCTATAATAGCAGTGCCTGTTGTTAATGTGCAACACACACAAGAAACGTGGCGCTTCATACCATTTTTGGCATCATCTTGACTTTTTCACCATAATGTGTAAGACACCTCTGTATCATTTATTAGTTTTTAGACTCTTTTATCTTATACTGCAAAGTAGTATGGTCAAAATCTTTAGCACTTTTTCTTCTCTCTGTGGTAAAGCTTGTCTATGACTATTGAGTGAAGTAATAATAAACTTTGAAATGATATTGCAGAGTCAAGCAAAATATTAGATCAAGAATTTGGAGTTCAATACATTTAGTAATAAATGAGCTATCGTGAAACACCATATGGCTTATTATTAAATAATCTGATTTCTGAAAATACCTGAATATCATTGCTTTTTCACAGACAGTCCTGAAAAGTCTCAATGTAAGAAACTTTTTGGATATAATTTTAGAAATTATATTCTACCCAAAACTGGATATTTTGCTAGTTTGGATATTGTCACATCCATGCATTTAGAATCCTGTTAAATTTCCTTCTGTACTTTATATTTGGTTCTTCCCAGAAAGAGCTGGAGTTTAAGCTAATTGTCCCTTAATAGGAGTAAATTCTCAATTTAGCTTGGTTTTCTTGGGTGAATTGCATTCTGGAAGGTCTGGCCTGATCTTGCTCTATTTATAGATTTATATCTCAACTTTTTTCCAAGAGTTCTGACTGCTGGCATTTTCCCCTTCCCTTTTTGTATGATTTATCATTTTGCTTGATGAGGAATTTCTCAAAACCTTAACATTTGCATATCATTTGGGACTGTATCTATGAAATCATAAGCAGACAAACTCAACTTGAAAGAGACATAATCATAGGATGGACGGGATGGAAGAAACCTTGGACATCACTAATCCAAAATTCAAACATCATTTTTTTTATACTAAAAGTTAGTTTCACCAGCTACCTAATCAAGGCCAAACCCACTCCAAAGGGCTGCTGAAGACCCTTGACGTCCTCTAGTTCCCTGTTTCCTGCCTCCACTGAACAAGTAAGCAGGGACACAGAGGAATTTATTTATTTATTAAATTTATATAAAATCCATCTCACCTATTTTGGTAAGAGTGACAACATCTCAGAGGAGACAGGCCCATTCAAGGAAGAGTCCAAGTGAAGACCAAGGCCAGTTTGCAGAGTGGTTGAGGTGCTAGACTAGAACCTGGGAGATGTAGATTCTAAGTCTCTTTTAGGCATAAAAACTGGCCAGTGAATTTGAATCTGTCATTCCCTCTCAGCCCAACTCCCGGGCATGTTGTGGGGAAAATAGGAGGCAGGGAGATTATGTGCACCCTCTTGAGTTGCACAAATTAAAGATGGGATGATTTCTAATAAATAATATACCTTTTTTTAGTGGAACCTGTACCAGCCAGCATTATCATCTGCATGGTCTTCTTCAGGGTTTTGGAGATTATGGGAAAACATGCAGCATTCTTAAATGAGACACTAAATATATTTATTGTTAAAGGTTTGCATGCAGAAAATATTCTTCATGGCTTTCATGAGAAATTTCTGTCACTCACTCACTCACTTTGCCCTTCCCTCCCTCCTTTGGCTAAGTAGATGAGCTTTCTAGAAAATGGTTTCTGCTTCAGAAGAGTCTAGTTGTTTGCACAAATTCTGCTCTCCCTTTCCAATCTCCTCCAAGGTAATTGGGTTATTGAACTGGAAGCGTATTTGGCATTAAAAGACTGAAAAGTTAATAGTCAGGCACAACACAAGAAGGTCTTTTCTTTAGGAAAAAAAATTGTCAGAGAAATATATTGAAATGTTACAGTAGATTTCTTTTCTTTTCTTTTTTTTTAAAAAAGTGACAAATTCCATAATTGATGGGAAGAGGAAACGTCCTGTAAATGCAGTGAGCTTTTTTATGTTCTGCTAAATCAGTGGTTCTCAACCTGTGGGTCGGGACCCCATTTGGGGTCAAACGACCATTTCACGGGGGACACCAAACAAGGCTATCCGCCATTTTTTCCCCCTTTTCTTTGGCCACGCCCCTGGCACCCGGTGATGTATAAGTGGTTGGGGGTCACCACAACATGGGGAACTATATTATGGGGTCGCGGCATTAGAAAGGTTGAGAACCACTGTGCTAAATATATAATAGTCCTGTAATAAGAACTGAAAATTCAAACTGTTTGTATACAAAAAGATGCAGTGCAGATCTATTATATAATTTCCTTTTTAGAACAAGAAACTGATTTTAAGTTTCCCATTTAAGTGTGATAAAATACTTTTCTTATAGTTACTGCAAACATGACAATCTTATCAGGTAGATCATGAATGCTAAATTTATATAAGCCAATTGTCCCTGCTTCCTTCAGGCAGAAAATACCATAGTTATATGCTTGTCCTTCAGAAAGCAAATAGCATTAGCTTGTATGTCACTGCCCGTGATGTAAAAGACAGTCTGAAGCCAGTGCATTTTTTTTTCTGGAAGACAAAATGAGAGAGTCGAAAATATTCCATAAACCAGGAGTTTGATGAGGTGAGAGGAGATAGAATGATTAGGCAGAAGTAGGTTACATGTGAGACAGATTATAAATATCTTATCAAATAACCATTGTAATAAATTAAAACCTACTATATTTGTTGGGGGCAGCTAAAATGACCTGAAATCTTCTGAGGAATCTACATAACCATCTTGTCTTCCCCATCTTCCCCTCCTCCGTTATCCCAATTTAAATCCTACATCAGTTTAACTTTTCCATCCATCTACAAAGGGAGCTATAGTTCACAAAAACATATCTATTTTAATAGAATAATCTCTTAGTCTAAAAGGATACACCAGACTCCTTCTGATTCTGGACTACTACAGACTTTCTTACCTTTGTTGCTCCTTCAGTGGGTGTCTATTCCAGTTTGTGAGGAAGTAATGCTACACAATACCGTCAACTGAGGAAGTGCCATATTTAGAATCTTTCTTGAGTTAATCTTTTATGCAAATTATGCAATATTAACAAGGCAGCCATCAAGTATCAAGTCATAAGTTTTACGTACTCACTTTATTTTATATAAGAAGTATTTATTGATTTAATTTCTACAGCTGCCCATCTCAATTAAGTGACTCTGCAAATTTCTAATATGTTCCTTGGTTAATTGATGAAATAGTAAAAGCACAATTTTGAAGTTGTTGCATTTGTACAAGCTAACCATGGTGAACTTAACCATCATTGGCAGCTTTAACCCAATATTATGGCTTCATACAACACATTGTTCTATAAATAATTATGTATGCTGGATTCACAATACATGCTTGGTGACAATGTGGCTGGCTGGTCTTTGAGACAGTACTTATGGGAGCATAGCCATAGAATAGCTCAAACAAAAAAATCAGGAAAGTTAGGAGGATTAAATCTAATGATGTAGACTTTAACCAGCTAGTGTACCTTGGAGCCAATTTGAAGGCTTATAAAATGGCCTACTTCTTGTCTGGATATGCTGCTTACATCTTTAATGCACCAGAGAATAGGATAACATGAGCTATCTAAACTTAAAAGGACAGCTTCTCAGTGTGTTTGGTCTCCTATTAGAAGTGATTGGCTGCCCTACCTCCGAAGGCTGATTTGGCTCTGGCAATTTACTTCTGTCAGGCTTCAACTGACAGGAAGGCAGGACTGGAACCAATGAGATAAGTTCACAAGAATCTGCAAACCTCTGTTGAGCAGAGTGTTTGGGTTTTTGTTTGTTTTTTTACTAAAAAGAAGTTAGGAAGGTCTAAGAATCCTAGCACTCGCAAAGTGCTGAGAGCAAAACCTATTTATTGAGTCAGCTTTCAAACTCTTCTGCACTTTTTATCGCTTGCTCACTAACCATCCTGTCTGCTCTTCAATCTCATGTTTTGGGCAAAAGGTCCTCTTACTATCTGTCCCTAATTTTATTAATGGCCAGAAGAGATACCAGGTTGAATTTATTCCCAGAACTCTAGTTAGAACAAACTATCTTACACTAATACAATTCACAAAACATGTTAAGCCATCTGCCAAACAAATCACCTCATGGCTTAGCAAAATGCACGATCTCAACCACTGAGTTGTAAAGAATTGGTTGCTTTCTATATTGCTCTCTTCTTTTCTTTTTCTCACTAGATTCCACATTTGCCTTCTGAACTTACTTGTTAGAAGTCATAGAACTGTAGAAAGGCAAGATTAGAAAGGATCTTGCAAATCATGCAGTCCATTTCCCAAGAACTAGAAATGCAAGATTTCCCCAGAGATGACCATCCAGATTCTGTTTAAACATGTCCAACAATGGAGAGTCCACCCCAATTCTCACTGCAATCGACCTCGTTGCTGAACATTCGTCCTCTTAGGATTTTTTTCTCCTGATGGTCAACCAAACTTGCAATTAAGTTCACTGTTTCTTGTCCTACCTTCTAGACAGGGGTCCCCAACCTTGACAACTTTAAGACCTGTGGACTTCCAATCCCAGAATTCTATGCTGGCTGGGGAATTCTGGGAGTTGAAGTCCACAGGTCTTAAAGTTGCCAGGGTTGGAGACCCCTGTTCTAGAATAACTCTGAACCATTCTGTCCTTTCATCTATCTCACAGTACGTTTCAGACTAAACATACCCAGCATTTTCAATATTTTTTCATTAGTTCCAGGCCCTGTATCATCTGGGTGGTCCTTCTTTGGACATTTTCCGGTTTGTCAATGTCTTTATTAAAACCATTGCCTAGAACTGGTCAGCTGCAGACTACAGAGAAGTGCCTCTGTGTAAACTCTGAACAGATGTTATGTGGTCATATATCAAGTAGTGAAGTCATAACATCTGCTCAGAAGTAAATTCTCTTGAGCAAGATTTAGTCCCAGATTATCCATCTTATTGGCAGCAATTTCATCACATGAAATTTCCTCTTGGTTTGATTTGATATTTATTGGCTTTTATTGATTCACATAGTGCTAAATCTTAGAGGCAAAAAGTGCGTTTTGTGACATTTGAAAAATGAATACATTCATGACTGCATAAGCTTTAATGACTAGAACCAATTTCATCAGAGACATGAAAGCATCATCTCTTTGTCCCCCTCTTACACGCGGACTTGGGTAAAGGCCAAAGTGTAATAAAAGGCATGGTAGAGTTTGTTGCATCTTAAGCAATCCTGTAGTGAGGAGGGGAGGAAACAGGGGTAGATAATCAGCGATATTAAAAGCTTTGCTCAAGTTACGTTACAGGTGAAAATAAAAATGCCATATCACTGCGCCAACCAGTTTTGGAGATTCCCCTTCCCCTGCAGGCATACACAGATGTATGAAAGAGGTCCCTCCTGCTAAATGCTGGAAATGAATATATAACAATAGAAGGTGTTAAGAAGGGAAAGAGAATGAGAAAACTTTGGAGGCTACAGGTCAGTGGCTTCCTAAGGTATGCCTAAAAAATTGGTTGCCTTTAGGACAATGTTTTCCTCAACCTTGGCAACTTGAAAACGTATGGACTTCCACTTCCAGAGGTTTCCATCCAGAAGGAATACTGGGAGTTGAACTCAGCACATCTTCAGGTTGCCATAGTTGGGAAACTTTGCTTTAGGAGAGCAGTCACAGAGATTGCTCCAGAGGACTTTCAAAGTCAAAATGTCAAAGCCTAAACACAGAGGCTGCTTTAATCATCTTAGAAGTGATCATCTTAGAAGTCTGGCTTGTGGAAGATAATGTCCTACCCTTGATTTGTTTCTGCCACAATGATTCAGCTTCCCTTCCTTTCTATATAAA
Organism: Crotalus tigris; assembly: GCF_016545835.1. Lineage (NCBI taxonomy): Eukaryota > Metazoa > Chordata > Lepidosauria > Squamata > Viperidae > Crotalus > Crotalus tigris. Next base: position 2,249,045 of record NW_024096464.1, on the reverse strand, counting down.
GGTAATGACAGCAACCTAATTCTCAAAACATTTATACGGGACCACAAAGGATTTCTAAAAAGCTTTAAATCAAATCTGGAGGTAGCACATAGTCCACTGCTATCAAGATAAGTGCATATGACTCTTTTTGTGACTACAATAATTTTTCTTTGTTATCATCCCTTTATGTTCACCTAAGATCAGTTTGTCTGCTCTACTCTAATTGACTAAAACTGCTGTTAACAAAAACACAGAAAAAGGTATAGGCAGTTTGTGTGCTCAGCCCATAATTGAATCCATGAATCAAGGATGCCCTTGCTGAATGATCAATAGATTTTTTTCATCCTGTTTTATAGACTTCATATAGTTATTCACAAGAGATTGGTTATAAGAAGCTCATCCAGAAGCCAGTTAGCTACATTTTAATCCAATGTAAGCATAGTTCATGATCTTAATTGTATTTGAATGTGCAATGTGGACTCAGGAAGTAAAATTAATATAGTAAACTGTGGTAAAGGAAACCAAACTTTTATCATTGACTCTTTGTAATGTGTGTGATTAAATGATGGATCTTTAGTAACTAAACATAGCAACATCAGGAATTCCTTTGCTTTTCTTGAAATCTTGCTATTTTGAGATGATGATGATAACGATGGTGGTGGTGGTGGTTTATTGCACAGTCAACCAGATGTTTGGACTGATGGAAAAATGTGGATTAGACAGCATCACCATCAGATGGATTTGTAGCTGGTTGACCAAACACACTCCATGTGCAGTCCTTAATGAAATTATATCTAACTGAAGGGAAGCATGCAGTGGGGTACCTCAAGGTTCTGTCTTTTCAACATCTTCATAAACAATTGAAGGGAGGTTGAAAGGGAACTCAACAAATTTGCAGACCATACCAAACTGGGAGGAATAGCCAATACTTTAGAAGATAGGCTCAATATCCAGAAGGATTTTGACACACATGAACATTATCCAACAAAATGCAGTTCAGTGGTTTAAAAAGGTAAAGCTTTACACTTAGGCAAGAAAAAAACAAAGGCACAGGTATAGAATAGGTGTACTTGCTGAATAGCAATAACTGTGAGATGGATCTAGGAGTTCTAGTAGACAGCCACTTAAATATGAGCCAGCAGTGTGCTTGTTGTTGTTGTTGTTAATTGCAAAGTCGTGTCCGACCCATCGCGACCCCATGGACAATGTTCCTCCAGGTCATCCTGTCCTCTACCATCTTCTGGAGTCCATTTAAGTTCACACCTACTGTTTCAGTGACTCCATCCAGCCACCTCATTCTCTGTCGTCCTCTTCTTCTATTGCCCTCAATCTTTCCCAGCATTAGGCTCTTCTCCAGTGAGTCGTTCCTTCTCATTAGGTGGCCAAAGTATTTGAGTTTCAACTTCAGGATCTGAGCAGTATGCTACAGCTGCAAAAAAGCCAATGTAGTCCTGCTCTGCGTCAACAGAGGGATAGTATCAAGATAATGTGAGGTGTTAGTGCTGCTTTATACTACACTGATGAGATCACATTTGGAATACTGCATACAGTTTTGATTACTATGATACAAAAAAGATGTTGAGATCCTAGGAAAAGTGCAGAGAAGAGCAACAAAGATGATTATAGGACTGGATGCTAAAACATATGAACACTAGTTGCAGGTACTGGGAATGTCTATTAATTAGCAGTGGTGGTACAGTGGTTAGAATGCAGTATTGCACACTAATTCTTCCAACTGCCAGCAGTTTGATTCTCATAGGCTTAAGGTTGTCTCAGCCTTCCATCCTTCTGAAGTCGGTAAAATGAGGACCCAGATTGTTGGGGGCAATATGCTGACTCTGTAAATTGCTTAGAGAGGGCTATAAAGCACCATGAAGCGGTATGTAAATCTAAGTACTATTGCTAATGAACAGGAGAATTAGGGGTGACATGGTAGCAGTCTTCCAATATTTGAGGGGTTATCACAAAGAAGATGAAGACAACCTGTTCTGCAAAGCACCTGAAGGCAGGACAAGAAGTAGCAGATGGAAACTTATCGAAGACATGTTCAGTCTAGAACTAAGGATAAATTTCTTGACAGTGAGAATAATTGATCAGTGGAACAGCTTATCTCTAGTAATTGCGGGTGCTCCATCACTGGAGGCCTTTAAGAAAAGATTAGACAGGCATTTGTCTGGAATAGTATAGGGTCTCCTGCTTTGGAAGGAAGTTGGATTAGAAGACCTCCACAGTGCCTTCCAACTCTGTTATTCATCAAATTTGTGGAGGAGTGTTCATTTTTCTTGGCCTGCTTTAAATTCCATTGAGACCTGTTAACTCCCTTCCTATCTCCCTGCTGAATATTCCTGGTTATGATTTTATCCAGAACTCCTTTCTTAGCTTCTGATCCAAACTCTTCCCTTAATTTTATAACAACTCCTATTGGTATATATGAGGGAGAATCTATGAAACTAGTTTTTGGTTTCTAACTTTATGTTACAGCTTCCAACAACTGATTGTGCAAAGCAACCGCTGGGTATGTTGAAAAACATTTTAGAAATAGCAAGTAGCCATCATAATAGATCATGCAACCAGTTAATGACTCATGATATTTCTAGCTTCAAAATCAATACAGTGCAAACTGTTCCCATAATCCTTAGAATACTTTTAACTGCTAAGCTGTATTTGAAATACTTCAGTAGAAATAAACGTTTCCTTTCATGTAAGAAATAACTTTTGAATTAGGTCAACCATGCTCTCAAAGTCAATATGGATCATTCTAACCTCTATCCTCAGAAGGATCATTTGTTATAAACCTCATTTCAAAACTTTATAAAAGATCAGGGATCTTATATGTACAGTTTCATGATTTTACTGTTTCTTATCCAGCAGCAGCTTTTTTCTCTCTCAGTTTGGTAATATCTTAAGTATACCTTTGGAGGGAAAATTTACTAAAAAGATAGTGACTGAAAGAAGAATAAACTTTGCCATAATCTCCTCTGGGATGAATTTTTTTTCCTAGATGTGTTCTTTAGCGAGATATATGCACAGTTCTTTACAAAGGTGATTCACTGGAATATAAAACAATTATTCTAAGTCTACATGCTGTGCAAATTTTTTCAGTTCAGTAATTAAAAGACCTTTTTTTATTAAAGAAAGTTTGATGATTTTTAATTATTTACTTCAAACTGTCATCTGGATTGATAGGTGGGCCAAAAGAAAGATGACTTCAAAGCTTCTACAAGAAACTGAAAATTCTGATGCTGAGACATGAAGATTGAGTTCAGATTGATTTTGTTGTGCTTGGTTTCCTAACAAGAAATAAATACTTTGGCAAAATCAGATTGAAAGTTCAATCAGATTGAACTTCAGAACTGCTGTTAAAAGAGCCCATTCTAGGTAAATGTCTTAAATAAAATAATTGCTTTAATTTTAGAAAGTGGGGGGAGAGAACTATCCCTTTTAAACCAGGGATATTAGACCAAGCATATTTTGATGTCTGATGTGAAAAATAACAATAATCCAGCAATATGCTCTTTCTACTCTTGTGTAATACAGGGTCAAAGGTAGAAAAACCCCAGCTCTTCAAGTGTTTACTAATAACTTTCATCCGCCAGTCACTGAAAATTGGTCTCATTGCTTGCTGCTGGTTTCTCGCCCAAACAAAAGAAAGAAAGTACTCTAAGAATTAACATACTTCATACCTCCCAAACCCTGGAAACCAGAACTCTGAAGAATTGCTCTAGCTTGCATGTGGGCTGTTACAGCCATACCTCTTGGAATGCTTTCTTGACTACCAAAATAATGTTTTAAAAAGGGGGGGGGGCTGCAGAAATGGTGCCTATTGATATTCAAGTTCCTATGAATCTCCACAGTTGAGCAGACCTGCAGGCATTATTTTCTTCTTAACCTAATAGCTAAATTAGATCGAGGTAGCACTCATTTTATTTATTTGTTTTATTTATTTCCCACTTTTTTATAATTTCCATGACAAATAAGTGATTTTAATTAGTGTATTTCTTTTTTCTTTAAGTTAAAATAGTTACTGTAGTATTTTCATCATGGCTGAGATAGGCTACTCAATGTACTCTACATGGGGCTATCTTTGAAGTCTACTCAGAAAGTGCAACTCACGCAAAATGCAGTGCCTGTATGCTGGCAGGTAAGAGCTGTAAGAATTGTTAATATATGGGATATCTACATTGAGGGTGCAGCCTTTCCTTTCTTTAGGCTTCCTTTCCTGAATCACATTTTGGGAGATAGGCAGCTGTATAAATATATACAATGAATGAATGAATGAACCCATTCATCCATCCATGCGTTGATTTTGAGCTTTAAAGCCCTACATGGACTTGTTTGTAAGTATTTGAAAGACTGTCTTCCTCCTCGTAGGACTTACCTGTCCAGTTTCTTTGTCACATTGGGGAATGCTGAAGAAACCCAACCTATGAGAGGGAAGATTAGTGGAGACATGGGAATGGTGTTTTTCTTTTCTTTCTTTCTTTTTTTGACTGATGGCTTCTACTTTGTAGAGTAGTCTTCTCTTAAAGAAAGAAGTATATTTAAAATCATCGAAATAGCAAAACATGACTTGTGGTGTTGCAATCGAAGCATCTAATCCTTATTTATGTGCAACATCATCACCATGCACACACAGGAGGGGTGGAGTTTGTACCACATGCTTTCTCTTTTGTCCTCTGAGGATGCCCATGCCCTGGGTTAGATTGCCTCCCCTTACAGACACAATTGCTACAGCAAGACCTTTAAAAATGCAAATCGCCCAGAGTCAGGCTGGTGCTGTTAGAGGCGTGCTATGATGTTGCTTTTGATATTACTGTGAGAATTTTAGATTATGTTCATGTTTCAATTGTTATGTTTATAATGCTTTTATGAACGTAAACCACCTTGAATGATTTGAGTTTGACAGTATCGGGAAAAAAACAAATAAATGTGGGTGTATGGGGGAAAGAAATTAATCTTTTCCTCTAGAAATTGTTCTTAATTTGGGAAATATTTTTTTCTATGATAGCCATTGCTTGTACCTTTAACGAAAAACAAACATTGCAAGCCCCCCCAAAAAAGTCTCTGCGCCTGATAGAGGAAAGGTCTCGCCCTTGTTGTTTTTGTACTCAGGATTAAAAATAGGGGGCTTCATACTATGTGTTTGTGCATAACCTGTTATTTTATTTCTCTTGTGAACTGTTCTCTCTAATCGGACATTATGCATTACTGCCGTGACAAACTTCGTATTAATATCCCAAATCACCTAAACCTATAGAAGTGGATCATGGAGGATAAAGAGAATTGAATCCAAATTTTCTGAGCATTCCAGCATTATGTCAAACTGCCAGTTAGAGAAAGATACCCTTTACCCTTGGGCAGGCAGTAGAGGCTTATATTCCTAATTTGGCCAAAGCTTTTAAAGGCTTTGCCAGTCTCCAGCTAATTGCAGGCTTGGCTAGTGTCCCAGGGCTGACATTACTATGCTGAGTTATGTGGCGGTGACTGTCTCTTGCAGTTCTAGAGATCACCTCTTCTACCCTATTTTGCCCCTCTGTTATCAGTGCTAGAGAATGTCAGTTGTCTGGATTAAGTGTTTCCCTCTTCTTTAGTTTACAGACGCCTACGGCCTCTAAATTCTGTTCTGTAAATAACCCAAACATTTCACACCAAGTCAATCAAGCTTTCTTTGCTCAGACTTTCTCAAAATAGTTATTTTCTGGTCTATAGATTATATACATTGTTAGTGGTGATGACTGATTGAAACAAAAGGGCATTATTGCGGATATTTTTTAAATCCCTCACAAGTGAGGAAAACAAGTTTATGTTAAATAGTTTGAGGCCAGAGGAGAAGACAAAAAGGACACAAAGTAAATATTAGTAAAAGAAAAGAAATATACGCTGAAGTATAAGTAATTTATCAGAAATACAGGTGAAGAAATGCTGATAATTTCTTTCCATTGGAAAGCAGTATTTTACTCTTAATAGAGTGTTGACCTCAATAGTCTCACTTTGAAGCAATATATGTACTCTATCAATTGATTTTAACCAGATGGCACTGTTTATTGTCTAAATAAATCTTTTCAAAGCAGCTTGTTCCATGGGCTTGGAAGAACACTTCTGGTCAAGTAGAATGGTAGGAGAAGAACTGTATTGTCTATTGTTTAGTGACCATCAGCCACACTACAAATCTTTCATTATCTATCTATTATTTTAAAAAAATCAGCACAGTATTTATAAACCACAAAATTAATACAAAAGTATAAATCTCTGTACTTCCTTAAGAACATCAATCCTGCAAAGGCAGTCCTCGGTTTTTCACCGGACAGGTTTACAACAGAGGGGAAGATATGAAACATTTCATATCACTTCAACTCTTGCTTTCCAAATTAGGTGGAGGAACACTGGATGGTATATCATGTCATCCTGAATGTCTGAATGTACAACAGAGAAAACTGTCTGAGATACAAGGAAGTTGATATGTGTGTACCTGAAAGCAATTTGGAAAGGGGGAAAAGGTTTGTTAATTGCAGAATATATTGGGATCATGAATATAAAGATAAACATAATAGAGGTAAGTATCATGGATGTAAAATACTTTATTTCAACGTTACATAAATGGCAAATTGCTGGAGAATAGATCTCCTCAATCTAGTTACCATCCAGTTTGATAGAGTAGAACCTTAATATACAATAATTACTTTAAATACAATTTACAAACAGTCTGAATATAATTGCACATTGGTGACTGTAGTCCTAATCTGGGTGAGGAAGAATTATGATCAAAAGTAGAGTTACATATCTAAAAGGGAGTGTTCTAGTCAGTTTTCATTAGCAGATTCTATTAATGGACAAGGAACTTAAGGAGATTAAGACTCGGTTCATTAATCCATCAAAAATTTGCTCATAGGTCTCAGAGCTTCAAATTCCGTTTCACCAAAATTTATAAGGCTGTTTGTTTATTACATTGCTGCAGGTAAACCAAAATCAGACAGAAGAGTTGTGCCAAATCAGTATAGCCAGAAACCATTCAAAATATACAAGAGAGAAGCAGAGGAAGAAGGATTGGCAACGGCACATATAAGCTGTCCTTTTTATTGTGATGTTAGTTGCACAAGCAAAAGGATAGGTTTTTTGTTTGTTGTACAGTGATCATCCCATCTCTGAACTTCAGAAAATATTAACATATTTTAAATGCAAGGAAGTCACTTTGCAGTTGAAGGAAATATATTTCTTAAATATTTGCAAAGAATGATGCCTTGTCATCAGGCGGATGAGAAGTTTCAAAATATGGATCTAAATGCACTACTTCATATTTTGCATTAATCTGGCAAATGATATCCATATCATGGCTTTTCCCAAATCGTAGACACCTCTCTATTGGCTGGAACTATCTGCAGTAAACAGAAGAGTTGCTAGCACTGTAATGAATTTCATGAAGATGCTGCAATGGTTTGCTTTTAATAATTATATTTCAAAAGATTGTTATAAAGAACATCCTTTGATTAGTCCTATCAAGAAAAACTAACTGAATTCTAGCAGCCCCTGCTATACATTACACATTGCACAGAACATTCACAATATAATTACTTGAGAGTTGATCCATCCCCAACTTGACAGCCTCCAGAAAAGTTGTGACTGCAACTCTCTGCTAACAGCCATTCTGGCTGGAAATACTAAGAACTGCAGTCCTAACCTATTTGGAGGGAGCTATGTTGGAGAATGCTGTACTAAATACTGCATATTAATCTATGTAAAAAGGGAAGACTCCTCTTTAGTGATTAATATTTAAAACTTATGGAGCATTTAGGTGCTGAAATACTGTTTTATTTTGCTTTTTGCTAGTCCCTAAGGATGGGATAGAGTAGGCCACTGAGACATCAGGACATTCCCATGACCTCTAAGAACCAAAATAGCATTTTTCTTTGCAAAAGGCTAATTCAAGTCCTGAACAAACATTCTCCTACATACATGGAATTTCATTTGGAACTAATTTGAATCTGGGTTGTTTTTCCACTGCCCATATCCTCCTATAATATTTCGCTTTCTTGCCAGATGATAAATCTGCTTCAAAAGAAAGAAAGTAACTTGTGTTTATTCAGTTTTTTTTTGTATCTGTGAATTCTTAAATACAGTAAAAGAACATACTCATTGCAGATGATAGCTAACCTTATAGATATCAACTCTAATTCCATCTCTCCAGAGGCACTTTGGAAATGATTCCTCAGTAATATGCGTTTTTTTTTATTAGATACAGCCATGAACTTTGGACAGAATTTATAATGGGCAAAACCTATTTCTGCATTTTTATTATATAAATAGGAACTGTAGTAGCCTATGCAGATTTCTTTCCACCTTTCCCAGCATTAGAGCCTTCTCCAGGGAGTCAGGTCTATTCATTATGTGGCCAAAATAGGATAATTTGAGCCTGGTCAGATGTGCATCAGATGAGAACTCTGAGTTGATTTGTTTGAGGTTCCATTGGTTTATTTTCTTTGCTGTCCACAGCATTCTCAGCAATTTTCTCCAAAACTAAAGTTCAAAAGCATCAACACTCTTCCCATATTGCTGAAAGTCTAATTTTCTGTTCCATAGAGTGTGAAAGGGAATACCATTGCTTGCACAATTCGGATCATTTTAGATACAGGCAGGTGACTCGATGTCTCATTGGTTAAGATGCTGGGCTTGTCAGCTAGAAACCTGACAGCCCAAATTTTTTTTTTTTTTTATTGAAATTTTTCAAAAATTTTACAAATAAAAATCCACCCCCCCCTCCCAAACCACCCCACCCTCCCCCCCCCGACTTCCCAGAACTGAATATAGGATTATTTAACAAATTTTAAAAATAACATTTACAATTTATAAAATAATTAATAATAATAATAAAAGTCACAGTAATAATATATATAATAATAATATGCGTAACATAAGCTTTAAAATGAATAATATATACTAAGAAAGGAAAAAAAATGGAAAAAAAAAAGAGAGAGAGAAAGAAAAAAGAAAAAAGTAGACGAGAAATAAAACATATATAAAAAAAATATATGAATAATACGTAAAAAGTATATATATAAAAAAAAAAAAGGGGAGAAGAAAAAGAAGAAAGAAAGAAAGAAAAAACAATCATTACAAATTATAAAAAGGCTAGATAATATTTTTCCATATCCAAATTATATTGTATGAAATTTATCCATTTTTCCCATACCGCAAAAAATTTTTCTTGAGATTGCTCCTTTAAAAAAGCCGAAATCTTTGCCATTTCTGCCAAATACGAAACTTTATGAAACCATTCTTGTAAAGTAGGCAAGGATTCCTTCTTCCAATATTGTCCTATTAACAGCCTAGCGGCTGTAATCAAATTTAACATCAATATAACCTCCTTAGCATCACAATCAATAACAATACCTAATAAAAATAATTGCGGAGTAAATTTTACCCTCCTTTTAAAAATTCTTTGAATATTCCACCGACAGCCCAAATTTGAGACCCAAATGTCGCGCAATGGGGTGAGCGCCCATCTTCACCTAGCAGTTTGAAAGCATGCAAATGGGAGTAGGTAAATAGGTACCACTTTGGTAGGAAGCAAACAGTGCTCCACAGCACCATGTGATCACAGAAACATCTTTGGGCAGCACTGGCTCATAGCTTTGAAAGGGAGATGAGTGGCGCCCCCATAGTCGGTAACAACTAACGGAGTAACATCCTCAGGGATTCCTTTTCTTTCTTTCCCTAGGTCCAGGCACAGCATTTCCAAGGTCTTTATGGGTTGCTCTACCAAGTGCAGCATATTTCTTGACTGCTTATGAGCTATGGTGGCACAGTGGTTAGAATGCAGTACTGCAGGCTACTTCTGCTGACTGCCGGCTGGCAGCAGTTCATGGTTGACTCAGTCTTCCATCCTTCCGAGGTCGGTAAAATGAGGACCCAGATTGTTGAGGGCAATACACTGACTCTGTAAACTGCTTAGAGAGGGCTGTAAAGCACTGTGAAGTGGTCTATAAGTCTAAGTGCTATTGCTATTGCTTGTTCAGATGTTATCTACCACTTCAGTAGCTTCATTGCCAATTGTAGGGTTGATTGTTCTATCTGATGTCATTAGCTTACTCTTCTTTATATTTGTTAGTTCTATTTTTTTTCACTGTGCATCTTTACTAGAACTTGCATTTTTGGCTATAGGGGTAGTATCATTAGCCTAGCATAGGCTATTGATATTTCTTCCTCCAATTTTAAAACCACACTCCTCTTGTATCAGCAATAATGTTTTCTATTATAGAGCTTTTCTAAACCAGATTGAATATCTCACATCTCTTTTTCCATGTAGGGCTCTAGTCTGTATTGCATGAGCTTACATATATTTTGCTAGCATGTGAAATTAAGGATATGATAATTTGCCACTCTGTTAAGTCTCCCTTTTTTTGGTATTGGAATGTTGATTGACCTCTTCCAATCTGTTAGCCACTGTCATTCTCTAAATTTCCTGGCATAACTTGGCTAGAACCTTTATTGATTCTTCTTCTGTTGCTTGCCATATTTCAATGGGTATTCCATCTATAGCCTTCTGACTTGGTAATGGCTAGAATGTTGATCTAAATCAGTGGTTCTCAACCTTTTTATACGGCGACCCCGGTCATAAGGACATGCCGCGCATGCGCGGTGGTGCCCCATGCACAGCACGCATGCGCGGCGGTGCCCCACGCACAGCACATGCGCGGTGGTGCCCCATGCACGGCACACATGCGCGGCACGACGCACATGCGCCACACCATGTGCTGCGTGGCGCACATGCGTGGCGCACATGTGCGGTGCCGCCAGCTGACAAAAAAATGGCAGATTGCGTTGTTTGGCGACCCCCGTGAAATGGTTGTTCGACCCCAAATGGGATCGCGACCCACAGGTTGAGAACCACTGATCTAAATTCTAATACTAGAGATTCTTCTAAGTAGGGAATATTTTATATAGTATCTTGGATGTTAACATCTCTATTGGAGGGAATATTTTATATATTATCTTGGATGTTAGCATCTCTATTGTATGCTGTTTTAATATTCTCCTTTCATTTTTTATCTCCTTTGAATCAGTTATGAATCTGTCCAGGTTGAATCTTTCCATTCCAAGTTGTAAATCTTCTGTGTTCTCTCCCCATGGTGTAATTAATATCCAGAAATAAAGCTTGGCTGTGGTGGTGTATGGGGCAAGAGCTAATCCGTGTGTGAGGGAGATGGGAAGTTTCAAGATTTGATAAATAAATAATTCTCTGGAATACTACTGGGCTTTATATAAGACATGTCTTGGTTATTATTTCAATACATAGTTGGGGTAGAGGCTGACTGCCAAGAAGATGCAAACTGATATTTTAACATATACAGGCAGGTTTCGATTAGTGGGATAATCAATCCCACTCAAAATGGTCAAATTATTAGAATTTGCCCTATTCAAAGTTATATTTCTATAGAAAATAGGGTTATTGGTTCCAGCTCAATGGAAATAAGCCATGAAAATTTTTAATCAGAAATTATATTAAGGAAATATTGCAGTAAAGGATAAAAAGAATATATTTATAGTTTAAACTTATTGTTAACGAAGTCAGTTATGGAAATCAAAATAAAAACTAAAGATGCTTAATATGATTCCTAAAGGTAAGGTTACTCTGACAAAAACATGTTTATTGTTTTTCAAAACGTTTTAGTGGCATAACTAAACTGTTTTTTCTTTTTTTAAATCTTCATATGTATGCAGGTAGATGCAGAGTGTTTTATCTACATTTTGGTGAATTTGCATGCTTCAACTGAGGTCAGCATCCATAATTTCCGCTTTATGACTTCTACAGCTCGCAAGATGCCTTCAAATTCCTTAAGAATGAACTCCTTCACTTTCACATTATTGTTTTCCAGTGAAGGAATTTTTCTTTTTTTCATTTTGCACACATGACGATTAGCAGCATCTAAAGCCCCAATGGCAATTGCACGTGCGTTAGCCATACATGAACTGAATTTTGGTTCATATTAACCGCGATCTGCTATCAATTTACAATTTGGAATAAATCAAATATTACATTGTCTGAACACGCGCTAATCCTGACTTAAGTATAAATAAATACAGACATTATAGGTTAAATATAACTATAAATTTAAATGCCAGTTTAATTAATCCAAAGTTTGGTAGGGCTATTCTGCCATATCTATGTTTAAATCTTTTTCTATCACTGCTAGGAATGGGGAAACAAAATTTAAGTATGAACCATACGCCAGAGTACAGCATATTGTACCCGAGTACAGGTAGTCCTCAGCTTACAATCATTTGTTTAGTGACTGTTACAACGGCACTGAAAAATGACTTACAATCGGTCGTTGAACTTACAATTATTGCCGCATTCCCATGATTATGTGATCAAAATTTTGGCACTTCTTGGCAACCGTCTGAATTCACTTAACAACTGCAATGATTTGCTTAATGACCATGGCAAGAAGATCATAAAATCAGTCATGGCAAGAAGGTCATAAAATCAGTCAGTTAACAACCACCTTGCTTAGCAATAGAAATTCTGGACCCAATTGTTGAGGACCAGCTGTATCACGAAATTTCATTATTTGCTTTTTTAATATGCTAAAAGCTAAGCAGAAAAATGTTTATAGAAAACGTTGTCAGTATTTCTCAGAATGGCGTTTGACTTTGCATAGTGGAAGTTCAATCTTTATTCTCCTTGTAAAGTTTTTGTCCTTACTAATCAATTCATTGCCTAAATAGAGATATTAAATATTTACAAAATAAGCAGACCTTCTGCAAAGAGGTCGAGGCATTTGAGGTTCTAAATTTATAGCACAATAACAAGTCCTCTGTTATCTGAACTGACATTTAAATGCAATTGACAATGTTGTATAAAATGCTTTTAAAAAAATTCTCTACATAAATACAAAAGATGATAGCTGGTCATTAAATGCTCTAAATATACCTGATAGAATTAAATATATATATCCATAACCTTGTTTTTATCACTTTCAACAGCATCTTTTCCTTGGCCAATGAAATGTAGTTTTAGTCACAGGAAACAAAAAATTAGAATAATAAATGTGAGGGTTTTTTTTTAAGCAAGGAAGCAAGCAAATAAGCAAGCAACTTTACATAAATAAGTTTATATTCCCACATTTCCTATAATTCTGAAGTTATACTTTGAATCAGCAACAAATCATCAGTCCTATTCAGGTAAATTTTTTGATATGGACACTGAATACCATAAAAAGATTTAATGCAAAACAAAGGCAGCAAGTATGAAAGGCTCTGTATGTACAGATAGTCCTTGAGTTATGATGGTAATTAGGATTGGAATCTCTATCACTAAGTGATATGGTTGTAAAACATGATACATTATTACATCGTTTAGCGACAACAATACTTGCATTGCCAGTTGCCGCCATTAACCAAATCCCCAGTTATTACCGGCTTGGTTCCGCCCAGTCCCTGACAACTGGCTGGCCCTTTTCTCTTTGACAGGACAAATTAATTCAGACCCTGCCAGAAAATGGTAGGACAAATTAATTCATGCCCTTCTTTCAACAAATTTATTTCAATCTTTGCGTTTTATAGCCTTTTTTCCTTTACAGCCCTTCTCTTAAATCTCCAGGATATGTGCAGAAAATTGGATGCATGGCTGCAAGGCTCAGAAACATGTGATGATAAATGTGTTTTGGTCCTGTACAGGCTATTTTAGAAAGAAGATATTACCCCCTTTTGCAGGTAATTTACAGGTTTTTCTTTTTAAAAAAATCATGTACAGTATACGGCAGGGTTTCTCAACCTTGACAATTTTAAGGCATGTGGACTTCAACTCCCAGAATTCCACAGCCAGCAATGCTGGCTGTGGAATTCTGGGAGTTGAAGTCCACATGCCTTAAAATTGTCAAGGTTGAGAAACACTGGTGTACTGCATTAAGTTTTTCAAGATAAATAAATCAAACTGGAATACTGCCAGAGTCAATGTGACACATTATCTTGCTGTATAATGGAAAGGTGAGGGTTTTTTTTTTTGTTTGTTTACTATTATATCTGAGCAGTAAAGCAACTGCAGCTTGAAAGAATATAATAATTCTGCTGGGTTCTAATACAGGATGGATTTATTATGTACTATTATTTTGAAATTCTTGTACTGCCCACTCCTATTTCTGTATTATTTTAGAGGTTTCGGATATTGATGTGACTTTCCCAATATTGCAAAGGGACTTAATAAATTAATAGTCTTTTAAAAATCAGATTAAAATGTGTCTCAGTAAATGGGTTTCCAAAGCACTTTCCTGAGAACTTAACGGTACTATAGAGACAATATGGAATAAGGCTAGCAATTAGCCGCCTGTAAGAAGTAATTTTTATCCTGGGGTGGATGCAGACTGAAGCTGAGGAACATTAAAGTCTTTCCTTTACTATAGCCAGGGCAGTTTATGACCCCTATGGAACAGTCCTATACTACAGCATGGGGCAGAGATCTATTTGATTGAACCACAGCAGGAGTCTAATATAGCCTTTTGATTTTCAGAGGTTACCTGGTGGATTTCCCAAGAACCGAAGAAATTTGTCACTTCCTGGAATTTAGGAGTGACTGGGGCCTTAAGCAGCATTGTACTTAAGTGATTCTTTCTTGTTCATCAATTCAGGGAGTTCTGTGGCTCTGTGTGTATGTTTCCTTTTTTTATTCAAACATAGAATGGAAAAATAAAAAGAAAGCAAAACAACAATATAGATATTTATTTATTTACTAGCTGTACCCAGCCACGTGTTGCTGTGGCTGAGTCTGGTTAAATGGAAAAGAAAGAAAAGAGAAAGCGCACGTTTGTAATATGTTTAATTTCACAATGCTTGTGGGTATACAATATTTTTATTGTTCCATTGTCTGTGCAGATATAGAGATTATCTGGTTTGCCGGCGCTGTTTTTGAAAAGAAGCATGTTTTTACCTGTCACAGATGTGACATCTATAGGTGTGATATCTAGTAGGTATATAAAAACACGTGCGTATTCGAATGCAACATTGTGTCAAAATTTCAAAGCAATCGTTGAAGAACTTTCAGAGATTTAAGATTTTGAACAAACGAACATTTACATTTTTATTTATATAATAATATAGATTTGTTAAATTTCTTTGCCCCTCATCTCCCTGTGTGGCTACTCTGGGTGGCTTCCCATACTGTATGTGTATAACATATATTTACGTCAATAATGCTTTGTAAAACTTTCGGAATGACCACATCTTACAGTCCATACCTAATGTATATCTGTAAGGGACATTATCATATTTTACCGGTAACACCAGGTCTTCAATCCATTGAGTAACTGGTCCATAAATTTATCGTCACAATATTGAAGGACCATGTCTCCTAGCAGTAAGAAGCATATGGAGAATTTATGTCACCCAGCAGTCAAATTACATGTAATAGCCATGTAATTCATAAGAACATGTGTGTTCATATATATTAAACCCTGTCTTAAAATAAAGTTAATATGCATAATAGAAAAAATTTAGGACATCAGAAAATGAGGTTTTATTGATAGAAGAGAATGTTTGTAGCTCATGGTTGAACTGTGGGTCCTTGCTGCTCTCCGGGGTTGGTTGCAAAAAAACAATCACACCCAAAGAGTACCAATAACCCCGTAGTATTATTCTCATTGTATCTCATTTTATCAAGCAAGATTTACCAACGGTTCAAAATGTTTTCATTGGATAGGCTGAAATCTAAGATCTATGGAAATGTTTGATATAGATGTTTAAGACAATTTCCCATTGTTTAGAAAATGGGGATCTCTAAATCTTTGTTCTGATTAGTTTTTAAATTATTTTTATCAAATTGATTTAATAATTACTAATATTTATAAAGACTAATTATGGGTTTGTTTGTCTATTAGATACAGTGATCACCTCTAATAATATCTTTGGTGCTGAAAATGTCCCTAATGCAGACTGAGATATGACTAGATCAGTGGGTAGCAACAGACAGATGGTATCTATCCTGAGCGGTGGGGGCACAGTGGTTAGAATGCAGTGTTGCAGGCTAACTCTGTCCACTGCCAGAAGCTTGATACTGATTGGCTCAATGTTGACTCAGTCTTCCATCCTTTTGAAGTTGGTAAAATGAGGACCCAGATTGTTGGGGGGCAATGTGCTCACTCTGTAAACCTCTTGAGAGTGCTGTAAAGCACTAGGGGGCGGTATGTAAGTCTACGTGCTATTGCTATTGCTGCCCTTTAACCTGGGATATGATTAAAAATCATTCTCATCCAATAATTCTTTACATTTTCTTCCTTGTAATGTGTTATGGTTTTTATATCATCTTGATGCCCAGAGTTATATACTTAAGACGGGCAGTAATATACATTTCCTAAATAAATGAATGATAGCTCTAAAGCAAAAAAAAAAAAAAAAAAAATCCTCAGATTGATGCCCAATGCTCTCTTTAGAGTAATTTTATTCTTTTGGGAAAGCATAGGTTGGAAGAATATTTGATAGGATGATGTAAAGGTTTACCATTTTAGTCCGCCTTGGTCACTTTCCCTTCAATATTGTGTCCAGTTCTGATGAACACAAGAAATTAACAAACTGGATCATGTTCAGAGAAGGACTACTAAGATGTCAAAGGGATGGAAACCAAGTCCTATAAGGAAGTTACAACATTTAGGTATGTTCAGCTTATAGAAGAGAAGACTGGGGAAAGGTGTAATATCAATTTTTAGATATCTAAAGTAGTATCAGAGGTAAGTAGGAGTAAAGTTATTCTCTGTAATCTTGGGGGAATGATGAGAATCAATGGGTAGAAGGTACAGATTTCAGCTTAGATAAATTATTACTAATTGTAAATTTCATCGTTAACCAGTGGAAAAGGATATTTATGCAGTAGTATGTTGTCCTCCACTAGAACTCTCCATTAGAGGCTGAATAACCCCCACTGAAGATATTTTACCGAATCCTTTCTGAACTTATGAATCTAACTCAAATGTAAAACAGATATTTGCTCAATAATGAAAATATAATAGTAAGAATGCGCACTTTTGTCCAAAACAGACTCGAGCATCCTTGTAAATGAAAAACTGCACGGAGCATTTTGAGTGTGCTCATCGGAAAGTACAGATTTCAGTACTGGTTTCAAAATGGAGTTTAAAGCCACT
This sequence comes from Crotalus tigris, assembly GCF_016545835.1. Classification (NCBI taxonomy): domain Eukaryota; kingdom Metazoa; phylum Chordata; class Lepidosauria; order Squamata; family Viperidae; genus Crotalus; species Crotalus tigris. The sequence continues at coordinate 2,231,943 of NW_024096464.1, read as the reverse complement.
GCATCCTGTTTGAATCCTGTGACATATGTTTCTCCCTGTGTAGAAATCATACGGGTAATCCTCCACATACAACTATTTGTTTAGCGACCATTCAGAGTTACAACAGCATTGAAAAAAGTGGCCCACAAGTCCACACACCTTCAATTGTCACAGCATCCCCATGATCATGGGATCAAAATCCAGGCGCTTGGCAACCAGCATGTGTTTACAATGGTTGCAGCATCCCAGAGTCATGTGACTGCCATTTACAATCTTCCCAACCAAAAACAATGGGGGAAGTCAGATTCACTGAACAACTGCAGTGATTTGCTTAACAACTGTGGCAAAATAAAGCTGTAAAATTGGGCACAACCCACTTAACAACCACCTTGCTTAGCAGTGGAAATTCTGGACTCAACTGAGGTTGTAAGACGAGGATTACCTGTAATTCATTCCTGGCTTTCAGATTATGAAGAATTTCTTTAGCAAAGGTGACTGTCAACCCTTCAATCCAGCCTGCTCCTGATACCAGGGAAGCAATCTGCAGCTTCACCTGCAGGATTTCTTCAAGGAAATTTTTGTCTTCTGCAAATACTTTCAAGTAGAAGACGTTAAGTCAGGGGTCTTCAAACTTGGCCCTTTTATGACTTGTGGACTTCAACTCCCAGAATTCCTCAGCCAGCGTGCCTGGCTGAGGAATTCTGGAGTTGAAGTCCACAAGTCATAAAAGGGCCAAGTTTGAAGACCCCTGCATTAAATGGTCCGCAAGCAAGGAAAGCCCCCACAATGTTTCCAATGGCAAGATTCTTAGCACACAGCACAATCAAAAGCAATTCCACTCTTTCCCCTTAACAGATTTGCTTAATCACAAAAAAGCCACATCTGGCTTTATTCAGATCAGTGGATTGATAGATCGTGGCTTACAGAGCCAGTTTGGTCTAGTGGTTAAGGCACCAGGCTAGAAACCAGGAGACTGGAAGTGCTAGTTCTACCTTAGGCATGAAATCAGCTAGGTGACTTTGGGCCACTCACTCACTCACTCACTCTCTCAGCCCAATAGACTTGTTAAGGGCAAAATAGGAGGATTAAATATTGAACTTTTCACATTGATAAGTAACTCTTGCTCGCTCTGATGGAAGTTCAAAGGCTGCCACCTTTTCACTTTCCCCGACTTCACCATCCCCAAGCATCTTAGACTACGTTTCCTGTAACCCCCGGCCCACAAGTTGTCAGGCCTGTATGTAGCACAGTCATTGGCGAGAGCTTCAGCCTCCTCCCGGCCATTTGCAGAATGCAAGACCATCGGCTTCTTCCATACAGGCAGCTGCGGAAATCTAAATTACCCAAGGAAGCGGTTAGGAGGAATCGCTGGTTAGGCTGCTCCATATAAGGCCAAGGCACTCGCCCGCCGAGCCTCTCGCCCCGTCTGTCACCAGGTGGGAGAAAAAAAAACAACAAACCCACAAAACCACACACAGACCCATAGAGACAGAGACAAAAACGTCGCAATCCTCCTCGCGGCCTGTAGAGGGAGCTGCTGCCACTGCAGTCAACTGCTTCGCCCAGGAGAAACCTCGGACTTGGAACCTTCGCTTCGCTTTCGGTGTCCGCCTCTCAGTCCGCCCAAAACCCCGAGCGGTTTTCTCACGGCTAGCCGAAGCGACGGAGAGTATGTGCAAGGGCTGGAGCGAATGGGGAGAGGCGGCGGGCAGCGGAAAGCCGCGGCGGGAGTGACCGCGGAGCACGTCCTTCTGGGTTTCTCCAGTCCTTCAGGGTCCACCTTCGGCGAGGGAGCCCCCCGCCGCAGCCCTGACTTACCTTGTTTGTCCGCCGGTAGGCGCGTCCAAGCAGACCGACTGTGTCTTGAAGAGGCGGGGGGAGCGAAAGAGAGCCCCGCAGAAGCCGCGAGGAGGCTCTTTGCATTCCGCCCGCTTTCTCCGCGCTTGTCCCTCACCCCCACCGGCTATGCGCCAGGCTGGGCTCTGCCGCCCAGCCGAAATCTGAAAAGCAGAAGGGGACGCATCGACGAGCCTCTCGGTTGCTAAGGTAATCGCAGTTGCCCTGCAACGGCATGCCTCGATGTTCTTCTTTCTCTCCCCCCCCCCACCCCTTTTCCGGCTTTCTTCTCCCTTTCTAGAGACCCGACGAGACGGGTCCGGCCTGTCTCGTGAAGCCCGCTGACGTTTCCGGGGGTGCAAATTCCTTTCGGAAAAGGTGGGGAAGGAGAAGTCGCTCCCCCCCCCCAAAAAAAGGGTGGTCCGCCGCGGGCCCCTGCGCCGCCTTCCCGTTCTGCCCTATTCGTAGGAAATCCTGTTTTTCCTAAGGAGGGGAGGCAAAAGTGCCTGCCTGGCTTCGCGCGCTCGGCTGAGGGGGCGGCAGCAGCCCTGCCTGCCGGGCGGGCTGGCGGGCGGGCGGCGGAGTGTGTGTGTGTGTGTGGGGGGAGGCTGCAGGCGAAACGGAGGAGAGAGTTTTTTCCCGCGCACGCCAGGCTGCCTGCCGGCCCGGGTCTGCTATAGAGAAACGCCTTTGGGGCTAGCCGGGGGCTGCGAGGCAAGGGGGCGGCGAGCTCCGTAGGACAATCGCTAAGCAACCAGTCGGGCAAAGGCGAGAGCAACGTTGCCGGGTTGTGATCCTCCCTCTTTGCCGCGCCAGTCGTCTGGCTGATAAAGAGTTGGGTTAGTCAAAGTTGGCGGTCGGTGGTTGTTCGAATAGAGACTGTTACTGCGGGGTTAGTCCCCACGACTCTTAATCGGGGCTTTTGAAAGCGTGGTAGGCAGTTCAAGAACCAGGTCACTTTTGTATAGATTCGGAGAACTGGCTTGATTTTTCAACTTGTTTCGCAGCCAGAAGGGGAATAAAACGAAAAGGCAATTGGGAACTGGCTCACTTGCATATTGGGATCTTCTGTAGCCCAGTGTGAGAACAGGGCTGGGTCAATCATCAGCGTTTTAGGCAACCGATTGCTTGATGTGGCCAGGAAACAAAAGGAAATAGATGCAAGCTACCCATCTCTCTTACTTAAACTCTACTAAGAAACACACTTTGAACTATGTCCTTCTAAAACCAACGGAACACTTCTGCTAGAATATTTCACTGTAATAATGTTTTCACAAGTATCTTCTAAGCAGGTCTTGGCAAGGAATGTATTAGGTTGTGTGGAGTTTCAACAAGCCGTCAAAAAAAGGGGGAAAATGTCTGCATAAAAATAGGATCCACATTTGCTTAAATGCAAGCAACAAGGCTGGGGATTAAGTTGACTCTTATTTCGCTGTACAATATGTGCTTATAAAGAAGCACCTGAGTTGGAAAAGAAGCTTGAATAAATAGGCTTTTGTTTGTTTCCTTGTGTGCATCTACAACTAGACACGAGGAAAGTGTGCTTTCTTGTAATAATGTATCATTAGCTTATGAGAGCTTCTGTGAGTCCATAAAAGCAGGTTCAGAGCAATTTCAGATACTTCAGGTCTCTGAACTGTGGGAGGTACTAGTGTTAAAACAGTAGGAACTGGGATTGGAAAGGGAATAACAAATAGTTTAAATTGTTGCTTTAGAGTGGCAGTTGAATAGGTTCCCTGTTGGAACTTTGTTACAGCACTTCTGAGATGCTCGGTTTTGATAATAGCTACATTGATTCTTCCTAAACTCATTTATTCAGAAGAAGCCTCTGTAACTTATCAAGGTGACACCAAGCTCTGACTATGATTGATAGGTGGAGTTGTTTTTCCTTCCTGAATAAAGTGCAAAAAGGGGAAGGGTTGCTACAGGTTTATTGATGAGCCACAAATACCTGGTTGTTGTAGACCAGGGGTGTCATGTGACGTGTTGCCATGTATTGTGACCTTTTTTCCATTGCTTGCAATGGGGTGGGCGTGGTTTTGCCATGATGCATCCAGCCTGTGGCCCGGCAGTTTGACACCCCTGTTGTGGACCATCTTCAGTCTGGAGAACGCCATCTGAAGTTAAGCAAGGGTAACTGAAATCTCTGCTTCCAATATATTTAACACATAAGTGTTCTTTGGATTGCAGCTTCAGTGTCTTCTTTGCATTTTTTCATCTTCACTCTAGAAGGAACAAAATCAATGACCTAGCTTGCCAGGTTTTGCTTGTTTTTGTTTTGATATGTATTGTTTGTATGGTTGTTTTTAATTTTATTTTACCACCCAGAGTCATTGTGAGTTGGGCAACTATATTGGTTGAAAAAAACAAATAAATATGCAAACATACTTAATGCCAAGGAGTTACAACTTTCTTTCTGTTGAGTTTCTTTCAGACTGCTGAGAACTGGAGAAATGATTGATCTAATTTATAGGGAATTGATGGGTGAGATGGAGCAGAATAGTTGAGGAGAATAGTCTCTGCTTCTTAATAGCCTTGTTTCAAAAACTGGGAAATACTGGTTTCAGTGTATAAGAGATTGGGGAGAACTGAAATTGAAAGAGCTCAGCTGGGAGAACCCTCGGAGTCTGAAAACCCCTCCTCATTGTTTCTATTCACCTGCTCCCCTTTACCTGTTGAACTCAGTAGGTCAGCATAATATTTGAAATGACACTGAAATCACCACCACCACCACCCAGCAATTTCTACAGAATGTTCAGTTAAATTTTTGAATTAAATGGTATTTTCACTCCAATCAACTTTTCTTTTTTCTTTTTTCTTTTAATCTTTTCCCCTTGCTTTTCTTCCATATTAAAAAAAACAGTGAGTGTGCAATAGTAATATGAACACAGAAAAAGAGAACCATTTGAGAGTCTTCTTCAGGACTCTGAACGGCAAGGACTACCACAGATCCACTTCTCTTTAGTCTCTTATGGAACAACCCACTAAATGTTGGATCTCCTGAACGCTTTGGATGGATAAGACATTTATTTATTTATTTATTTATTTATTTAGGCTTTGATGTGGAAAGCTTTTTATATAAGTGCAAGCAGTTTCATGCTGGGTACCTCTGGTTTGATTTGTTTTTTATGTAGTGTGGTAGACTGATTTTTCCAACCAAGCTTCTTGATGGAGTAAGATGATACATTATTCTAATTCAATGGGTATATTAAAGTTAACTCTTGACCCACTGTATAAAATAAAATCACCAACCCAAGATGCACATGCACAGCAAGGCGTATAGGTGCCCAATACTACTCCATAGAGACACCCTACAAACATTTAATTCTGATTTATTTAGCCTGTGGCAAAAATGTTGACAAGCACACCACAATTACATTCTCAGTGAACAGATATGAAACCATTTGACTCTGAATAATATTTGAAACAAATAGTACTGTTTGTTTTATTTAGATCTAGGCTTTCTTCTAGAAGCTCAAGACAGAATTTCCCCTTCAGTTTCATCTTCACAACACTCCTGTGAGACAGACTCGGTTAAGAAATTGTTTGAAGTATAGTATTTATTTACTAAAATTATATCCCATCTCTCTCAGTCTGTAAAGCAACTCTATAGTAGTCCAAAAGTAGTAGAGTTCCATGAGTAGATGGGGAATTGAATCAGGGTCTATCTAATCATTACAAGCCCAGAATGCAATGGGGGAACTGTCACTTCAGACAGAAAACCAGGAAGAATAAGTAAGAATTGGAGCATAATTGTCTTGATTAGAGAGGACCAAGCAGGGGCTCATGGATATTATCGGACTACAGTTCTCCTCATCTTCACAAGTGGTGAGTGTTCAATAATACCTAGATGGTTACATCTTGCCCATCCTTGATTGAAATATTTTGTACTTCACAGCTCTCCAAGTCAGGCATAAATGCTTGGAAACCTGGTCAATATTGAAATAAAGCTTCTAACAATTCACACTTTTTAAACATTGCCTGTTCCTAAGAGGTGCAAATTGCAACAGGACAGTCATACTTTGGTACTCGATTGCTTTGAAACTCATCGTATTTGGTACTCGACGCATTTTGACAAGAAAACTTTGTCTCGCTAGTCATCGTTTGTTTGATACTTGATACAAAGCTAGGACTTGTTGATATCAGTTGCCTTGTGACTTCCAGCCGAAACAAAGGATGACGCGTTAGTCATGGGGTAGCTCTTTCCCTGTGCACATCCCCTTGCAGTCTTGTCTTAGCTTCTGTGGTCATTTTGTGTATTTTTGCCCCTTTTTTCCCCTTATCAGTACAGGTAAAATGAAGTTTTTATTTTATTTAATCTAAGGATTTATTAATTTTTAGGCTTATTTCTCATGTAAAGTAATGATATACAACCCTACCTTTTTATGTATTGCCTTTAAAATGTGCATTGTCTTTGGTTTGGGAACACATTACATTTATTTACATTATTCCTTATGGGAGAAATTTGTTTAGTTATTATTGTTTTTGGTACATGTTGCGTTCCCCCCCACTCTAAGTCAGTTAACCATGAGTACCGAGGTATCACTCTATGTGGAAAACATTATCATAACATCCGATGTCTTACTCCTGTGTTTCTTTTAGAAGCACTGATATGGGTGAGCAGCTGGAATGTTGGAACTGCAGTTTCTTTCAATCTAGTATTTCTTTTTAAACTTAGGTGAGGTTTAGATATTTATCAATTTGCCACAAAGTTGCCTTTAGATAATACTGTCCAAAGCAAGTCTAAAATTTTGGGTGCAGATTCCTTTATTTCAGAAAAAAACTTGAAAAAATGTTACTTTATTTGGAATGCAGGTCTTCAAAACAGCTTTCTTTCATTTGCTATGTGTTCCAAAATATTGCACAACACACCTATATCATTTAAGCCTTGTATATGAAGGCATTTGGGTTTTCAAAGTGACCCAGTATGGTTGGATTTTGAAATAAGGCTGAGAAGAGAATGAGGAGGATGGCTAGGTGAATTTCTGAGAGCAGGTGAGGGGTGGTCTGTTAAAAAGGCAGCCAGGAGAGTCTTGCCTCTTTAAGAAATAGGTGCTATGAATGTTATGTCTGGTTATAAAATTCTCATTTATTAGAATCAAATTGATGAAAGTCTCCTTTACTCTTTAATCCTCAGGAAATTTTCATTGCCCCACTTTTTTGAGCAGGTAGAATCATTAATGAAAAAAGCTCTGGGCTGCAACCTTCCATCATTTTTTTAATGTCTTAAGAGGCTACGTCAATATGTTTGAGGCTGCCTCTTTCCTTTGCAGCATACCAATTTCTCACAATATTTTTAGGAATAAACAAAAAAAAAACCCTCCACACAAATGAGGCTGCTTATTTCTGGATTAAGAATAGAGATTCCCAGGTTCATGATATTCAGTGTGTGATGTTGGATTAATAAGCTAAACTACCACAGAGGATTTCTCTGAGGATAAAATGACAACAAGGACGACAGGATAGAGCAGTATATGCTGCCTTAAACTCCTTGGGGAAAAGGCAGGAGAATGTAAACAAGTTGCTCTGCCTGGATCTGAGAAAGGGCTTTTCCACAACCCTAGAGATTAGTTAGCTTCAAACCTTCTTGTGTTTGGTATCTAGTGCTGGTACTAAAGAATCAGATATTGGATAACTAGTGGTAGCAAAAAAGGAGAAGTGTAATAGCTGGGTTGATTGTTTTGTGGAAACCTTTGGCCAGAGCTCTCTGGCATGTGGACAGCTACTTTCTCAGTAACATTTCAAAACAGGAAAATGCAGGCTACATTTCAGCTCAGATTCACCAGATTCATCTAGAAGCTAACTTAGGGGAGGAAAAAGGGGCCTGACAATCAGGTCAACTGCTTTAAAATAATTAAATGCTGGTTCGGCCGTGTCTCAGGAAGATAAGTTCAGATTTTGATGTTTGCATTGTAAAGCTGTAGTTTTATATAGGCTGTTTGCCTCTGATATTGCTAAAACCTCCAGAGTTCTACCAATAATTTTATCTCCTGTCAATGAGTTCTTGTCTCTAGATTCTACCTGGACATGCATAGCAAAATCATGTTGATGTTTCTTGTCTCTCCCAACAACCAAGAATAGCAAGTCTAAATATGGGTAAATATCTGGTGTGGTTGGACTACAAAAAGAACACATTCTCTTTCTCTTTGATGATACCAGTTTTATAAATACATGAAAGGAGAGGAGATGGAGATATTTTTTTATCCGTATTAATATTAGCTGTTTTAAGATTAATGAAAATGATAGGAAATGTTTTCAAGTGAAGGTGATTTTGCTCCTTGATACTGAATAGCTTCAGGTTAGCTACTTTGATGCGATGGCAAAACATTTCACAAGTGTCTTTTGCTTTCTGTGCATAGAAAAAAAATACAAGGATCAATAAAATTGTTGATATATATGCTGCTGTGTCATGAATGTTGACCAAGTTCTTTGTATAGTGTCACTTTATTATGGTTAAGACTTTAAAAATGATAGGTCATTTAACTGACATATCTCTAATGAACATATTAAATGAAAGCATTACATGAAAAAGCACTGACTTTATATTTGAAAATATTTTGCATTTCAACTTTGAGATTCTTTACATATTTCAAATATTAACCTGCTCTCCATGGATTTGGATCTGATTTTAATTTCGTGGAACACTGCCCCACCACATCCCAATTTTTATATATCAGGTCCAGATTGGGTTGATTTCAGGTTTCAAATGGTTTGTTTGTTTATTCATGTCAGAAGCATCACAATCAAAATAAGGCATACTATAACAGCCTGATTAGTATGCTTTATTTCAAATGGTGAAGATGGGTGAAAAGGCTATCACAATTTACCGACAGCATATCTCTGAATCACTCCACTTTCTGAAACAGAAGTGATTCCTCAAGGGAAGATGATTTCACATAAGAAATAAGCAACTGCAATTTTATTAGGCTGCAAACTGATACTGAAAACCTGGATAGAGTACAGGAAAGCTAATATTCTCAGTCCTGTTTTCTCACAAATGTCAGAATCACAACCTCAGCCAATCTTCAAGTCCTATTTTGAAATGACAAGTTGTCATGTCAAATAAAATCTGTAGCCAGGCTCGGGAGTTAGGTATGTTCCTTTCCAACTGAATATTTTATTTTATTTGGTTAAGAATAAGCATTCTAGCAGTTGGTTTTGTAACTGATGATCAAGCTTAGTTTTGGGAAACAACTTTGCCTGATTGCAGCAATCTACAACCTCTGATTACAGTACATGTATATGTTAGATAATTTTGAAGCACACAGATAATAGTGAATACACAAAAGCTAGGCATTTCTCTTGTTACCCAATGCTCTATGTCAACATCACCTAAGCAACAGTATTTGAAATCATAAATAGAAGATTAAGGAATAAGATGACAATTAAACCATAGGTTTAATGCAGAATTGGCTAGTGATGAAGAAATATAGTGACATAGCAATTCTTATAAAAGAGGGAGGTTTTTTGTTTGTTAAGAACTCAACTACTTAATTTAAATTTAGTTATTTGTTAGATCTCACAAAGTTCTAGCATAAAATTAAAATAATCAGAAAATTAAAATACATATTACTTTGGATAAGTGGCATTAAAAAGTATTGGAAATAAAATGGGCTGAAAAATTAACACACTAACAAAGAAGCCATTCATGAAGTAGTGTTTTACTTATGTTTGGTCTCCAGTCTTAGATACAGTATATTAATAAAATAATTCCTAATGGAGTAAATGAAAATGACCATTTGGACACAGGTATTAAAGATGGACATTTCACCTGTTTCCTAAAGTTTAGAAGTTAGTGTTATATGCTCACAAATTAGGTTATATTTGCTCTTGTATAATTTTGGGGGTTTTGCTTTCCTATTTATTTGGAGGTCTTTTTATTAGTCTTTAATTTTTTAGCATTCTATTTTAAAAATTCAGGAAACTCTAGGTAAGGGCAGAGAAAGATTTCAATCGAAGCCCTAAAGAGTTTACCTTAGGCAGTACTAAGGTAGATAGATGGACCGATGCTCCGACTTGGAAATAAAACATGGGAAGACAGAATACCTGCAGAAAAAACAAGTAAGTGAAATCAATCCCATAAAGTCCCATTGGACTCAATTATACATCCCAGTTTATACCACCTGACCAGCCATTCTTTCTGAAATATATCCCTTATAAATAATTGTCATTTCCCTCTTGTTGTTCAGAGATGACTTAAAATGTTATTCAGACAAATTGGAATAGTCATTCCCCAAGATGACTATAACTTTTCTGTTAGAATCTTTGGTAGTTAGACCTTCATGAAATCAGTCTGAAGCATTCTAATCTCTCCAGTTTAGGTTCTCCAGGTGAGTTGTGTAGAACTATAAATCCAGTAATCCTAAAATGTATTGATTAATTCATTTGAGATCACTAATGATAAAAAAGATTTCGCTGTTGTTGATTTTAGTTTTTAGAGCTGATGAGAATTAAAAGTAGAGTGTGCCATTTCAAATTGGGCCATTGAGATATATCTTGAATTGTTGATAATATCCTTTAGGGTAATATTTTTTTAGTGCCCAAATCATGGTATTCATCCATGGAATAAACTTGGAGTAAGTTTCTGGCCACAAGAAAATTTCCAACAAGATGTAGTTCAGTGATGAGAAAAACATGGTCCTACATTTATGGATGGAAAAATCAGATGCACAGGTACAGGATAAGCAGTACCTAGCACAAGTTTGTGAGATGGATCTAGGAGTTCAGGTGGATACTACTTAAATATGAGTCAGCAATGTGCTGCAGCTGCCAAAACAGCCAGCATAGTCCTAGGCTGCATCAACAGAGGGATAACATCAGGTACATGGGAAGTGATCGTACCATTCTATACTGCACTGGTAAGGCCACATTTGGAATACTACATCCAGTTCTGGACACCATGATACAAGAAGACCTCTAATGTCCCTTCCAGCTCTGATTCTAGGATACCTACCATGGCAGGTAAAGAAGATTTCTCCATAAAATATTGCTTGTAATAGTGGTCCTTTGAATGTGAAGGTGAAGTTTGCAGATGTGAAAGATTAGAGCAGTCCTTCCCGATCTGTTGGGCACAATGTGTATATTCATTTATTCAATGGTATGGTCAGTGGCTATGCAACATTGGTGAGTAATATCCAGTTAACACAGCAACAAATATCCAACAAAAATTAAAACATATATGTTTGGAATAGCACGTATACAGTATGTAGGGCTGACTTAACTTATTGGCCTATACCCAGGAGGAAAACCAAGTCTTCAGTTCCTTATGAAAAACTAGCAGAGTTGAAGTCATCTGGATCTTAGGACATATGCTCTTCTACATAACCAGCACAGTTTTCCTCATTCTCCAGGCTTGTTAGGTGAAGAAGGCAAGAATTGTGATCCAAACATACAGAAATAGTAGCTTGAGGAAAGCAATATTTGAAGCAGCTTTTACCCATCGCCTGTATTGTTTTATAATGGGTTGTGGTAATTCCAGTCTGCTTCAGGAAACAAAATGGTAGAGAAATTTGAACTGGAATAATTATTTATTTGTTTTGCTTATTTATAAAACTTCTTTTATTTGAATAGGTCTAAAAATCTTCATATTAATTTATGCAATAAACAGAAAGGATCCACATAGAATATTAATAACAGAAATGGAGCTTTAGTCCCAGTTTCCAAGACTTTTTGCTTAAGTAGAAAATACGTTTGGGATGAAAATATTTTATCAAATTGTCCCAGCTCTCATGTCAATTTAGCATGTGTTTTAAGCATATTCCAAGCCACTCTATTTTTTTCACCTTAGTCCATATGTCTATGAATGGAAGCATATTTTACCTGATAAACTATATATCATAATAAATGCAATCCACTTGTGTTGTATATCAGATCTGCATCTTTCTGCATAATTCCATCCAGTTCTTAATGCAATTTTTTAATGAGTTGGGGCAGTTGAATTTGAAGAAAAGTTTATATTTTCATTTGCAAGCTCATTTTTATGTCCTGTTTTTAACTAAAGTGCTTCATAGGGTTGTACTGAGGTCCAGATTTGAAGGACATAATGAGATTTGGAGAATGTCTGGGTGTACATATAGTGCTGGTTGTTAATTCCTTAAGACAAATGCATATTTTTTTACAGAAGCCTAGATGAGGACAAACTTGCTTTAACCTCTTTCCAACAGTACATGTGTGGCCAATGTCCACTTTAAATCTCTTTTTGCCTTTTGAATCTAAATCACTGCCCAGTGGATAGTTTTCTGGGTGATAAAAATAACCAAGTACAATTCTATGTCTACTCAAAATCAAGTCTTACTGAATTCATTAATGAGATATACTAAGCTATGAGAAAGTCCCATTGAACACAGTGGAACTGTCTCATACATATTCATGTATAAGATTGCATGAGAAAATACTCTGATTTATTTAAACATCCTTCAGGCATAAAATAAGAGATATCATTTTTTGCATCTTCTAGCTAAATGATGAAACAATTCTTGGTTATGGACTGATTTTTTTCCTAAGGTTTTGCTTTTTAGCAAAAATAATAAACGTTCCCTTTTACCTTTCTTCTTTCTCTAATTAGGCATGCATGCAGTCATGACAGAGTTGAATACATCTTGTATTTTGATATTCTGGAATAGAAGTAATTTCTTGGTTTTATATTGCATGGGAATTAACATCTATTGTTAAATATTTAATTGAGCATTTTTGTTTTGTGCTTCTTCTCTATATAATTCAAAGAGGACCTATTTCTGCCTAAGCACTAGTTTAATGGAAAAGGCTCACTGGGAGCATGGGTAGTATAGTCACTTTTGCAAGATTTTTCTTGGAAAGAAAAACCTGCTTTCCATCTTTTTCAGCAGAGGCCAAAATATTCAAGCATTTTATACTGTCACTATGATATTTGACTAAGTCTGGAGTGGAGAACATGGCCCTTTTATGACTTTTGGACTTGACTCCCAGAATTTCTGAGCTAGCCATCCTAGCTCAGGAATTCTGGGAGTTGAAGTCCACAAGTCATAAAGGGGTCATGATTCCCCATCAAGGCATGTGGCAGTGTTTCCCAGTCTTTTTCCTTGCTTAGCTTAAACCATTTTTGGAGTTCTGCAAACAGTCTCATTTTTTGCCCTTTACGAAGGCTGGAGTGAAAACTCCAACTTCCCACACTGTGTAGGTGCTTGGAAATAGCAATAATTGCACCACGGCCTCAGGATATTCATTTTGAATTATTAACAGTAAAGACTCCAAATGGTTCTTTTCTTTCTTTCTTTCTTTTTTTTTTGCACTGACTGCTTGACCTAAGCTCTGCAAAACCATTAATGGGTTCATATGTTGTTATCCAAAGATAAACCATTTTTACCCAATTTGGGGTAATTCTGGGAAGCACTGTCTGGGAAGCAGTGTCACATAGCAACCTCTACAATGCTTCCTTCTGAAATGTTTTTTCCCCCCCATTTTATTGGCTGACTGCATGATACCATGAAATAATTGTGAGTTCAGTGTGTAAAAGATGAAGTATAGATTCACTGTTAAGATATTAGAGCTCTTATTGATTGGAGTAATAGAGGCTACATTTCTTCATTACTCAGTAGCATACTGTCCTATATGCTTGATTGCAACTGAGATAGTATCTTCCGCCAAATTATCCAGAATACACATGAAAGGTATCAGGTTTTAATTTTTTGGATCGCTTTTAAAAGATTGGTGTCTCATTGATTATGAAGGCAGATAATTTTAATTTTCCATCAGTATTTCTATATTTTGTTTATTTTATTTATCATGCATGAATATAATCACCTGGCATATTTAAATATTTTTACTGTTGCACTCATCGCTATTAGTGATGCAATCTGGGAGAAAAATTCTTTTTGGTGTCTCATTGTTTCATTGCATTAATTTAATATAGTTTAATGCTCCTACTTTCATGTCCTCTTTCTGGAAAAACATCTATTTTCTGAAGGAAAATCATTTTTTGATTCTGCTTGTCACTGTCTGGGTGACCTCTTGGACTTAGCGATACTTTTTCTGAACTGTGGTATAAAATTGACAAATCAGTCATAAAACTGGAGCTGGTGACATGGCATCTTCTCCCTTGATGTCATGTCACCATCCTCCCACCTCTGTGTTTCCTGGCAGACTAGAGAGGGGAACGTCCAACCAAAATGGTTAAGTATTCGTGAGGTACAAGAAAGCAGCAGGTTGCATATAAGGAAAAGAGAAGTTCTTGGGTTCTTTCCCAAACTGGTTTCTAGAGAGCTTCCTCTTATCATTATAATCAGCTCCTTCTGCTTTGATTGTATCATGGAGAATAAAATAAATACTAACAAAAGAGGGCTCAGGTTAAGTGTTTTCCCCTTCCAAGAAGTTGACAAGTCATGAGCCCACTTCTTTGCCATTCCTGCACTTTCTGTTCTTTCTATTGCTTTGATTTACTGTTGACCATGGATACAAAGATGTGGTGAGGCTTTGACTACTTCCATAGCCTTTGCTGTTGACCAAATCAGCTTGCTTTCTCTGCCATTATGAGTGTTTGCTCACTTGCAGAGCAATAGAGTATCCTAGAATATCCACACAAGTTGCCATTGAGTAAATCTCTCTCTTTTTTTTTTTTTTTTGCTTCTTCCACCAAGTTATCCACCGATCTTCACAGAGATCTGGTAGTATCCACAATAGCAGAATTCTTATGAAAAATCCCAGGGAACCCAGTGTGGATGTGGACTTGATTTTGTTGTCATTAAAAGATGACCTGGAGTTTTAAAAAAGCAAAAGAAAAAAAATCTATACTGTAATGGAGTACACAAACTTATTATTGCTTGGGCATCATATAACAAAATGATTACAGCTGGATTGCCAGTCAGAGCAAAATCAAATCCTTTCAGGCATCATATAATAGAATATGTTGACAGAGCATATTTATTTCAGGAATAAGGCAGGTGAGTACATTTTATTTAGAACAGCCTGCTATATCTGTATATTTGGTTTTGGGATGCATTCTATAGCCTATTTTTTTACAATATACTATTGCATACTATTCTTGCCTTTGCAGCCTGTTTGGGAAGAGGTGTGTTCATCATGGCCCAAGGATCCAGTGAGATGGATACTGCTGAGCAAGAGGACAGTTCTCCAAATATGATTGTTTACCGTAAGGTAAGAAACTCAAGCACCATTCATAACTTCTGTGCTAGCTTCCAAATTAGATGATTAAGGAACCATTAACATTAAAAAACCTGTAAATTAATACATGTAGTATTATGACAACAATTGGGCCTGGGATTGCTGTTGCAAAGTGTTGCAATCATAAAATACAATGTCATGTGACTGCATTGATTAGTAACAGAAGTCGAGGTAGCCCCAGTTGTCATAACTCTGAAACACATATGTCATTAAGCAGAAAGTGGAGGATGACCCATGTATGGAGCACAAGGAAGGGGAGGTGAGGAAAGTCCTGTGAGGCCTGTGCATGAGTTAGGGGTGTGTGTCATAGTGAGGCACAAGCGCAGGAAGGCTGGGGAAGGAGGATGCTGGTGGGTGTGTGCATGAGTGTGAGTGCAGGAAGGCCTAGGAAAGGACAATACTGGTAGGTTCATTCTAGTGTGAATGAGGAAAGGCTGGAGAAGGAGGACACTATTGGGTCTATGCATGTGAATGAGAAAAGGCCATGAGAAGACTTACCCAAGCAACTAGTGACCTACCCTATCAGTGTCCCCATTGACTCTGCTTGTGGGAAGCTGACATAGAAGGTCAGCAATCACATGACCTAGGGGTGCTGCATTGGCCAGAAATTTAAGGACTGGTTGTAAATCCTTTTGTTGAACACCATAATAATTTTAAGCAGTTGCTGAATGAATGGTTGTAACTGGAGTACATCTGTATTTTGCTTTGGTGTCAACTGTCCTCTTGACAAATGCAGCAAAAGAAACTCCTGGGACATTATTTTACCAAAAGTATAACTTTACTTATAGATCTATACAGGCACAGAAGAAGCGAAGCTAGCTCTGAGGTTTTCATGCAAAAAACATCATAGTTAATCTTCCCTTTTTCCTCACTTGGGCCACCCATTGTCCATTGTCCACCAATTGAACATGTTCTTTTCATTTTGTGAAAACTCTGCACCTTTGGAAGGTTCCCATCTCACAGCCTTGAAGCATCAGGATCTTCTCAGGCTGCAAATGGCTCACATAAATGCCTCACCTCCCTCCCAGCTCCCAATGCATTCCAAGCATTCTCCTCCCTGCTCCCTTCGTTTCTATTGTCACGTTGTGAGTAGAACTGCATTATGAGTAGCCTTGACACTTTGGTTTATTGACCAAACTTCATTTAGTCAGCTAAAGGATTTGTCAGAAAGTTAAAATATACCACCAACATTTAATCCATTTTTAAAAAAATACTCTAGCAACAACCGTCCCTTGTTCTGTTTTCAAGTGGGTAGTGAGTAGGAAAGGAAGTATGCGAACCCTGTCTCCATAAAAGCTCCATACTGCAACTTGGGCAGTGATGACTTTCCTCTGATTCTCAGCAATCTAAAACCCAATGGAGGCCACTGTCTTACACTCTTATCACGGGGAACCACTGTATGGAGCACTTGTGGGCAGCCCTGGTCCTCTCTTTACTCTGGAGAGGAATTCCATTCACCAGCTCCTCAATCTACCAAGGTTGTCTCCAGTCCACCATTGGTTCCCTGGAAGTCAGTACACTGATCTCTTCAGAAATGTTGTATACTATGAAGAATGGAATTTTGGAGTAGGAAATGAAGAGAGCCAGTCTGGTATAGTGGTTAAGAGGCTGGCCTAGAAACTAGAAGAGTGTGAGTTCTAGTCCTGCCTTAGGCATGAAAGCCAGCTGAATGACTTGGATCAGTTACTGTTTCTTAGCTCAACCTACCTTACAGGGTTGTTGTTGTATGGAAAATAAGACGAGGAAGGAGTATTATATACATCCAATGCTTTGAGTTACTTATAAAGTAATGAGAGTGCGATTAAAAATCTAATAATAAATAAGCAAACCAATAGAACAAATTATGCTTTTTCAGTGCATGCTCATCTGAATGGTTGGAAATGGAAATTGCACTTGAATCTAATCAGTAGTCAGTCCCATTTACAGTGGGGAAGCACTGCTGAGTTTCTCTAGTCTTCAGTTATTGGATTCAAATGGTATTTACTTAAAATGGATTTAATTGGTATTTACTTAAAATACAACATGATTCTATATTTAATTAATTGGTTCCACCTTACCTTGAAAAATGAATTAATCACAACCTCCATATACTGTACTGTAATAAACCTTGTTTTATTAAAAAATGCATCAGGAGCAGTTTAAGAGAATTTCTTAAAATACAGCTTTTTTTTTATTCCTTTTTCTTCTTTATCTGCCCCACATTTGCCCTCCCCTGCAGAGACGAATATCTTGGCCAACTTTTCAAGGCCTCCAAATATGTTAAACTTTGCATTCCCAAAGTGACTCCTAGAGAACCTGTTTAATAAATGTTAGGTCCTATGCCTTAGCATTTAAAATCCTTGCTTACACAAGAATATCTGTGCCTCATAGTTGTTCTTAGAAAATAAAAATAAAAGATTAATGGCTGAAATCACAGGCTCTGTTTATATGGTCACCTACCTAAGAAAAGCTGTAGATAAACTGGGTGAGTATTGCCACAGGCTGTCATAGTTGCTAGGCACAACAACATAAGTTTACTTTCTGCTTACACACCCATAGTAATCATGTTGAGAATAGTAAGTAAACATTTCAGAACGTTGGCCGTTTATGGAAGACCAACCTCTTATATATTTGAATTACATTCATATATTTGACTTTGGGTCTATTTCTAGAATTATGATTCCATAAAGTTCTTGAATTGTTGTCAGACAATATATTAGTAAACTTTCAGGATAATAAATTATGCATTGTGCTTGGAAATTTATTCTGCTCTAGTTGTGTGTTTCTCTCTCTCAAGGCATGCTGTTTTGGAACAAATTTTGACTTGTCCTTAGCAGAAGGGAAGTAACTTTGGAGGATGATTAGAAGTATGTATAGGTAATTGTTTTGAAGGCAACAATATATAATTGTTTTGCTTTATTTTCTTATTTCCTACTTTTTAAAAGCCCCTTTAAAGCTAAATCCTGTAAAATAAGGTAACATACATAAAGATTACTAACCTCAATATTACTAAACTATTAATTTCTAATGAGAGTAAAAGCAGCAGCACAGAGCTTACTACAGCACTACAAACACTATCATATCACATTTCATCATGATCTTAGCTCCACTAGGGTCAGGGGTAGGCAACCTTGGCTCTTTTATGACTCGTGGACTTCAACTCCCAGAATTCCTGAGCCAGCCATGCTGAGGGGAAATGGAGAGGTTTCCAAGCTGAGCCATGCTGGCTCAGGAATTCTGGGAGTTGAAGTCCACGAGTCATAAAAGAGCCAAGATTGCCTACCCCTGCACTAGGTGGACTAGACCAAAAAAATCAATTCCATAAAAGGGCTAAAACTATTTTTTATTAAGACTGGCTACAACAACAGAGGTTTGTTGCAAGTTTGGTTAAGCTATACCTCCCTTATGTTGAATGGAATAAAAACGTGCTCAAAGTTCATTTATAGTCTATCAATGGAGATAACTTCCTCTTCAAGAAATTACAAAGGTATATGCCACAACTGAATGGACCTGCTCTCTGGTACCCACATCACCTTCACAGGTCTTATTGGCTAGCCTATGAGCACCGCACTGAAAAAAAGGTTGAGCTAGCTAAAGTAGATTGCAAAAATGAGAATAGAAAATATTGGGATGACCACAATGAGATCTTAGAAATAACAGAATAAGGAATCAGTCAGTTATATAGTCAGGTGCATAACTTGGCCTTGGCACAGTCAAAATTCTAGCAAGAAATTAATCCTAGATAACAGCTGGGTCAGAATTTGTCCTTTTAATGTGTCAGAATATAGTCTTAGTTCCAGGGACACTGAGTTGCCTTTGGTAGGTATTGCTGTTCCTTTACTGGGTCTAAAAACAGACATGCGGAGAAAAAGCCACTGACCTGTAAAATAAGCTTAAATTGAGATGCATTAGGTTGATGAGTGTCCCCAAGGGATTTTGAGCAGGAGTGTTTTCTGAGTGGAAAATGAAGGAAGTACAGAATATGGGTTTTTTTGTCCATTACTTATTCCATTTTAAATCCTTCCCCCTGCCCCCCCCCCAACATTCATTGAATACTTTATAAGGCAGGCAAAGCAATATTCCTTTAAGTATCTATGGATTCGTCCATATGATTTGAAATGAACGCTGACAAGCAAAAATAATAGAAATGGCTGTAAGTGGAGATACTGGTATAACTAGATTTTGAATTTGACTTCTTGCCTGCAATATTGAAAGAGAACAGGATATTACTATGGATCCAGTGTGAAGATCTACCTATAGATAGATCTCACTGAATTCAACAGAAAAGGGGTGGTTTCTGTTAAATCTGATAGCACAGCACACCTTTTCTAAAATTTATGAGATGCCTACAACTGCATCTTTCGGCTCCTCCTGAGGTTTTCCCCACGTTTTTGCTGGATAAAACTGGATGAATGGTTCTATTTCATTTTTTCCCTGTTTTCCCTCCCATATTTTTAACAAACATGATTTCTATTGTTTTAATTATTATTTTGTTCTTTTACTGTAACTATTTTTATTGTAAATCACATCCCTGTACAGCTGAGTAGGAAACATAGGATTGTATTAAGAAAATAATGATGTACAACTATGCATGTATATATTGGCTTGTGCTACCCAACGATTATTGTTGGAAACAGACAGCTGAAGGGGAATTAGAGTAAGTGCTCATGGAGATTTAATGAAAAAAAAAATCATGCCCTTTCCCCCCCCGAAATTATTTCAGTTTGTTTTTTGAAAATGGAAATGAGGGAAAGAGGATGACAGCTTTAATTAATTATTTTCTTTTAGAATAATTAATGGCACAGAGTGCTCATATATTTTAATATATTTCCTTTACATACCTTGCATACTTGAGACTAATGAGGGTAAAAGCTCATCTTAATTTGAGCAAACAATTTTTACAATGCAGTCTATCAATGAAATGAACATGAAATTTCAGCTGCAGATTGACAATTTATTGATATAGGCATTAGTTTTCTTTAAAAGATATACCTAAAGAGTCTGTAACTGAAGGCGAAACATACTGTACATGTAATAAATATTGTCCCATCTCCCCTTTTCTTAATTCTTTAAAAAAATTACGATTGAAGGCCAGAACTCATAACTCTAAATTTATGGAAAAATTAAGAGGTTCTCTTACCATATGTGGGAAACAATATATTAAAATATTTTAAAAATTGATTCATTTACTAAAGAAAATTATTATCTGGATAAATTACACTTGAACATTTAACAAGGATAACAGCCATCATAATATATTAGTAAATCAAGTATACACATTGGAATTTGTGTTCTTAAAGTAGCAAAGTCAGATCAAAGAATGCAAAAGAAATAAATATTATACTATTTCAGTTTCCCTCAATTTGTTAGACAAGGTATGGCTTTAAAATTTCTAGAAATTTTACAACTTTAAGGGAAAAAGCTGCAAATTATAGCAGATGACTGCACTTGTTGAACTTGGTTGAACTGAAAAAGTTGGCTAGGATTTGGAAGATAAGTAGAGAATCCCAGGACTATGGCTAGACTGGGAAATTAAGGGAGAAAATTTCTGAGAACAAAGCAGTAGCAAAGCATTTCTGTATTGCTAAGAAGTTAAGTGTGTCTGGAGAGTGACTTTCCTTTGTTTATTTTTATGAATTTAAAAAATAGAATATCAGAGCTTTGGAAGCTACAAGGAGCTTTGTAATAAAAAATTTATCACTTCATTTATAATCCTTCTGATAGATAATATAATGAAAAGGATTTGAGTTAAATGATAATTGGACGATACTGCTTAAAGCAATCTAGCCCTTAGAATTTCCAGCCAGCATGATTGGAAATTCTCAGAGTCGTTGATTAAAGATATCTGAAGAACACCAAGGAGAAGGTCAAATTCAACAGTACATTGAATACATTACTTTCATGATTCCACCAAACTCTCAATATGACATTGTTCTGAATTGTATCCTGACTCATTTTTAGTTCAAAATATTTTTAGTCTGCTGATTAATGGAGCTATAAGAGCAGGATACAACAAGAATAAAACTTCAGTTTAAATTATAGAAAGAATAGAGAGCCTAAAAAATTCAGCAGGCTGCAGCAAAATAAATTATATCATCATGTAGTCAATTCAGCTATTCCATAATAAACAGCACCAGTGAATGATCATGTCTTAAGCTGTTAGCAGAATGAAATCAAAGTTGACAGTCTTCTTTGTGCAGGATAGGAAAAATGTCAGGATGGAAAAAGACATCTCTCTAGTCATTTCCACAAAGTCTTCAAAAACACTTTGAGTATATCAAGATGGAATTTGAGACAGGAAGGTGGCACACACTTTGGAATGAGACATAATTATGAAAATATGTGGAAATCATTACTCACTAGGAAATAGTATGAGCATGTTCATAAATAGTCTCCTCTATAAATTGTCTTCTGCACTTTATGTTAATTTATACCAGTGCTTCTCAACATTTGTGTGACGGCGACCCCCATCACACAAACGTGCTGCGCATGCGCAGCGGCACCTCCGAGGGGGAAAAATGGCGGATCGCCTTGTTTGGCGACCCCCGAGAAATGGTCGATCGACCCCAAATGGGGTCGCGACCCATAGGTTGAGAACCACTGATTTATACTAAAAAGCAAATAAATTCAAAATGCTTTGAAAATCAACCAGTTTTCAGACTAGCTCAGTTTTAGCCAGAAGGAAAAATATCAGAAATATATGACTAGTATACAAGGAACACAAGATCTTTTCATATTGATGTGATCTCATTTGGAAGTTGATCATGCTGACTTGGTTAAGTTTACACTGCACTGCAAAGAGTAAGCCTGAGTTGGATCTTCCAACTTGCCTAGCAAATCTTTCAGAGAAACACAGCGTATATTTTTGAAAGGGTTTAAGATTTCAAGGTTTAAGATTTCCTGGATATAAGTTTTATGACTTTGGACTAAATAGCTGTGGGGAGAAGAGATTAAGCAGTGAGCTTTGCTGTGGAAACTAAGGATGAATGACTAAGGCCATTTGGTTAACCTATGGTTTGAAACATATTTTTCCTAGGAATAGCTCTTTTCTCTATCATTACATATTCTAATTAATCCTGGGATGCAGTCCAAAGTAGTGCTTTTTAGTTTAGTGCAGCATTCTGTATATAAATCTCAAATTACTGCTGACAAAACTGATGTTAAATACAAATCAATGAGCATTTTGTTCCTGTGTTTTTCAAGATGACCTCTTTAAAAGAAAGCTAAGATACTTGATATGAAGAGGCTCAAATTAATGTTTTGCCTAATGGTTTAAATGAGCAAATTGCCTCCAAGGGCACCTCATGGGAGGAGGCCACTTACTGATATTTCCCTCCTTTTCAGGTCCTTTCCAGGACCTGACCTGTATTGAAAGATCCAGATTTTAACTCAGTCCAATTCATTCTGTACTTGCCTTCACATGGAGAAAGAATCTCTTCTCACTTATTATCTTTTCCTAGCATGAGATCAATTCCTTTCAGGAATGAGACTTTAAGAAGGTCAGGGTTTTGAAGGGGCCTCTACCTAAATCTTGGTGAGGTGGAACCCCCCCTCCACATATCTAAATAAGAGGAGAATTGTGCAATAAATGTACCACTTTAAATTCTTTATTTGGATTAGCCAAACCAGTTCTATGACAAGTTTCTACTTTTCTAAATAACTCTGTACCGTCCCCTAAAACATCTAATAGGGTAACCCAGTGTTGAGAGCCCTGAATAAATTAAAATCCAATTTAAAAAAAAAAACTTTCATTGTATATTTTAATTTAGTGATGACAGTGGTATTAACTAATTTTTACAAGTTGTACTATAATTTTCCGATTTGTTGATACATCAGCAGTAGAGTATTTTGCTTGATTAGCAAAGCAACAGCCAGTCTTCCCAAAGATGCTGGCTTTCAATCATCCTCAACTTTCTGTAGAACTGAGGATGCCACATAAGAAGAAAGGAAGAAGAATAAAAGGAAGCAGCAGCAGCAGCAGCAACAGCAACGAGAGCCTGCCTAACAGCAACCAAGTGATAGGCCCAGATTCTCTAGTTCCATTGTGTGCAAAAAATCATGAGCTGTTCAAGCAAGTAATAAGTAATTAAATAAGCTAGGCTGACTGTACTAATTTTATTTGAAACGTTCTGCATTGTTTTATTTTCTTGAATTTTCCTTCCCTCCCCCCCGAAAAAAATTATTTCTGTGTCTAGAGACTAAACTTTAAAAAGGGAATTTATTAAAATCTTCCCCACCTACAAGACCTAACAATTACACAGTACTCATTGTGTTCCTGGATTTCTGCTTCAGAATACAGTTTGTTAACTTGTGGAGATTAAGCAGAAGATGCAAAAAACTGAATTATTTGTTATAATTTGTAATCACAATGATTCAAGGCTATTCAATATTCCAGATCTTAAAGCAGTGGTTCTCAACCTTTCTAATGCCGCGACCCCATAATACAATTCCCCATGTTGTGGTGACCCCCAACCACTTATACATCACCGGGTGCCAGGGACGTGGCCAAAGAAAAGGGGGAAAAAATGGTGGACAGCCTTGTTTGGCGACCCCCGTGAAATGGTCATTCGACCCCAAATGGGGTCCCGACCCACAGGTTGAGAACCACTGTCTTAAAGTATGGAACATGTAGTACTTAAAACACAAAGTCTGCTTTTTTAATGAACTGCCTTGATCCTTTGGAGTTTCATCGCTGAGTATTAAGTTTTATCTTATTTATTTTTTAAAAGCCTGTTGAGTATTGTAACTGTTAGAAATTGCTTGTTTTGTTGTTTGGTGAATTTGCTAAATAATAATATCAAAAAAGTAAGAAGAAAAGATTTAGGTAGAAGATAGGAAGGGGTTGATTTGATCTCCTCAAGTGACTGCAATTTTTATTTACCCAGTCTGATGTACGCACTAGGAATTACGAGAGTTGAAGTCCAGGAAATTTAGAAGAGTTCAGATTAGGAAATGTATGAGATAAAGAACTCACATCTGATGAACTCATGGATTGTGTAGCCTAGGTATGGTATCCATTTAATGCAAAGACTAAAGAGGATAATCTTATGAAATGCCAACTGTAAAATCTTTGAGAAAAAAGAGGAAATAACAAGAAATGGCTGGAATTAAATTTTTACTTAAAAGAACAGGCTGGTTCCAATTACATGCTATGTTGTTACTTAAAGTAACATTTTTTAAAAAATAAAGTTTCACATTTCCATTTCCTTTTTTAAATTTTGGGGCCAAGTCAAGGATAAAGCAGATTTATTTATTTTTAATACTGTGCCAAACTTTGTCAAAATAAAAATTACTTCAGGTTGGGAAATTATTGAGAGTTGCCATGCTTTATAAGATATTTATATATTCACTTGAATTCTGTCTCTTTCTCTATCTGGAAGCAGTTGAAATGAGAGAACCATGGGTTATCCTCTCCACTGAAGTATATAAAGCACAATTCTTAAAACTGAGCAAGAAATGAACCATAGCAAATAGATTAATATTAAATTAGACCAGTTAGTTTGATGAAACTAACTGGTCTAATTTAATATTGGAAGTACGATGACCTGGATTTACATATAAGGTCTTCTCTCAGCCTTCTTTCTTTTCTCAATTTGTTTATAGGAATGTATAATGTTTCTTGAACATATTATATGGGCAACATATAACAAATATATTTAAAAAACTGAAGAGTTATTAAAACAATTCTACCCCCTCCCTGAGAATTTATTATAGCAGTTGTAAAAATTGTAAAGAGATGTTTTTAAATTCTTTTTGAAATTTCAAGGAAGTGCTGAGCTACCTTAGCTGACTTCATAGAAGATCTAAGTCCTTCTATTTTCTGGTGGGCCATTTAGTTATGCAGTGACATCAAGCAAAATAATTTGAACATGTCTTTTTCTAGTTTTTGGAGAGCTGGGGATGGAAATAAGATAAGGCAATAAATACAATTCTCAGGTTAACTGCCAAACCTATGAAAGGGCCTGAAGACAACCTGATTTTCGATATGTTCATAGCAGTGCGTGGGAGCTGAAATAAATTTAATACTCCCAATGAATCAGAAATTTGTAATCTGATTTGACCAGTGCCAGAGAGCATAGCTTCTGGTTTTAAAAAGCTTTGCAAGAGAACATGCAGGAATTGAAAAAAGTTGCAGTTTAACCCAGGCTACTTTGTGCCATGATGATAACCCATTGCTCTGACTTAACCTCTCCCAATATTATAACAATGCTTTGTTGCCTAACCTTTGGATATTGCTGCAGATGCTGGATTCCATTGAACTACAAACCTCCTCTCTTAGTAACTCTTAGTGGCTGTAAATAGTTTACACAGGATTTTATCTCTTATATTGCTATCTGAGATCGAGGTTGAGAGACTTGTGTTTAGTGTCATCTTTATTTAGACAAATGGCTCTGTGATCACTTAAGTTGCATCTTTAAGAGTTGAGAACCAGGGTATCAACTCTCAGTGATTATTTGGTTGGAAAATGAAATCTTCTATACCTAATAATGTTCTTTCACAATTGTGCTCTCTAGGTGTGATGTAAACTACAATTTTAATTGGCCTCAAGGCTGGGAATATTGTTTTTAATATCCAGGAGGTCCCACAAATGACATAGCTCATCCCAAGTGCATGACCCTGGGAGGCTAACAATTAAAAAGAGAATTAAAAACAATAAAAATTATAAACAACATAAATAGCAGCCAAGAAACCAACCCTCAACAATGCCAATAATCATCTCAGCTTAACTAAGAAACTGGCTCACCCATATCATCAAGGTTCCAGGCTCAGTGGGAAAACTCAGTAAAATAAAATAAAAACATATAATATTACCAGGAAAAACATTCAATCATTTAGTCTTATTCCTCTGATAGCCAAATATTTCATTCTTAAATTGAATGAAGAGTTCAGATGCAGATTCACAAGCACAAATAAAATGGAGTACTAACATAAATTAGATATATGAGAATAAAAGTCTTCTCATGCTAGTGTTTTTCATTCACACTTGCATAATTTCTCACCTTCATCAACAAAATGCAAGGTTTTTAAAGAGTCCTTCCAGCTGTGAAACCACTGAAAGGTAGATATTCCTGCTACCATGAGTATCTGTAGAGCTTCAAACTTATTCAGTCAATAGGTTTAAGCTTAGCAGAAGATAGAATAATTATTACTTATTGCAGCATTATAAATATAAGTTTAAGATTCAAGAACAGCCACTGTTATCTCAGTTAACACTGGAGTACACTGAAATAATGGGATTCCTACCTATATTTGCAATGCAGGAAAGGGGCACTGTTGAAATCAGTCACAATCAATTCTAGCATGTAATGATTTTTATTATAATGGTTTGTTTTGAAAGAGGATTCCTAGTTTTCCAGTCTTGAAAGTGCCCTGTTAAATTTCCATCTTTTATTCTACTTTTTTTGTTCTCCAACTCTCTATCATGTTTTTTATTTCCCATTACTGATGCAACTGGACGTAGTTTATATGACATGGAAGTGTATTGACTGAATATAGGGCTTTGTAAAATTTCTGTAAACTAGTTAATCGAATGACTGGTAAAATGTAGAATTGCATAAGTAAGGACCACCACTACTACTTATCAAATGGGTAGACAAACTTTTATCCTCAGTCGTTTTTTGTCTGCCACATTAGTTTGCCCTCAAAAAGATGATTTCAGCAGAAAAAGTGCAAATGGAAATAAGGAAAAAATAATTAACATTTGAATCCCTAAGCATTAATGGTGTGTATCCAGGGTATTGTTACCAGTCATTTGAGTGAGTTCAGTAATTCCTAAATCACTGTTATTTGTGTGTCAGTCTATATTAGTTGTACTCTGCTTTTGCTTTCTTTTTAACTGTTTTAGTGCATTCTTCTGCAGCTATACTCTTCCAGAAGAGTCAAACTGCTTGATTGTAGTTATTAAAAATCTTACTCAGAATAGACATTGGCCCTTTTGTTGCAGGTGTACTTAATATGGAGTTTGTCAAATGATTAGAACAACATACTCCACTGTTAGTTTTATTATGGGCTCAAAACGTAGATGAATTTGGAAAGTTCACTATGATTTATTCAACAATTCTATCCCAATAGGGGATAGTATATTTTGGCATCTGTATGTGTCATCAGTTCTATCCAAAATCACTGTGGTGGTGTATTTGGCCATATCTCTCTCTCTCTCTCTCTCTCTCTCTCTCTCTCTCTCTCTCTCTCTCTCTCTCTGTGTGTGTGTGTATGTATGTGAGAGAGAGAAGTGGGAAGAATGCTTGGGAAAGATTAGAAATTAGATAAATTTACTGTTTTCAGTCCACATATTAAAAGGTTAAAAATAAGCTAGGAAAAGACTCATAAAATTTTTAAACAAGTATGAAGGCAGTTTGTCAAAATGTATCTTTTAATTTAGAATGCTACTGTACCTTGAAAATCAATGAATATATCTGATAAACAACTTGACTTCCATTTGGTGCATATAATATTATTGTTCTCAACAGAGATTGAAGAAAGCATCTATTATGACATTGTGAAAATGTTTCTTGAAATGTTAAATACTTCCTCCATTCCAATCACAGCAAAGAAGAGAACTTGGCAAAAAGATATTAATAGCTACATTAGTTAATTACACAATAAATATATGTGTGGTTTAAGAAACTGTGTCCTCAAACTTGTACTACAGTAGCAGGATACAACACAGATGAGCGAGAATATTGTTTCAATCTCAGAGCACTTTTGAAATGATCAGAACAGCCTATTTCAAATGGCTGATGGGTGATTTGAATGGCTGATTTCATATTTGAAATTGAATAGTTTAAATTCAAAATATTTTGCATATCAGTATTTGATACCATTTTAATCCTTCGTTATTTTGTAGTCGGAAAGTATTCTTCTCAGAAAGTTATATTTTAGAACTGCACATCCTTCTAACACTAACGTTGCCCCCCCATATTATGAAAGTAATATGTTGGCAAAGGGGTGGAGCTCTCTTCCCCATCTCTAGTCTTCATGTAGTCAAAGGACCTGTCCAAGTTCAGAGCACAAACTTTTCTACAGAATAAAGACAACATGAAAAGGATTGTGATTGTACCCAGCATTTACCTTTTGTATCTTAATTACTTGCAGTCTTGAGCTTCCTGAAGGTTTATTAAGGCAGATCTTTAAACTGAAGGAGAGACTGAATTAATATGTAACCAACAGAATGCACTTTCTTTTCCATTTGTGCCTTCAAATTAGTAAATCTCTAGTGCTGCCTCAGTAGAATCAATAAAAGTAAATGGTCTTTGTGCCAGTAAGTTTTTTGTTTGTTTGCTAAATGGTTGCAGTTTTGATCTGTAGACTTCTTTTAGATATACATGGCATGTACTTTTCTTGGTTTTATACTACTATGCTGCATGGGTATTTAATGAAAGACAGTGATTTGGGAACTGCGCCAGAACCTATTGAAAAATACAATTTGAACTTTTCTTTTCTTTATGGCTTTGCATATATAAAATTACTCTCCTGTCTGCTGCTTGTAAAAGTTAACAATAGAAGCCTAGACCTTTAGCTTACTTTTAACTGCTTGGTAAATGAAATGAGCTTGCATCAAACACTGCCTTGATATTTTATAAAAGATGGTACTAGAAATAGGTGGCACAGAAACCTGGGAGAAGAGTTTTTACAGTTTTCTGGGTCATCACACTCATTTTACAGATACAGTTTCTCTCCAAGAGAGTGAAAAGGCACCATTGCTGATTTAATAGTCAATAGACAATAGTTTAGCCGTACGGAGTGCTCTTAACTTGGCTTTCTTCTTGAAGACATTTCATTACCAGATTAGATGTCATCATCAGAGCACTACTATGGGGAAACAAAGGTGGTTAGCTGTTTTTATATAGAAGGTTGTCCTACTAGTTTTGTGTGGGTTTGAATAGAATGTGTTGATTTGAGATATGGTTTCTTCTTTTTTTTTTTTTGATTGACATACTATTGTCTGGTCCTTAGGGTAGTGATTAGGTGCCAGTTCTGGCTTTTCTGGATGTTGGTTAACATGCTCAGGGCTGTTTTGCTCTTTCTTAAAACTTTTTATTGTTCCTATCGAATGGTTGATAAATGGGGTTTCTTTATTTTTTTAAAAAAATATGTTTACTATGTTCCAATAAATACTGCAAAGGCCATTGAAAAATGTTCTCCTGATTTGGGACTCAGATGGAAAATTGTATATTTTTTGTCCCAGAGAATGCTTCTCTAACCATTGGCAAACACCGAGGAATTCTGAGGGTTCTACAGAAGAAAAATCATAAATATGTGGGACTGTCTGATAATGTCTATCTAGTAGCATAGCGGTAAGGCTTTTTCACTTGCATAATTTTCTGAACAATCTGTTATTCTGAACAAGGTGTCAGGAGAAAATGAAGTAAGGTTCTTAAATGTGCTGCAGCTCAATGATTAAACATGTTTTCCACACTTGAAAGGGTCCTAAAACATGATTTCATATTTCACTAAGATGATTGATTTGTTCCATTCAAATGCCACCAAATAGGAGGAATAGATCAGTCATTTGGCATCTGAGGAAATAAATTAGCAGCAAAATCCAAGAGTTTGGAGCAAGGATAGAATATTTTATTTTTTCATGCAATTATACTGTACTTCAATTTCAGGAACTTATTTATCCTGCCATAATGAGGCTATAGCTGTATCTATTAAAATGCTTTATTAAACCATCTATCATATTTGAGAAGAAAAATGGGTAGACTGCTCAGATGACTAAGGAAGATTTCCAGAAGCTAGTTGAAGACTTTTCCTATAGTGGAACTCATTAAAAAGTTGGATTTTGATGGATCATCTGTAATTATTAAGTTCTGTGCTGAGGCAAGACTTTTCAAGAATATTTCACTATAAATGAAGTTAATATTCTACTTTATGAATACACTACTGTTGGCAGCAGTTGTATTTGATCCTGCACAGTCTTTCAACCTTGGCAATTTAAAGATGTATGGACTTCAACTCTCAGAATTTCCCAACCAGTCTACAGGCTGGGGAATTCTGGGAGTTGAAGACCGCACATCTTCAAGTTCCCAAACTTGAGAAACACGACTGTAGAGGAATAAATCTCAGGTACTCACAGATTAGAGACTTTTCTGGAACAATTCCATGGTATATTATGGATCAGATACTGTGGTGTGATGTGGTGTTCATGCAGTAGCTGCCATGTGCCTTGAGCATATGAGGGTCGATCAGTTTGGGCTTAGCAAGATTCTGCCACGAGACAATTATAGCTTCCATTTTCTCCCTCATTTTGTAAGGCATATGTTGTTCAGGGTTGATATTTTCAGTATGGCTAGACAAAAAATTGTAACGATGGTACATTAGAAGTTTTTTATGAAAGTCAGAAGAAGGACACACAACAGTGTGACACACGCATAGGACAGAAATTTGAGAAACCTTCTGTATAGATAGTTCTCGACTTACCACAATTGAGCCCAAATTTTCTGTTGTTAAGTAAGACATTTGTTAACTGAGTCTTGCCCCATTTTACAACCTTTCTTGCCACAGTTGTTAAGTGAATCACTGCAGTTGATAAGTTAGTAACACAGTTGTTAAGTGAACCTGGCTTCCCCATTGACTGCTTGTCAGAAGGTTGAAAAGGGGATCACATGACCTTGTGACTGCAACTGTCATAAGTATGAACCAGTTGCCAAGCATCTGAATTTTGATCACATGATCACGTGGCTGCTAGAAAGTGTGAAAAATGATCATAAGTAACTTTTTTCAGTACCGTTGTAACTTTGAACAGTCACTAAGTGAACTATTGTAAGTCGAGGACTACCTGTATTTCATAATGACATCCAAAATCAATATATTCAAAATATACAAATACTGTATATTGAACAGTTACCAAGCACTGATCTAATCCCTAAAGCCAAATACAATACAGGTAGAAATTGCAGCCCTGAGTTCCAGTCCTCATTCATTATGTAGATATGTCACTTAGTTTGAATTTGGAAAAATATTGTTCCCACAGTGCCAAAAATTGCTTCAGCCATATTACTACTATCATGCTTTGTGGAATAGGCTAAGAGCAACATACACATACACAAAGAAAATTGTGCAATGCACAATTATCATTATATACTGAGCAGGATTTCATTATAAGTTAAGTATGGTGGTTTTACTTTTTCTATTGCTCAATATTAAAAGTAAACTTTGTTTTTAATGTATAGTTTTGAGAATGCTTCAAATGGAAGTTTAAAGCGGTCCAGTTTAGCTTCCCGTTATGTTGTTCTCCATAGCCTTGAGGACAGGATGATTGCTGTATCTTCTTTTGTTCTGTTTTGATTTAGGTTTACAGAATAGTTTATAGTTTTACTCTTCTTGTATGTTCTGTTCTTTTATATGTGGGGTTTTTTTTATTGAAAGCTGCCCAGAATCATTTAAGAGTCAGGCTGCCTCAAAACGTGACAAATAAATAAATATTTTTATGTAGAATGTTTCCTGGGATAATTAATACTTGAAGGACTTTTCTTTGATTTCTTTGCCCTAAAGCCCTTGGCAATCTGATCAATAGAATAATGCATACTAGTCTTGCCATTTGTCATTTTATAAACTCATAGATATAAACTTTATAAACTTTATAGCCTTATAGATATCCAGGCTATAAAGTACACTCGAAATAGATTGTAATAAATCTCCAAAGTTTTGTAAAATCAGACCTTGTTTTTTGAATTTCAGTTTCTCTTAATGTCTGTCCTTATTCAGCAAAATACTCAATATTTTCATATTGAAATCTTATTTGTCCTCTTTAACAATAAAAGGTTTGGTGAAGCATTGAGCACTGCGGTGCCCCATCTAATAGTTGAGTGTACTCTTGGTATGTTCACTAAGGAAAAGAATACAATATTCTGTTTCAGTTATAGAAGAACCAGAGTTGTGTGAAAGAGCTCAGAGAAGTATTTAATTTTAAAGTAAATTTGGTGTGCATGAACAGGGAGGGGAAAGTAATTACATTTTCCAGAACTGAGTTGACTTTGAGATTTGGTTATCTTGATGTAATTACACATGAGAGGTTATAAGCATCTACTGTTGCTAATGTTTCAGAGATTTGATTAAGCCAAGGTAATTAAAGAACTTGTGGTATAAGCATAGAATGAATATGAAAAATGTGAAAATTAATCTCTTGAGTTTATTGGGGTTTGGGTCTTCTGATTTTATGGCTTGAAAGGCATATTGAAGATAACCTCAAAATGTTGGCATCATCAATACTTGGGTTTATTCTGCTACTTGATCCATATATTGTGTCCTGAGAGACACTGAAGCAGTCTGCTAAAGACAAAAGTAGACAAAACACAAATGACATGTCATTTTACTTTCAGTTTTGATGTTATTTAATTTTTTAAAAGCATATAATCTTGAAATAGTGGGGGGAACTTTAATTCTTTCAAATCCATTTTTATGGTCCTCTGTGTGTATGTGTGCGTGTGCATGCATGTGCGCACACATGCATACCCATGTATATAAAAGTGTAATCAGAGTTTCCCCCCCCAAAAATCCCATGCACACTAAAGGTAGAGTAAAAAGATTCCCCCTTTTATTGTGTTGTCCTCAGTCTCAGAAGCTGGACTAGAAAGATCTGATTTAATGTAAGTGCTTATGAATTATGTATTTTATGCTGTTGAAGATCTACTTTTCCATATCTCTGTATGTCTGCAGAAACTTAAGTTCTTTAATGGTATGTACAGTGAAGATTATAGGTAAATATACATGTGTTAGTTCCCTTATTGTTTTAGAATTTTGATTTATTTCCTCCTGAAGCTCAATAATTTTGAGTATTTTCCCCCATATGCAATACAATTTATTGGGGAAGCAGATTTTATTTTTAAATTAAGATGTGTTGTTTTGGGTACTAAAGATAAGTTTAGGCTTCATGGTTAGCTTTTGATTTAAACTGAGATCAAGATCAACATCAAGATATTATACTATTCATTCCTTACTTGCTCAGAATATGAATAGTAGTAGCACTTCAAACTTTCAGATCTGAATCAAGGTGCAAAGCTGATATATCATGCTGTAGGTTGGTATACTAGCACTTCATACTCCCACATGACTGCAGTGTCTTGAATTTGGAATTCAGATGTTTTGTTCATTTTATTATATGATAATTAATTAATTAAACCCTATGTATGAAATATTGCATGGATGTATACTGGAAAATGAAAACACTGTTGTTATGCCATTGTTATGTCATATGCTAGCTTGTACTTACTTTATTAATTTGTTAAAGCCACTCAACTTCCAAAAGACTAGGTGGCTTATAAAATTAAAACACAGTTAAAAACCTACTATAAGCAAAATAATTACCCAGACAAGACAACAAGAAGGCCTAGGAGGAGGGCCACATCTTGGGGTACATCCAGAACCCCTGGAGAGTGGGATATATAACCTCCAGAGGATGTTATTCCAGAGGGAAGGGACCAGGAAAAGAAAACAATTTGCCCAGTTCTTCAAAATGATAACATTTAATTGAGGAGAGTAAACTTTGCTTGAAGGGCTGGAAAGGAACAACTGGAGGTAGACATTCCCACCGAAAACTGGGTCCTCTGCCATCTATGCTTTATAGCCTTTGAATTGTACCTGGAATATTTCCTTATCTTTGCCATTAAATATAAGGGCAAAGGCATAATTTCTAATACAATAAATACATAAAGAAAGTGTTGTTTGTTTTATAAACAGAGACATGCAGTATACCATAATTATGTGAGTACATTAAAAAAACACAACAGCGCTGCTGTGGGTTACCTGTGCAGTGTATAATCTCACAAATGTTGTTTCCCTTCATCACAGTGAGGGTCTTACCACATATTCTGTGCTTCTATTTTGCTGGAGTCAAAAGTAAAAATAGAAGGTATAATACTACGTCGGGGTCATTATATCTTGTAGAAAACAAACACTGCATTTCACAACAAGAACTGTATGCTGGCTGTCAAACATGGAGGTATGAGTGTCATGGTAAGAAGATGCTTTGCTAATTGAAATAAGCATGAATTCTGTTCTGTGTCAGAGAATTCTACAGGACAATATGAAGCATTTCATACCTGAAAGCTGAATAGCAGGTGGGACATCCAGCAGAACAATCTCAAATATAAAAGTTTGGGAACAAGAAATTGAACAAAGAGGAAAAACTTAGTGTTTTAAAATGGCCAAGCCAAAGTTCAAATGATGTGGCAGGATCTGTCCAGCTTGTGATAGATAAAAGTTGAAGGAATTTGCATAGAGGAATGGAACAGAATTCCTGCACAGTGATGTGAGAGACCAATCAGCAATTACAGAAAGACACTCTTTGCAACTAAAGGTTGTGCAACCAGTTACTGAATCTAAAGGAACAGTTACTTATTCGCATTGATATGTTGGATGTTTGTGGAATAAATGAAACAAGCAATATTTAGATTTCAGTGTTGTTCGTTTACTCAGATTTTGTTTCTGCATCAGTGCAACTTACATGAAGCTCTGATAACTTTCAATGGAAAGGATGCACAAAAACCCATAACATCTGAAAGGGGGAGAATACTTTTTTTTTTTTTTAAACCAAGAAGTATTTATGGAAAGTACCCAGCTGGAGAAAGATATTGCAATGCCTTAGGTAACCTAAACATTTCCATGCTAGTTTCCTCCATTTGCATCAAGAAGGAAAGTTCTCTTTTCTCGGCCAATTAGTTTCTTTGTTAGTCTATTAACTCTTGATATGAATATTTGCTTTGGCTTTTAATAAATCACTGTTTAATTGTTGGTACCCCGAGTAACCAGAGATCCTTAATTATACTTTTTACAATACCTTCATAGGAGCAGTGGCTATGAATGCTTAAGATAAGAAACATCCAATGCTTAAGATAAAAAGAACCAGTGTTTCTAAAATAATAGTTTGTCCCTATTCAGTGAACTACAGATCATTTATGTCCTCCCTTTCCTTTGACATTGTACTTGGGTTCATTTTCTGTGGATTCTTCTGTTTGTTAAAAGTCAACTTGTATTTTATAAAAGAGAAGCCTTGCTGACAACACAGAATTAATTGGCCAGAATTGAAGAATATGTGACAGTGAAAAAATGGACTATATACATTCACAAAGCTCTAACTAAAATCAAGTAGGAATGGCTCCCATATATACAACATATCGCACAACAATGCAAGTTAAGACTTGGAACGTGTTTTTTTTTTTTTTGAAAGAGAGAAACTGTTTTAAAAGAATTAGAATTTTTAAATAGAAGAACTGCAGAAGATTAAAGTACAGAACAAAAATATTTAAATAGCAGCTAGCAGTTAGAGGGAAAAGGGAGGAAAAAAAATAACAAATGGTTTTTTGAATTTTTTTTCTTACACAGTTTGATTGAATTTCTTACACAATTTTTTTATTTAAAAATATCACACTATTAAATCTCATATTTTAAATACTCACTTCAACTATCACTTGAGTGCAAAGTTTATGCAACAGCAATAATATTTTTTTAAAAAAAAATGCAGACTAGTCAGGGATTAAATTGCTAGGTATGTAATTATATGTATGCATTCTAAACTGGTTTTTTAGTTCACATGGAATATTATTCGTTCTCAGTTGTGTGGGGAATAGGGCAAGGGGGATGGGGGTGGGGAAGGGGTAAAGCAAAGAGAGAGAAGGAGAGAGAAAGACAAACATGTGTCATAGGATGGAAGACAAAATGCAGACACTTTGGCTTAAGAGGTCTGTGGCAAGGTAGAGAACAAATTTTTATTAGACTATTAGCACCAGCAAGGCTGCTCTACAGATGAGCATAGACAGACAATCCAGATGCTGCTGCTTCTGTTTACATGAGCAACTCAAGCCAACCATCCCTTTTACTGTGGAATTAGTCAACAGAATAATTGGGCCAACAGCTTCTTGCATCACAGGGAATTGCACCTTTTTAAAATCCCAGTTGTATAATTTCCCAACTTCTGCAATTTTTTATGAAAAATGATAATTTCTCATCTCCTGTTGGATCATTCAAACCTACCTTCTGATGTGAACAGGTCTGAAACAGATGTTAGGGATCATTGCCTGGATGCCTCAAAGGGAACGGCTTTTTTTTATTTAATTACAGAGTGTTACCTGATTTTCATTATGTGCATAACCTGAGAGAGTTTAAAACTGTAGCATCATAGCAACAGAATAAAGCTATGGAACTGCAGCATGCCAAAGTACAACATAATAATAAAATAATAAAAACATATTAAATTCGGTAACAGGAAGGCACGAGACACAGCAGTATAGATTTAATTAAAAGCTTGAGTAAACAGATGTCTTTTGAGCTGCTGCCAGCCACATTTGCACAGAGAGGGAATGCCATAGCTGGGTTGCCTCTAAAAACATTTACATTTCGTCCTTTGTGGGTTTTTTGGTTAAGAAATTCTAAATACTTGTATGTACTTGTGATTCCTCATTCATCTTTGAGTTTACACAGTTTGTGGACAAAATTCTTGGAAGAATAATCCCAATCCTATTCAAGCTGATAGCCTTACTCTTATTAAGGCAGCCAAGGGAAGTCTAATAAGGGAATACAGAGAATTATAGATGGTTCCCTTTATCCTGCTGTAATATAGCCAGGGCTTTTTTTCTCATAGAACGCCCAGAATGGAGTTCCGGCACCTTTTTTGGATGGAACTTTGTAGGGTAGGCAAGGCGGTTTATCTGACATGTGTGAGTTCCAGCACCTTTTCTTTTTACAAAAAAAGCACTGAATATAGCTGTTGTGAAATCTCTACTGTAGAAAATTAGACTTACCAATAGTTACTGTTCAGTTTCCAGTTTGCCATTCTTGGGCAAGATGCTTTGGAATATAGCATGTATCTCAGCTTCAGGTGTTCTTAGACACGGTATAAATAGGCCCCGTTCAGTTTAGCCATAGACCAGAGTTTGAGATTGAAATTTGCCTGATAGATAATCTACATTGGGAGATAAAGAAAGGATGTATATCCAATCTGTTATTCTGGACTACTGAGCAGTTTTGATTTTAATTATAGCATCTTTTTGAATCATTTGGCAGAAATAGGCATTTCATAATAATTTCAGTAATTCTTTGTGTCCAGTCATAGAAGATAATGCTAAGGAACTGATGTTCAATCCTGTTCCCCATTTCATTTAATATATGACATCTATGAGAAATTAGTTGATTGATTATGTGCCATCAAATTTTGACCGCTAGCAACCACATAGATATATTTTCTCCATGATGATCTCTCTTTTACCTAGACTTTCAGGTGAAACTAGTAAGATAGATCATGAAATAGGTTTTGATTGTGTTGTTGATATGCAGATGACATATTCCTTTTCAGTCATTTTATATTTTCTACTCTTGCAGTTCTTGATATAATATAGAAGTGGTTTACCATTGCCTTCTCCTGCACAGTATGAAATGATTCCTTTGCTGTTATCAATGCCTCCAGCTTTGTTTTATATCATTACTGTCCAATATGGGTGCCTCCTTTTTTTAATTGGCAGCTGCTACAGCATGTCTTATGTGACCCTGCTGGTAGTTTATAAATTTGGTGCATTCTCCAGGTGTTCCTCACTCATCTCTACCAAGAACATCTCCTGTCACTCTTAAGGGATGGGGCCACATGTACTCAGTTTTGTTTGTTGGAATGTGTCCAGTTTAGAACCACCTTTAAAGATTTTTCAGAAAATGGAACTAGCAAAGGATGCAAGTATGAGAAGTTGATAGGGTTAAATTACAATGAACAAAGGTTCACAGTTGGAAGTGTTGGGGATAATACTTAAAGCTCTTAGATCCAGGACACCTCAGATAATGCTCCTCTTACACAATCCTCTTCCTTTCTGAGTTTTGATAGAGTGTCACCTTTCTGTGCCCCAACTGAAGATGCGTTTCTCTGAAAAAGAGCCTTTTCATAAATTCTCTACATTGTGTTTCTGTTATCATAAAATCTGAAACATTGAAAAGACATCTCTACAAAGGTTTAAAAATAATGGCTTTGAAATGTACAGAAAGAAAGACACCCCCTCCCCTGCCTCCAATAAATGGACATGTACTTATATTTTTGTAACTGGACAAATATGTAAAATTAAACAAGTGGAGTCACAGGAACTTTAAGCATCAACACGATTTCTAGTTAATGAAAATTAGCTCTGATTAGTATGTTCACTTTTGAAAGTGGACCAGATAGCCTGTACATCTCCTACCATCTTAAACTATCCAGAGAAACTCATTGTAAAAATCCAGCTCAAGGATTGGCAATTTTGTTTACAGAATGAACACATAGCCAAACAATATCTAGCTGGAAGTTTCTTCTTTTCCAAAGTTACAGAACATTCTCTTAAGAAAATGAAGAGCAAGTGAATATCTAATCTTCCAAGCAATGTAGACAGCATTCGTCGACATTATATCCTCAAAATGACTTTTGAGGATATAACGTACGTGCAAACTTTATGTTCTAAGAAAATAGACCGAAGAAAAGAAAAGAAAAGTGGGCTGAAAAGTTAATAGTCCAGTTAGTCCATAAAATGCCAATAATTACATGAGAAGGGTTGCAGTAAATGCATTATTGATGTAAGAAGAAACTTGTACAGAGGACAAGAAAAGGGGGTCCATCTCATCCATATATCCCAGGTTTTTCCAGTCTACATGTGTTTGCTTCGGGGTTTGCTCATATCATAGGGGAAAAAATCTATTCCTAATCCATGTGGGTCTGGGGGAAAGCACTTGCTCCTGCTGCCTGATTGAAGAATCAATTTGGATAATATGAACTGACTGAAGAGAAACAATTTTTGTTTTAATTATGAAAGGATTGTAGTTCATTTATAGAACACATGCTTGCATTCTGGCTGTTCCAGTTAAGGGTAAAGCCTCTGCTTGAAACCTTGGAGAGCAGCTGGCAGAACAGACCAGAAAACTTGCACACAATTCCCCAAGAGATATAGATGCCAACTATGGCGTGAGCATCTGCAAAAAGATGTAGAGTTCCAGAATGGAGCATGATCTTACAGTAACTCTCTTCCTTATCTCTGAAAACCTAGGTAAATTGTAAATTCTTTTTCCAAGGGATTATAAGATCATAGGAAGCTCGCTTCCTGGTATTCAGGTTGCTGCTTATAAGCGCTGTGTGCTTAGAGCTCAAAGCATTGTTGGAGACCCCACTTTATGGTCTGTTTCTGTTGCTCCCCTCTGAGAGGAGGTCTCGAAGTATTTCTAGCAGGACTACTTGATTCTGTAATAGCTTTGTTCCCTAGGCCATCTGTCTGGTAAACTCGCAAGATTTGTTTTCCTCGTCATGCACATGTATATATAATCCAAACTAGACTGTTGTTTCTCTGTGTCATATAATATATGTGAGTATATGCATAATTCTGTGTTTTTTATGTATTTGTTTTTGTCATATTTATATAGTGTATATGGCAGGTGGTGGCCCTTTGAGAGCTGTATGCATCAAAATTTCATTTTAATGTATGCCAATTAAGGTACATTCAAAGTGACAATAAAGTTATTATTCTATTCTATTCTATTCTATTCTATTCTATTCTATTCTATTCTATTCTATTCTATTCTATTCTATTCTATTTCCCATACTAAGAATTTGTAAGGCATCACCACACATTGTGCTCTGAAATGAAGGGTCAGATAAAGCTGCTGGTTTGTCAAAATGATATTTTTCTGTAAGTTGGGCCAAATATCCTATAATATTCCCTCTTCTTGCCATTAATAAGATTCCAGTACACAATTGTTTTAAATAAATTGTGCTGCAGCATCATACACTAACTTTATGTTCCTGCAAACATGATGTTGATGTTCATTAGTCTGTTACAATCTGTTCTTTGAAGTTTTATTATTGTAACAAGTCCTAAGGTACCTGCAAAATGAGCCTTGGAACAGAGACATTTAGACATTGCCATCACCTGTGATAATGAAGACAAAACATATTTGTGGCAAAAAGATGTATCCTGCTTACAGGTTGAATAGAGTGTAGTGGTTGCCATTAACAAGGAAGGAAGGTACCAGCTTTTCAAATAATGAGATTGTGGAGGTATAAATTACCTCTACTGTGGTTACTGAACACGTGCCATCACTATTTATAAGTCTAGGATTGACTAGCTTTCTGGGTAACCTTCGGCCAATCACTCTCAATCCTAAGGAGAAGACAGTAGAAACGGCCTCAAAAAATCTTGTCAAGAAAAGTGTAGAAGCTTATCCAAACAATTACATTCACTTTTTGTGTACTTTCCATATGTATTGGTTTTCCTAAAGGGGAATATCATGATGATTACATCTGTATGAGGATCTATAACTATCATTAGAGAATCGAATATCTTCTCTCCCCGCTCTTCTTCCCTATCTCTCAGTCTACTTTTATATAATAATAATAATAATAATAATAATAACAATAAGTTGGAAGGGACCTTGGAGGTCATCTAGTCCAACCCCCTGCTCAGACAGGAAACCTTATACCATTTCAGACAAATGGCTGTCCAGTCTCTTCTTAAAAATTTCCAATGTTGGAGCATTCACCACTTCTGGAGGCAGGTTGTTCCACTGATTAATTGTTCTCACTGTCAGGAAGTTTCTCCTTAGTTCTAGATTGCTTCTCTCCTTGATTAGTTTCCATCTTTTTTCTACTTTTCTATTACAGGGAGCTTGGGAATTTTAAACTGATGTCTAAGAACTCTCTTTTTTTTAGGAGTCTTTAAGGATAGTAGACAAATTAGCTCTGGCTAT
Source organism: Crotalus tigris (assembly GCF_016545835.1). NCBI lineage: Eukaryota > Metazoa > Chordata > Lepidosauria > Squamata > Viperidae > Crotalus > Crotalus tigris. The sequence goes on along the minus strand of NW_024096464.1, from coordinate 2,191,311 downwards.
TTCAGAGCAGTTTTGCTTACTCTCAGACATAGTCTGAATCATTCATTTCAAAGGCAATTAGAATGATTTTTCTGGTCTGGACATCTATTAAACTCCTGAATTGTGTGTAGTTAAATTACTGAGAATAGCTGAGGTTGGCTAAGTGTAAACTGTCATGAAAAATGAAATAGCTCCAACATGTTGCCCTGGTGGCCAGTCAGCAGCAAAGAAGCAATTTTGGAAGTTGTTCTGAGAGCCTGCAATACAGCGGCATACTTCCTGGATCTGTGGTTCACCTTCTGTCACTGGCCTCTGATTTATCAAATGCTGCTTTTGTAGTTTGATATGTTGTGAAACTACTTGACAAGGTGAGTTGCTGAACCCCATTCAACTACTCTATAACATCAGCATTAGCTGCAGGATACTCTGTGTTGGGTTGTTTGACCAAACATTTCTGTAATTAGATGATTATTAATAATAATTTTAAAAATGAGTGAGGCAGAGGAACAGGTTTGGTTTTGGATCTGTGGACTACAGCTAGAAGTACTTTTCTTTCTTCCTTTCTGTGAGATAAATATGTCATAATTACACCAAAGAATATAATTGATTGTACTACCTTGGGTAAAATGGTATTAGAGCTTACTTCAGTTTGTTGTAGGTTTTAATGTAATCAACTTGTTCTTCAAGTAATAAACACAGTAGAGCAATCTTCATCTCTGGTTATTGTTTTACATGGAGTCTTAAGCAGAAAGTACACATTTGCAGTTCTGACCACTGGAAGTAAAATTACTTAGTGAAAATTACAGTGATTGATTATTTTTGTATAGGTTGCTATATCCCCTTTGTTTTCCTGCAGTATTGGCCATCTTGAACTTTATTTTTGTGTCTAAGATTGTTCCTTTTGTGATATAAGCATGAAATGTGATACCCAATACAATTACAATCATTCTTGATTTACATGGGCAACACATCATTTTCATAAATAAAAATAAAAAGCAATAATGCTGGTTTAAAATTAAGTTTTAGAATAAAATCTCCTAACTTCATTTAGTACTAGCATATATATACTGACCACCTGGACACATCTGGTGATTTTTTTCCCCCTCCCTAAATGGAACTCATCAGGTGTACATAGCCACAGACCTTTTTTGTGGGATTCAACGCCTCCACTTGGAATTGGATTCATAGACCATTCCATTTTGGATGATTACATATAGTACTTTAGCTTGATACATTATCAAAGTTCTGGAGGTGTATAAGGAGATGTACAATCTTCTATCAGCTTCATTTTAGAACAGTCCCCTAGCTACCATCGGGGTTATCAGAGTAATTGCAAATTGAGTCTAGCAATACTGATTTTAACAATCTTATGAAAAATGTTTTATCTTAGCTTTTCAAATACTTGCTCTTGAATCATATATATTTCATAGCTAAATAAATAGCCTCAGTGTGTTAAGATATTAACTGGATATTTTGAACATCTCCTTTTTCTTTACCTGACATCTAAATAAGTATAATCTATAATGCCAGTGTGTGTTTGTGTGGACATGCTTATTTTGGGGAGTGAGTTAATTAATTTTGTGTAAAGTTTGACTTGGTTGTTTTATCAAGCAGCTTAACAAATCATAATCACAAATAAGTTATTTTTGTACAAGTCAGTTGGTTTCCTACAGGCACACATTTTGGGTCCTTTCTAGTGTGTCTCCTTTAACCCTATTAGTTAGTGCTATTCACTGTTGCTTAGAAGAAGTTAAAGGCAAAGCTGGAAAACTCTTCTCCTTTTTTCTGATCCAGGCTAAGCTTCTACTGGCATAATCATGTGGTAGGCTGTTAATCTGTGGTATCATGAAGGTATTGTTGACATTCCCTCCACTCCTTTATGATGCACTTTCCATCATAGATATTAAATATTAAACAGTACTAGCCCACCTTTTGAATCTGTTTTTCAAAGGTAACTATAGCATGTTTTACTATATATTGCTTATGTTTAAAAAATATTAATTTACCATTCACATTGTACTTTAGGTTCAGATCCTTTGTTCAGAGTGAGTATTGATCTGTTAGAAGGATTTTAATAGCAGTACAGTAAAAGTATTCTTTATAGTTTTAGTTATTCTACTGATAGGTTTGCAGTCATTTCATTTTGTCCATGACCCTATACATAGGTATCAAGATAGAAAAGAATGGAAGAGAGGCAAATAGCTTGATCTGTCATCTCCATGGCAAAACTCACACCTGTCTGGATTAAATATGGGTAGATGCAGTTGTTTACAAAGGAGAAAGAATCAGTGTACATGGTCTGTTAGCTCAAATAGCCTTCTGTCAGTGAGAAAAATAAACATGGATTTTACTTTGAATCTTGAGGTCTTTGATGGTGTTTCTGACTTGTATCAGCTTTATGTTTCAGATATGAGCCATTTACTTCTCAGCATGCACTTACTTCAGCTTGCACAATGTAGGAGAAATTACGGGCTCCTCTTTTACTGACTGAATATCAAACATAAGAAACTGCTGAATCTCAAACAGATTTGCTTTGAACCAAATCTTACTATATTCCCATCCTGTAATGACTGGTAAAACATTTTTTTTGGGGGGGGGGGGAATTTGTCCATTGCATTCTTGTACAAATCTAACAAAGTGGGTTTTTAAATCTCAGTTCTTATGGTTAGTAACTAATTCAACTTGGCTGAAATTGATTTGATTACCATTTATTTTTCTTGGGCATTCTTTAGCTGTAACTTCTTTAGCTTCACTACTGCAGGATATTTTTCTCCTCACTCTTAAGATGCAAACTAGATGCAGCATCCAGTGCTGGGGCTCAAAGGAGGATTTGGTTTTCAACCACCATTTAGAAGGCCTCTTTAGTGTAATGAATCAAAATAAACAATACTGTCAGCAGTTCCAAACATAATTGCTTATCTGCTTGTTAGTGGAAATGCGTCAGTTGGATGTTCCTAGAGACATAAAGATATAGCAACTGCACTGGCTATTCAAACAGAGCTCTGGAACTGATATCCTTACCTCTCAGAAACCTAGCGCTTTGTGGAATTTAATCTTTACAAGCCCAAACTGTTATATTCATTGGAGTTTAAATTATAACTGTTAAATGCAAGAGCAAGAGTGACTCACATATTATGAATGAAGCCTGTTTCATGTTGTGTTCTGTACAAGTTGGTCTGCATAAATGAATTGTTCTTGCCAGTGATGGAGTTTTTTCATTACTGGATATCCTTTTGAGTAGCTAAATACCCAGTAAGATGACTTTGCTTTAATGGGAATTCAATAATATTTTCCTTTACATTCAGCAAAGTTCTTTTTGCAATATGTAATTTAATATATTAGCGATAGCAATATCACTTAGACTTATACATTGCTTCATAGTTCTTTTACAGCCCTCTGTAAGTGGTTTACCAAGTCAGCATATTGCCCCAACAATCTGGGTCCTCATTTTACCAACCACAGTAGGATGAAACTGGACAGTGAGCAGTGAATTAGCCTGCAGTGCTGCATTCTAACCACTATGCTACCATATTAATATAGTATTCAGGTGCATGCGGAACTTTAATTTTTTATAGGTATTATCTATTTTCTTTTTTCATTTTTAGGGCCAACAGATTTATTCCATAAAACCTGCATACTTTCTAAAGCAGCTTTCTCTAACCTGATGCCTTCTAGAGGTGTTGAATGCAATCACAGGGAGTTGCTATAAATTGCAATTCCAACTCTTCTAGAGAGCAGCAGGCATGATTGCTTTATGGAACATTTTAGCAAAAAAAGATTGGCTTTACTTAAGATCTACTTTTAGAGCATCCTAAAAATATCTATCAAGGAATACTTTTTATTCCTTGATAGATATGGACCTTGTTTCTGTAGCTGCTTCCATATTGAGCTTAATGCACACATAATGTTTATGGTTTTTCATTTGAAATCACAATGATGCATTGTCTAAATATCCTTTGGAAGAAGCAGGTGGCAGACATGTTTGCACATGCTTAGCTTAAGGTGGGAGCAATAGTAGAGGCAAGCAGTGATCGTATTTCCAGAAGTAACGTTTCATCATTCAAAATTGGAGAGGACATTATCATTGAGCAGGCTATTTCTCCTCAAAGAACTTATTCTAGAATACAGCTATTTTCATTTATCATGGGGAAGAAGTATTTCTCAGGTTTTCATGTCAAATTATTCCATAAAGATAAGACTCTACAACTGGTTAGGATCTTAATTTTCTTGTAGTTTCTCAAATAGAAAACCAACCAAATTATTTCATAATTTTAAGATGCTTTTTAAAAAGTTGCTTAGAATATCATTACCGGTAGGAACTCGATGGTGAGTTAAAGTTCAGAATTCTCCTGTTTGTGATCTCAATCAGCTTTATATCAGGGCTTTGAATTGAGCTTGACTCCTGTATGACTTTGTGGACACATCCCTGTAAATTTCTTGGCTGCAGTACAGAAGTGGTTTCCTGATGCCTTTTATGGGAACTTTTTCAACATTAGGATTTCCTATTTAGATACTAACCCAGCCTGACTCTGCTTGCTTGCAGGATGAGAGCAGGTGGACAACCTGCTGTTTATATTATGATTTATTTTTTATTTGGTAGTACTTGTGTACTACTCAAGTCTGAACAACTCAGGAGGAGGGGCAATCCAAGCAATGAATATCTATCTACACTACAGCAATAAAATACCTGATAATTATAGAATAAAAACCAATAACAAATGGTTAGAAAAGACATTTATTTTCATATTAGAGAGCTGGGGTCTAGGGAATAATTTAGCGATGATCAACTTTTGAGATGGCAAGCATATCCCACCTTCATATCGTGTGAAGGAATGTCACCAATGGGAATATCTGCAGAAGCCATGGGCATCTGCACCATAAATTGGAAATCTTGTACAAATTAGATATCCTTCAATAAAGGAATGTTTGGGCGTGGTCAGGAAGAGGATTTGACTGAGAGGATGTCAAGTCTAGGAAGCATGATAGCCTTTTTTCTTGCAATTGTCATTGCAGTTTTTTTTATAATTAACTGATTGAATAGTACTGAAATATTTGATAGATATAATTCAGAATTCTTTTTTGGGCAACCATTCATCCTTCTTACTCCGAGATTTGTCTTTTGTTTTCAAAACAGTTGAAGAATCAAGGTGCCTATATATTCTTTCAAAAGCCAAAAAAGCATGGGCATTTTCAAGTTAAGACACCTGCTCTATTTTGCTACACAACTGTTAAATAATTTCTTCTTTGACTCTCTGCCAAAGTTGCGGTTTTCACCTTCTTTCCTGTCCACAGTGATCTTTCCAAATAAGCTGAGATTTGAACTATTCTTTATAGTTGGTCCTGGATAAAGAGATTGGAATCCAAAACAAGCAGGAAGGTTGCTTGAGAAGCTGTGGAAAAAGAAACAAAACAATTGATTACAATTATTAATAACTAACCCAAATCTTATCCTGCTACCGTACTTTCTGCTCCTTGAAGCTTTGAGGAATTGAATGTGCTTTATTCTGTTAGATGCAGAAAATCAGATATTACTTTCAGAAAGTCACTCAGCAAGATGATAATCTAACTTTTAGATCTGAAAGCATGTTAAATGACAGAATATAGTTATTATTGACTGTTCCATAATTTAAGATTTAATGTAAGATTTGTCACGATACCTAGCAGAGATGCCCTAACTACTGATTATGCTGGTGGTCAGTTTCCCACCTAGATCAAATGAAAAATAAACCTCTGTGAGTAGCAACATCACTTTCTGTGCTTCTGTTTTTATCATCATGCTTAAATTAAAGTGTGGTTGCCTTTGTATGTGTGTGCATGGGCACAAGGGGCATGTTTATTAGCTTCCTCAGATTATGATCCAAGGAGCCCTAGATTTTTCATTCCTATGCCTCATTAACTACATGTGCTCAAAATCATTAAAGCAGGCAGTTAGCTTGAATTACACTGAAATTAATCCCCGCAGAGCAAGAAGAATTTCTTACCCTGAAGGGTAATTATATTACTTTCATTATGGAAGGAAACTTATTTTCTTTTCAGTGCAGTGGCTGAGCTTTCTCCAGCTGATGCCTCTTAGATATGTGAAGGCTCTATAAAAAAAATCACTATTTGGCCATCCTGGTTGGGAATTTAGATGTTCTAATAGCGTACATCTGGAAGACTAAAATAGCTCTTATGCTACAATCCCATACAGGTTCCCTAAAAATATAAAGAACAGTATGTTTTCCCAGTTATGAAATTGCTGCCTTTGGGGGGAAAAATCATTGTGGAGGCCTCTATACTTTGGATAACTTGCTCTTAGTTGCCACCAATATGGGAGAGGAATCAGTATTTTCCAATCTTATTTATGAAACTGAAATTTGCTGACAGGTTTCTTGGAAAACCAAATGGCCTTGGTCTTTATTTCAAGAGTATGCAGAGTCTGTCTAAATAGGGTTGTGGCTCAGACTGATCAGAGTCTATCCAAATTTGAAGTACTAGGTATAATTGAGTTTTGTTATGTTCCCTGTACTCAAGGATGTCCTTTCAGTATGTAAGTTTCAGAGAAACTGTTCAGGCTGAAACTATTTGAAGACCTTAAATCACAAGGGAGCAGGTTCAAATTTTGTTTCACCTCAGGTAAATAATAATTTGATTTTGAATAATCCTGTTTTATTTTGGGATCCAAACTTTGGCTTCATCAGATCTATATTCCTGATTTATTATTATTTTATCTTTCCTTTTTCTTTAAGTCACTTTACTTTTTAAAGACGATGAACTGCAGCCTATACACATCTGTGTATACACACACACACATGCATACAGACACACAGACACATTAAAAATATGAATTGAGAGAGTCGTGAGGAAAGCATGCAAAGGGCACCCCAAGGTTCTGTCTTAGACCCAGTACTCTTCAACATCTTCATAAATAATTTAAATCAGGCAATAGAAGGGGAACTCATCCAATTTTCAGATGACACTAAGTTGAGTGGAATAGCCAACTTCTTAGAAGATAAGCTCAAGATCCAGAAGGATTTTGAAACACTTCAACACTGGGCCCTATCCAACAAAATGCAATTCAATGATGAGAAAAGCAAGGTTTTATACTTAAACAAGTGAAACTAAATGCACAGATATAGAATAGGTGGTACTTGGCTCAATAGCAGTAACTGCTAGAGGAATCCAGGAGTTCTAGTGGACAACCAATTAAATACTGTATGAGGCAGGCATGTGCTGCAGCTGCCAAAAAGCCAGGGCAGTCCAGATATGCATCAACAGAGGGATAGTATCAAGATTATGTAAGGTGTTAGTGCCACTTCATGTTCACTGGTGAGACCACACTTGGAATAGTGCATTTGGTTACCATGATATAAAAAAGATGTTGAGACTCTACAGCAGCAAAGAAGATTAAGGAGGCTAAAACATGAAGAATGGTTGCAGGAATTTGGTATGTCTAGTCTAACAAAGAAAAGGACTATGGGTGACATAATAGCAGTCTTCCAAGGGGCTGTCACAAAGAAGAGGGATTCAACTGCTTCTCCAAAACATTGAAAGAAATGTTAACCAATGAAACGACTTGCCTCCAGAAGTTGTTGGGGCTCCATCACTGGAGGTTTTTAAGGAGAGATTAGACAACCATTTGTCTGAAGTGGTATAGGGTCTCCTGCTTGAGCAGGGGTTGGACTAGAAGACTTCTAAAGCCCCTTCCAACTCTGTTATCCTGTTAATCCTGGCTCAGATGCTGCTTGGATTTACAAGGCCCATGCCAGATGCTGAGGAACCAGGAAATTCTAGGTGGGTTACTAGAATAAACCATACAACGGATGAGACAGGAAAACCTGGAAATTGATGGGATTGCTACTATAGTATTAGACCTAATAAGTGGTGATATATGAAATGTATGAGGGAAATATGGATGGACAGAAAACTATCTACATTAAAAACAGCTAACTACTAAATACTTCAACATAGTGAAGAGGGAGCTGCTTTCACAATCTGAGATAGATTAGCTACTCATTACATCCCCGACTCAAAAAGATCCAGAACTGGATGTGTCCCATTAGGAATACTTAAAAGTAGCTCTTGCTTGGCAGCCAGGAAGTACATTTGTTTATCTCTTGGCTTTGCAAACTTTGGTTCAACAGAATACCGATGTTAAAGAACTCAGGCCCTCTCCCCTGAAATGATTTTTGTCCCAGTATATTTTGGTTGTCCGAGTAGGAAAATGGTCAATTTCAACCAACTATATCAAATTGTATATTGCTAATTGACAAGTTATGTATTGCAAACCCATCCTTCCAGTGGAATTGCTGTTTATTTAAAGAAGATTGGAAAATGAAGATAATCAGGACGTACCCAGGGCCCTTGGCTAGCATTTCTTCTCCATTCATTAAAATGCCAGGAATATTCAGGATTTGTAATGGAAAATTTAGTGAGTACAAGAAATCTTATGAATACTTGAGCAAAACATTCACAGTATGATGGTATATCCTCCATAATTTGAATCTGATACAGATAGCATCAAATAATATATTGTTTTACAATATATTATATAGTATATAATACTGTTTCCCTAGAACAATCATACTTATTCTGGACTTAGCTATCCTAAATTGGCACATACATTTTACAAGGCTTGCTGCAGTTATCTTATAAAAGGTTACACAATTATGTGCCAACAATCCAAATGTGTGAATCAGACACAGATGAATACTTCTTCCGTGGTATTTTAATTATTTCTTTTGAATAAATATTATAAAGATACATTTTACATTTTACAATGTTGTAAAGATTTGAACATTGATGTTTTTGAAACAAAGCAAAAAAATAGGAATGCATATTTGCATCCGTATCTTTATGGAAATTTTGCAGTGAAATAAAGAGATTTATCATGGGTTTTGTAAAACAGAGGACGTAGGGTAAGCATATTTCATTTTAAGTCTCTTAAATCACCTGATGAATTATAGAGTTATCAAAAATAGGATTAGTCTGTGGTGAGTAATAAAGCAGAGGAATAATTCCAGCTTACTCTAAGCTTCAAGATTACATTCCTGAATTTTTGGCAGAAATGCATTTTAGTTTAATACCCTTCTCATGTGTGTGAACATGCATTTTGCTTTATTGTGTATTTGCTCTTTCTGTTTGTTGATATATTGCCACCTTTAAAGGCTGTATAGCAGCAGTCTCGTCAAAGAGATTTTTCAGAATTGGGCCTAATATATAAATTCACCTGTCTACTTTCTGTTTTAGTTGTTTCATAGTTGTTTCTGTGGCATTTTAAGACTCATAAAATGAGTCTTAGGGTTTAGCCCAATCCTTGGAGAATGAAATGCAGCAGAGTAAATTTAATGAAGAAAATTTGAGATGGTTGATGGCAGGAGGCAGCATAACTGTTGGGCCCAGAAAGCATGCAGCACTGGAGGCCCCTCTTCTCTGGTCACGATTATAGAAATTGATGGCAAGATTTTTGCCTTTTTTTTTAAGTTGGGAGGACAATTGAAAAATGTTACGTCAACTCTAAAATTTAAAAAGAACCTCCACCAATTTCCTCTCAAAACCACACTGTGTAAAATGGACACGCTGTTCACACATGCATACAAACACACCCCTTCAAAAAGGAAGTATAGCCTTCAGCTACTCAAGGTTTCCCACCCACAGTTTCTGGTGAAGCAGAAACAGTATCAGTGGATGCTCTCAAGGAAATGAACTGCAGGACCTATAAGCTTGCCTGGATTGGCTGTTCCTTTTTTTGTTTAATTAACAAGTGGCACTAAACCTGGATTCTTTGGCAATTCAGTTTCAGAATTTTAACTTAAAGTATGGAAAGAAGCAATGGACGAAGAGTTCTTTGGCGAACACAAAAAAAGGAAGAAGATAAAATGTGCTAAACCCTAAGGCCTGCACATTTTGTAATATATCTCTGAATAAATTTGTCAAAACTTACCCAAATTCTCTCTTGTGAATAGATCTGTGTAGGATGCTTGGGAAATCTCCATCTTCAAGCATTTGGTAAAAAGTAAACAGCTTGCCATTCTAAAAGCCACTATAAGCTGCTTTTCAAGAGCAAATACACCTCCATGAATATTCAGGTAAGCACAGAAGAGTTATTGGCAAGTGAGGGTACTTTTAGAAGGGTTTCTCTTGTAATATTTAGCATCCAGGCATACTTATCATGAGCCAAGAATTTTCTTTGGTATCCTGGCTGTGACATTTAGGATGCTGAAGCCAAAAGCCAATACCTTGAATTGAACCTGGATTACAACTGGTAACCAGTGAAGGCTTCCATGTACAATGATGCATGTGGCCTGCAGCAGAAAAATAATGGAAAAGATATATTCAGATATCCCCAAACATTTTTTTAAAATCAGCTATCTTCCATTCATAGTGGACTAATAACTTTCTGACTAATCTGTCTCAGAAGATTGAAGTTGTGAGATAAAATAAAGACAGGTAACCTCATGTAAGATGCATGGAGATCATGGAGAAAAGATGGCATATAAATCTAAGAAGGTCAGCCTCAAAATGTTTTATCCCAAGATTTTAGAATGCAGTTGTAATTTGAAAGGAGAATAATATGCTGTCAGTTGAAATTTGTTAAACTAGGAAACAAATTGTAGGAACATTTTCTATCCTTCCCCTTCTCCCCACTGCTCATCTATGTTTCAAAGCCATTGAACCAGTGCTGTCTGAAGACATTGCTACACTCATGTGGCCAACATGACATCGCAAAGCGCTGTTACTTTTCCACCGAAGTGGTATCTATTTATCTACTTGTATTTGTATGCTTTTTAAGGTGATCAACTTTTTTACAATGAAAAGGAGGACACAAATACATTGAAGAAAAAAATATCATAAATAAAAGAAACATTTTATTCATTGCAACAATAATACAGAATACACTATAATATGATAAATGCATAATAAAAACATTTGGAACAATAACATTTTATATTGTAATTATGCTTATATGCCGTGCCCCCGCCTGCAGCCGCCCTGTCAGCACTGCTGCCCCGCCATGTAGAGCAGGCCCCGTGGCTCCCAAAGCACCAGCTGCGCCGGCTCCAGCCCCGGGGGGCAGCCCGCCGTCAACACACCCCGTCTGCAGCCGCCCCGCCAGCACCAACGCCCACCCTGCACAGCCCCGTGTAGAGCAGGCCCCATGGCTCCCACAGCACAGGGTCAGCCAGCCACTGCTGCCCCTCACACCCCTGCCCGCAGCAGCCCTGCCGGCCCTGCCTCTTGCACCCGCAGCCATTATTGTCCTAGCAGGGCTGAAGATCAAGAGAAAGTTACCGTGGCATCGCCGCTCCAGTCTCCTCCAGGTATCTTTGGGACTAACTAGGAGATGGTGTAGTTGGGTAGCAGGGAGGGGTGCAAAGTTCCTGCCAATTCGCCTTCGCTGCAGACAACTTACATGTGCAAAGTTTGCCGGCCAGGTGTTTTGGCGCGCTCAGCAGCAATTCCTATTGGCTTTCGAAAGCCAATAGGAGGAGTAGCACAGCTCATGCAAAAGTTGAAAAAAACCATCAAAAAAGGTGCTGGAACGCCGTTCTGAGCGTTCTATGAGAAAAAAAAGCCCTGCAGATTAGTCTTCAAATATCGAAAAGGAGGACATGTAGGAGGACACTTTTTGAGGGAGGACAGAACTCACAAAAGGAGGACTGTCCTCCCTAAAGGAGGACGGTTGGTCACCTTATGCTGGGGCGAGGATGGGAGCTCACCCTATCACATGCTACTCAGGTCTCGAACCTGGGCTGCTGGCTTTTCAGTCAGTGAGCTCAGTGTCTTAACCACTGAGCTACACCAGAAAGAGAGTTTAGCTATCCAGTGATAGCAAACTGCTAAAATGAATTTTTTAATGGCCAAATTTATAGACTATATTTTTATCAACAAAAAGACTAATATGTAAATTTTCTCCATTTAGTTCTGTTTTTAAGAGAATAGAATTTGTTAACAACTGATCCATCTATTACTGATGCTGTTTCATCTTTCTTCCCAAACAATGTTTAAAGTGGTTTATGAAAATCAATGTGATTAATGAATAAGGACTTGGACAAGGATTAGGTTCAAGTCCATTCTCAGTCCTTGACAGTCATTATTTTTCAGCCCAATCTCTTCACAGGGTGTTGTAGGAGAGAGTTCTGTCTGTTCATGACCTTGAAAAGTAAGATATAATTGGCAACAATGAAATAAAAATGCAAATCATATTTACAGTTGAAATTTCATAAAAAAACATTACAACTACAATGAGTTTCTCAACACCCATTTTGCACTTGCTTGAATTTTGAATATCTCCCTCCTAAAATACAACACACAAGCTCTTCAACAATGTACTCCAACAAGCTCATTTTACCTAGATCTTGTAGGGTGTCGTTTGAGAAGTATAACGGCAAATAGCAATCTCGGTTGTGCTCATTTGTTCTTGACTGAAAGATCCTTTTGGCAATGCCAAGAAGTTTCCTGGCTTTTCCTTCTGTTTTCTTCTCATCTTTGCTAACATTTAACAAGATCTCTCTCTTCCATTTTTGCTTCTGTGGTGTGTGTGTGTGTGTGTGTGTGTGTGTGGTTTGTTGCTGTTTCAGCTCACTGACATGCAGTCCCAACTTGTTATTCTCCTTCTCTAAGGGTCAGGTCCCAAGTTACATTTTTCTGAGAAACAGAACTCTGCTTGCCTGCAAATGAGCTTGCAAAAATGTGATGGAATAAAAGGGATATGCAAATCTACTGAGTTTAGTTTGATGGGAAAGCAGTTCTGGTTCAGAAACAATTGTTTAAATAACTGTCAAGGCTATCTGGTTGTCGGAAAATCACAATAGAACTCTGTGATAATAATAAATAGAAGGTAGAAGGTGTAATATTCCTGAATAATTGTACCTATAGTAAAGATACCCAAATAGATATATATGGCGCCAGTAAAACAGAAAGATGGTTTAAATTTAACTCTTCTTCTTCTTCTTTGGCCATATCCATTATCGGACGTTGGTGATCATGTTGGAGATCCTGTTTTTATCAGCAGCCGCACGAAAAATGGTTGCTGAGTTTTGTCTAAACCAGTCCCTTAGATTTTGAAGCCACGATGTCCTTCTTCTGCCTGGACTTCGTTTGCCTTCAATCTTTCCCTGGAGGATTAAATGGAGTATGGGTGTCACATCACATGTCCGAAATATTCTAATTTTCGTTTTTTAATTGTTTTGATGATTTCCCTTGGCTTTCCCAGGCGGCTTATCACCTCCTCATTTCTGATCTTGTCAACCCAGCTTATACATAACTGCCGCCTGTAAATCCACATTTCAGATGCTTCTAGTCTCTTCAGGTGGCCTTCTGTCAGAGACCAACTCTCTACTCCATAGAGCAGGATAGAAAAAATATAGCATCTGACAAGCCTGATTTTCAGTCTTAAGCTTATGTCGTGACTGCAGAAGACTTTTTTCATTTTGAAAAATTTAACCCTGGGCAAGTATTTTGGATGTCTGAATTTTCTCAATGAGAACACTCCATTTCTTCCAGAGAAGAAATAACAGAGATGTGTTCAAGTACACAGCCATCAGTTTGCAGTATAGAAAAATTGCTGTTAGACATGCAAGGGAATGTTCAGTTTAATTGGTTTTATATATATATAATGTATACTATTTCAGGTATTTGTTACCCTGGTGTGAAATACTTGTGACTTTCAATAAGAAACTAGATGAAAGGTTAAGCCAAAATGAAGACAATAAAACGTGTGTGATTTACAATAATGATACATATGTCCATCCATGTATTATCCGCTTTAGTAGAGAGGAAGTCTACTTAATTTGAACATAAAGTGACAAATGCATCTCACCTACTACACATATTAGTCTATGCTGTCAATATATGAGCATTCTCACTTCTCAAGATAGAATAGTTGAATATTCTTACTAGTTTGCTAGAAAGAAAAGCGCTTGGTAATGTAAATGTGCCAGCTGAAATCGTAGCAAGACAGAATTCTTAAAACTTTCAAGAAAAAAAGTTTTGCATTCCAGTTTACCATTAACTTGTGCAACTTCTCTAACATATAAAAGTATCACAGTGCCAAGTGGCCATCTGCTCTGAATAACTAATAAGGAAATTGTTCACAAAAGTCTAACTGGGACTATTAATGAGAAGGAAATAGAGTAATTTATTTAATTAACACTTCATTAGGTAGACTTAGCTAATAAGCAGAAATGCACCTCATAGATTGCTGGGTGTTCTGTACTCCCTAATTGCTTATTATGCCAACTATGAAAATATAATGACAGGATCTTTCCTTTGGACTGGGGAGTGCAAAATAATATAGGTAAAATTTTCAGACCATCACTGAATACAGAACGAGGTTGTAATAGTTGAGAGATATTAGCATATTCTAAGATTTTTGTCACAGAATTGTGTTATGTATTTGGTTTCTCAAAAGCAAAAATGTGGTCAAGATAGTGAACCTGAGATGAGCAGATCCTGCAGCCTAATAGACTTGCAAAATGGTAGCCTAAAGCAGACATTCATAAGACTAATTTCAGTATTGCTCAGGAGTCTTATTCTTTTTTTAAAAAAAGTACAATATAACTACACCGACCCAACCTATTAGACTAGGGAGGCAGGCATTTTATGGGTCTCTTCTTTCAAGACAGCCCACCTAGTGCAGGGGTAGGCAACCTTGGCTCTTTTATGACTTGTGGACTTCAACTCCCAGAATTCCTGAGCCAGCTACCCCTGACCTAGGGGGACCAAGAAGAAGGTCATTTTCTGTAACAGCTCTCTCCCTATGGAACATCATCCCTGATCCTGGTCATTTTGGTCAAGGGAAGATAGCAGGTCCTCAATAATAAGTTAATTTGGGTGTGTGTGTGTGTGTGTGTGTGTGTGTGTGTGTGTGTGTGTATTAATAACATAATCTACTTTGATATTGAACTTTTGAAAACCTTTGCTTCTATTTTTAGTTAAGTACATTTTGGCATTACTCATATATTTTAAACCATGCTTCATTTTAACAACGATTTCTCGAAACAAGTTAGTCAATGTTTGAAATTCATGTGTTTTAAATATTGTTGTTGTTGTTAATTGCGAAGTCGTGTCCGACCCATCGCAACCCCATGGACAATGTTCCTCCAGGTCTTCCTGTCCTCTACCATCTTCTGGAGTCCATTTAAGTTCACACCTACTGCTTCAGTGACTCCATCCAGCCATCTCATTCTCTGTCGTGCCCTTCTTCTATTGCCCTCAATCTTTCCCAGCATTAGGCCCTTCTCCAGTGAGTCCTTCCTTCTCATTAGGTGGCCAAAGTATTTGAGTTTCAACTTCAGGATCTGGCCTTCTAAAGAGCAGTCGGGGTTGATCTCTTCTAGGACTGACCGGTTTGAACGCCTTGCAGTCCAAGGGACTCGCAGGAGTCTTCTCCAGCACCATAGTTCAAAGGCCTCAGTTCTTTTGCGCTCAGCCTTTCTTATGGTCCAACTTTCACAGCCATACATTGCAACTGGGAAAACCATGGCCTGGACTATACGCAGGCAGGGTGATGTCTCTGCTTTTTAGTATGCTGTCTAGTTTTGCCATGGCTTTCCTCCCTAGGAGCAAGCGTCTTTTAATTTCTTGGCTGCAGTCCCCATCTGAGGTGATCTTTGAGCCCAAAAAAATAAAATCTGTCACTACCTCCATTTCTTCCCCATCTATTTGCCAGGAATTGAGAAGGCTGGATGCCATGATTTTGGTTTTCTTAATGTTGAGTTTCAAGCCAACTTTTGCACTCTCCTTCTTCACCCGCATCAAGAGGCTCTTTAGTTCCTCTTCACTTTCTGCCATTAGAGTGGTATCATCTGCATATCTTAGGTTGTTGATATTTCTCCCGGCAATCTTAATTCCAACTTTTGATTCATCTAGCTCTGCCTTTCTCATGATGTGCTCTGCATATAAGTTAAATAGGCAGGGCAACAGTATACAGCCTTGCCGGACTCCTTTTCCAATTTTGAACCAATCAGTGGTTCCGTGTTCGGGTTCTCACTGTTGCTTCTTGACCCACATATAGGTTTCTCAAGAGACAAATGAGATGGTCTGGTACTCCCATCTCTTTAAGAACTTGCCACAATTTGTTGTGATCCACACAATCAAAGGCTTTTGCATAGTCAATGAAGCAGAAGTAGATGTTTTTCTGGAACTCCCTAGCTTTCTCCATGATCCAGCGTATGTTGGCAATTTGATCTCTAGTTCCTCTGCCTCTTCGAAATCCTGCCTGTACTTCTGGTAGTTCTCGATCCACATACTGCTGGAGTCTAGCTTGTAGGATTTTGAGCATAACTTTACTAGCATGTGAAATGAGTGCAATGGTGCGATAGTTTGAACATTCTTTGGCATTGCCTTTCTTTGGAATTGGAATGTAAACTGACCTTTTCCAATCCTGTGGCCACTGTTGAGTTTTCCAAATTTGCTGGCAAATTGAGTGTAGCACTTTTACTGCATCGTCTTTTAAGATTTTGAATAGCTCAGCTGGAATACTGTCACCTCCACTAGCTTTGTTGTTGCTCAGATTTTCTAAGGCCCATTTCACTTCACATTCTAGGATGTCTGGTTCGAGGTCAGTGACCATCTCATTGTGGTTATCTGGGATGTTAAGCTCATTCTTGTATAGTTCTTCTGTGTAGTTTTGCCATCTCTTCTTAATCTCTTCTGCCTCTGTTAGGTCTCTGCCATTTTGGTCCTTTATCATGCCCATCTTTGCATGAAACGTTCCCTTCATATCTCCAATTTTCTTGAAGAGATCTCTGGTCCTCCCTATTCTGTTGTTTTTTTCTATTTCTTTGCACTGTTCATTTAAGAAGGCATTCTTATCTCTTCTAGCTACTCTCTGGAATTCTGCATTCAATTGGGTGTATCTTTCTCTTTCTCCCTTGCCTTTCACTTCCATTCTTTCCTTAGCTATTTGCAAAGCTTCCTCAGACAGCCATTTTGCTTTCTTGCATTTCTTTTTCTTTGGGATGGTTTTAGTTGCTACCTCTTGTACAATGTTGCGAACTTCCATCCATAGTTCTTCAGGCACTCTGTCTATCAGATCCAGTTCCTTAAATCTATTTGTCACCTCTACTGTATATTCATCAGGAATATGATTTAGTTCATACCTGAGTGGCCTAGTGCTTTTCCCTACTTTTTCAATTTAAGCCTAAATTTTGCAACGAGAAGCTCATGATCTGAGCCACAGTCAGCTCCTGGTCTTGTTTTTACTGACTGTATAGAGCTTCTCCATCTTTGGCTGCAGAGCACATAGTCAATCTGATTTCTATGTTGACCGTCTGGTGATGTCCATGTGTAGAGCCGTCTCTTGGGTTGCTGGAAAAGAGTGTTTGTTATGACCATCGTATTCTCTTGTTAAATATTGTAGCCTAAAGCTAATCACAGTTGCTAGGAGTAACAGTTTCCAAACTTCCCTTCAATCTTCTCTGGAGGAGAAGGGGCTGAATACAAAAGGGAGAGCATGATCTTTGGTACCTCCATCCACACAGCAGTATAAACTAAAGCTTATTGTTAGAATGAAACCCGGCTCCTCCATTGTTGGTTTGCATTTCCAGGAAACACTAAAAAAAAAATGTCATATACAGTAGCAACAACAGTCAGTTTAGTTAAATAGCCCTCTTCTCTCCTTTTTTTTCTCTCCCTCTCTCCCTTATATCCAAGGATATAAGATTACTTGCTGGACTGTATTAATGTCATGTTCTAGTTTTGAAGCTGCCAAACTCCTGACAGCTTACAATGAAGTAAAGTTACAATAATAACTTATATAAAAGAAAATAAGATGACAACTGACTGGAAGAGCAACCCAGAACATTAAAACACACACACACACCAGACCAAAACAAACCACAAACACAAAAGCAAACAAGGAGCAAAACCATCATCCTAGGAGAATGGGAGAATAACCATATTTCATCAGTTTGTGAAGATGGGATCAGATCTTCAGAGAATTCCATTCCAAATTCTATCATTCAAAAGGGCATCATCCATCACTGAGAAGGCACGCTTCCTTTGTAAAATGGCTTAATGTTATATTGTAGTTTTGAAGCTGCCCAACTCCATAAGAATTGATGTTTTACAATGAAGTAAAGTTACAGTAACGGGACCTGAAGCATGCCCACTCTAGTTGACCTCACTGGATAGGCCAAAATATATGGAAACAAGTGTTCCCTCAATGTTGGCGAACCATTCAATGTTAGCAAACCTAATAGTTTGCCAACATTGTGATTTTCTGGGGCTGCATTTGTCTTTGGAAACTAAGGATGATTATTTGTTTTCCATCCCTCAATGCTTCTGCTCAAAAGAGGCCATTGGGTTAGAAATTATTTGTATTTTTAAAGGTTCAGTCAAAGGATTCAGTTTTAAGAGATCTTTAAAGTCTCTGTTGGGAATCCGTCTCAGACACTATGTGTCTGTGTATATGTACCAGTTCCTACTGATAAATAGCCTCTCTCTTTTCATTGCTCTGTTGTAGTTTGCTTAAGTGATACTGATTATATTCAGGGACCTTCATGACTCTTTGCCTTCGGTCTTCCATTTGGTATCCATTCCAGTACAATTCACTGAGCTTTCAGGTCACCGACTGTCTTCTCTGTACAGATATAAAGTCTTTACATGACATCTTTGGATGGCTTTGGGGGCTCTATGGTCTACACTTTAAAACAACCAGAGCACAACTGAAAGCCTCTCAACTCAATTTAATTCTTGCTCCTTTCCTGTGCCTGAAAATATATGCTAGGAAATCAGTGATGCAGATGATCATACTTGTAGGCTGCTTATTTAGCAAATGACATGTTTTGCTAAAGCATTAGCCTTTTCTTTAACCTGATTCTGCAAACAGAAAACTGTAAGAGAAGAGAAGCCTATTTGTTTGCAAATACTATCAGCATGGCATCTTGTATATTTCTGTTTGATACTGCCAGCTTCCCTAAGAGGCAGCTCCCTCAAAGCAAATTTTAGAGTCAGCTCCTTTGTATTAAAGAATACATTAGAGATTTTGTGATTTTATAAGTGCCATGCATGAAATATACTATATTCTATGATTGAAAGGCTGAATAAATAACCATTATTAATTAAAAAAATGATAGAATCCATGCCATCTGCTATACAAAATACATGTTCCCGAAAACATCTGGTAGATTAGGGAAGCAAGTACAGGGCAAGGGAACCCACCTGAAACTGAACAGGGAGATGGTCTTTTGATACATTGGCTAAGCAAAAATAAAGAGGGAGGGAGGGAGGGAGGGAGGGAGGGAGGGAGGGAGGGAAGGAAGGAAGGAAGGAAGGAAGGAAGGAAGGAAGGAAGGAAGGAAGGAAGGAAGGAAGGAAGGAAGGAAGGAAGGAAAGGTGATATGAGAACTTTTTTAAGTTGCCCTCTAATTAAAGCATCTATAAAGGAATATTTCTTGGTGTCAGTCTTATATTTCAACACTGTGCTGCATAATGGAGGAGCAAGTCTCTTTTTTCTGAATAGAGACACATCTCTGCATTCAGTAGCACAACCTGCATGATGAATGGGGTTGAAGCAAGGAATAAGAAGGACAGCCATTTTCTTTGGTGCACCTTTCTCTGGCTGTGAAACAGAAGTCTGCAGGAAAGGAACAGATAGTCCCTTTCTTGATGTCTTCCAGAGAACATTTGAAATTAAGCCATGAACCACAATTTATTACTTCTGGTATTTCTGCTGCTGTAGTTTAAATAGTGCCCAATTTATTGTTCCTGTTATTTTAATATAAACTGCCTAGTGCCTGTAAGGTTTGAGACAGTGAATAAATTGCATAATTGCAATTGCAAATTGCATAAAATTAATCCAAGGGCTGTGTATGCCCAAGATTTTCCATCCTGTACACTTATGACATACAGAAGCACACTATTCTCTTATATTACATATATGTGTAAAGCACACTTATTGGTCTCTTTGTTACGATGAGGCTCTAATTGTAACATTTATTATAACTGTCTAAGCAGACCAAAAACAGCAGGGTTGTTGAAACAAATTTAAAATAGTTAATGATCTTAGACCAGTGGTTCTCAACCTGTGGGCCGCGACCCTATTTGGGGTCAAACAACCATTTCACGGGGGTCGCCAAACAACGCAGTCCGCCATTTTTCCCCCCTTTTCCTTAGCTGTGCTACTCCCTTTTATTCTATTGGCTTTTGAAAGCCAATAGAATAGACTCTCTTGAATAGAGTCTAATTCTATTGGCTTTCAAAAGCCAATAGGAATTGTCCAGGCTGTCTCTGCCCTGCTGAGCCCGCCAAAAGTCCCATTCTGCAAACGGTGCTGCACCAGTTGAGTAGTCCTCGACTTACGACCTGTTGAGTAGTCCTCGACTTACGACCGGTTGGGGGTTACGGCATTAAAAAGGTTGAGAACCACTGTCTTAGAAGAATTATCTTTACATTTGGCAAATGTTATAGCTGTGAATGGTTCTCAAGTGATTTGGAAGAAATATTTTAGACCTCTAAATTATTCACTGTGACAGGCTGACTTTTTTCAGGATTTTGTATGAGGCTGCAAAAAAAAGATAGATCCATTTAAAATGCACACACACAGACACATAATTTAAATTTATATTTATATGTACACACAACACAGACACACACACATTTTGCATAATAACTGCTTACCCTGAAATCGTAACAGAGCTGTGCAAAAACATTTTTTCCAAAAGAACCCTCTTTCTATAAGAATAATGTGGTCCTCTTCCTTTTGAAATTCTGGACCATGGAACATTTATGGAAACAGGTTCAACACCTTTCTTTTAAATGAGAAGCCAAAAACTGAAAGTCTTCCTTTTATAGATGCCTATGGAATTCTAGCTTCAAAGCCTCAACAGTCATTCAGGATCATGGCAGAGGTTATATCAAAACAGAGAAAAGAGAGGCCAGAAGTGAATTGCTTCCATTCTAATATCTCAAGGAGGCTGTACTGTAGCAGCCTGCAGAATGAGATGAGTGTGACCCTCCATCTGGCAATACTTCAAAAGCTATTTTTTTTCTTTCTCTAGATGAGTTCTGTTCATTTCATTTATTCTCAAATTGCTTGAGAATTTTTCTTGGTGATAGTGGGGGCAAAGGGGCGTTGCTACTGGTGATGTTGCTTTATTATTACATATCTTCCCCATCATGCTGGAGCCTCCCTGGCTGATCCATACTTCCCAGTGAAAAGTATCCCCTTGTAACATCTTCCTTTGGAACTTAATGGAAGCGTTTTAAATTTCAAAGGTGCAAATTGCTGGAGAAATTTTATGCATTAACTATGTCAAGGTAATAATTTAGAAGCCAACCAGCTGATTTAAAATGTATGATGTAATGATGGGAATGACTCAGCAGGGTCTATGTCCCTTTAAGAGCCAGCTGGGTCTGTGTCTCTTTAAGAGCCTTGTATAAAAGGAAAGGCTCTCTCTTCTGTTTCCTGCTGTTACTGCTGTATGTTGGAGCCTGCTGTATTAACAAGTGTATGTATGTTGTTTCTGGTGCATGATATTGTAGATAGTGAAAGATAAACCATCATTTACTATAGACCACTGTTTACTGTGTTTAATCCTATGTTATCTCAGTGCAATAAGACTCTGACACAGTAGGATACTATACCCAGTGTCCCAACAGATATGGAGCCAGGTTGAGAAAAGCTCCTTGATATCTCTAAAGACTTTCTCCATTTTGTAGGAAAAGAGAAGGATGTATTGATCCAATAAACTTCATGAACTAGCTAGTCCTTAGAGAAGTGCATATTTATCTGATGCAGGTAATATGATAGATAGCACCTCTGCTAAGTTTCTGAATTATACCTTTAGTACTTTCCAAAAGCTCTGGTTTAGCTCTACTCTCCTTAATGTGGGATCTGAATTTACTTGCTATTTTTTATTTTATCATATTTATATTCTATCCTGGGTATGAATGCCCCCTCCCCAATAAAAATTGATATAATAGATATAATAATTAAAAAATCTCAGTATAGGCGTCATTCATTTAATCGAGGCACTAAATGCCCCATCCTTATAACAGGACTGTTTGTGCTTGTTCTCCAGCACTGGAGATGGATAATCCACGCAGTGGGTTGAGACTGTATTCCTGGCCAATCAGATCAGTCAGCCAAAGTTGCCACGCCCCGTCTTGGACCATGATCCTTAGTCTTGACTGATCTGGCCATACAGAGACACCTACAACTTTTGGCTCCTGGGTAGGTATAGTTCCTTTCCATTAGGGGGGATTTTTTCTAGTAGCTGAAATTGCTTAGTTTAAAAGTTAATTAGAGATAATTTAATTCAATTTAATTGATCACTCAAAAATTTCCTTGCTAAATTGTAAAACTCAGGAAGTCAGATTCCTACAGGGGAAACCACCCCCACTTAAAAGGGGGAAATCCCTAACTCCCCTCCCTAACCAACCCCAGCCACCTTCCAGCAGCCGGCAGCCGCCTTAAACAAACGGGGAGGCTCGGGCAACCCCTCGCGTTTAAAACAAACAAACAAAAAAAAAAAAGACAGAAAGGCAAGCAGTTAGCGAGGGAAGCGGAGGACAAAGGGGACGCATGCTGGGAGGGAGATTGATTAAGGGAAACAGCTGGCGTGCGAAGGAGCAGTCTTTTCACTCCAGGCTGCTCAGGATTTTTTAAACGAGGCGCCATTGTCTGCACAGCTGGAAGCACGCGCAGCTCTTTGTTACAACCGCACGTGGCATAGGCAGCCTTGTTAACACATGCGCAGTAGTTTCCTGGCAGCGGCGGCCATATTTTTTGTCCAAACAGGGGAGTTAAAGTTCCTTAAGAAAGCTAGGTTCAGCCGCTGGAGTGAATTAATAGGCAAGCAGTATTGGGGTACTAAAGCATCTATTATTCATTCAGAGACATTCAAATCAGACACATAGCTACTGGTTCCAGGACTTGTTGTCTTCTACCTAAAGTAAATAAGAACCTTTCATAACTAACTGTGTTTAGTTGCCTTTGGCTCCTTCCAGACTTCGGGTCCCCCATTAGTGGCCCGTACGCCTCTGGATTTAGTGGTGGGTTCCAGGCATCCCCTAGTCGCGTGTCTGTCCTTACCCACCATAGTCAAGCCGGGTTCCAGGCATTCCCATTAGCGTGCCTGTTCTTATCCGTGCACAGTGACTAACTCTGACAATTTTGCAGAGTCTGCTCCTGAGTTCCAGACGCCCCCAGTAGTGCGCCTGTCCTTACTCAAAGTTGGAGCTCTCCTACTACCTGGGTCCCCCCTATCGCGGCCCAGCGTTAGTGGAGAATGGAGGAAGCAATCATTCCCTCCACTGGAGCCCCGCCTTCATCCTCTGGAGCACCTGCTTCAGAGGATTCGGAATCCTCTGCAGCCCCTAGAAAGGCTGCAAGGAAGTCATCAAAGAAGGCTGACAAACAGGCAATCAGAAGACACCAAGCCCTAGAAAAAGAGTTCGACAGAGCCCAGAAAAGGGCCAGAATTGAAAATAGGCAGAATGGGGGAATAGGTCCTGATCTACCGCTGGGTCTCCCTTCATCCCCACGGGCCATTTGGTCATTAGGGAGCTCATCACAGTCCCAAACAGAGGGTGGGATAGGCGAATTCTCATCGCTCTCCCGATCCCCCTCCCCACGGAGGTTACAGGAAACCCCGAGGACCATGCTAACCACAGCACCTGCAGGGTCGCAGGCAATGGTCACTCCTCCTGCATTGACGGGGGATCTGCTAGCTACCCTAATAGCACAGGCAGTGGACCGTGCATTTGAGGCCAGGGCTCAAACTTCAAAAGCCAAGCCTCTAGGACTTAGAACGAGGCATCGGGAGGAAACGGAGGACCATCAGGACCTCTCCTCCGTCTCAGACTCGTCGGTCTCTGAGGAAGCTTACCTGGACCAGCCAGGTACGTCACAAGGGATTCAAATGTCTGAGGAGGAGGAGGACACCTCACCTCAAGGGCCGTCCTTCAGCGGCCTGTTTAACCCTTCTCTTTTTGTTACTATTCTGCGCAAGGCTGAGGCCACAGCCCATCTGGGGCATGGGACACCAGCGGAGCCTGTCACAGTTGACACGGAGGCTGAGCCGACGTTCGCCGAAAAGGTAACCACTCAACACCGCATACCATGCCCGACCATGTTCCTAAACACAATAAGGAAACAGTGGGCAGCGCCAACCTCCCTACCGCTTCCTAGCAATGCGGAGAGGAAGCTATTTAATGTAGCAAGGGAGCTAGAGGGAACATTGGAGGTGCCGGTGGTGGACGAACCCATAAGTCCCCTGATATTGGACACGGCCATATCAGGAGATTTTGCTGAGGCTCTTAAAGCCGAGGACCGAAAGAGTGAGTCCAACTACAGGAGAACGCACCAGGCAATAGCTTGGGCTACCAGGGCGTCTACCTCCGCGTCCTTTCTCACCAGAGCCACACTTTGTTGGCTCCGTGAGTTACAGGGCCGGGTTCCCATGGAAGATATACGCACTCACCAGGAACTCAGCAAAATGGTAGCGGCTACGGAATATGCGTCGGACGCAACACTTTTAGTGACCAAGTTTTCAGCCAAGGCAATGGCGGCAAACAACACGAGCAGGCGCATCCTCTGGCTAAAGAACTGGCAGGCGGATACCAAATCCAAGTGGAAATTGGCTTCGGCTCCGTACCAAGGGGCAAAGCTGTTTGGTGAGGCACTAACGCCATACCTGACAGAGAACAAGGACAAGCGCAAGGTCCTTAAACACATGCTTAAAAGGCAGGACAAGAGACCCGGCTCCTGGGGAAGGAAACAATCCTTTCGTACGGAAGCCAGGGTCAACTACTTTCAAAATTCCCAACCCTTCCAAGCTAGACAGGATAGGGAAAGACAGGGGGACAGACAGAACACAAGACATAGGCAAACACAGGGAAGACGGCCCTTTCGGGGGAACAACCGCCCCTTCCGCCGTACCAGATGACTCCCGCCCAGACCTTCCCATAGGGGGCAGACTAGCAGGGTTTGCTCCCCAGTGGGAAGAGACCACCACGGACGTATGGGTCAGGAACACCATACGTCATGGTCTATCTCTAGAATTTCTCTCAAAGCCCCCGAACCGCTTCCGCCCGTGCCCCTGTCCCACAAACCCAACAAAGAGAAGGCTCATGAATGAGGCCGTTCAGCACCTTCTAAACATACGGGCCGTAGAGCCGGTGCCTATGAACCAGAGAGACCAGGGATTTTATTCTATCCTCTTCGTGGTCCCAAAACCCTCGGGGGTTTGGAGAGCCGTTTTGGATTTGAAAAGGCTAAATTTCTACATAAAATACCGCAAATTCAAAATGCAGACACTACGCTCCATCCTTGGAAGCGTAAGGAAAGGGGATTTTCTGGCATCGATCGACCTCACGGAGGCATACTTGCACATCCCTATCTCTCTGGCTCACCGCCGCTTTCTACGGTTTGCCTACAGGGGGCACCATTTTCAATACAGGGCACTTCCATTCGGCCTGTCATCAGCGCCCAGGGTGTTCATCAAGATTCTGGCAGTTCTGGCAGCACACCTAAGAAACGTACCAGTCAGAGTCCAGTGCTACCTGGATGATATTCTAATCCAGTCATCGTCCGCCCAGCAGTCTCGGGCGGACCTAAAGTTAGTGATAAAAATGCTGCAGGACCACGGCTTCTCGGTGAACTTTCCAAAGAGCCATCTAACCCCAACTACGAGAATACTCCATCTGGGAGCGGTCATAGACACAAAGGAATGCAAGGTGTACCTATCACAGGAACGCCTCAGCAGCATAAAGAAAGCCGTAAAACAGGTAAGCCGCGGTCAGTCAGTGACGCTGGTCTGCCTCTCCCAGCTGCTAGGGAAGATGATATCGACCATAGCAATAGTTCCTTGGGCAAGGCTGCACTCAAGAGAACTGCAATGGTTCATGCTCCCGTTTCAGAGACAACAAATCAGTGCATCCCGGAAGAGGGTAGGCATACCTCTGAGAGTACGACACTCCCTCAGGTGGTGGCTATCTCCAGCTCTCCTCAGGGGGTCCCCCTTCAGGGAACCAGACAGAGTAGTAGTCACAACAGATGCGAGCTTATTCGGCTGGGGAGGCCACTTGGGGACCAAGTGGACACAGGGCCGCTGGTCAGCGGTGGATCTCCGACACAACATAAACTGGCTCGAGCTGCGGGCTATTCACCTAGCGTTAAGGCATTTTCACAGCAGCATAAAAGGCAGGCACGTACTGGTCCTGACGGACAACGTGACAGCCAAGGCCCACATAAACCGTCAGGGGGGCACACACTCTCGCTCGCTCTCGGCCGAGGCCCTCCTACTGGGGGCCTGGGCGGAACAAAATCTGGCCTCCATAAAGGCCGACCACATATCGGGGGAGGCAAACATCCAAGCAGATCTGTTGAGCAGATCAACAATAGATCACTCGGAGTGGCAACTACACCCGAGGATCTTCAGGGAGGTCTGTCACCGCTTCGGGCTTCCCCAGGTGGACCTTTTTGCCTCTCCTTCCAATGCCCACCTAACTCGCTTCTTCTCCCGATTCCCATCCAAGGGAGCAGAGCAGACAGACGCGTTATGGAGCCCATGGCCAAGGGGGCTCCTGTACGCGTTTCCACCCTTACCTCTCCTTCCGGCGATAGTACGCAAGATTCTGCGGGAAAGGGCCGAGGTAATCCTTGTGGCCCCTTATTGGCCAAGGAGACCTTGGTTCGCAGACTTGAGGAGTCTCTCCCGCACGAATCCATGGCGGATTCCTCCGGAGAGGATCTCCCTCAAGCAGGGGGAGATCTCCCACCCAGAGCCACAATGGCTACAACTAGCCGTCTGGCTCTTGAACGGTCAATTTTAGCAAGGGGGCTTGCTCACAGGGTGTAATTAGGGTCATACAGGCATCAAGGCGCCCCTCCACGAACCGTATCTACGAGGCCACGTGGAGAAGCTTCCAATCATGGTGCTCTAAACAGGAATTGTTACTCGAAGGGATCACAATTCCCAAGATCCTAGAATTTTTACTAGATGGCCTAGAGAGGGACCTCTCGCCAAACACACTGCGCAGGCAAATCGCCGCCCTCTCAACTATACTTTCTGCCAGCCCCGGTGAATCCTTGGGCAAGCATCCCTTAATACGATCCTTCCTCAAGGGGGCTGCGAACATCAGACCGCCAACCGTGCACAGGTATCCATCGTGGGAACTACCACGAGTACTACAAGCTCTTACCAGAGCGCCCTTCGAACCACTCAAAACATGTGACATTCGCTATCTGACCCATAAGGTAGCATTCTTGGTAGCCATCACGTCAGCTCGGCGGATATCCGAGTTAGCTTCTCTCTCAATGAGGAAGGACCTGTGCCATTTTCACAGGGACAAGGTAGTCCTAAGAATAGACCCTTCATTCATTCCAAAGGTCAACTCCCTTTTTCACAGATCACAGGAAATAGTCCTACCAGACTTCTGTCCAAACCCAGCTCATCCCCTGGAACAACAATGGCACACCTTGGACGTACGCAGGGCACTAAGACATTACATTTCACGCACAGCGGAATTCCGACGCTCGGAAGCGCTTTTCATATCCTTCCACCCCGCTACTAGGGGCCGGAAGGTCTCGTCCTCTACCATCGGTAGGTGGATTAGGGCATGCATCACGGGGGCATACCAGGCGGAGTCCTTGCAAGTCCCCAAGCATATCACGGCCCATTCCACAAGGAGTGCTGCCACCTCAGCAGCATGGGCCATGCAGGCTTCTATTGAAGAGGTATGCAGGGCAGCCACTTGGGCCTCGCCCTCTCCATTCATTCGTCATTACAAAATCGACAGGTACTCCTCTGCAGAGGCCTCCTTCGGTAGGAGGGTTCTCCAGCAGGTGCTAGACCAAAGTTGCACACGGGACCAGTCTATTCCCCAACCCAAGGGACAATAGGCTTTGGTATGTCCCACTGCGTGGATTATCCATCTCCAGTGCTGGAGAAGGGGCGTTGACTTACCTGAACGCCTTTTCTCAGCACGGAGATGGATAATCCACACCCACCCTTATAGACTAGAATAATAGGGTATATTTAGTGGAGCCAAAACGTCTTACTGTCAGTCAATGGCTGCGCTCGAGTCAAGACTAAGGATCATGGTCCAAGACGGGGCGTGGCAACTTTGGCTGACTGATCTGATTGGCCAGGAATACAGTCTCAACCCACTGCGTGGATTATCCATCTCCGTGCTGAGAAAAGGCGTTCAGGTAAGTCAACGCCCCATTTCAAATGTAGAGTTGGGCCATCCATATTCCTAGGAGCAGAGAGTTCCCTAAAATAGGGGCTACCACTAACAAGGCCTGCTGTCTGTTCCATACCCCTGAACTACTCTACAGGTATTTGAAAAATTCTCCAGAGGATGCAATCTACATCTTTGCCAGTGTCAGAGTTCTCAGGGTCTAGGCAGCACGTGATCTTATGAGCAAAAAGATTTAGACAGCTGTCTATTGCTGTGTCAGAGGGGAAAATAGTGTCAACAGCTAGGAATGAGAGAGGATGGATTTCAGAAATGAGTCTCCTCAATTCAGAAACAATCAAAATTACTAAGGTTCATAATGAACTAAGGCTTGAGACCAAAGTCAAAAATAACAAAAAAAGCTTCTTTCAACATGTAAAAAACAAGAAAAAAGTGAAGGAAATGATTGGTCTATTAGTGGGTGAAAGTGGCAAGAAGGTGACAGCAATAGGGAGAAAGCAGAACTATTTAACTCGTTTTTTGCATCTGTCTTTACACAAAGGGAAAAAACAGACCAACCTATCAAAAACAGTGCCATAAAAATAGAATAGAAACACAAGTTAAGATAGGCAGGAAAATGGTAAGTGAGCACCTATCCAGCCTAGACGAGTTCAAATCACCAGGACCAGATGGATTATACCCCAAGATTCTCAAGGAACTGGCAGATGTGATCTCAGAACCATTGAACTATATTTTTCAAAGATCCTGAAGCACTGGGGAACTACCAGAGGACTGGAAAAGAGCTGATGTAGTTCCCATCTTCAAAAAAGGAAAGAAAAATGGATCCAGGAAACTACAGACCTATCAGCCTGACCTCAATACCGGGGAAGATTCTGGAAAAGATAATTGAACAACGAATCAGCAAACACCTAGAGGCAAACAAAGTTATTACTAAAAGCCAACATGGGTTTGTCAAAAATAGATCATGCCAGACAAATCTTATTGCATTCTTTGACTAAGTGACAAAATTAGTGGATCAGAGGAATCTGTGGATATAATTTACTTGGACTTCAGTAAGGCATTTGATAAAGTAGATCACAACCTACTACTTGATAAGATAGAAAAATGTGGGGTAGACAGCATCACCACCAGATAGATCCATAGCTGGCTGACCGGCCGTACTTAGCATGTGATCCTCAATGGAACCGCATCTACATGGAGGTAAGTGTGTAGTGGGGTGCCCCAGGGCTCTGTTCTGGGCCCAGTGCTCTTCAACATCTTCATCAACGATTTGGACGAGGGGATAGATGGGGAACTCATCAAATTTGCTGATGACACCAAGCTGGCAGGAATAGCCAACACTCCAGAAGACAGCTTAAGATGCAGAAGGATCTAGACAGACTTGAACACTGGGCACTATCTAACAAAATGAAATTTAATGGTGAAAAAAGAAAGGTTCTACATTTAGGCAAGAAAAACTAAATGCACAGGTATAGTATAGGGGGTACCTTGCTCAATAGTAGTAACTGTGAGAGGGACCTCAGAGTCCTAGTGGACAATCACCTAAATATGAGCCAGCAGTGTGCTGCAGCTGCCAAAAAGGCCAACCCAGTGCTAGGCTGCATTACAGAGGGATAGAATCAAGATCACATGAAGTGTTAATACTACTTTACAATGCCTTGGTAAGGCCACACTTGGAATACTGCATCCAGTTTTGGTCACCGCAATGTAAAAAAGATGTTGAGACTTTAGAAAGAGTACAGAGAAGAGCAACAAAGATGATTAGGGGACTGGAGGCTAAAGCATATAAGGAACGGTTGCTGGAATTGGGTATGTCTAGTTTAATGAAGAGAAGGACGAGGGGGGACATGATAGCAGTGTTCCAATATCTCAGGGGCTGCCACAAAGAAGAGGGAGTCAAGCTATTTTCCAAGGTGCCTGAAGGCAGGACAAGAAGCAACGGGTGGAAACTAAGCAAGGAGAGAAGCAACCTAGAACTAAAGAGAAATTTCCTGACAGTTAGAACAATTAATCAGTGGAACAACCTGCCTCCAGAAGCTGTGAATGCTCCAGCACTGGAGGTTTTTAAGAAGAGACTGGACAGCCATTTATCCGAAATGGTATAGGGTTTCCTGCCTGAGCAGGGGGTTGGACTAGATGACCTCCAAGGTCCCTTCAACTTTGCTATTATTATTATTGTGATGGATCATCGCACAGTCAGCCAGATATTCGGACTGGATTTGGCATTTTGTCTACCTATCAAGTCCTTACCCAGGACCTGGGATAGGCAGGAGTGGATGTTTGATGGTATTACAGGTATCATCGCAGGATAGAAGCAGTTCCTAGTAAGGCCGCCTTTTGCAATTGACTAACGGCAAATTTGTCAATGCCAATGGTGTTCAAGTAGTGCTCCAGTTGTTTTGGGATTGCACCCAAGGAGCCTATGACTATTGGTACTACCCTTGCTTGCTTTTGCCACAGTCTTTCTATTTCTATTTGTAGGTCTTTGTATTTTGTTATCTTCTCCAGTTCTTTCTCGTCTATTCTGCTATTTCCAGGCACTGCCACGTCCACTATCCAGACTTTTTTGTCTTTCTTATCGACAGTTGTTAAGTCTGGGGTGTTATGTTGCAAGTGCTTGTCTGTTTGAATTCTGAAGTCCCAGAGCAGTTTAATTTTATCATTTTCTATGACTTTCTCTATTTTTTGATCCCACCAGTTTTTGCTTACAGGCAAATGATATTTTTTGCAGATCTTCCAATGCACCATTGTTGCTACTTTGTCATGCCGCTGCTTGTAGTCAGTCTGTGCAATCTTCTTGCAACAGCTTACCAGGTGGTCCACTGTTTCTTCAGCTTCTTTGTATAGGTGGCACTTACTGTCTGTTGCTGTCTTCTCAATTTTGACTTTATATGCATTTGACCTTACGACTTGGTCTTGTGCAGCCAGAATTAGTCCCTCGGTCTCTTTCTTCAATTTTCCTGCTCTTAGCCATTGCCAGGTCTTGTTAATATTTGCTTTCCCAGCTATTTTTTTAATGTATTGGCCATGTAGTGCTTTGCCTTCCCATGCCTCTATTCTGTTCTTCATTTGGTCTTTCTTGTAGGCCAGTTTGGTCTCTCCAGTAGTTAGTAAGCCTTCCTGATATACTAATTTCAGTGCTTCTTCATCATTGTTCTTCAGATATTCTTCCAAAGCCATTTTTTCTTCTTCAACCATCTGATGTACTTGTAGCATTCCACGCCCACCTATTTGCCTTGGTAGATAAAGTCTATCAATGTCACTGCGTGGATGAAGGGCATGATTCATTGTCATTATTTTTCTGGTCTGCCTATCCATTGCTTTTAGTTCTGCTTGAGTCCAGTCCACTATTCCAGCTGTGTACCTAATGACTGGGATTGCCCAGGTGTTGATTGCCTTTATGATATTTCCTCCATTGAGTTTGGACTTTAAGATCTTCTTCACTCTCTTGATGTATTCACCTCTAATCTTTTTCTTGACTTCAGTGTGCTTGATGTTGTCAGCTTGAAGGATACCCAAGTATTTGTAGTAATCTTCCTCATCCAGACTCTTAATGTTATTTTCGTGGGGCATCTTGATTCCTTCAGTTTTCACTATTTTTCCTTGTTTGATAGTAAGCGTGGCACATTTGTCCAAGCCAAACTCCATTACAATATCTTGGCTATATATACGGACAGTGTTGAGCAGCGATTCTATTTCAGATGATGTTTTTCCATACAGCTTCAGATCATCCATGTAAAGGAGATGGGATAGTCTGGTAGATGTTTTTGATATTTGATAGCCATGTCCTGAGTTATTCAGTATTGTTGACAGAGGAAACAGTGCAATAACAAATAGTAATGACGACAATTATTATTATTATTATTATTATTATTATTATTATTATTATTATTATTATTATTATTATTATTATATCCTTCAGGTGTGCAGCTATGCCCCGGTTATCCTTCACATATGTTTGAATCATTCCGTGCAGCATTTGAACTTGTGTGGAAGGCAGCACATGTGTAGATGTCTTCTTCCATTTGACGCCTTCAGGGACCATGCAGAGACCTGCTGTGACATAGTGTCCCAGTTATATTATCAGTGTTATGCCCATTGGTATCATTTATGTATTGAGTTAATTCTCTTCCCTAAAACTTCTTCACAATAACTTTTAAACTAGCACTAGCAGAGTAGCAGCACAGCAGTTTTGAGCAATTTTTCTTGTAACTGGGGGCAGCCTTTCACTCTGTAAAAGACCTCCAAGGAATCAGTAAGCGATGTCATCACATCAAGGGAACATGCTGTGCAAAATGGTTGGCAAAATAATTGGATGATGATGGAATTTTTTGATAGAAAATGGGATGGCTTGGGTTTTGAGGTATTGCTATGGGGACCACTTCAGAGTTGCTAAGGGGTGCATAAGGCTCACTGATGATCAATTCCTGCCCTATAGAATTGGCTTGTGAATTCATAAATATTCTGGATCATTATCTGGTGACTCCAGTTTTTAGTTCAGGCTCTTAGCTAATTGCTTATATTACCTTCTTATAGCTTCCATTAAATTATCAAAAATAATGCAACTCCCACTTCTTTTCACTATCATCTTTCATCAGAGAAGATACTTCCTCTCAGAAGCCAAGAAAAGACATCAAACAGATTAGATGAAATGAATGTACTATGAATGAACTAGAGAAATGGCCCAGTTGAGCTTTTCTCTGCAGTTGAGCGAGCTAATTGCAAGCTGGTTGAATACAAATCAAGAGATGAAGAATTGCAAGATTTAGCAGACTGGTTATTCTTGGCTGTCAGCAAAACATTTAAGGGGCAATTGGAGAAAATCCAATTCTTGTTCCCTGTTTCACCTCTTGAAAAAAAAAGATTGCCAATGTACTAGGTATATATATGAGGAAAAGACCTACAAAACGAGGCTTGTGATTCTGAGTTAAGCTAAATTTCTTTGAAGAATGTCTTAAGCAGTGGGAAAATCTCTCAGCCTTGTTAAGGATGAATGAAAGGATAGTCTTTCACATTTTTTGTAAATATTAAAAGCTGAAAAGAGAAGGAAGAACAAATTACATGGACTACATATGACATTTGTCAAAATCTTTAAAACTACAGCATTAAGAGATTTTAAAAATATGACCTATGCTTAAAGAGCATCTTTCATTGGGATAATTGAACCTCACTGTTGTATTTAATCTGCAGATCTTAAAATTTGGCTACAATATCTAATATTGTCTGGCTTCAGTCCATGAGAGAGTTACACCAGAAGCATCTTGTGAAACATGGTACTTTCCAAACTAGCTAGAAAACGATCACTAAAGAAGTTGTACCGATGATGGAATCATCTAATTTTACTTACCTTCCATGAACATTTTCTGAAACATTTTAAAAAGTGCTGAAGAATCTACAACCCAATGGCTAATAGCTTTTTGTGACTCATTCTACTTATTTTGAGGCATACTTCTCTCATATGTTACCCTTATTACTTTCAGTAACTGATTTTCAACTTCATTTTGTCACATTTCTGTAATTCCAGCCTATTTACTTTAACATGCACTTTCGCAGAGTTAGCCAAGATGAAAGCAATTTTCAACTTATTGCCATTCAGTTAACAACCCTTCAAAGTTACAAGGCACTGGAAAAATATGACTTACAACCGATGCTCACTCTTATGACCATTGCAGCATCCCTACAGTCATGTGATCAAAATTAATGATTGTGGGCCACCAACATGTATTTCCAATAATTGCAGAGTTCTCTCTCTCTCTCTCTCTCTCTCTCTCTCTCTCTCTCTCTCTCTCTCTCTCTCTCTCTCTCTCTCTCTTTCTTTCTCTCTCCCTCTCTCTCCCTCTCTCTCCCCTCTCTCTGTATGTGTGTGTGTGTATGTGTGTGTGGTGTCACATGATTGCCATTTATGACCTTCCTAAAGGCCTTCCAACAAGTAAAGTCAATGGGGGAAGCTAGATTTGCTTAACAATCACACGAATCACTTAACAACAATGGTGATTCACTCAATGACTTCCTAAACTATGTTCATAGTTGCCTCTTTTACTCTCCAGTTAGAATCCTGGCAAATACTTTCCCAGGTATAGATAACAAACTCCTTCCCTGTAGTTTTTGCATTCATTCTTTTAAGCGTTCACCTTTTTTTATAGGAATAGAATAACAGAATAACAGAATAACAGACTTGGAAGGGACACTTCTAGTCCAAACCCCTGCTCAAGCAAGTAACATTATACAATTTCAGACAAATGGTTGTCCAATCTCTTTTTAAAAACTTCCAGTGTTGGAGCACCCAAAACTTCTGGAGGCAAATCATTCCACTGGTTAATTGTTCTGTCAGGAAATTGCTCCTTATTTCTTGGTTGGTTCTCTTCTAGATTAGTTGCCACCCATTGCTTCTTGTCCTGCCTTCAGATGCTTTGGCAAATAGGTTAACCCCTCTTCTTTGTGGTAGCCCCTTAAATATTCAAATAGTGATGTCATATCACCCCTAGTTCTTCTTTTTATTAAACTAGACATACCCAATTTCTGCAACCGTTTTTCATATATTTTAGCCTTCAGTTCCCTAATCATCTTTGTTGCTCTTCTCTGCATTCTTTCTAGAGTCTCGACAACTTTTTTCTATTGTGGCAATCAAAACTGGATGCAATATAATAACAGTATTTCTTCAGTATAAAGCCCGTATATCAAGCAAGTTGCACTGGTACGCCATAATAAATGAATCTGTTTCAACCTTTCTCCACTTATACCATCTGTACAGGTTGTTATTCTGTTCAACATTCCTGAAATATTTATTACCCCCTTTTCATTCTTATTTCTTGCACACTTACATTTGTAACACTTTTCATTTCACTCTTTGACATATGATTGTCATTCTCCACAGGATTCTAAAATATTCCTTCAAGCATTCCTTCACTTTGGTTTCCTGCAAAATCATTTCATAATTTTTATTCTTAATTCCGGTCACTCTGCTGTGAGGATCCCTATTTAAACCTTTGCATACATTTACTAAACAATGTTTTTATTTCTATAACAATCATTCTGCATTTTCTTTGCCTTTTTTAAATCCAGCTGTTCTTTGGCATTTGACAACATCCTTTGCAATCATTATCTTTTTTTCTTAATATATATACAGTATCATTCTTGCAGCAATTATTCTCCTATATAAAGGGTTTTTTTCTTTTTCCCTTCATAATTCTACCAAGCAATTTTTTTCATACTTATTTGCATAACTCTCTGTAATTAAGTAGCACTTGATATTTTCACAATGTTCAGCGTAGCTTCAACACCTTTTTTCTTATATCTATACTCTATTCATTATTTAGAGAGAGAAATCTAATAATAATTTTTCATACATAACAAGGGCCTTATTTTCTCTAACATTTACTTTTGTTTCTTTTCCTTTCTTCTTTCTTTTATGTCCTCATCTTTTCAAAATCCACTTTTGCTAAGCTACCCTACATTTACAACTGCTCCTCACTCTTATATCCTTCAAGAATTCTCTTAATCTTCCATGGAAAAAAATAAATCAATCATGCTTTGTAATTAAATCCCTTTCAAGTAGATGTTCAAGTTGATTGGTCCTAACTCCAATATCTGAAACATATAGTTTTAATCAGAATTTTTTTTAAAATTTTTTTTAAAAAAATTGTATCGACTTTCAGAAAAGGATAAAATAGAAAAAAGGGGAAAAGAAAGATGATAGAAAAAGCAAACTCAGGAGTGCAAAGAGAAAGAAAAAGAAGAAAAAAGGAAAAGACAAAAAAAGGAATAACTTCCCTTTTCTTTGATACAAATACAAATATAAAATACATTGGTCTCTTACTGTAAAATCTAGACTAGGCTAGGCTAGGCTAGGCTAGGCTAGGCTAGGCTAGACTAGACTAGACTAGAATAGAATAGAATAGAATAGAATAGAGCAGAGCTGGAAGGGACCTTGGAGATCTTCTAGTCCAACCTTCTGCTCAGGCAGGAAACCTATACCATTTCAGACAAATGGTTGTCCAATCTCTTCTTTAAGAACTTCCAGTGTTGAAACATTCACAACTTCTGGAGGCATTTGATTAATTGTTCTAACTGTCAGGAAATTTCTTCTTAGTTCTAGGTTGCTTTTCTCCTTGAATAATGATACACATTATTTCTGTAATCATAAACAGTTCTAATTGTCAAATCCCCAAATTAAATTTTCATTTCTTTCAGTTTCTAGCAAGAAGTACAACAGTTGTTTCCAAGTGGAAACATTAGATATAATCTTTTCTTTAATCAGAGTAATCAGTTTTGCTATCTCAGCCAATCCATTTTTTCATTGTAGAAATTTGTAAATCCTTCCATCTCTGCATAGAAGAATCTCACTGCTGTTGTCAAGCATAGAAACAAAGTCCCATGTTTGTCTGGTGCCAATTCCTGATTATCTGGATGTTGGCTGCTAGAGAGGACATGTTCTGGTCATTTCATTTCTTTTTTAGGTTTTTTTATTCTCTCTTTCGAATGGCAGGTAAACATGTTTCATTTTCTATTTATCTATTGATAGCTGATTTGTCTGAATACTAAACCTCCCTATTGTTTTTGGCTTTTGCTTAGTTTTGCAATTGAAAATATGATTGAATCTTTCTCTTTGTTGTGAGATTAAGGAGTTTTCATTGTGCCTTCTGACTGCTAGTTGATGTTCATGAATGTGCTAATAGTGTTCTGCCTATCCTACATAAAGGCGGTTATAGTCCTTACCATGTACAGTATGTTCCGAAGGACTCCTGCTTGTTCTGCCTGGATTGGATCTTTTAATTAATTTAAGATATTTTGTAGATCTTTACTTGGTTTGTTTGCTACAGTGATATCATGTGTTTGTAATAATCTGTTATTGTCCCTGAGATACTGATTGTTTCTGAGATGTTTTCTATCTCTCTCTCACTGTTTGCTGGCTCAACTCTGTTTTTCTATTTCACACTGCGGTTAGTATCATCTTTATATAAAGTGAACTCTGAAACTCAGTCTTCAGAATTCAGAAAGATTTTGTTCTCAAAAGCATGAGATATTCCAATAAACTATTTTTGCCTGTTCTGGAGAACTATTCTAGTTGCACTGCAGCCTGACCTCATAGGCACTTTAATGGGAATCAGTCAATTGGTCTTTTGGAAAAAGAAATAAGTTTTCTTTTTAGAGAAACACTCCATAAGGAAACAAATAAGGGAAGGGGAAAAATCTAGGTGCAGAGTTTGATAGTCTTATTCAAAAATATCAATGAATACAAAATAAAATAACATTTAAAAAATAATATAACATTGCTGAAAACAAATGGCTTTGTGAGATCTTTTCAAAATGTCAGAGTAGACACTAGAAGGAAAGAAGTAGTGATGCCACAACAACCCCAAATTAATTCCTTCCTTCCTTCCTTCCTTCCTTCCTTCCTTCCTTCCTTCCTTCCTTCCTTCCTTCCTTCCTCCCTCCCTCCAAGAGTAGAATAGAATAATAGAGTTGGAAGGGACCTTGGAGGTCTTCTAGTTCAACTCCCTGCTCAGGCAGGAAACCCTATATCATTTCAGACAAATGGCTGTCCAGTCTCTTCTTAAAAATCTCCAGTGTTGGAGCATTCACAGCTTCTGGAGGCAGGTTGTTCCACTGGTTAATTGTTCTCACTGTCAGGAAGTTTCTCCTTAGTTCTAGGTTGCTTCTCTCTTTGGTTAGTTTCCATTTGTTGCTTCTTGTCCTGCCTTCAGGCACTTTGGACCTGAAGGTGCTTGACTCCCTCTTCTTTGTGGCAATCCCTGAGATATTGGAAGACTGCTATCATGTCACCCCTCGTCCTTCTCTCTTCATTAAACTAGAAGAAGAAGAGAAGATGATACTGAATTATATATCTCCACCCCGTGTCCTTTCAGTGAAGCAGTCGACATGATGTGCCGGTGCCTGGAAGATGTGAGGGTCTGGATGGGGGTGAACAGGCTTAGACTCAACCCTGACAAGACCGAGTGGCTCTGGGTCTTGCCCCCCAAGGGTCATTCTGATGGTCCATCATTAGTCCTGGGGGGGGGGGGTAAATTTACCTCCCTCAGTGCAGGCACACAACTTGGGTGTCCTCCTGGACTCACAGCTAAATTTGGAACAACATCTATTGGCTGTGGCCACGGGCACCTTTGCCCAGGTCTGCCTGGTGCACCAGTTGCGGCCTTATTTGGACCGGGAGGCTCTACTCATGGTTACTCATGCCCTTGTCACCTCAAGACTGGATTACTGTAATGCGCTCTACATGGGGCTACCCTTGAAGAGCGTTCGGAGGCTGCAGTTGGTTCAGAATGCAGCCGCGAGAGCGATTGTGGGTGCACCAAGGTACACCCACGTGTCATCTATCCTCTGCGAGCTGCACTGGCTTCCTGTGGGACTCTGGATGCAATTTAAGGTGTTGGGTGTCACCTTTAAAGCCCTTCATGGCTTAGGACCAGGTTACTTACAGGACCGCATACTGCCGCATAGTTCCCAGAGACAGATTGGGCCTCCTTCAGGTCCCGTCGGCCAGACAATGTTGGCCGGCGGGCCCTCGGGGAAAGGCCTTTTCTGTGGTGGCTCCGACGTGGTGGAATCAACTTCCCCCCGAGATTCGAACTACTCCCACCTTGCCGGCCTTCAAGAAAGCTATTAAAACTCTCCTGTTCCGGCAGGCCTGGGGTTGATGTCTCCGGGGGGGGGGATACGATTGGGACTCATGCATGAGTGAATGTACTCATTTTTATTGTTATATTTATTGTTTTAATTTTGTACACCGCCCTGAGTCCCTAGGGATTGGGCAGCATATAAATTTTATTAATAAATAAATAAATAAATAAATAAATAAAAAATAAATAAGAGGTCCTTCCCTGCCCCTCAAGAGTTGGGGCATTCATAGCAATGCTGCCTCCCTGATGCCTGGATTACTGTTTGGTAACAAGCATCTGAGATAGAAAAAAGGAAGAGGGAAGGTTTCCCTTTCCTTCCTTCCACTACTGACATATTCTGGTGACTGAGCCACAAGCTATTTTTATAATAGTATTTTTTTTTTTAGTGAACCATTAGGAATATCTAACATTTTAGCAATGATATCCATTACTGGCTCAGCCCAAGTCCTCTAATGTAAGTGGTTTGTTTTAACTGTTTATCCATTTGCTCTTTCCTTTGCTATTTGGTTTAAAGCCAGTATCAAAAAAATGTAATCTCTGGTTGCTGAGTAAATAGAAGATACATCTATCTTCTAATCCTGTTTGCTGTGTGGTTAGGTATAAGTACAGAAAAGCTTTTATTCCTGTCTATTGGGAAGCCTGTGGTGTTTTCTTGCAGATTTGTATATGAAAATAAATCAAGTCATCAATATGTACCTGAAGAAGTGTAGGAGACACTAATTTAACTAGGAATTGATAAATGATGTCCAAACTTTGTAATCAGAAATTGCTTCTATTACTCTAGCAAAATATAGCCTCTTTCCTTTTGTTGCACACGTATAGGGGTAAGAGGAAAGCTAACCCTGTATGATTCAAAAAGCCTCTGCATCTGAAGCCAGGGTTTAAAACTTAGAGAACAGACTTCCATTTTTAAAAAAAATAAATAAATTAACATTTTTTTTTTCTTTGATTACAGCAGCTCCAGTTTGAAGCCTGGTGCAACCAGCTCTTTTTGGAGATATATTTTTCAAAGCAAACAATCCAATACAGTATTGTTTGGTACAGTGAGATCTGCAAATAGTAAAAGAAAAAAAAAAACCCTCAAGGTATCAGCTGTGACAGTGTTAATCATGGCCACCACCTTGACTTTTTTTATTACCTTCACAGATAGATACCCTTAGTTTTGCTTCATATTTTAATCATGCTGCGTAGAGCAAAGCAGAGGATCATTGAAAGTAAAATGACAGAAGCCCCTTTGCAGTTGAAAGATGGAGAAAAGTTGAGAGAATTAAATGGCACTTTGGAACTTATGCTATACATTTTTACTTACTCTGTTTTAAAAAGCAAATATCCTTCATTCTTTTTAATAGATCTAGCTGCAGCTGCTATTTAGCATCCCAGAGACATGTTGATTTTGGAAATATTTTGAAGGAAAATGTTTGTGGCATGAAGAATGTCATGATACAGACTTTTCAATGCACGTTTTAGATTGTTTTCTTGAACAATATATTTTCAAAAAGAGTTGGTGGCACCATTAAAAATTACCACATTAAAAGGCCAGGTTACACTGTGACAACATGGATTTGATGGGGATGAGATTTTGAAGATGCTTTTGGCACTGAGTTTCACAATCCAGTGCTTGCATTCTAAAGGGATAAAATCCAGCAACTGTATTGCCGAATATGGAGATCATCAGATTTATCAGTAGGCCAGGCTTTGTTCTTTCCTTTCAGTCTACATGAAGAAACCAGCCAGCTGATAAATTGCTCCTTTGTCTCTGAGATGTGCTCTTTGAGCAACCTGTAAAGTTCCATTACTTATGTGAACCCAAGAGGGTTCTTACAAGTTAATTCAACTCGAGAGCCCCTGAGAATATACATTATTCATAGGTGAATATTTATTTTGATTATATTGATTTTTCCTCCACTAAAAGTTAAAAGTTAAGTATTTTTATCTGCAGGCTTTAGAATATGCTGATGTATGATACCCTTCTATACTGGTTTTTCTTAGACTGGGGAAAATCAATACATCCTGAGCTTAATAGTTTTAGAATGGAGCCCAAATCAGCAAATAGTTTCTTTGACTACAGTTGCAATACACAAGAACTTGAACTTAGATAGCTTTATTCTGAAATTTGAGATTTGATTAATATATTCA
This sequence comes from Crotalus tigris, assembly GCF_016545835.1. Taxonomy (NCBI): domain Eukaryota; kingdom Metazoa; phylum Chordata; class Lepidosauria; order Squamata; family Viperidae; genus Crotalus; species Crotalus tigris. The sequence goes on along the minus strand of NW_024096464.1, from coordinate 2,150,428 downwards.
AATGCTTAGAATTTCAAAAACTAGATTTTTCAAAATATGCAGATACAGCTTTCTTTTTTTATATATGCTCTCATATTAGAAAGTTTTGTGATTGTAATTGGTCTTGGCTTTATATTAGAAGCCTCTAGAGTCTAGACTGCTTCCCCTTGGAGGAGGGTGTTATATGGGTTTAGATGTTATAGTAGCTATTGATCAATAGGAGGCATTATACTAGTATGGAGTCCCAATAAAGATAAATGCCTCTTCCTTCTCAGTGGTTAATATAACATATTTTCAAAGGGAATATTGGTCATACCAAATAACAATACAGATACTCCTTGACTTACAAAAGTTCATTTAATGACCGTTCAAAGTTACAACAGTACTGAAAAAGTGACTTATGACCATTTTTCACTTATGAACTTTCCAGCATCCCCATGACGATGTGATCAAAATTCAGGCACTTGGCAACCAGTTCATATTTATGACCATTGCTGTGCCCCAAGATCACGTGATCACCTTTTGCAACATTCTGACAAACAAGGTCAATGGGGAAGTTAAGATTCACTTAACAACTAAGGCAAGAAAGGTTGTAAAATGGGACAAAATTCATTTAACAAATGTCTCATTTGACAGCAGCAATTTTGGGCTTCAATCATGGTCATAAGTCAAGGACTACCTGTATATGTCACCTTTATCCAATTTAATGATCTTTAGGAAATTCTCCTATGGCTTCAAATTTTGGGACTTGTGCTCTCAGCATTTCTTGAAGCTCCAGTTTGGGGACAGTTTATATTATTTATGTAATAATGTTGACACTGATAACAATCCAGAGCACTTTACGTGTTGTTCAAGTGGTTTCATTTGGTACCTTTCACTAATAGGCAGACTGGTAATAAAATATATACAGGAAAGCAAGCAAGCTCAGGGAACATTGAGAAGCCAAAGGAAATAGAAATACAATGAAAGAACAAGTGTAAGGGAAAAACGCAAGTGCTCTATTAAAATGCGTAAGAATATAGATTAATATTGACAGAATGAAATGGAAAGTTGATCTAAGGTAGTAATATGATGCAGAAGCTTCTTGGAACAGAGAGAAAAGAAATACATTACAAAGCGCCACAGTGCTGAAAGAAATTATGAGAAGGTTGGAATAATGTAATGACGAAATGAACAATGCGGTAGATGGAAATAAAGCATGCAAGATCATGATTGCTGCAAAAAAAGCACTGCAGAAAGTTACAGTATCTCCAAAAATATAGCTGCGGAGGATATTATCAAAAAAAAAAAAAAAAAAGGGGGGGGGAGGAACAGTTAACTTTAAACAGTCAGAGGAATTGATGGAAATAATAAAAAAAAAAGAAGTGTGGTATCCTTGGGGGTTTCTGAGCTTGGTGGTTTTTCTTGTAGATGCTTCATTACCAAACTAAGCAGTATCACCAGTGCTGTTACCTTGTTTGGTAACGAAATGTCTGCAAGAAAACCGCCAAGTTCAGAGAGCGCAAAGAACCTCACAGTTCACCCCTGAGCTATAAATATTCTCTGCTATTACTTTTGCAAGTGATTAAGGTCATAAGATAGATTAGTGGTCAGAAAATAAAAGGTTAAAAAGTTCTACTGAAGAAGAACCTTGAAAAATATATATGTGCAAGACTATATCAGGATATGAGATGCTCCAAACCACGTTGCTGTGGCCATTTAAATTAATTGTATCCAACCACTTCAAAAGATTCTATTATAAAATTACTAGTGACTGAGAATTCTTGAAAACATTTTTTTAAATAAAATTTGAATGCTTCTTAGGACCTTGGAACACACATGGGAAAGAACATCCTGATCAGTTGAAGATAAGCCTCTTTTGTAAACAGGATCAAAGAACCAGCAGAGTGAATAGAATTAAAAATAAAGCAATAAAATTATTTAAGATGACACTGATGCTGGAAGACATATTTTGGAAAAGAGTGATATTTAAGTGGACTTAAAGTCAGTGCTGTAAATGTTAGTGTTGAAGAGCAACTGATGAAAAGCAAGTGATAGTGTTGAAAAATGAGCTGCAGATAGTATAAGTAGAAAAATGTTGAAAATGAATTTGGTTTGGTGGCAGAGTAACTGAACAATATGTTTCAATATGTATGAAGATAACATTTATGCCTGATGACTGGAAAAATACTGTTATTGTTCCTTTATGGAGAAGAAAAAACTACAAAAGTAAATGCAAAACTACAGGGGGTTTTCTATTTAACACAATTCTGATTGAAAGGGTATGAGAGCCATCAGTGAATAAAATGAGCTTCATTTAATTTATATATATGGGCTTGTGATTCTCCCTTCCCCCAACTGTTTTTTGCCCATTTTGTTAAGTGCAAGCAATAGTTAGAAAACTGATTTAAAAGATATTGTGCAGGTGACTTATGGAAGAAAACATTTAAGATTTCAGTGGAAAAGTATTTATTTCTCTTATTTCTTATTTTATTTCTTATCTTATTTCCTTTTCTGGGAGGGGATAATTTATGTGAAATTGCATACATAATAGAAGTGCCTTCTACAGGATCAATTTCCTGAAGGCCAGGCATAATACTGAAAGAGTTATACAGTAAGAGTGAAAAACAGAGACCTTGGTTCTGTTTTGTACTAACTTAAAACCAGGAAACTGTTCTCTGATGAAGACTCAATAGTGAATATGTATGCATTAGTAAGTAATATGGTAAGATAGGCATCCAATAAATTTTACAAATAAATGAATTAAAATGAATGTTTGTCAAAAGAAGCAAAAATAGCTATATATAAAAAAATCAATATTCTTTATCAGAAGAAGAGAGAGGGTCAGAGCAGAGAGAGCAGAAAGGAATTGATTACAAGAGACTGATCAGCTACACAGCTGGTGCCAGACAGTGCATGGCTTTCAATGTGTATTGTGAGCCTGCTTGCTCTCTTTTTTTTTTTTATTGAAAGTTTTATAAATTTTACAAAAAGACAAAAACAATACAAAACAAAAGACAACATATACAAACATATATATAAAAAAAAACCCCATCCCCCACCCCTCACAAAAACCGTCCCTTCCCCCCCCCTGAGCTTCCCAGAGCAGAATATAGGCTTAATTAAAAATTAAGAAATAAAAATAAAAAATTAAATTAAAAAATTTATATTTATATATATATATATATAAAATATCTATATATATATATAAAAATAAAACTTATAAAAAAGCTATGTGATATTTTTGTATACCCAATCTAAATTGTATAAATTTTATCCATTTGTCCCAAACAGCAAGGAACTTCTCTTGCGTTTGTTGCTTTAAGAAAGCCGAAATCTTTGCCATTTCCGCCAGATAAGCTACTTTAAGAAACCATTCCTGCAATGTAGGCAAAGATTCCTTCTTCCAATATTGTCCTACTAACAGCCTAGCGGCTGTAATCAAATTTAACATCAATACAACCTCCTTTGTATCACAATCTGTAACAATGCCTAACAAAAATAATTGCGGAGTAAATTTTACCCTCCTTCTAAAAATTCTCTGGAGATTCCACCATATTTTAATCCAAAATGCTTTTATCTCTCTGCAAGACCACCAAATATGATAATAGGAAGCATCCTTATAACCACATCTCCAACATTTGGGTTGCACGTCAGGGTACATAAGAGACATTTTTTGTGGATCAAGGTGCCATCTATAAAACATTTTATAAAAATTCTCCCTAAGGTTCTGTGCTTGTGTAAATTTGACATTTCTCACCCAAATGGTTTCCCAAATGTCCAATGAGACTGGGACACCAAAATTCTGCGCCCATCTAATCATACAATCTTTAATTAATTCCGTTTCTGAGTCCATTTCAACTAATACCCCATAAATTCTCTTGATATGGGTTTGTCTTTGATCCTTGACTTGCTTAATAAGATTTCCATCTTCTCTAAGAAAACCCAATTTACAATCCACCTTCCATTTATCTACTAGTTGCCTATATTGAAACCAAGAATAAGTAATATTTTCTTGCGCTAAATCTTCCCGTAATCTTAACTGCCAGTTTTGCCCATCCCATCTAAGTAACTGACTATAAGATACCATGTCCATTTTAAGCCTGCTTGCTCTCTTGAAATCCCTTCCACTCCAATAAATGTAAATTCAAACATTAATCCCCTTCTTGTTAATTATCCTAGTCCTGGAGTAGCATTTCCAAAGGGCGGGGGAATGGGGAAAAGGAAAGAACAGTCATGATCACATGATTTCTCACTTAGTGACTGCTTCACTTAGCAACATAATTTATGGTCTCATTTGTTGTAGCTAAACAAGGATTACCTGAATCTGGGAGTGGTACATGTGAGCAAGAGTTATACCTTTTCCCTAAAATGTACTGGATGGAGATAGGTGGATGATTGTACTAATGCACTGCATGTGGGTTTTTATTCCTTTACCTTTAATAGTAGTTTGAGGCTAATTTTTTTATTAGCTTCTTATTTAAAAATGACAGAGTTTTTGTTTTAAACAAAAAATACTTTAGCTCATTTGGAATTGGGAGAAATAAGATAAATCTATTCAAAACTGACAAAAAAGATTAGGATTTTCACTTGATATGGAGACTTCTTATGATGCACGAAAAGCCATAGTCTGCTATTCCAGTCCACATTCTCTAAGAATTCCTGACTTCATTTAATTTGAGCATGCTAAAAACAGTTACTTGGTCACATGCAAAAATGGGTTCCAGTACATGAATAAGACCTCCCTGTTACTGTTTTTTTTTAATGCATGCTTAGTTTTAGGATCTTGAAATAGTGCTGTCTTATTTTGTTTTTAGTAGGGAAAAATCTGCACTGTGAAGAACATCCTTGAATATGTAAATTGATTACTGAAGTTTTTGTAGCACAGATGTTAAGTATAAAAATGTTTTAACAATTTAATGCAGAAGTAAACATACCACTAGAATGGGAATCTTTTAAAACAGACTAATAATTAAAGAACAACGGAATTCCAAAAATGGTGCTTGTTTTCTCAACTTATTTGTTTTGTGTTTACTAAAACATGCTAAATTAAAAACTAAGAAATACAGATATAAATAGTAACATTCTACCTGCATGCCCCAAAGCATGCTTTCATGCATTGTCATACGAAATCATAATTGAGCTCTGCTATAAATAATAACCAGAGGTCCCTAGCTGGCATTTGGCTGGTACCTCTGAATTGAGAACGCCTTCCTCTGCCAATAAACTGTGGGAAAACCTCTCTTCTGTGTCTCTTCCTTTCCTGAAACATGTGCAACTCTTATGTACCTCTCTGTCTCCATGCTTCTCTCTGGATTTGGATTGTCCACTGACTGTATACCACTTGACTTTTCTTTATGTGTTTTATTTTTGTCCAATCCATGCTTCTTTCTCACTGATTTTAGGGAGATCTATAGATGTAATGCAAACACATGTCCAAAGGCATAAGAGCCAACAGTCAATACTTAAAAGTGCCATCATAAGCACTTTCAAAGTCTGAGTAAATAAAAACAGATTTTTTTGTCTAAGGTCTCAAAGCTCGTATCAGGCAAATTGCCAGGCCTGATATTTGTGTCAGAAGCATCATAATTAAAATAAGGCATATTACATGGCATAGAATTTAAAATATAAAATACAAAATTAAAATATGTACAAGTTAAACAGACCTTGCCAGAAACTAGCAATATTAATTGTGTTCTGTCATGCTGCCATGAAGTCCTCAAGTGTGCACTGAGCAGGATTCAAAGGACAGGTATACGTATGTGTCGTTTTCTGCCTGTTACAACAATTGCTAAAGGCAGAAGCTACCAGATATCCCCATTTGTTCAGACTGTCTCTGGATCTTGTTATAGCTACGTGCAATCTATTCAACACTTCCGTGTTTCCTAGCTTTTGCCAGACCCAGGTGCCAGCTCCTCCAACGGTTCCATCCAATGTTGGTTGCAAGGCCTGATGGCATCCCAGACACCAATAAGATCATTGACAGATGACTTCAAAATACAGAGAACCTGATACAGAAATAGTTGTTGCCCCTGGGATACTGATTTTAATTGCCAGGATGTACAACATGTATCCAATAATCTTAGGGGATCCTTCCAAATCTTTCTTTGTCCGTTTGTTCATTCAAACAAATTATTAACTGCCTCAATCATATAAGCAACTCTAAGTGGCATACAGCACTTTAAAACAATAAAGGAAATGGAAAAACTGTGATAGCCAGATAGAACAATTGGAGAAGAGAAACAGCACAAACACACAAGAATAATATCCTAGCATCAGTGCAGGATTGCAAATCAACATGTTCCCAGACTGCTCAAAAAGCCACTTTGGGAGTTTTCCTAAACCATAGAAAGCCAGGGCTGTGCAGGCTAGACATGGATACTAAATGTATAACGAGTTATTTTTATTTAACTAGAAATTAAATGAAATCTAGGGTTTTATTGTTCTAGGTCCACTCCCTGATTTGAGCTCCATCCTATTGAGCATGAAGCTCAGAATGGGGAAAAAAATGAGTGCACTCTTGTGTTTACATAGCGATAAATGGCTACTTGCCTCTTTGCCTTTCACTTGTTATTTTCTCTCTCTGGTTCTCCTCCTTCCCGGCTTCTTTTGTTTCTCTCAAACTTTTTGCTTATTGTTAGTGCTCTGTGGTTGTAGATTTTCAATTCCATCTCAGAGAATTTGTGATAAGCTTAGAAGATTTTTCTCATTTGACTGCTATTCTTAGGAAACTTGAAATAGTTTCCAATATGAAATTTCCCAGAATCCCTAAATATAAATATTAAAAAGTAATTTTATAGAGAAAGTCTTTCCATAGCCTCTATGAGAACATCATCATTTTTAAAAAAATTAATAGAGAAATAGCTTTTTACAAAGATTGCCTGATGAGAAAACTGAGCCCATGAAGTACTTAAGCTGGGAAATGAATGTAAGATACTAAAGTACCAAAGGACAATTGACTGCACTGATGTTTTTATTTTTTATTTTTAAGAAACCAAGGAAAAGTCCTTTATTATTTTCCCACCTGTTTTTTGAGAAGTCATGATTGAAGTACTGTATTTGTCAATTACTGAGCTATTGATGCTGCTATTCAGTGGTTTTTTTTTTTCATTGTCTCATGCATTTCACAGGTTTTATATATATATATATATATATATATATATATATATATATATATATATATATATATAGGAAGTTTTTTCAGACAGATGTCTAATTGATTACACCTTGACATTTTTTAATTGTTATATTGCAGTTTAACTGCAGTATAGCAGTTAAAAAATGTCAAAGTGTAATCAATTAGACATCTGTCTGAAAAAACTTCCTGCATATACTCCCTTGACTCAGCTGGCAAAGAGGGAGGAGAGCCTGTGGCTTGGTGGTTAAATCACTGCCTAGTATGTAAACTGCCCAGGTTCGAATCCCATAAAGGGTGTGGCTAACTGACGAGAGCAGAATGAGCTCGAAATGGCCATCTTAGTCTCCCAATTTAATTCTTTAATTCTTTGTCAGAAAAAGAAATTTGTATATATTGTGCAGAAGCCATTATGTGCTATTTGGGAGAAGTAGTGAGTAATGAGTCAAATTTAACTCAATTCCTTGGATACAGAATTTCATTGTTTTCATTTGTTCAACATTAAAAATGAATTCAGCATGCAGTATTAAAGCACATTTAATTTTTCTGTTGCCCCCTCTCAACAGAATAAAATGACATTTTAAGCAAATAATTTTGCCTTAGGAAATTCTATTGAGGAGAGTAAAATCCACATGGAAGTTGAATTAGGGAGTTAATGGAGGTATTAAATCAGGTAGGCACCTTGGTCAGCAAAGATTGTCTACATACCACAGATAATCATACTCCTGTTTTTTAATATCTTATATTAGCAATCTAATATAAAGCAATCTAATATAATTAGCAAAAGGACAGATTTAGAATGATTCTTTGTCATTTTAGAATCTGACTCTTGTTAAACTGAGACAGTTGAATTATTGTTTCATATAACAGAATAACAGAATTGGAAGGAACCTTGGAGGTCTTCTAGTCCAACCCCTTACTTAGGCAGGAAACCCTACACCAGTGGTGGTGAACCTATGGCACAGTGCCAGAAGCGGCACTTGGAGCCCTCTCTGTGGCACAGGGGCCATTGCCCCAGCCCAGCCTTGCCTCACCCATGACCCCCTCACCAGCAGCCCCCCCTTGGAGGAGAGTCACCCCCGAGCATGGCCCACACGGAGCAGTGCAGCCAAGGGCATGGCAGCCAGGCAGCATAGACAAGACTCTGCCCTCACGCTCCATCATGCACAGTTGATGTTGCGGGGCGCGGCCACCATGGCGCTGCTAGGCAATCTGCAGCAGGCCCTAGAGGCGGTGAGTGGCCCTGCGGGCAGGTGGAGTGGGGGTGGAGTGGGGGCGGGGCAGGGGATGGAGTGGGGGCGGGGGGCAGTTTTTGGGCACTCGGTCTCTAAAAGGTTCGCCATCACTGCCCTATGCCATTTCAGACAAATGGTTGTCCAGTCTCTTCTTAAAAACCTCCAGTGATTCAAGCAAGGCATTGGGAGAAATGACTGCTAAGTATCCAGTGTTCCTTTTACTGTTGTTTTTAACCGTACAGATTGTTCTACTGATCCATTTCATTTTATTTGATTGTTGCATTGTTCAACTGTAACAGAGAACTGTATGGAGAAGCCTCTTAAGGCTTGGTGCACTTATTTTTAGTAAAAAGTAATTTCCAATCCCCAAAGAGCTAAAACAAAGTTACTGTATCCTGCTTTCAGAAGCCACCATGTTATTGATCAGCCCCCTGCAGCATTAAACTGGCCTAAGCTGAAAAAAGTTCATTTTTGTCCTGTGGTCTTATTTATATAATATATATTCTAACACTGAAACATTGGACATTTCCCTTCTAAAATTTCCTAAGCTTAAAATCACTACTTTCTCTTTAGCAAAAGAACTGTAGGGTGTATTAAACCAGCCTTCCCTAATCTGGCATTTTCTAGTTATTCCAGGACTACATTTCCCAGAATTTCTTACCTGCGCAGTAGCTTTTAGAGAGACTAATTATCATTCTCGGGGGAAATAATGCAATTTAATATAATTATGACTTTGAGATATCATTTTCAATATGTAGATAATGAGACAATTATCTGGTACCTTCTTATCTTAATGCTTGCTCCTTCAGTTTCTGGAATATCTGGATAGAGCCACCAGCCACCAGTTTGTTTTTGCCATTGTGATCTTTTCTGATTTACTGCCTATCAAAAGAAAGTCCTGGTCTTCTTCACTCAGGGCCAGTCTTGGCAGCCTGCCTGGGACATCAGCCCGGCTCTTGAACACTGTAGACAGATGAGAATTGTTGCTTTTGTGATGAGGAGAACTAAAATACTTGGACCACATTAGCACATTGGCCTCATTCCAGAATCTGTCTGAGAGTCCATATAGGGTTAGCACCAGCAACACTTATTCCACCTAACTTAGAAGTACAGTTCTAAAGGAGGGAAGATTTAGAAGAGTATCAAGAGCACCTCTGCTAGACTCCACTTAAGCAAAGAACAAGATCATCTATGGTGCCTGCAGACCAAGGTAGTCTGGATGACTAGCGACTTTTAAAATAACTTATTTTATTTTAGCCAAAATTTATGAAAAGCTTGAGTAATTTTCTACTAAAAAAAGTGATGTACCTGCACATTAAATATTAAAACAAAAATACAAAACAGGATCAATAAAGGAGCAGTCTGAGAATGATATAAATCAGATAAAAGGCTCCAGAGAATAAAAGGATCGCAGCGAGTGTTTAGGTGTTAATAATCTCAGCATGCAGAATGGAATGTTAACATTTCGTGCTTTGCCTCCTGTAACATTATGTCTTGGAATTTATATATGGAGAAAAAAATCTGAGAAGAGATGAAAACAGATGAGAACAAAAGAACCTCATTTTCATGCCAAAGATTACATTTGAAGTAATTTATAAAGGAGGTTTTCTTGGTCTAGTAGAAGAGACAATTATTCTGCAGAATCTTCCTTGCTTCTGGCTTGCTTCTTAGCCAATCGAATTCATCTCCACCAGTCACAGATGGCTCCAGTGATGTTGAACCTGATCTGGATTAGTGAGCAACTTTCCTTGGACTGGGGAGGGGGCACAATTTATTATTGTAGCCAAGCAAAGACTTGAACCTGATGTTCCTTCCAGATGACTTCTACACCTTTTGTGGAAAAGAAAGAGAAAAAAAATTGTATTACCAAAAATAAGTGACTTTGCTACTGAAATTTGGTGGTATGTTTTCGGGGTGCTGTGGGTAACTATGATACACAGATTGCCTACCCCTGATTTTCTGAAAGCTGAATCTCAGATCTTGATTTTATCTAGAAGCTGTTTTCGTCAGCTAAATTCATTGAGACTAGTTGTTGTTGTTGTTGTTGCTCATGATGGTGAGGCATTGCAGCTCTGAATTCTTGGGGTAGAGGGGAGATTGGAAAAAGAGAGGCTAGGAACATTAAATCTCATTATTGACCTCATAATGTTGCATTTATCTAATGCCCATCTACGAATGAGATATTCTTAAATGTCATTAAACTTTATTATTCTTAAGTGTCATTAAACTTTATGGATACAAAAATGTTATTTTCCCCCCCTTATTCCAACAGCATTCAAAGATACCTTTATAGTATGTAAAATCTGATTATCCTTTCAAACAATTTGCCGCAGATTGATTTTTTTTTTCTTTGAAGTGACAGGCGACTCTCTAAGTCTGAGAGTCATGGGTGCGATTCCTGCCCTCTGCTCACTAACCAACCTTCACCAAAGCCAGTCCTCTCCTGGCATTTGTTCTCTCTCTTTTTTTTAGTTCTTTGTTTCTTGAGTTAGGAAAGACCATTCTTTCTCCATGTTTTACTAATTTCTCTCCACAGTTCAAAAAATGTAGAAAAGAGGAAAGCCTACCTTCATTAATTAATTGGGGATGAAGATGACACACTGCTGATGTACTTAATTAGATTTAGGAATGTATCTTTAACTTAAATGCAGCAGTCATTTTTCAGTATTGCCTACCTAAGAAAATGTTGCTGATTTCCAAGTTCTTGTATCTGACAGTTTTAAGCAAATGCATTACACATATGTGCGTGCACACACATACACACACACACAGTCCCTATGACAAAGAGGCCTCTTTCTCAGGAGCCAGTCACTTTCAGTTGTCTAGCACTATAGAACCTAAGTAGCTGCACAGTGGAGGCTCCATCTTCTTTAGACCCCTTGTATCTTTCCATTTGTTTCTTTATTTCACTTTATGTTAATATGGGAGATGCCTAAATGTGGTCTGATCAGTGAGGTAGAGAAACCAGCCTGGAAAAGCTAAAGAGAGTCTTCAAATGTCGAACTCTATGGTTGCTGAAGTCAATGGAGTTGGCGGAGATGGTGAAATTGACTGCTTGGATTAAAGAAAAGGCTTATCTAGTTTTGTTTCTACAGGGAGTCCTCGGCTTACAACAGTTCATTCAGTGACTGCTCAAAGTTACAGCAGCACTGAAAAAAGTGGCTTATGACCATTTTTCATACTTACGACTATTGCAGCATCCCCATGCTCACATGACCAAAATTCAAGCACTTGGCAACTGACTCATATGACGGTTGCAGTAACCCAGTGTCATGTGATCCCCTTTTCAACCTGCTGACAAGCAGAGTCAATGGGGAAGCTATATTCACTTAACAACAGTGTTACTAACTTAAGAACAACGATTCACTTAACACAGTGGTTCTCAACCTTTTTAATGCCGCAATCCCCAACTGGTTGTAAGTCGAGGACTACTCAACCGGTCGTAAATCGAGGATTACTCAACTGGTGCAGCACCATTTGCAGAATGGGACTTTTGGCGGGCTCAGCTGGGCAGAGACAGCCTGGACAATTCCTATTGGCTTTTGAAAGCCAATAGAATTAGACTCTATTCAAGAGAGTCTATTCTATTAGCTTTCAAAAGCCAATAGAATAAAAGGGAGTAGCACAGCTAAGGAAAAGGGGGAAAAATGGCGGACTGTGTTGTTTGGTGACCCCCGTGAAATGGTCGTTCGACCCCAAATGGGGTCCCGACCCACAGGTTGAGAACCAGTGACTTAACAACTTGGCAAGAAAACGCGTAAAACGGGTTAAAATCCACTTAACAAATGTCTCACTTAGCAACAGAAATTTTTGGGCTTAATTGTGGCCATAAGTCGAGGAGATTTTTACAGGAACAAACCTATAAATAAATAAATAAATGGGAAACTATACACAATATGGTGGCAGAGGGATGCTTTCTCAACTGGTTAGCAATACTGAAAGAGAATGACAACAAAGTCAGAGGAGCAAATCTCTCATCTTACTTATAGCAAATGGCATACTCACATTTCAGGATACCATTTGGTGGTGACTCGTAACAGATGCAGCAGAAACAGAATGGGATTGGCAATGGAGATAACTAATGTTATGCCTGCATTGTTTTATGGCAGCTCAAGGGTGGGTAGATAGCATAAGTAGTTAGCATAGTTTCATAAGTCAGTTATGAAAAGCTGTCTCTATCCAGGGTACTGAAAAATCTATTTCTCCTGGTTAGCATTACAATGCTTTTCAGTTCCTTTTTTACATTCTGTCCACTGATCTCAGATCACTAACTTCATTTTTTTTCTTCCTGACATGCCTGTGGACCCCATTTCAGAGAATCTGATAAATTTACAACTGATTTGATTGCATTTGCAATGAATAGCTACAACTTAAAATTTACAACATTGATCAAACATCATGTTAACATTTATGCCTGGGTACCTTTTTAGCAGGCATTTATAATGTTGTTTTTCCCAAAGACTACTCATCAGATTGTTAATTTATTCTATTAAAAAGTCCTGAATGACTCCTGTCTTTCATTATACCTTTCTTTTTAAAATAATGATCCTGAAACTATGGAATGAGATGACATTTGGAGAATAGACTGAATAACAGAATATTGGCTCATATTCAGGTAAAAGTGAAAGTAAGAAATATTTGTTTTAAAAAATGCAGAACGAATTAATGAATCATAACCTTTATCCTAACCTATAACATACACTACAGGAATGAGGCCCTAAAGGTTTGTTGTTGTTTTTTTGCAATCCCCAGAACTGAATAATTTGTACTGCTGAACTTGAGAGAAAGCAAGTAAAAAAAAAAATGATGTGAAAATGCTCTTCCCTGCAGTTTTCTTGGCAAGGTTTTTTCAAATGTGGTTTTCTACTGTTTTCTTCCTGGGACAGAGAGACAGTGACTGGACCAAGATCAGATGGGTACCCTTTGTGTCTAAGGCAGGACTAGAACTCAGTCTCCTGGTTTCTAACCTGATACCTTAAACACTACAACAAATTTGGTTTGGATTTGATTTTTATGACAGATTTTTAATTTCCCCGTGCTTGCTCTATGATTGCATATTTTTGCCACCTAGAGTCACTTTGGCGAGATGGGTGGTATACAAATTTGGTAAATAAGTATTTTAATAAACCAAACCAAATAATATCTAGTGAGATCATCAGTTTATCCAAAATCTATTTATTTCTCCAATTATAGAGGGCTTTAAACTCTCTTCTATAAGAGAAGGCTTAGAGAACAACAAATGTATTCAAACTATCGCATGCATATTTAGCCATGTAGAATAATATTATCCTATGATAGTTGTAGTCTGATACTCATAAATGTTTAGTTGTATTGGAAATAGTTTTTACCTTTAACAACACAATTTATGTGACAGATATCCTGGCTTGAAAATTTCGCACCCATACTCACCCATACCACACACACACACACACACACAGACAAAGCTAACTAGGCTAATAAAGATGAGTATCTGGTAAAGTATCGCTAAGAGAAATCAGAAGGTTAGGGAAACATAAAACTATTTTTATATTATAGATTTCAGGGGATATATTTGTAAGCATGTGATATGTCCATGTTCTTTTCTTTGTGTATACACATGTAATAATAAAGGCTATTGTAATTCCCAATGGCTTAGGTGGTAAACAGCCTTACTTCCAGTTGCATAAGCTTCAGCGCTCTTCCTGATATCCAGTTGGCTCCAACTTGTTAGCTTTCTGCAAAGCCATTAAGGCTTGGCCACTTCAATGAGTCTTTGTAGGCTGAGGGAGGCATTTTTTGAATAATGTTTTGGTAAAGGAGAACAGTGTTTGGGTGGGTCCTTGATGTGTTAAGATATTATTGACTGCACTTTTATTGCATTCTTGTTTTATTATGTTTTTATTCTTAAGATTTAATGTTGTTACTCTTTGGAGATGTCTGTAAACCACTCAAAATTGGCTATGATTGGAGCTGTGACTATGTCCAGTTAAATAAGCAAATAAACAAACAATACATTTTTCTGCTGTTCTGCCAGCATATAAAGGTACAATAGACCTGAGTAAATTGGATAAATGTTGATTTTTTCCGATACTTCGTGGAGAAACTTGATACAAAGATTAAAATCAGTTTGTCCTGTTGGCAAAATCTACTGTCCTTGCCCCTCTGTTATTATTGAGGATCCCCCACAGCTTTTTAAAAAATGTTTTTTTCAGTTAAACCTTCACTCAGTGGAACTCTTAATTTTTTACAGTCACGCCTAATTTGAACTTTTCTTGGCAGCTTTATCTTTAATCAAGTATAGGATAATTAAAATGCATGTCAAGGAAAGGCCTGGTGATCATACCTCCTAGGAAACCCTGGTATTACAAGTGGCACTGAGGCTCATTTTGGGTCTGAATTGCATATTTATAGTCTGTGTAAATCTCTTTCTGTCCAATTAAGTAGGTAATTCGATATCCTCCAAAGTCTTTCCGTCAGTGCTCCAAATACATTATAATCTCATGTTTCAAGTATAATGAACTCGGAATTGTTTTCCTTTTTCATCCCTTGACTTTTTAAGTCCCATAAATGGAAACATCTTATGCACAGCTTAATTCCTGTTCAAGGACTCTATTAGATTCACAGACTTTAGATTTCCAGGAAGGTTGTCATGACAGTTGACTTTTTCCCAATGAGGAAGATCCTGTAACCTAATTGATATATGCATATTAATTGTGGTTTCACCTTCAGTCCATAGGAGAGACAACAACAAAAGAAGAACATGTCTTTTTAGAGGATTTTTCACATTGGGAATGATGATAGTTCTAAATTCTGTCCCATTCTAAAGAAGGATGCTTCTCCCTTAATAAATGTATTTGAAAAGAAATATTGGCTACTGTTGTGTCTTGTGACTGGATTTTGTTTTTTAATATGATAATGTGAATTAATAAGCTCCCTAGGACAAGGACAGCAGAGTTAATATGTGTTTTGTTTTTAATTTTCCTCTGGTCTCGTTATCTGCAATACCCCACATATATTGTATATTTCACTATGGTACATTAACTAATGAATTTCTGTGTCGACTCTTTATGATACTACAAGACTTGGTTTCCCCAGAGACGTCATTTTCACAGTATCAGCCTTGGCATTTGATAGTGAGAAAACAGGTCTCTGTTCCATAGTCATAAGGAGGATTTCTTGTTCAGTGCAGGAACCTATAGACCAGGGGTTCTCAACCTTGGCAACTTTAAGACTTGTGGACTTCAACTCCCAGAATTCCTCAGCCAGCTTTTAAAGCTTAAAGCCAGCTTAAAGTTGCCAAGATTGAGAACCTCTGCTATAGACCAATCCAGATGGAAGGCTGTTTGGTCTCTGTTTCAACATGCTGAAAGTTCACCGCCTCCTTCAAAAATTGGCTCCATTGGCAAATGCTTTTCTCATTAGAAAGCTCTTTCTAACATTAACTTGGAACCTCCTTCCTCTAATTTAAGAAAGATTGCTATTCTGTGGGATGACAGAGAACCAGTCTTGATCTTCAGTGAACATCCCTTCAAATACCTGAAAAATATGTTCATATCCTTCTCTGACATCTTTTTGTGAGACTAAATCTACCCATTCCTAGACATACCAAAAGATTTTGAATTAGAAAGATCCCAAATGTATAACACCCTTCTCTAAATAAAAATAGCTATTTTGCATGGAAGAGAACTGCTTTGACCATTTGGACGTGTATTTGAAATGGTTTCATTTCATAAGTTTTTTACACCACTATCCAGATCCCTGAATCTCTTCTTCTTCCCTATCATTTTCATTGCTCTCCATATCTCTTTTAGGTTTTTTTTTCTTAAAATTTGACTCCCAGAATTGGCCACAGTGGAGTCTGACCAAGGCAGAATGAAGTGGAACTATAATTTCACATTCTTTGGCAATTATGCTTATGTTGATGCTGCCTAAAATTGCATTTACCTTTTTAGCAACCACATTTATATTCAGTTTGTGATTAACTACAACTCAAAAATTATTTTCACTTATTGTTGCTGTTATATAACCCCCATTTTATAGGTACACACTTGATTATTTTTCCCAAGTAAATAACAGCACATTGTTTACATTAAATGTAATTCTGTCATCCCATCTAACTTCAGATCTTTCAATATTTTTTTCTGTATTCTAGAGAATTAGCCATCCTCAAATTAGGTAAGAATTCTCCCATTTCTGCATTGAATTCATTAATCAGCATCTTGAAGAATACCATGCTCAAGAACACGCCTTGTACATTGTTTGATATCTTGCTGCAATAATGATGAGGATCCATTGTTAAGAACTATTTGAGAGTGGGGTTTTCAAGCCAATTGTAGATACATTCAATAGACATACTCTCAAGCATCTGCTAATCAGAATTTCAGACCCATTTTGTGAAATGTTCTGGTTAAATCAACATTGTGTTCTCTGAGTTTCCACAATGTTCAACAGACATGATTTAATTAAAATAGAATTAACCTGATAATCATATTCCTGAAAATTCAGACTGATTTCTAATAATCACTGCATTGTTTACAAGGTGTTAACAAATTGATGGATATTTTCCTAATAACAAAGGTCTGTAGTTACTAGGAAAAACTCCATCAAAGGTCTGTAGTTCCTTAGCCCTCTTTTTTACACTTTGAGGGAGAAAAAGTGGTTCTCAAATATTTTAACACCCTACAAGTCATTTCTGAGCTTTAGGAATCAGGAGTAAAAACATTATTTTAAACTTCTATGATGCCTTCAAGAAGCCTTTATTATCTCATGACAATCACAACTCTAAAGTTCATCACATCAGTAGCCCCACTACAAACCTAGTTTTTAAATATATGTCAGTGAAATATGCACAGGAGGAAATCTTTAGTGTCATAATTGTGTTTGCCATGCTGAGATCTTGACAACAAAATTAAATTAAAATGGTTTTCTATTTTTAATTATACACAAATCAGAAAGTGGAGACCATAAGGAGACAATGGCATAAAATCTCTTTAGTGGACCAGGCAACCATTCTTCAATCTGTGGCCCAGATATATTTAAACAACAACTGACAGAATATCCAGTAACTGGATATGGCAGTAACTAACTCTGAAACTTGTATCCCACATATTGAAGAATTGCCAGGTTAGTATACTCATAACACTTTTGCTGCTTTAATACATGCTATTAATTAACTTAAACATTTAGCAGCATGCACATGCAACTCTATGCATATTAAAAGCAGAACTAGCAAAGTTTTCAATTTTCTTTAGTGTAGACAAAGTCTAGATATGCATGGCTGTCTCCCCTATGGCTGCCTTATGTGAACCTATTTGGAATATTGTCCTTTTGGGCTGGATAGATGGGGGACAGTTGATACAGAATTTAGGATTTTAGAAGTAAAAACTTTACAACACATTATGTTGAAGGAATGTCCATTGGAATATCCTGAACATCACTACCAACACACTATAAACATATCTTGCTATCAAAATAAAATAAAAATAATAATGATATAAAAACCTTTGTGAAAATCAAGAAGTTTACATTGTAGGTCAGATTATTAAATTTTATTCAACAATGTTCTACAATTAGGCCATCTTAAAATTAAGAAGTTTCTTGTTCTTCCTCTCACTGAATTTGTTGAAATCTACTTAACTTTGATGTTCTATTTTTATTTTTTTAGTTTTTGAAAAGAGTAATAAAATATTTGGATGCATTTCTTTTTTATGCTTTCATGTTTTTAACATATAAATTTTAGCGTAATATATAATGTATATAGTTGGTATTATGTATGCAAACATCTTACCATATTCGTCATGTATATCTTATGACTGTAGTTGAAATCTCATGACTCCATCGGACCGCTTCTCAAAATAGAAGAAAATTGTTAAACCACCTCAGATGTCAGATTAAAAAACACAAGTTTTTATTTTTATTTATAAATATTCCTCATAACAAAACTTTTGAACTGGGGCAAAAGCTAGATTAAAATCTTGCCCTCAAGCAAGTCAGCTTAATGTTTTCAGGGAGTTATTTTTAACATGCTGTCTGGAAATGGAATGCTCTAGGAGAAACCACAATTCACAACCGTTCTGCTTGCTTGCTTGTTTGCTTTTGCTCTTGGTTTTATTGGCTTGTTGTAAATAATTCATGAACTGTTAGTCTTCTCCCCCCACCTTCCATTCAAAATTAATTCAAGCAGTCCCTGTGGTCACAATTAATTCAATGAGTTCCACACACACACACACACACACACACACACACACACACACCATCCCAGCCTATCTCATGGAATGTTTGTTTTGGGGCAAAATAGGTAGAAGAAGCACCCTGAGCATCATTCAAGCTGTGTTGAGTCCCTTGGTATAAGTGGGACATACAAATCAACCAATAAATGTTGTGTTGAGGGACTAAAGGATAACTGCATGATCTTTATAGTCTCCTCTAACTCTTGGAGAAATGGAATATTACCAGGTAATCATAGTATTAATTTACTTTAGTTACTGTCAACTTATAAATTTTATTATAATTTAATAATATAAGCCAGATTTTTGTGTGAAGAGAAGAGCCACTGTGTTAAACAAAAGGCTGAGCTGTTTTCTGTAAGCCTCAGAAGGCCATGCCTCTTATTCCTTGAAATTTAATAGAAAAATTGAGTTTCTGCTTTTGCTGCCGCTTGAACAAAATCAGTTCTCAGGTGAAATCCAGTAATAATCTTTTGAATTTGAACTTAAAAGTTATAACAGGTCTTTCTGTTTCTATTTTCCTTTGTATGATTGCTTTTTCTTTCTTTTTTCTCTTTCTTACTTTTTAAATTCTGTATTAGTTTTTGTTTTTTAAAAACTTTTAAATCTACCAGCCTATCTATCTATCTATCTATCTATCTATCTATCTATCTATCTATCTAGTCAATAATACAAGAAATCTCAAATGTAAAGTAACCCCATTTGCCTCCTTGCTTGCTTCTATGTGCCATTAAATCAATGTCAGTTCTATAGGAGATGACAAGACTGAGCATGGAAGGTGGGGTCAAGTGCATCATCAGTTTGGAGTCTCTTCACACCCACAAGAGATCTAAGTCCAGCCCTTCTTGAATTCCATTGCCAATTCACCTTACCTGTTAGTAATTCAGATTCTCGTTTAAACGTAGCATGGAATAAACTTGTACTCATTTGAACAACCCTGGTTCCTGATTTATTGCACCTGATCGATTCTTAGCAATCACATAGATAAACTTTCTTCCAGACCAGGTCCTTCGGATCTTCCCATGGTACACCCAAGTCCATCCACCTTGCTATGATTGCTGTTTTGAGCAAGCCATGTATGAGGCAGAGAGTCTCTTTTTGTCTTCAGAAAGAAAGTAGTTTTTCCTCCATATTAGTAGTGGACTTCTGGGTGGAAACATAGTAGACTTGCGCCATGGGTTCCGGTGCATGGAGACAATGAAGAGCCAAAGACCAGCAGCTGAGTGGTGCACCTGAACTAATATAGAGCATTTCTGGACAAGGAAAAACTCAGGATTGCCCACTTGAGCGCCAGATGACAGTTCCTCATGAGGAAATTTGCTTGAACTGGAAGAATCCTGCAGGAGACTCACAAGTAAAAAGTGTCAGGAATTGCGGAAGAAAAGAACATGCTCTTCAAGCACTTTCTAAAACACTTTTGAATGGAGAAAATTTAAATTGTGAAGCAACCTTCAGAGCAGGAGACTGTCCAAAGACACCCAGAGGAGTGTACCTTGGGAATGTTTAAAGTAAAAACTACCAAGAAATTTAAAACATTAAAAGAATTAAGAGTAAAAATAATTTACAATGTGGAAGTAAAAAATGAATTAAGAGAAAAAATAAATTTGGACTAGTACCTTGTTTAAAGTACTTTTGAATTAATTATTTAAATAATACACCTCAGTGGGAAAGAGGATTGTTTAAACCTGCTATGGAGGATGATTGGCTACCTTCATTAAACAAAGAGATAAGTAGAGAAAGAAGGGAAATAATGTAAAATATCAAGTGACTATAGGGTGCCAATGTACAGATTGCTGAAAGAGACTTATGAAAAAATTCCAGACTTTTTTCAGGATTGGAAATTAGAAAAAGGAAAAGAAAAGAAAAGAAAAATGGCTACTTCTAGAAAAGTAGCAATAGTTAGAGAAGGCAGAAGAGAAACAGAGGAACAAAAAATAACAACAAAAAAGAGATTATGCCAGATTTCTTACAAAGGATTATTGAAGAAGTAGGGAAGAATTGTTGCAACATCAGTAACTGAATCAATTAAAAAATACCTGGTTTTCCTAAAGAAAATAGAGGAAAGATTTACAAATATGGAAGACTTAGGTTGCCTGATTTGAAATTGTACTTTGTAGCTTGCTATTTGATTTGGATAAAAAAGTGATTTTGCTGAAGAATAAAGGAATTCTAGAATTAAAAGAACACATCCCAAAGTTTGCTCGGCATAAATTTTTATGGTGAACTAAAATTAATGTAGATTTCAAAAACCATTATATGAAAAATGTGATATTAAGTATATAAACCCAAATTGTGCCTGAAAATATATTTATTGGTTTTAGCACTGGAAGCATTTTTTTTAGAAAAGAGACAGGCAAAGCAAAATGGTTTACATATCAAGACTTATTAATGCAGGACAATGGACAATTTAAGATGAAATAAAGGGAAAAATTATCTTCAGAAGGATTTAATTTTTAATGGTTTTCATATGCACAATTAAGAGAAAGATTTAATATTGATAAAAGGTAATAGGAGTACTGAACAATTTAGCACAGAATTCGAAAATGAATTATGTACAAATGATACACGTGATAGCAAAAATGTAGAGCATAAACGTTTGTTGAGATTTAAAACAGAAAAGACAAGTTAAAGATTGCATTATATAATGGACTAAGAATTTTGGTTACAATATACAGATGGATCAATGGGAGAGAATGTGGATAAAAGGACTGAAATGCACATTGTATAAGAATTTTAAAAAGATATTTATAAAATGGTATACTATTGGTAAATGATACCAGAGAAATTATGTAAGATGTACTTCTAATCAAAGTTGGAAATATTAAAAAAAACCTGAAGGGATAATTTACCATGCATAGTGGGCTTGTCTCTTTTCTTTATATATTTCTGTATTTATTTGTCTTTAGCTATGTGAAAATTCTCAATACAATTATCTTTAAAAAGAAATAAAAAAGTGGTTTCCTTGAGATTAAATGATGTGGTTATACATTCTTCTTGTTCTAATATTGTTCTTGATTGACATCTCATACGTTTAACAAGAAATTATTGTACCATTTTGATTTGAAATTAGGTTGGCACTTTTGGTCAGTTCTACAAGATCAATAACTTTCTTGTAAACTCTGTGACCTGGAAGTAGTGCAGTTGTGTGGTAGCAAAATTCAGATTTGCAGCATTAAGTTTGCTCATTATTTTGAGGTAATGGATAAAATGATCTTGAGAAAGCCCAGCTTTGAGATTTTCCTGGCTCATTTTCAGCCCACAGAGAAACTGAGACTGAATTGGATTAACCTTGGCCAGTGCTACAATGAAGACATTTCTAAAGAGAAATGTGCTAGGCATTATGGGTATAATATACCGCCAATTGCTCTAGCAACACAGGAACTCTTTCCTTAGCTTGAAAACACCAGCTGACAGATTAGTCTGGCCCTTCATTATTAGAAGACGAGCATTTGTTCTGAAGTGATTTTCATTGGGATTATGTAGAGCTTATATTTACTTCAAGTAACTTCAGGCATATGAAAGGAGATATGTAAACAGATGTCATGGGCTTTGGATGAATATACACATGGTAAAGTCCTTTTTATTTTAATTACAGTTGGGAGTACAATCTCCTACTAAGCATTAAACTGGGTCAGCAGCAGCTTGAGAATGGTTACTAATGAATTCCAATAGTAAGAGAAAGAAGATAAATGTATTGCCATTTCTGCTTAGGCAAGCAGTGAATTTGTTGTAACATCCCCATTAACAAAAATACTTGAGAGATTATGTGGCTATCAAACATTAACTACTAGTATCAGGATGTCTAGGCAATATTGGAAATAGTTGATTATTTCTCCTTCCTCTGGGATGATTCCTTAGAAGGCTTACTTCATGTTTTTATGAAATACAGGCTTCTTAATGTACAAAAAAAGACAATTTCACAGATCTAAAATAAAGTGGATCAGATATGATATGCATACTGGCGATGTTAGCTCCTTTTCTGGTTCTCTTCCTTGCTTGATCAAGATCAAGGAGGGAAGGTAAAGTGGGCAAGATCATGCTCAAATGAGCTCACTAAGATCCAGATAGGATCTACCAACACAGTGCTGGGCTGCATTAACAGAGGGATAGAATCAAGATCTCGTGAAGTATTAATACTCCTTTACAGTGCCTTGGTAAGGCCACACTTGGAATACTGCATCCAGTTTTGGTCACCACGATGTAAAAATGGTGTTGAGACTCTAGAAAGAGTACAGAGAAGAGCAACAGAGATGATTAGGGGACTGGAGGCTAAAACATATGAGGAACGATTGCTGGAATTGGGTATGTCTAGTTTAATGAAGAGAAGGACGAGGGGGGACATGATAGCAGTAGATCTGATAAATGTTACTTATCTTGGTAGTCCCAACAGTACTTGGGAAGACAAGAAAGATAAGCATATCCAAGTAACCAACTGGGTTTGCTTATCATGTGAGGTTTGCTTATCATGTGGGTTTGCTTATCATGTGAGGAGAATCAGGATTTGATGTAGCCTGGATTGAGTCTGAGAGAATGACAGGGCTAAAATTATTCAGTGAGCTTTCATGGATTAAAATAGACTTCAATATGCATCTCTCCTGTCCTAGTCAACCACTAATGAATGGAAAACAAGGAACAGGTATGTCAGGCCAATGGATGTTGTCTTCTCTTTCTCTCCAAACCATGTTAATCACGTAAAAATAAATATATATTTACTAACTTTACTTATACTGTATGCTGCCATATTTTACTGCTATCTTTAAGATCTCACCTAAACATAATGGTTCCTAATTTCTAATCTTTGTGCTACACAGTCCTGTGTTTCTCTGTCCTGTGAAGGGCTTGTCTGTCTGGAAAAAACAATCATAATCTGATTTTGAATTCTTGATCAGTTTTCTACAGGAAGTAAAGATTTCCCAGTTCTCAATTCCAAGTATTCTGCAAGATTGGCTATGAGCTGTTATTATTTCCTGAAAATGATAAATGTGTGATTATCAAGCATTCATTTTAATATATGTCCTCTTCTGAGCTGAATTTTATGGCTTAAAAGCAATTAACAATTTTTCAGTCAGCTATTCATACATGCGCAGAAGGCAGAAATATTCTATATGTGCATTAGACAGAAGGATATTTCTGATGTAGCATCGAGAACATCAGGATCTCAGCAGAAATATTCATATATTCAGCAGTTAACACAGCTCAGCTCAGGTGCTATGCTTGAATTTAGCTAGGGGGTTTAGAAACACAGACACACAGCATGGCTAGATAAGAATCTTTCTTGCATACTTCAGTGAAGCCATGAATAGAGGTAATCCTCGACTTACAACTGTTCACTTAGTGATTGTTCAAAATTACAACACAAATGAAAAAAGGTGACTTGTGACCTTTATCCACACTTACAACAATTTCAGCATTCCCCCCCCCATAGTCACATGATCAAAATTCAAATGCTTGGCAATTGACTCATATTTATGACAGTTGCAGTATACCAGGATGATGTGATCACTTTTTGCAACTTTTTGACAAGCAAAGTCAATGGAGTAGTGAGATTCACTTAACAACCGTGTTATTAACTGAACAGCAGGAGTGATTCACTTAACAGGTGGCAAGAAAGTTCATAAAATGGGGCAAAATTCACATAACAGCTATCTCACTTAGCAACATAAATTTTGGGCTCAATTGTGGTCATAAGTTGAGGACCATCTGTAGCTGATTGCCATATTAACCATCTTATACCCTCGGCTGAAGCCTTTCTTCCTGCTATGCCTTCATAGAATTTTTGCTCTGTGCTCCATAGCTTTGAATCAGAGTGCGCCGACGTGGCGCAGCAGTTAGAATGCAGTACTGCAGGCCACTTTAGCTGACTGTGTTCAGCAGGTCAGCGGTTCAAATCTCACCAGCTCAAGGTTGACTCAGCCTTCCATCCTTCCGAGGTAGGTAAAATGAGGACCCAGATTGTTGGGGGCAATGTAATATATATATATATACATTGCTTACTGGTGTACACTGCTTAGAGAATGCTTGCACTTAAAGCGGCATATAAGTCTCATAAATAAATAAACAAACAAACAAACAAACAAACAAACAAACATGATTTTCCTGCTTTGGGAACTGGTGGCTGTCAGCTTAACATTCACATACCTTACTTGGAAGTTGCATCTTGCATTGAGCAGCATATGAGACTGTTGATGGTGTTGTTACTAGCAGTTATCAAAATAACAATAGATGATATGCAGCATAATTTTCTGCAACAAAGTATTTCACATTAACAAACAAATTCTTTAAATATTTTTTCTTTATTTCATTCTATATTCAAGGTGTGCAATTGTCATGCTAAAATGCAATTATTTTAAAAAAATTAATTTACTATTTATATAAATACTATTTATATTGTGAATGCTCCAACACTAGAAGTTTTTAAGAAAAGATTGGACAGCCATTTGTCCGAAATGGTGTAGGGTTTCCTGCCTGAGCAGGGGGTTGGACTCGATGACCTCCAAGGTCGTTGTTGTTGTTGTTGTTATTATTATTATTATTATTATTATTATTATTATTATTATTATTATCATCATCATCATCATCATCATCATCATCATCTCACCTTTCTGCTTAAAAGGCAGCTAACTATTAAAACAGAATAACAGAATTGGAAGGGACTTTGGAGATCTTCTAGTCCAATCCCCTGCTCAGGCAGGAAACCCTGTGCCATTTCAGACAAATGGTTGCCCAATCTCTTCTTAAAAACTTCAAAAAATTAAAAACGTATGTAGGCAAGTCATTCAGCTGATTGTTTTAACTGTCAGGAAGTTTCTCCTTAGTTCTAGGTTGCTTCTCTCCTTGATAAGTTTCTATCCATTGCTTCTTGTTCTGCCTTCAGATGCTTTGGAGAATAGCTGGACTCTCTCTTCTTTATGATATACAATATCAGTATTAACACATTATCAATATTCCTTTCCTAAGAAAAATGATTAATTTATTTGATTTATATCCCACCTTTCTTTTGTACAGTTGAAGGTGGTATACAAAAATGCTTAATTATTAATAATATATAATTATTGCATTCATATTTTTATTCATTGCAGGCATTTGCTATCATGAAACTTTGCATGTGTGGCTTGTGAATTATTCTTTATTTGTATCTGAACAAGTATCTATAAAGTATGGTTGTGAAAAAAAATTAAAATAGATGTAATTAAAATACATTAAGCTTTAGTAATAAAAGAATAAGGAGCCTGAATTCTTCTTTTTAAAAGTGGCCTATTCAGTGTACTTTCATTGTTATATAATAAAGTAATTTATCCTTGGAGAAAAAATATTTTTAGTTTCTATATTTAACTCTTTGTATCTTATGTAACTGAAGTATTGTTACTGTGGACAGTGCAGCCATGTGAATCTGGGACCATCATATTGTATCCCAAAAGTTTTTTTTCTCCCAATTCTTTCGTAATTAGTGTCTACAAATGGATATTTTTTTCTTGGACAAAATTACCTAGGCAAATTGTTCATAATATCTATATATAATACCATAATACTCAATAATTATGCATATGTTATGTTATGATGTGATATTATCATGATATATCATATATCATATATTATATCATATCATATTATATATTAACGTATGTGTATATGTATATGTATATATATGTATATTTGTTTTCTGAGGTTTTCGCGGGTATTTGTATATAAGTCTTTGGTTATTCGGGTTTTCTCCCATGTCAAATTGGAAGTGTCTTGGCGACGTTTCGACGAAGTCTCATTCGTCATCTTCAGGCTGGTGTTTTTGGCTTCGTGCTCCTAGAAGCACGAAGCCGAAAACACCAGCCTGAAGATGACGAATGAGACTTCGTTGAAACGTCGCCAAGACACTTCCAATTTGACGCAGGAGAAAACCCGAATAACCAAAGACCTACATATATGTATATGTATATATATTGCTGAACACGCAGAAATGTTATTTGTCCAAAACTAAAAAGTCTCTGTCAACTCTACTTTCAGCTTTGAGTGAAGTTGCAGAACCACTACTTGGAAGTTGTCCTGGGTTCACAACTATTGCTAGATATGCAGGTGGTGGCAGAGTTTATGAAGTTTTGACTGGGGCACTGGTGTGGTCTTTCTTGGAACAAGAGGCCCAGACAACAGTATCTCATGCTTTTATCGCCCCTGTGGTAGTACTAAATGTGCTTTACATGGAGCTGGCTTTGAAAACTGCTCAAAACTGTGATTAGGACCAGCTACACAGCCTACCAGTTGATGGCTAAGAGCTATTACAGCCATATAGTATCATTTCCACGACATTGCACTAGGTTTATGAGTACAGTTCATAAACCTAGTGCAATTTTAATACACAAAGTTTCATTTTGATCTCAAGTAACTTAGGGCAATCACCTTCACTTTGAACTTGATCATTGGGGTGGGATTAACTATGGTTCTCTCCATATTTGAGGACAGTTGGCAGAGCCAAGAAGTAATATTTTTCTGTTCCTTTCTTATTCCTACTGAAATCTCAGATGGCATCTTTCCTGCTACCCTTTAAGAAAACTGTCAAAATGGAAATTTTAAGCAGAGACGTAATTCTGCAATAGCCAGTTGCCATTTACTATGACCATTAGATTGATATTTTTTGTATGCTATGTATTAATGTCATGTCAGGTGAAACTTTGTAAAGTGAAAGTTGTACATAGGTGGGGTACATATGTGGGTTCCAAGCCCTGATTGAAACAAGAAGGGTACACAGGTTCCCAGTTTTCTCTCTCTGTTATTTGGTTGACAGAGATTAAAAAAGTAGTCTGATTATCAGACAAGCTTTATCAGAAAGCCAAATATTTTCACTTTTGGTTTTCTATTAGCTATTGTCAAGCAGAAGACACTGATGACCAGCTTCATCTTATTGAAACTCTTCAGGCATAGGTTTCCTCCATATCTAAAATGACAAGGGAAACAATTCATTTTCAAAATAGTTATTTTCTTATAAAAATCTCTAAAACATGGGGACCAGACTTTCTTTATATTTTTATCACATGAGCCTGTCTGTATTTCACAGAATTAAATGTATCCAGCATTATCTGCAATAGCGGCATGGTGGCCTAGTGATGAAGACACTCACTTCCTATTTGGAAAGTTGAGAGTTCAGTCCAAGGCAGATATTTCTCTCCTAGGATGCAAAGAAAAAATATCTGCTGTGAACTCTGTGTAGGTGTCAGGAAGGGCATCCAGTCAGTAATGCTTAGCTCCATCATCCCAACTCTAATCCCTTGAATTAAGGTATTACAAGGTTGTAAAAAAAGGGGTATTATTTGCAATAGTAAAGATGTAGTTACAGATGAGCTTCAGAAATCTTTTGAAAATTTAGTCTATTTAGGAAAAAAAAACCCAGTCTGCTCATCTGGTGTCTCCATCTTAAAACTATAAAGATAATATGGATAACCCAAACTGAAAATTAATTTTTCCTGGGTCATTATATATCATGTAATCTTTAATTGTAAATATTATACTATTTCAATTATTTAAGTCAAAAACATTGGGGTTTTTTTCTTCCTGTTTCAAAGAACTCTGTTTAATATGTTTTTATGGGTATTCCACTTCAGAATCATATAACATAACAATTTCCAGTTTTACTGACATATAAACATTTTGAAATATTAAAGTATGTTTTATCACATACAAATGTGAAGTTTACTTAACATACGTTTCCAGGCTCCTGCAATATAATTTTCCTGTTTCCATGAAGTAAATATTTAAAAGCATCTTATATAGTTCTCAATTTTGTTCAGTGTAAAAAAATCTCTATTGCTTGTTTATTACTTTAGCTTATATGCTGCTCCATTTCCAAAGACTAAACAGCTTGCAATTAGTAACATGATTGTTACTAATGGACAAGTGTGCAGAATTGATATGTACTACCAATACACAGATATGTAGCTCAATTATATAACCATAACAGCAAAAAAGGTCATAATGTGTCACCATTTGGGCAGCAAAATCTTTGAGCGTGCCTAAAAGCCTCTCTGAAGGGCTATGTTTTCAAGACTCTTCAAAAATATAATAGGGAGAGATCTGAAAGTAAACTCTTTCAGAGACATAGGGCCATCACTGAGTAGAGTTAAGCATGAATCCTTATAAAAAGCATTCTGTCAGGTGTGAGGTCCTCAGCAAGCCAACTTTATTAGATCTCACTGGATGTCAGATTCAACTCAGAAAATGTAACATTAGAGATATTCAAGCCCTACAGTGGCATTTAACCCTTTTTAATTTTCAATATTTCTGCATAAATATAATCTAAAACCTGATCTGTTATCCATACACGTCCTAAAAGTAGATGGAAGAACCCAATTAATTATGGGTCAAAATCATTATAGTTGTTCAATTGTATATTGAGGAAAAATGATCCAAAGCTACATATCTGTGTATTGATAGTGCATATCAAATCTGCACACTTGTCCATTACCAACCTTTTAAGAAACACAGTCTTATTCTGTGCAGCTATAGCATTATGGCTCTAGGCCAAGGACACCAACAACCCAACTGAGGTGTTGGACATTGGGCTGAGGTAGCTGTGTTGGAAGAGAAGATGAGTGGCATCTGCTCATATCCTTTTCTCTGGAAGAGTTTGCTCCATTTTTTTCACCATATGTTACGTATTCTATCACTGTACCAAAGCATATACTTTCAGATGCTCCTTGTCCTTTCCCCGCCGTCTCTTCCAGATCAGCAACTCTTACCCGCCACCACAGAATTCACAGTCATCTCTCCTGCTTTTCCCCTATTCTGCAGTTTGGATCTGTACTTTTGCTTGAGGAAACAGGCTCTGTCTTTTATTTAAATATCAGTTCTTCGGTTATGGGAATAGTCTGAATAAAAATTCTAAAAAAGAGTATGGTGGAACAATATTTTATTAATCTCCCAACCATCCTACTGCACAGCACATCTTGATTCATTTTTGCCTGCTGCCAATATTTCTCCACAGGACCATTTTCATTTTTTTCTGACCTTTTTCTGTGGCATGCCAAATACAGATGGATCGTCCTTCAAGTGTTCATTGCACAACATTGATTATTCAGCCTGATTTTTTTTACTGGCAAATAGAATGCAGTTTATTCAGTTCTTTCTACATCTGCATTTCCCCAATTTTCATATACAATTTTGGCAAGGGAGGATGAAAATGCATAGCGTTAAATGAGGCATGAAATGATCTGTCACAGTGCATTATGTGGTAGGGAAAAATATACAAAAGAAAAATAACAGGGAGATAGACAATAATAATGGTACATCTGCAATTCATTGGGGAAGGTGTATTCATACAATATGGCTTTGTATAAATTTATCAACAGCAGTATGAGAGGAAAGAATGGTGCTTCTCCCATTTTCTCACTTTTTCCTCATAATACTGCTAGCTAAGATCACTTGTTACAGACACAGTTCTTGCTTCATGCTGGGGAAGTGGTGTGAATTAGGGCAATAAGCCTAATTAGAGTTTTCTCACAGTGAAAGTAACTCAGTAACTTATTCGATTTTGGAACTGCACTTATCTAAAGGTTTGAATCAATAGCATCACAAAACTAAAGCCTTTATATTACAAAACCAAAATACTAGCTTGTCAGGTAGGACTGAAGGGATCAAAATCAGATTCAAAGACCTGCAATCAGACAGATCCATTATAGTAACAATGCGCAGAAGTCAACTATCCCTCCCAGAAAGTCATGCCTAGCTCTCAGTCCATTAGAATGCACAGATGGATAAAGGGTGTCAGATCTGAACCTGAGAATGGATGAATGTAGAGACAGGGATGCTCTGCTTGAAGCATATAATTGGCACTTGCTGGATTTGGCTCTAATTACATTTTCTCTAGTATCTGTGAGAAAACTATCTTAGCAAAGAGCTGTGTCATTGAATCTCTGTCTTTAAGGTCATGTGCAGCCTGACATGGACTTTTTGCCCATGAAGATATATATTCTGTGTGACTCTAGTGCTTCCAGAAGAGAAACATTAAATTGATCCAGGTTTACAAAACTGACATAATGTAAAAATTCAACACAGTTTAAATTTAAGTAAATTTTTCATAATATATTATTTTAGTGTAAGACAAAGTAACAGGCAGAAACAGGGTACTAAAAATCCTAGCTGGTCTCCCTCATCATGTGGGGTTTTTTGTCTCAGAGTATTATGTGAACTGAGCCAATGTGACTTGCAGGTCTTGGTTTATAACTTAGCATGTTGTGTGATCCCAGCTAATTGTAGCCTGTGATCAATTATACAATGGGTTGGCTAATGTGCAAACTAGAACAGTGTGTAATTGGACAACCAAAAGTATAGTTTACATACCCAATTAAGGAGATGAAACTGCATCTTCTTAAGGGAAATGGATGCTTTACTTTAAAGCCATTGCATAATGTCACAACAGATCTCAACATTGGGTGCAAAACATTGGCCATTTTAGTTTTGTATATTTTACCTTTTTTACAATATGGTTTTCGGTCCTGGTAATTTCTCCTTTCCTTTCCATGTTCTTGGATCTTTTCCTTTGATCATCATCCTTGGTCATTTCTTCTTGCACATGTTCTTTGGTCTAAGTTTCTTCCAGCACCTCTGCTTACTTTCAGATGCCCTTGTTTCTTCCATCCTTGGTTCCATATAGCTTCAGTATGCCTGGATCATAGTAGCTCAATCTAGGGCTAACACCATCTTCCCTATATGCTTTCTTTTTCCTATGACATAATGGCTTCCTATGACATAAGAGACTTCTTCATTAGCACCTTCTATCCTTTGGTATATGAAATGAATAAATGGATGGCAATAATTAATTGCTTATCCTCATTGTTTCTTGAGGTGAAGCTAATAAGGTTTAAACATTCCTGCAAAGAGATTTGGAATCCTGCAAATTGAAAATCTTTTCTAGGATGCTATATGGCTCTTTGATGCCTTGTCTGCTTCTTTAAAATTGAAATATGTGAAGGCAGAACTAGTATAATAGCAATCACTCAGCAACTTGACAGTTAAACAATAAGTGGATTCTACTCTCTGTCATGGTTCCAATACAGGGTGAGAGAAAGCCAGAGGGAAGCTTTGTTGTGAGGTATTATTAGATAGTTATACCCATTTCTCACACATTTCTTCTTAAATTCTTCCGCTTCCTCCAGGAGATAAAGATCTGGTAGGTTGAGTAGAGACTTCATGATCTTCATAGCAACACCGGGGATCTCACTTTTATACTATCACTGCCTGCACACGCAAAAACACACAACATGCACACACACTTGCATGCATACAAAAAAAAATTCTTCTCTACAACCATGGTTCCCTTTATAAAACAGGAGTGAATTACTCTTAATCCTTTCTTCTGTCTCTACATCTCTTTCATCCACAATTTTTACAGGTATATTTCCTTTTGGGTGTCTACAGTATCTCTGTAATAGTTTATTGATTGCCTTTAATCATTGTTTATCTGTATTTCAGTGAGAAAATGTTTTTTTTTAGGAATTTGTTAAATATGAATTAGTGGAGCTATTGATCAAAAAGACTACCCAGAAGCTACAACCAGTCCAAAATGTAATTGCGTGTGCATCGATAGGTGCCCCAAGATTTATCCATATAACTCCTCTATTGTATGAGCCGCACTGGCTCCCTGTTTCTTTCTGATTGCAATTCAAGGTACTGGTTATTATCTTTAAAACTGTATATAGAACAAGGCCAGATTATCTGCCGGACTGCCTCTCTCTAAAGCAGGGGTTCTCAACCTTGGCAACTTTAAGACTTGTGGACTTCAGTTCCCAGAATTCCTCAGCCAGCTTTGTGGGAGTTCAAATCCACAAGTCTTAAAGTTGCCAAGGTTGAGAACCCCTTCTCTAAAGACATCTATCTACTCATCTTGCCAAATCAGATAGGGTGGAGATGGTCCTAGTCCCTTCCCTTAAACATTGCCATCTGGTGGGAGCTAGAGAATATGCCTCTTCTGTGGCAGCCCCTGCTCTGTGGAAGACCCTTCCTCTTGAAAGTCAGCAGGTCTCCACCCACCCAGCCTTCCAAAAATCACTTAGGATCTGGTTTTCCTCCCCATATCCTGGGATAGGCTGAGATGGATAAGAGGATTTAACAAGGGTGTTGGAAGCTTAACCTTGGTGCCAGGCTTTTTAAGGTTTATGGTTTTAATAGTTATTATGCTATTTTTATTGATGTTATTTTAATAGTTTAAAATTGGGAGCCATCCAGAGTTTTGTATAAGTTGGGTGACTATATAATTTTTTTAAATAAATCAATCAATGAATAACATTACTTACAGGGATGGCCAGTGTGGTGCCCATTAGATTTCCTTCCACACTTGATTTTATATGTTATAAAGTAAAGCAACATTTGCCTCTAGCATTATTTTAATTTTCAAGAATGCCTCCGGTTCCCATATAGACCTAGAAGCATTTTGAGAAAATTGAATGGGATGAGTATCTCTACCCCATTATTTGCTTGAAAAAGTGTCATTGGGATCTTGATAAATGGGTATTTTGTAACTGGGCATACTCACTAATGCATGCACTGAGGACAGGCTAGAATTTCCGATGCTTGTCAAATTGTGACAGCATCCACAACACGCAGTTAAAATTCCAAATATTCCCTGCAGTTCAACCCTTTTCTTATGAATCACAAAGACAGCATGCTAGCCAGTGAAATAAATGGAAGAATCTGTAGTATCATTAAAACTATCAAAACTGGCATAAGGTTCTGGGAACTAAGGTATACTTAGTTAAACATAAAATATTATCCTCCGTTGACAGGTTGCAAAAGTACAATCTGTGATAGTGCAATTGCTGCTTAAACTTAAGCAAAATAAACACAGTGCCAACGTACCAGTAACCATTAATAATTTAGTAAATTTGCCTTTACTAAACAAATTAACACCTCTAATAGAACAGATAGCCATTTCTCTTTTCCAAACATACAGAATGAAACATATTAGTTCTTATTCCTTTAATTTAAACTGTGAAATTCCTATGTTGAAGAACAGTGAGAGGAGTAAATAAATGTAAAAGAATTTCTTTCATTGGCTCAGTTCTTTTTCTCTTTGGTTGAGATGTTCCTGCCAAATAAGATTCATTTACTTATATTATGCACTCTAAATCTCCAGCAGTGTGTTCAGGAATACATCAATCTGCAATAAGTTGAACTGTCAGCTTATCCTTGAAGCTCTATTTGACTGCTTTTAGACTAAGGAGAGCTGAGCAATCGGGAATGCTCCCTCCCAAATTGCTTCTGTTGGTCCTCAGGCTCAGCTGTTTTGGTTTGGTTTGGTTTGGTTTGCATTTGCATCTGAGATCAGCATTAAAATTTAATGTTGTTAGTTGCATAAGAGATATGCAAATGCTTTTGACAAAGAAGCTCTCCTATTCCTTTGAACTTGTGGTCAGTTTTCTTCTTTCACCAAAAGTTGTGCTTAGTTGAAGATGAAACATACATCCCTGTCTTCTTTAGATTAAGTGTTAGAAAGTTAAGGCTGTTTACAAGAAGTCATGAGATTAAGAGACGGTAAAGGCCTTTTAGAGTTCTTTACTTGAAAGCATTTTTATTTCATAACGGCAAATAGTAGAATTTCCAAATCCACATTTGCTTGTTCCTCTGGTTTTCCTTCCTTCAGAACTTACACAAACAAACAGAATGAACAAACTTTGTTAGCATTAGCCATCTTAAATCTGAACACTTTTCCATTGATCCAATGATTACTATCAGGGATCATCAGGGCTTTTTTTGTCATAGAACGCCCAGAACGGAGTTCCGGCACCTTTGGATGGAACCTTGTAGGGTAGGCAAGGCGGGTTGTATGACATGGGTGAGTTCCAGCAACTTTTTTTTTTTTTTACAAAAAAGCACAATACGTGTGTAAGATAGATGAAAATATTCCTTCTGAGGAGGATTAATGGGACTGTCTAAATCAGTGATGGCGAACCTTTTAGAGACCGAGTGCCCAAAAACTGGCCCTGCCCCGCTCCTGCTCCGCCCTCCCATCCCCCACCCCACCTGCCCGCAGGGCCACTCACTTCCTCCAGGGCCTGGCGCAGATTGCCCAGGCAGCCCAGCAGCACTATGGCAGTCACGCCCTCTGTCCACGCCCTGCAGCATCAACTGTGCACAATGGGATGTGAGGGCAGAGTCTTGTCTACGCTGCCTGGCTGCCATGTCCTTGGCTGCGCTGCTTTGCATGGGCCACGCTCAGGGGCGACTCTCCTTCAGGGGGGCTGCTAGAGAGGAGGGGGTCACGGGGGAGGCGAGGCTGGGGCAATGGCATATGTGCCCACAGAGAGGCCTCCTAGGGCCGCCTCTGGCACCAGTGCCGTAGGTTGGTCACCACTGGTCTAAATGGACTGAATTGCACCAGGTGCTTAAAATTCTATGCATGTTGAAACACATTACAATCTGATTTCTGGCATCAACCATCCAACCAGCAGTTTCTAAGAGGCTGTGTTCCCTGCCTCTAAGGAATAAATTTGTGGAAATATAAAACCAATTGGTCACTATCTAATACAGGGGTCTCCAAACATGGCCCTTTTATGACTTGTGGACTTCAACTCCCAGAATTCCTCAGCCAGTGTGCCTGGCTGAGGAATTCTGGGAATTGAAGTCCACAAGTTATAAAAGGGCCAAGTTTGAAGACCCCTGAGCTAATAGCTAGAGAAGTTACTGTATTGTATTCAGATACTTCCCTCTTCCTCCCCATTCCTTCATACTGGGTTTATTGGTTGTAAGACTGGAAGTAGATTTTCTCTTCTGCTGATAATCATATCCAATAATTATATTCTACATGATTATGTGATATCATATGTATCTATGACTATGTGTAAAAAGACACAATCATGGTTATGCCACAGTTACTGAGAGTAATAAGGCTTGCACATGCTGTACTGTGGAACTGTGAAATAATGAGTCATCATCTCCCACATATCTCGAGAGAAAACATTTGGAGCAGAGCAGTGACACTATTTCAGTTATATGCTTACTAGAAGGCAGTGGTAAAATGTGATTACTGTGAGCTGAAATCATTACATAGAGACTGAAAACTAATTGTGGAAACTCCCGGCAAAGTGCCAAATTAGGTTTCGTAGATAGAATACTTAGTGTTTTAGAGCAATTGTCTTTTGAGTACCCTGTATTCCATATGTCTTGCTTTGTGACTATATTGCATTTCTATACCAACAACTGTATTTCTCTAGGTAACTTTTAGCTCCAACTCAAGCAGATGAAACCATTCGAACCAATCAGAATGACTAAATGATTTTAAAACAATTAATTGGACCAACTTTCTCTAATTGACTCTGCCCATCCTACTGATCTAGCAAGGGCATGCTCTGAGTACTGCTATATTTATGGCATTTTCCTGATCTACTTAGCTAGTATCTCTATCAAAGGAGATGATGGGTTGTAGTTAACTGACCCTTAGTCACCACTCAGCAGGACTATTGTAACATGCTATGTGTAGGTCTATCCTTTACAAAGCATGGTGATTAAAATGTTGGTAGGCCAATCACATCAGTGCAGAATAACATCTAACAATAATAGGGAACAGTGGTATCTTGATACACAATTTCGTGGAAACTCATCAAATTGGTATCCAATGCATTTTGACACATCAACATACAAGCTAGAACTTGTTGGTGTCAGTACCTTGTGACTCACTATATTATTCTTTATGCGAAAAATTTGTTTGGTATTCATTGTTTTTGGTGCTCATTACACCTCCCAGAGCGAATTAACAATGAGTACCAATGTACCACTGTATTTCTAGGCCTGAGTCAAACTGCTTTTCTTTACCTATAAAAACCTACACAGCATAGCACAGTTTA
The DNA here is from genome assembly GCF_016545835.1 of Crotalus tigris. Lineage (NCBI taxonomy): Eukaryota > Metazoa > Chordata > Lepidosauria > Squamata > Viperidae > Crotalus > Crotalus tigris. The sequence goes on along the minus strand of NW_024096464.1, from coordinate 2,114,076 downwards.
AACAAGCAGTGTCAGAATAGAGTTTGTCCATTTGCTTTGGTCCTTGTGAAAAGGCCAGCACACTGACCTTTTAAGACCCATGGGATATAGACAAGATGAGTAGCAGTTTCCCTTTTATGGAGTTCAAAACAATCTCACTCTCTCATGCCCTTGGCTCAAGCTAATTATGGTTTAATAAAAATGTGTTGTATTTGGGGAATTGTTTTATTTGGATTTTTATATAATTTTAGGTTTTTGTTTTGCAATCCTTCAGGATTAGGGCAAGCTAGATATTCTATAAGTTGGTAGATAGGTAAGATATGATGGTCAGCACAGAGAGAGACTGATAACAAATGAAGCCAAGTGAATTTAATGTTATTTCAATCTTTAAATGTATGACTGCTAAGGTTTTATCTTAATAAAAGTCAGCCTCTTGATTTGCAAGACTAACATACTATTTGTGTTTTATTTGCTAGATAGAAGATATCATAACAAGAATGCAGGATGACAAAACAGGTGGAGTGCCCATTCGCACGGTCAAGAGCTTTCTGTCGAAAATCCCTAGTGTTGTCACAGGTATGAACATAATTGAAAGGTAACATGTTGTTTATCTCCACCTTATTAAGATTGTAGTGTGTGCTCACACGGTGAAGGAAATTCAAAACCTTCATCAGTGGTTCTCTCCAACATGTGCCTAAATCATTATATCCCCTCTAATTCTAGTTTTAATGCTGATGCCTCAAGGCCAGAAGTAAATGGTTCCACTCATCAGAATGAACAGGAGGATTATTAAGCACAGGAGCCTAGTTTAACTCATTTTAAAAGAAGTATCTAAAAAACTGTGACCCTACAGAAAGGTCAGTGAATATGACTAAAATATCCAACTTCATTAATAAGCACATATTCTTTCAATGGCTGGCCTCTGAGCAAAACTTCAAGGAAACTGGCACAGGTAATTTGGGAGGTAGAAAACACCTTCCAGGTAACTTTGAGGTAATGGACAAAATGTTTCAAATGAAAAATATTTTCAGCATAAAACAGCTTTTTCCCACCTTCCCAGAAGTGTTAGAATGCTGTTCCAAAAAGCTTTTGAAATAGTCAGAACAGCATTGAAGTGGTTTTAGTCAGGTTAAGAAAGCTATTTCCTACTCAAAATAGTATGTTTCAAAGTCAAAACCTTTGTACCCCATTGACAAGGAGGGCTGGGAACCAGGGAAGCTAAGATAGTTCCTAAGTAGAGTAATTTTTGCTTCAGCAGTTGTGGGCTGCCATTGGCACAATTTTCTTCAACTTCACCAACAATCAGAATCACTTGTTTTGTCCCCCTCCCCCAGCAGTGCAGATTTGAGCTAATTATGTTGTCAACATAGTTTTGGAAGTGAAATGGGAAAAATGTTGAAGGTAGTGAGGGAAAACGACGAGTGAGGAAAGAGTTAAGAATTTTCCCCCATTAGATTCATTGGCAATCTTGCCCTCCCATTTCAATTTTGCGAAGTAAAATCGGTGAAAGATTGGAAAGCATGAAGATGGTGGATATGGAAACTGTAGCTTTGTCCCAAATAAGCATGGCTACCAAGTTTCAGAGAATCGAAGACCCTGTCCTTTGCTCTGTTTGAGCACCTGTCTTGGAAGTTGTTTTCTCTGATTTCATTTGGTGGCTTCCAGACACATCCTTTCCATTAGCACAAGAGCTGATGAGAGAATGAAAAATCTCAAGAAGTTGCCAAAATTGTAGCATCGTGTTGCTGAAAGTGTCAAAGAAGGTGATCTCAGGCAGATCCATTCCAGGGCAAGAGGGAGCTCTGGGCAAGAACACAGGTTCCCGTATGGAAAGGAAAGGAAGGCAAAATGCAGTCACCCATGAATCAAGGCAGAGCACAGAAGGTAGGAAAAGTTTTTGTAATTTTACAAAGATTCATATTTCATGCAGAACACTACATAGCTCCTTATCTACAGATACAGAAAAAGAGGATCTGGTGTAAACGCTAGGGAGGAAAAATCAAACTAAATTGAGTTGGGTACCTTTGCTGATAGCATTTTTTTTTCTGGAGGCAAAGACTTTAATGGCTGTCAGAAAGTGGGAATGGGTAAGAACAAGTCAGCTAATATTCTGTATATTGCTATACAAGCTTAGTATGAAGTATATTTAGAAGAGTTTTAGTGAATGTGTGTTTGTGTATGTGTGTATACTATGTGTGCAGTGTGTGCAAACAAAAATTTCCTTCTCACTCCCTTTGGGTGGTATGTGTCCTCAATCTTTGGGAGTTTGAGGTTCTGCAAAGTATCACAGCTGTTCCTAGTACGGCACTCTTCTGGACAGAAAGCTTTGATGTTGTCCTGAGATCTGGTGGAGCCATTTTCCCAGCTTTTTTTTTTATAAAAGTTTTTATTTTCAATTTTACAATACATTACAATCTTAAAAATACTTCAGATAAAAAATAAAACAAATTGATACATACCACTTTCGGTATTGCCCACCCATTTCCCCCCAAACCGCATCCACCCTCTAACCAACTTACCTCTTTCCCTCTTCTTCCTCACTCACCCCCTCTCCTCCTTCTCCTCAACCTTCCTACTTACTTCTCACCTTCTTCTTCTCCCTCCGGATGCGGTCCAGGGGAAATGCCCGAGCAATTCCTTTCTCCAAATTGAAACATTAATATTATATACGGTAAAACTATTTCTACTTTATCTGAACTACTTAAACTTCAACCCATCCACCCCCCTCTCCCCAACCCCCTCCCCCCGACTTCCCAGAGCAAAATGCAGGATTATGCAAACATATTAAACATAATCTATTTAAGTTTACTAATTATACAATGAACAAAATCATACTAACCCTTAACTCTCTTCAAACTTTAACATCATAAATTTATAAACAAATTCATTACTCATAAAATAAATGAAACTTTGTAGTTCCATACTTCTTCTGAACATATTCTATCCATCTTCTCCATACATTAAAATATCTCTCCTGTGAATGGTCCTTTAAATAAGCAGAAATTTTAGCCATTTCTGCTAAATTAGAAACCTTAAATACCCATTCTTCTAAAGAAGGCAGAGTATCCTTCTTCCAATATTGACCCACCAGTAATCTTGCTGCTGTTATTAAATTCAATATTAAAATAGTTTCTCCATTTTCCCAGCTTAAGTGTCACAAGTGCACCTACCACAACTGAGACTACTTTAGCCTTTACTTTCCACATCTTCTCTAGTTCCTCCTTCAGACTCCGGTACTTCTCTAGCTTTTCATATTCCTTTTCCTGATGTTGCTGTCATTTGGCAGCACTATCTCAATCACCACCATTGTCCTCTGGTCCTTGTCTACTGCCACAATATCTGGTTGATTGGCCAGTAGTAGCCTTTCTAGCCCATGTTCAGAGGTACATAATGCCAGCTATGTGGTTGTGCCATTCATTGTATATTGTTCCTGCCTCTATCATACACCTTACCACTATGTGTTGGGCCGTCTCTGAGGCCTCTCTGCACACTCTGCACCTCTGGTCCTGGGTCATGTGGTAGATCCTCGTTCCTATGGATCTGGTGTTAATGACTGCTCTTGTGCTGCTATGATCCTCAGTGCTATCTTTTAGTCCAGTTGCCTTGTGAAAAAGCATCTTTGAGATAACAGCATTTCTCCTTAACACACACTTGCCCAGTGTTCCAGTTCTGAATCATTGGTATCTGCTCTCCACTATTTACAGTCCAGAACTGCATTTTCCATTTTGCTGGCTGTTTTGCCGATTCCTTCCTTGGCTTCAGCTGCCACAGTCCCTGGCTGTAGATCCTCTGGCTTCTGGGTATCTCAGCCCACACCTCCACTGTTCCACATTTCTTCTAATTGCTTCTCATTCCAGCAGCTTCTCCAGCCAAACATAGGAAAAAATTCCTCTTTTTTTGAAAAAATTACATGCCAATTCTAAAGAGCTTAAACTGGTTTCCATTTTTCTCTGCAACTGCCTACGTGGCCAAACTGTACCTTTGACAGATGACTATAGAAAAAGAAATCAACCTTGACAATTGCATGTAGCATTATTTTAGGGCAGTTCATCCTTCTGCAGGGGCAAGGAGGGATCATACTATATTGGGGCTTCTGGTTGGAAAGCTGGTGAGGTGAGCTGCCTTGGAACTAAATTCCTAGCAAAGCAGAATCATGGTTTATATTGAGGGCAATTACATGTTCCACTCTGGTGGAGTGGGAAGAATTGATTCTGAGTTGTGCCATTTATTTTTTGAGGATTCTAAAACCCACAGACATTGTCAACAGAAGAAACTGCTGCAGTTAGTTGAACTACCTGTTTTAATTTATGAAACACGTTTAATAAAATCAGAAATATCCCAAGAAACTTTTAAATTTGCAAATTCTACTTATGTTGTCTGTACTTTCAAGCATCCAAAGTTCTGGGACAAGCAGAAAATGCCTACAGTATATGAAGATAACCTATGCATAGGTTGGTCATACTATCTGAGATCTGTATTTGATATTTTACACAATATGATTTATCAAAGCAAAGTAGCACATAGAGTCATTACTTATTAAATTTGGCAGTGTACATAACGAATGAATTATGCAGATTAGATATATTTGCTTAAATGTGGCACATTGTTCCATGTTTATTTGTGGCCTCACTTATTCCCTTTGTGTTGTCAAATTAGGCTGTGCAGACCAATGACTCACTGAGTGCTTCCCAAAAGCTAAAATAACAGCAACACAATCATTTTTGCATTCACTGAAGCTGCAGAACTCATAACTTTTGTTATTTTGTGGCCCAGCCATTCATGCAAGCACTTTATGTTGTGCTTATCAGTATCACTAACAATAAAGATCCCTAATTCTGTTATAACTATAGTCCTTAAAAGTGAACAAAAATATAGGTTGGCCTGTTCCAGTTTAGTGTTCTTCAGATATGATACTAACATTACTCCTTGCTGTATTGCCTAACTTGGAATGTTTTATGCTGCTGGTTGGGAATGATTGGAATTGTAGTCCAACTCCTTTGAAGGTCAGTTTGTTTGAAAAGGCACAAAAAACATGATAATGTAATTTCACTGCTCTCAAGAAGTAATATCTGAAAATGTGCAGGTCAAAATGAAATATTCTTCATTCTGCAAAGGACATCTCAAGATAATTACGTATATTTAGCCCCATCCCCCCAAAAGAGAGAGGGCTGATTTTTTTTTCTTAATAGCTAGTCAGCACCATTTCTTAAGAGAAAATAAGAAAGACAATAAGGTAATGATAAGTCCTGAACTGATTGTCTTGTCTTTATCTTGTCTTGTCTTTATAGAGAATTTAGCTGTCTGAAAACTGAGCTGTTGCATTCATCAAAATAGTATTGGAATAGGACCCTTTTTAGCCAATAATTTGCGCCATCTGAATTCTCTAGAATGTAGATTGTCCCTTGTTTATAATAAGAACAATTTACAAATTACTGATTTAATCAGTGCTGACAGCCAACTTAATCAAATTTGGTTAGCAATACATTTTCCAGCAGTAGCTATGTAGTTATCTGCTGCAAACCTCCTACTTTTGGATGTATTGCATTGAGAAGCTCTGCTTTTTTCAGCTGTACATGATTTTCTAATCACCCCTTGGATGGTCACCTGTAGGGTAGAATTCCAAATAGACCTGTTGATGATACAACAAAATACTTTACTTATGCAAATGTCTCATTGAGTTCGAAGGGCTCCATCCATTGGATTACTGCCTTGATACAGATTGCATCTCCTTCAGATAACATGAATGCAAAGAAACTGTTGTGTCTCTGAGTCTAAACTTTATCTGTGAATAGCTATATAGAGAAACAGAAAGGAAATGAGAAAACAGGCAGCAATACCTCATTGAAGATTAGATCAGCTGCAATAGTGAAGGAGTTTCATGAAACCCCTGATGTAGTAGAATTTGTAATCTTTATAAAAAGGTAGTAACCTCTATATAGGTGCACATACAGTGTATGTGTGAATATATATTTATGTGAATATAGGTGTCCATATAGATTAGGGGTGTGAAACTCGCAATGTCATGTGACATGTTGCGATGTATTGTGACTTTTTCCCCATTGCTGACAATGGGGGTGGGCACGTTTTTGGTATGATGCATTTGGCCCGTGAGCTGGCAGTTTGACACCCCTGATATAGATTGTATTTATGTTTGTATGTATGAAAATGACTGTATGAATACATACAAACAGTTCTGCATATCCTGCCTCAGTGTCCCCATATGGAGACAAAGAGCCACAGCTTACCCAAAATTGTTGTTATCCTAGCTTATGAAGCCACAAATTCATGAGAAGAATAAGATGGAACAAATTTGTTGTTACTTTAGGTTGTTACTTTAGGACAGGGGTCTTCAAACTTCGTCCTTTTATGACTTGTGGACTTCATCTCCCAGAATTCCTCAGCCAGGCACACTGGCTGAGGAATTCCGGGAGTTGAAGTCCACAAGTCATAAAAGGGCCAAGTTTGAAGACCCCTGCTTTAGGATCATTCTCTCAGAAATGGGTTGGTGGGGGCTTACAAACGAGGACCTATGGCGAGGGTGAGGGTTTCTATAAATGGGGACAACAGCACAGTGAAGATTGATGGGCATGCAACAAGTTTTGGTGAACAAATTCTCTCCCAAGAGGAAAAGATTGAGAGATTGCCCACTTGTGCTCTGGATAGCTACTCCTTGTGAGGAGACAGAAGGAATTGAATTTCTTGTTGAATGGCTTGGGAGCCAAGGGATTACTCAACACACTCAAAACCACTGTGCAGCCTTTATAAACATTTCCCTAAACAAAAGCCTCACTTCCTTAAATTCTTTCAGAGATAATTATTTTACAATATAAGAGAGATATTTTGATCAGCAGGAAAGAAAGAATAAAGATACTTGGTGAATCACCTCTCTGGAATTAAAAATTTTGTAATGGAATGTAGGGATGATCTGAGGGGATGAGAGGAAGAGATGTTACCTACGAAATGATCAGACAAGAGAGGGGAGAGCCTCCAATGGATTAATGGTCAGAGGAAAAAACTTAGTGACCCATCCAAATGGATGTAACAGTTAAAAGTGATAGTGGGAAATTTGTACGTTTAGACCTACAAAATGGATGTCAGCTTTTGTAGGTAAATCAGACCGAAAAACCTGACTAAATGAATTAATTCCACTTTACTGTAAGGCCACATTAACAGAAACTAGCAAGTTTGAAAGTATAGTCTCCCCACTACTACTTTTAAGTGCTTGATCAATTAGAGCAGGGCCTTCCTAAGTTATTTTCTCTGACCATTAAGTTACTGTACGGTCCTGACTCTCTTGTCTGGTTGTTTCCTAGGAGCATCTCTTTCCCTCACTCCCCAAGGTCAAGGGTCTTCAAACTTCAAGCATGCCTGGCTGAGGAATTCTGGGAGTTGAAGTCCACAAGTCATAAAAGGGTCATGTCTGAAGACCCCTGCCCAAGGTCATTTGACTTAAATGCCAAAAGCTTAACAAGATTGTGATTTAAGAAAATTTAAATTGATAAGGAGACAGTAACTTTAGAAAACATAAGAATCTTTTTTTTTCTTTGATGAGAGTGCCTTTGAAAATATAAAATTAGCTAAAGAAACAGACTGGACATTTATGGGAATGTTGATTGTTTAAGTAGATAAAAGTAGATAATTGGTAGATTTTACAAAGTAATAAGATAAAGGGTAATATGAGCCAAGCTCCATGACTGTATCTATGAAGAGCTCGTTGGGACTAAGGCAGTGGTTCTCAACCTGTGGGTCGGGACCCCATTTGGGGTCGAACGACCATTTCACGGGGGTCGCCAAACAACGCAGTCCGCCATTTTTTCCCCCTTTTCCTTAGCTGTGCTACTCCCTTTTATTCTATTGGCTTTTGAAAGACAATAGAATAGACTCTCTTGAATAGAGTCTAATTCTATTGGCTTTCAAAAGCCAATAGGAATTGTCCAGGCTGTCTCTGCCCTGCTGAGCCCGCCAAAAGTCCCATTCTGCAAATGGTGCTGCACCAGTTGAGTAGTCCTCGACTTACGACCGATTGGGGGTCGCGGCATTAAAAAGGTTGAGAACCACTGGACTAACGTATTAAAGACGGAGAAAAGCAAAACACGAAAATAAAGGAGAAACTTGTCTTTTATTATCACCCTGGTAATAGACATACTTTTTACTTTGGGGCATAAATGTTATAATGGCAACCACACAAAAAGCAGCAGAAATAAAAAAAGATTCACCAGAACAACCTACAGAAAAGAACAACAGGTCAGATTTATTGCCGAAAATGTTTAAGGAATTTGGCAAGAAGATGACTGAAATATTTGCCAAAAGTTTGGATGCTTTTTCAAAAGGAAATGGAGGAAGGACTCATAGGGATAAAAAGGATATGAAAGATGTAGTTGAGAATCTGTAGGACCATTGACTAGATATGTAAACCAAATTAGTGACAAAGTTGACTTTTTGGAAAGTAAAACAGAAGTTATAAACACAGAGATGGAGAAACAAATACGTAACATGGCATTACTGGAATTGAGAGAAAAAGAATTTTGTTTAATAGTAAAAGCAATTAGAGAAGACCATGGGGAACATAAAAAAGGAAAGATTGTTAAATCCCTATGTAACTTTTTGGATTAGAGTTAAGGATGACATAAAGTCAGATATTGATAAAGTTACAGAATTAATACATGATTTGCAAAACTCAGAAATGTTCTAAGGGATTTCCCTGTGCACTTTGTAGGAAGAATACTAAAGCAGCAGCAGCATCTTAATACTAAATTGAGGATTGATAATACAGATGTAATTGTACTCAAAAGAATTTTCAATTACAAGTAGTCTGCGACTTACTAACATTAGTTCAGTGACTCTTTGAAATTAAGACAGCCCTGAACGAGGGGACTTATGACTCATGCCCAAAGTTACAGCTGTTGTAGATCTCATGCAGTCTCATGAACAAAATTTGGGTGCTTGGCAGCCTGCCCACACAACCACAGAGGGAGCTGCAAATCCACCCCACAGCCTCCCCACCCCCCACCCCCGATTTCCCAACTTTTTTTTTTTTGGTCCCATCACCTATCTTGCTGGGCAGCCTACAAACCCAAAGCTTTAGTCACATACCGATAGTCCAAACAGCGGCATGAGAAGTTGGTCATAGAAGGAGTCAGATAAGCAGCAAAGGAACAAAAGGGAGAAGCTGGCTTACTGGAGCTGGGAGCAGACTTACTTTTCAGCTATTTGCAACAGAACAGGGGAGAGACGCTAGTCCTGATGGAAAGCAAACAAAGTGAAATGAAGCAAGAAAAAAAGAGCCCAGCAGCAGGGGAAGAGGCCAGCTAGATTAGGACCCAGTACAGCATTCCAGTGCTAAAGAGGCTTCCAAACAAGACTATGTGCTTAGCAATGAAAAGTCCTGATGCTTTGAAACACCAGAGAGGAAGCTTAGTGACCCATCCATTGGTGGTGTTTTGTAAAAGAATGAAACCATGCTTGAAGGCTAGGCCATTGGGAGATTGCAGGCCTCTCTTAGCTCTTGCTAAACTTTGTGGAAGCAAGCCCCCTGCATGCAAAGGTGGCAAATCCATGATGAGGTTCTCCCCAAAAATTCCTGTGTTTAGCCCCCTCCCTCTCCCACAAACCTACCTTTTTTAAATTAAGAAAACAGAAAAAAAGTTGGGGAGGACAAACTTGTTGATCTTTTTTTCCTCCCACATTAAATGCTGAAGCTAACCTCTCCATCTCTGCCCCCCAATCTGGATCCCCTTTCACAACTTAATTTGCTAATTTACTGCACCATGCAAGTGATAAAATCTGTAAATTACTCACTTTGATGGCTGATTGGCAGGCTGAAGAGTAAAGGAAAAGGATTTAATTTTTTAAAAAAGAGGGGAGATGAAGGAAGTAAGAAAATCCTTCTTTGAGGATTATTTGTATGGATAGCTGGAGGAAATGTTTGCAAAGCCAGCTAGGCACATACAGCAAATTGAGAATGTGGAATAGATATAAACCCAAGCTGTGCTTGAAAACACCTCTATGGCTCTCAGCCCCAAAAGCATTTTACAGAAGAGAAACAACAGGCAAAGACAAATGGTTAAGGTTGTTGTTATTAATTGTGAAGTCGGTGTCTGACCCATCACAACCCCATGGACAATGTTCCTCCAGGTCTTCCTGTCCTCTACCATCTTCTGGAGTCCATTTAAGTTCACGCCTACTGCTTCAGTGACTCCATCCAGCCACCTCATTCTCTGTTATCCCCTTCTTCTATTGCCATCAATCTTTCCCATCATTCAGCCCTTCTCCAGTGAGTATTTCCTTCTCATTAGGTGGCCAAAGTATCTGAGTTTCAACTTCAGGATCTGGCCTTCTAAAGAGCAGTCAGGGTTGATCTCTTCTAGGACTGACTGGTTTGAATGCCTTGCAGTCCAGGGGACTCGCAGGAGTCTTCTCCAGCACCATAGTTCAAAGGCCTCAATTCTTTGTCACTCAGCCTTTCTTATGGTCCAACTTTCACATCCATACATTGCAACTGGGAAAACCATAGCCTTGACTATACACACTTTTGTTGGCAGGGTGATGTCTCTGCTTTTTAGTATGCTGTCTAGATTTGCCATAGCTTTTCTCCCCAGGAGCAAGCGTCTTTTAATTTCTTGATTGCAATCCCAATAGCAGGAATTATTAGAGAATCATCAAGGGAATATAAAATTTAAGGGAACAAATAATGGCAGAAGGATATTGTTGTCAATAGTTTTCCCATTTTCAATTATCAGCAAAATAATTTAAAATGGATAAAAAGATTTAAACAATGGAGCAAAATAAGACAGAATTTGTGTACTGATGACATTGTAATTGCTAAAATGTAAAAACTGTTGAAATTTGAAATGGAAGGTAAAAGAATGTATGATAAAGTGGGCTAAGAATTTTGGTTATAATATACAGATGGATGAACAGGAAACTATGCCAAGGGTTGAACTTTACATTATGTTATGATCTTAAAGAGAATTTTTATAAAATGATATATTTTTGATATGTAGTACAGAGAAATTATCTTGAATATATATTGGCATTCCAAATATATTTTAGAAATCTAATCAACATGTGAAGAGATATTCTATCATTTTTGTGGACATATATTTTTTTAAAAAAAAATGGATTCAAATATGAACATGGATTTAGAACAGGGGTGTCAAACGGGCTGGAGGCGTCATGCGGAAGCTGTGCCCACCCCATTGATGGCAATAGCAAAACCGTCCCGATACGTTGCGCGACGTCACATGACATCGTGAGTTTGACATGTCTGATTTAGAAGATTTTAAAGATATAATATTCAGTTGAAGCCAGAACTTTTCCTTTCAGGACTGATGGATACACAGTTAGAAAAAGTAAAAAAAAAATGTCATGGACGATTATTTCAATATATAATTACTGCAGCAAGATATGCAAATTGACAGAACTAGCTGGGATGGCCAAACAGACATTTTTAATTAGAGAAAGGTTGTTATTGGCATTCATCAATGACTAGAAGCCTCCTGTGGCTTTTTGCAAAAAGAAAAGAAAAGAAAAGAAAATGATTTTCATGACTTATGATTTTGATGTTTAGAAAAAATAGTTTATAAAAAGAAGAGAATTATGTTGTAATCTTAACTATAGAGGGTTCATTAGAATTGTATATATAAGTGCTGAGAAGAAGATCAGAAGCCGTTTTTAAATATTTAAGTCATGTTTTTATACTTTTTCTTTTTTCTACTATATCTCCTTTTTTCTTTTTTCCTTTATTTTTTCCTGTTTCACCTTTACTATATCTTTTTTCTTTGAATGTATTTCTTATTATATAACTAAAATCTTCTAATAAAAAAAATAGAAATGAGTTGGTGGGTTCATCTTGATCTGAAATTTCAGTTAGGAGGTCTTGCTTGGTACTGTTTACCAAAGCACTTGATCTGAAATAAAAGCAAGCTTCAATTTTTAGCTGCCTACTATAGCCTATTAAATTTATAGAATAAGTTCTTTAGGCAGGAAATTTCTATCAGCGAAGTAAATTGGTTTTTAATTAAAAGCTGCATATTCCCTTTTCTCATTCTTAATTGAGTAATTTTGTGGTTACTGCAGTATTCATTGATATTGGTCCCTAAAATTTACCCAGTGAATGACAGTCCATTTGCCCCTCTTTTTGCCTTCGTTATATATTTTTCTTTATATTCATGTCTTTATAGTCATGTAAAATTAAATGTGACACTTAGAAGATATCTATGGTTCAGTGTAGCAAATTAAATATACTGTATTTCTATACGGTTCTTAAACAGTGATGTATTTGCAGAATATACATATTTAGATAAATAGCAGGCAGCTTCATTAGGAATAGCTGTGTAATCTAATTGAAAGTCACAGAGCTTGCAATGCAGTTGAGAAGCCTGCGAAGAGTTCACTTGTCCCTGACATACATTACAATTTATACAATGCTTCAGTCACAATATTTTGGATGAGTTTCTTTCATTACCAGTAATAGCTGTGGATCAGAAGCAGGAAAATACAACATGATGACATCAAACAAATGGGTCAATTTTGCAATGTTTTTGCTTTGCTAGGAAGTCAAATTCAATAAGAAGCTGGCATTTTCAAGGGTGACTCTGTTTTGTTTTATTTTTTTTAATACACAGCAAGCCTTTCTAAATTTCTTTTTCTAAAACATATGTCAGTTTTCAGTTCTTATTGGGATCAGTGGTTTTTTCCCTCTGACATATTCGGGAATATTTACTGACCCATAATTATGAATAGCCAAGCATTCTGAGTTTAACAGAATATTTTACTTGAAACAGATAAATATAGTTTCCCTGTAGGAAATTATAAAGTATGATGAGTTTATTCCTATTTGGAATTCTACCTGAAAACAGATTGTAACTAAGACAAATAAAATGCTGTTGCTGCCTTGAAGCAAATTATTTCCATATTTCTAAAAATAAAGTTTACGAAATATGTGATGGGATCATGCAGTCACAGCAGATTGTTAGCACCTGGCAAAATACTGAGTAAGGTCAGATCTGACCTTAGATGTTGAGATTCTAGAAAGAGTGCAGAGAAGACCAATAAAGATAATTAGGGGACTGAAGGCTAAAACATATGAAGAATGGTTGCTGGAATTGGGTATGTCTAGTTTAATGAAAAAAAGGACTAGGGGTGACATGATTGCAGTTTTCCAATATCTCATGGGTTGCCACAAAGAAGAGGGAGTCAACCAATTCTTCAAAGCACCTGAAGGCAGGACAAGATGGAAACTAATCAAGGAGAGAAGCAACCTAGAAATAAGGAGAAATTTCCTGACAGTTAGAACAATCAGTGGAACAACTTGCTTCCAAAAGTTGTGGATGCTCCAACACTGGAAGTTTTAATTGAGTAATTTTGGTGGTTACTGAAATATAGAAATTGAACAATCATTTTGTTTGATATGATATAGGGTTTCTTTCATGAGCAGGGGGTTGGACTAGAAGACCTCAAAGGTCCCTTCCAATTCTGTTATTCTGTTATTCTGGTTAGTCTTTCTTATTCCTATGGTCATGCAAATATCTGTTTTGAAGAGATGTGTTTCTTCTTTCATAATGTATGTATTTAATAGTAATGTAACTATGTGAGTGGCAAGCACGTCCAGTTCCAATTGTGTATCCAGAAAGTGTTAATTCCTCAAGCACAAGGGTACGTAGTAGCAGAAGCAATTGAATGGATCTAATACTGGCTATTAAAATAATAACCTTTAACCTGGATCAGAAATAAAATATACCAAAGAGGCAAAAATGTTTTAAATGCCTAGCATTTTCCAACTTCCAAAATTTGGCATCTTACCTGAAATGAAGCTCTGAATTTATTGGAAGCTTTGCCATCATTTTACTGACATGCAATGTCTAGAAGACAGGATTTGGAATTAGGTTCCTTAGTAAAGTGTATGCAGGCAAAGTGATTTTCTTACATAATATGAAACAATGTCTGGATCAGTGAAGTAAAATTATACTTCAACTCACAGCCTTTGAGAATCTTGGAGAGTTTGAGAATAACTAATTAAAATATTATATCCTACTTCAAGAGTGACGTGATGGCCCAATTGTGAAGATACTCATCTCTCACTCAGAAGGGTTGAGAGTTCAATCTTAGATAGTGGCAGATGTTTCTCTCCTAGGGCTCAAATAAAAATTATCTGCTGTGAACTCTGAGTAAGTGTCAGGAAGGGCATCAAGCTAGTAAATGCTCAAACTCTTCAGTCACCCTGACTCTACCCCAGCTAGGGACTACTGAGTCATAAAAAGGGAAGTTATCCTTCTTATTTCAAGGCCATCAACATGCTTTGTGATTTTTGCCCTAGTGGATGGCAGCCCATCTCACGTCAATTCTTTCTTCAGAAGTCCCATCTTCAGAAATGGATGATAGCCAATCTCACTACAATCCTATTTTTAACCCCATCTATCCCAGATCAAACTACAGCATGGTAAAGAGAAGATATAAAGCAGATGTATGCAACTTGTGGGCCTCCAGATGTTTCTACTCATTGTCTTTGGTACTGATAACATTCTATTTATATCTCAGCTTTTTCTCAAATTCCCATGGAATCCTAAATTATTTTTGTAATATGTGATCAGCTGAGTGAAGATTAATATACAGCTGCTAAATCTACAAAAATAAAGTAATGGAAAACCAGAAATGTGTTAAGTAAACACGTTTTTAAACAGAAGACAAGTTAATACAGAGGGAGTTCTCATTCTGTAAGAAAGGTTGGCCAGCAAGGGAGTTTAACAAAATTATTTTTTTCTTTTTTGTAATAAATTTATTAAATTTTTAAACAAGAAGATAAAAACTATTAGAAACTAATATTTAAGATAAAGAAAAGAAGGAAAGAACAAAGCAAAAAGTGCAGAAGAAAGAAAAAAATGATTGTTAAATAGGACAGTTGCTAAATGAGGATTACTTGTATATGATAGGAGGTTGCAGAGAGAAGTATGTTAACATAGGAATATTTGGAATTTGGGGATCTTTAAGTAAATGGATAAAATAAAAGTTTTTGCCTATAAAAATGCACCCATTCAACTGCTCAGAAGTATTGCATTTTTAAGAGAGATGAATAGGTATGGGAAAAGCAATTTGATAAGTCAAACAGTATCCAAATATATCCTATCACAATATACAGTACTTCTCCATTTGGACAGAATATTTAGGATTTATTGGCAACAAAACAATATCACAAATGTGTTATTCTGCCCATTAGCCCACCCTGAAAATGCTGGAAAAGGAACAAAGAAAGTTTCATGTCTAATTTATACTTTTTATGCTTTCCATATTTATTTGGATAGAAGCTGCATTTTTTTAGTTTTTATGTACCTGCTTGACTAAGCATCAGGTTAAGATCATGGGGGCAAATGCATCCAGAATGCAAGCAATAGCTTTAAGCATCTGTTTAAGCACTAGAGCATTTAAAATGCACTTGTCTTACAGATAAAGACTAGCACTGAAAGATTACCTTTGGAAATAAATATACAGTGACATTGTACAAACGTTGTTGTGGTTGTTAGGGGGAATGGGGAAAGAGAGTTCTTGCCAGCAAGAAACAACATTACATCTTCTTTGTGCCCTAGCTGTACTAATAATTAATGTTCATCGGGACTCTAATATATCTCTGTAAGAAGGTTAAGTCCATAAATAAGCCATAGAGGGAAAAAAAACCAAAGCATGCTTTGATTAAGAATCACTAGTATGTGATATGGTGAAGGCAGATTATGTATTGAGTTTTATCAGACATTTCTAAGTGAAATGCTTTAAAAAACAAAGGAAGGAGGAAGAGATTTTTTTTGCTCTTTGATCTTCCTCCAAGTGTGAAGCTTTATAGTTACTTTTTCTCAAGTAAGATAAAAAAGAAACGGATCAATTCATCTCTTGTCCAGAAATGCATGGAAGACAATGTGATCATTTAATGATATCCCCAGGGAGTCTCAAGCCATTTTGCATAGTTGCCAAAGAAGGATGTCGCTCACATTTTCCTTTCTAGGACATGTTCCAAATAGTTATATGTAGCATATTCTGCAGCTCTGAGGAACTCAAAGGAGGGTTTCCCACAAATGTTTGGTAAATAGGAGAAAACTTTCAAATTAGTTGGGTGCTTGAATGGATATATTACAAAAATAGAGATAGAATGCTCGGGCATATTTTAATGTAATTGTAAAAGGTTTTACTAGCACAGTTTGATGTGTTGATTGATATGTGGCTAAACTGTAGAATTTGTATATCAACACAAGGGCATATTGCCAAAATCTTCATACCCTGCTGTCATGTCTTCCAATAACATACATGGACAACATAAATCAGCAGAGTGTTTTGAGA
Source organism: Crotalus tigris (assembly GCF_016545835.1). NCBI lineage: Eukaryota > Metazoa > Chordata > Lepidosauria > Squamata > Viperidae > Crotalus > Crotalus tigris. The sequence goes on along the minus strand of NW_024096464.1, from coordinate 2,097,774 downwards.
ATCTGTGGCAGTGATGAAGCACCTCTGTATTTCAGGAGAAAAGATTCAAGAACTTGATCTATAGCTGCTCAACATAAACATGGATTAAGCCTTATTCCCATTAAACCAAGATGTGTAGAATTCAAGTTGGATCTTATCACAAAAGAAGAAATGCTTTTCTCAAGTGGTTTAATAAGACCTTTGGCTTGAGTTTAGACAAAACCCATAAATATGGGGGGGAGTATGAAATCATCCATTTTTAAAATAATGAATGGATAGGCAAATAATAGGTAAGTACTTAGATAATCAACTATCAACATTTCTTAATGCCATCTCTTTATTAATAATAAGTGCTGCAATTTTTTCTGTAGAGATGCATCTAATCCAGTGATGGCGAACCTTTTAGAGACCGAGTGCCCAAAAACCGCCCCTAGTCCCCGCTCCGCCTCCTGCCCTGCCTGCTCCGCCTCTGCCTGCCCCCTGCCCTGCCCATCCACAGGGCAACGCACCGCCTCCATGGCCTGCCGCATCAGATCGTCCAGGCAGCCCTGAAGCGCCATGGCAGCCACACCCTCCGCCCACACCCTGCAGCATCATCTGCATGCTATGGGGCATGAGATCGGAGTCTTGTCCCTGCTGCCCGGCTATGTCCTTGGCTGCGCTGCTCCATGCAGGCTGTGTCTGGGGATGACTCTCCTCCAGAGGGGCTGCTGGTGAGGAGGGAGCCATGGGGGGAGGCAGGGCTGGGGCAACGGCTTGTGTGCCCACAGAGAGGGCTCCGAGTGCCGCCTCTGGCAAGCATGCCATAGGTTTGCCACCACTGATCTAATCCATTTTCCTGGCTTCCATGTAACAGCAAAACAACTTTTATCTAGACCAGGTATTAGTGACCTTATGGCTTAGCAGTAATCAATCATCTGTGATATATATTTTAATTTTTCATGAATAAGTATATGTATAGTACAAAATACATAATTAGTTCTTATCATTTTATTATAGCTATTCTTATGCTCTGAACCCAAAATGTTCTATTTCATTTCCTTGTCAAATAAAATTAATGAAAAAAATGATTAAAGACTATTACCTTGAAAAGCTCTGCACAAATGTTAATTACAGCTATTATTTAAAATATTGGAGAACAGGAAATAAAACGTTGAGTGATCCATTTGCCCCATATTCATTATTGTATTACATGTGATTCATTGTACTTGTGCATTAATTTATTTATTCACTAGATGAATGTAATTAATTAATCAACTATGTAGAAATATAAAGAAATGGAAATATTTAAAATATTAAATTCAATTTGCCACATGCTTTTTATATTCTCATACTTCGAATTATATTATATTTAATTATGTATATTAGATTAACAGGCTAGGAGTTATAATAATCAGAACATTTGGTTACTGCCATACAAATATCCACTTGATCTTGCCCATTGCAGATAGATTTCCCTTACTGTAGCAGACTACTGGGAATAAACATCATATCAGTTTCAGATCAACTGTTTTCAATCTAGAAGGTTAAGCAGCATTCTCAAGTGTTTAATGACTGCTAATCAACAAATCAATGTACCCATGGAAGCTGGCAGCCTGCCTTGCCAAAATATAGTATACTTTTTTTAAAAAGTTATAACTGAAGCTTTAAGAACAAATAGCTATTTGGTTTTGGGATTTCTGTACAAGAGTACCATCTGCTGGTCAAGAGCCCGGATGTCCAGAAAATACCAGTGTTTGTTTTATCAACACATAACATGCTAACTTTGCAGAATAATGATTTGTAGCTGAAGCCCATTGGAATGGATTATTCCAACATGCTGGTCAGTGATGGGATTCAGCCAGTTTGCACCACTTCAGTAGAACCAGCAGCTAATTTTTTGTTGCCCAGGCCTAGAATGGACTTCTGGAAGTGGCATCCACACAGAGAACTGGTTGTTCACATATTTGAATCCCATCACTGATGCTGGTCCATAAACAATTGTACAATTGCTGGCGGTATCCACACAATGTATTTGTCCAAATTGGTTTAAAATATTATGAACTCACTCAGTGAGCATGTAATCCCAGTTTTTCTCCAAATCTTCCCTGGACATTAACCTTCCTTTCATGCAACTTGTAATTGGCCCCACTTTCTTTTCAATTATGAGAAAACTGAAGAAGTCCAGAGGTTCTTGTGCACAATCTATATCTGAATGTAGACGAGTGATAGTGAGCATCTGAGATATAAAAAGACATGAAAATTGTTTAAGAAAACTAGTTTTGCTCAAAGTGGAAAAAAAAAATTCTTGTCTGGATCTCAGATGGTCCCAAAGCCTAATTTAGCATGATCTTTGGCATAAAAGTAAGTTACTAATACATGGTAGGTCATATTTAACTCACGTTTAACTGAATTTAAATTAATTAAATTGAATTTTAAAGTTGTGTACATTTAATCAAAGTAAATTAGGTTTTTCCTTTCATCTCAACCAAGTCTTTCTTGTGGCCCTGACTGTTTTTTTTTGTGGGGTGATCCTGACATACCACTCTCAGGCCAAACAGAGCCTCTGGCTAGAAAAGAACTTCACACTTCAGAGTTTAAAAGAAGATTGCTGCTACCGGAATTCATTGTCAATCAGAAACAGGCAGCAAGAAAAATATTCTTGTAAATTAAAATCCCCCAAAGCAGAGGAGATCTCTTTTTGTTTTCTTTCTTTTTTTGCTTCCACCAGAATGCTCTATACAGCAGGTGTGCAACATAATAAGGACTCCTAGCTAACTTCAAAGGTATTTCAGCAGAGAGGAAACAAAGCAGGGAGCAAGAGTGTAAGAGAAAAACAAGGGAAAGGGAAGTTCATGGGGTGGGCAGAAAAGGTTGGATGAATAAAACAAAGGGCAACGCGGCTTATGTTTTGTGCCCTGTAAGTGTCATTTCCTAAGGTTCATAATTCTGACAGAGCAACCTATGGGACGCCAATATGTTAGATTTGGGGCAAGGAATTAGGATTATAGATGTATGTAGAATGCATAGATTTGCACAATACAGAAATAAGAATTTCTGAACACTTACATCTTTCCACTAGTGTTCATGGTGGGATACACAGATTAAGTTGGCTAGTTCAGTACAACACAACTCCTTAACTGAGATTAATACACAATATGTTTGTACTCAGCAGTCCATGTAAACACCTCGTTTGACAAAAAACAATTTAAACGTGATGGTGTGGGGGCAGAATAGCATTCAATTCATATTTGGACTAAGGCCGGGGTAAGCAGCCTTGGCTCTTTTATGACTTGTGGACTCCCAGAATTCCTGAGCCAGCATGGCTCAGCTTGGAAACCTCTCCCTTTCCCCTCAGCATGGCTGGCTCAGGAATTCTGGGAGTTGAAGTCCACGAGTCATAAAAGAGCCAAGGTTACCAACCCCTAGACCAGCGGTTCTCAACCTTTGTGTGACGGCAACCCCCGTCACACGGACACGCCGCGCATGCATGGCGCCGCCCCATACGCGGCACGCATGCGTGGCAGCGCCCCCATGCGCGGCGTGCATGCGCGGCAGCACCCCCCTGAGGGAGAAAAATGGCGGATCGTGTTGTTTGGCGACCCCCGTAAAATGGTCATTCGACCCCAAATGGGGTCGCGACCCATAGGTTGAGAACCGCTGCCCTAGACTAAGATATTGTTAATTCAAATGCAATACTACACTTTTTTTATTAGCAAGATGTGCATTTTTCATTTATGCCTCTTGACTCACACCAGGGGTACCTCCAAGCTTGACACTTTCACACATACTGTATTTCCATTCTAGGGCAGGACACAAAGAGAGTCTGATGCAATTGATGACCATTAAGTATTGATCCAGGACTGTGACCACAATATTTTTGCATAAAGATGCTTGAGAGGGAAAATCATCCAGCCAATGCACATGCCTCTGTTCAAAGACAGGCTTGCCAGATTGGGAAAATGAAATCATCCTTCCTAGAAGGTATTGCTACAATGATCAAGCACTACAATGATCAAACATCAATAAGCAAAGGGCAAGTGAAACGTTCATGACTTTTATGAGGAAAATGATGCAACATTCTTCCCACCTGGTCATGGCGAGAAGCCAGGTTCAAACTAGACAGCTCCAGGAATGATAAAAAATCAGTCAGCAAACAAAAATATGAAAAGGCAGCAACACAAACATCTTATATGAACCCTAACATCAGTATTGTCACTAGTTATGATGGTACAGAACAAAGGGGACTTAAAATGGGAGTTCTACCTACTGCAGCATCCCCAGTCACATAATTGGTGTGTAGCTCACAACTGAGATGTTGCAGTGAGCTCTGATCATGTGATTGCGAGTTCCAGCTTTCTCTGATAGTGTTCCACGAGCAAAGTCAATGGGGAAGTCAGAAGCCACTCCTACTCCTGCTGCTTTTTCACCCACCTGCATTCTATAGCACTGCCTATGCCACCTGTGCATCAATCCTTGCTCCAGATTATCTGTCCATAGCACCTCCCCATCCACCCATACTTCTCACTTGCAGCTCTCATCTGTCAGCCTCCTTGCTTGCTTGCCTCTCACACTTCCTACTTTATAGCCCACGCATTCCTGGGATAACAGTCCCAACCAGGACTGTGAAATGACCATTGCTAAGCTATGCAGATACCTGATATTGCATTTTATGATAGCATCATTTATCAAATGAAATTCCGGTCCCAATTGCCATCATAACTCAAGAACTGTCTATACTGTTTCCACTAATAAAAACCATCCCTAAAATGATTTTTTAAAAACATTTGTAGTGTTCCTGCCATACATAAAAAAAAAAACCAACTCTGAAGACCACCAGGTCTACTAACCAACTTATTTCTACCAATCAAGTGAAACTTGGGAGAATCTTGACATATCTGTATAGTTTTATACTTAAATAATCCAGTTCCAAATTGTTGAAAATTTTGATCTGCTGTCATTCAATATAGTATCATATCACTAGAATTAGCTGTCTCTCCTAAATCTAACAATGTTATTGACATTTTGAACTTCATAAAAGAGGCATTCCTACTGATCAAATAAAAGACACTGGAGTGGGAGTAGTTTTTTCTGCTGCATGAAATTTCTAAAAACCAACGCCAATGAGATTGCATGAATTGGAACATATCAAGCAACAATATTAGATTATAAGCATGCTTAATATGTCAATAATAAAAATAACCAAGTACACTACAAAGCATAATCACCTAACTGAAAAAAATATTTGTGCAATGCAAATTTTAAAAGATTTTTTTTTAGCTATACTTATTTTGAATCTTGTCCATCTGTGGGTTTATTTTTTAAATTGGCTGATCTGATTCATTCTGCCAGGGGGGACTGGCTGGTCTCTTTGTTTCTTCTCCTATAAGAAGTGTTAAGAAACAAAGACTCAAGATGGGTCATTTTGCAATCTGTTGTTTGTTGGACTGCCTTGGAGATTAATAATCAGCACACAATGCTTTCGCTACAGTAAGTAGCTACAATGCTTCCACATATTAATGTTCTGTATAGCTTGAGACCCAGATCTTTGACGGATCCCCTAATCTCTTATGTAACTGTCCAACAATTATGACAGAAGTGAGATGCCCATCTGAAACTGCTTCATTGTCAAAAATTTGCTATGTACAGCCCAAAAGAGAGAGCATTCTCAATTCAGGGATTTGGTTATAAAATTCTCTCTTTGCCAGAGATGGAAGTTTGATAGATTTCAATCTCTACCTGTTTGCCCAATATTTTGTCTGAATTCCTACAATTATTTTGCTCAGTGTATCACTGCAGCTGCTATTATGTTCTGTTTTGTAGATTTACCTGTTATTATTTTGCATGCTTTCCTTGGTTAGTTTTCCCAATATTGGGAAATATCTCAATATGGGGTTAGTACAACCCAGCCTCAGTTTACTTCTGTGAAAAAATGGAGTGTTTTTTTTGTCCCTTCTAATACATAAATATTGTAGGGTGTGCAGCAATTGAGATGAGGTGTTTACTCATTATGTTAATCTGAAAATGTATATCCATTTTAATGTTTATACCCCCAGTGACTGGGAAATGTGGGAGAAGCAAGTGGGTGGATTTTGTGTGAAAGAGAATAGAGGCAATAAATATGATTGTAACAAGAACAGCTACTTTTCATCTGCATTATCATCTGTATAAAATAATTAGCAAATTATTTTCAGCTTTGTGCTAAAAATTCTCATACATCCACAATTCTGGTGTGCCAAAAAGTTTCCCATTGTTTCTGTTGTAGATATTATTTTACTCATGGTTGAAGATGTATCACACAATGAATGGAAACAGAGCATTGATGCAAGTCCAATGCCTGGCCATTCATATTTTGACAAGAATTGCCAACAGTTAAGTTTCACAAGTGTAGGAGATTTCCAGTTGCCCAAGGATTGAATCACATGGCAACCTACTCTTCAGCATCCTTATTCAGGGATGCAGGGGGATTTTTAAAACTGCATAGTAGAGCTGGTTTAGTGTCATACAATACAAATGAAAGAATTGTAATTCCAGCCCTGGCACTTGATTGCATCATGAGCATTTAGATTACCAAAATCAAATACAGATAGAATTCTCATGGTCACATGATGGCAGTTCAAGATCTCAGAAATCAGTTCATAATTTTGGCATTTGCAGCATCCCATGATCATGTGATTACCCCTTGTGACTTTTACTGCCAACTTCCAACAAGCAAAGTCAATGGAAAAGCTGGCAGGAGGCTGCAAATGGCAATCACAGACTGCAGGATGCCACAAACATGTGGGACTACCACAACTGCTGATTTAAATGGGTATCACACTTTACAATCTCATCACTTGGTGATGAAGCTGCCAATCCCAATTACCACTGTTAAGCAAGAATTACCTATAATAAAATCCACTTATCTAACAAATCAGTGGAAGGGGTCCTTCAGAAATAACTGGCACATACTAGCTAGTCAAGGGAAAATAACACAAGCCAATTTTTTTAAAAAAAAATATTTAAAAAAAAAAACAATTTTAGTGTTTTAGTTTTTCAGTTATAGACTGAAAGGTGAAGCATAAACAAATTTTAAAATATTGAAACAATATAAAAACAAAAATTACACAATTTTTTTAAAAAACATAAAAGGTACACTTTATATATAAAGGTTGTGAAAATTAGATAGACACAAAAAAGCTGCAGAGTTAAAGGGGGGGGGGTTTCAAAAGCCTGGGCAAAGAGCCAAGTGTTCAAGCCCTTCAAAATGCCAGCAGGGGGGGGGGCTGTTCACACCTTGGGTGGATTATGATTGATCCCATTCCAGAGGGCATACCAATGGTAGCACTAAAAAGCCACAATACCTCCTTTGTTGGGGTTCCCATTTTATCTTCATGTGCCTGTTGAACTGCAGGCATGAATGGCAGTTCCAAGTGCTCTCTTTTCCAATTCCTTCCTTAACAAGCTTTCTTTTTGGTCTTTCTGAAACAGACCCTTAAGGGTTTTACATCTTAATCAGTCATGTAAAATATATTCTAATAAATATCAAACCAGCTTTCCTTGTACTTTGGACTCTTAAGGGTAAAGAAAGCCTTTACTGGACTTAAAAAAATTGTTCATCCATTGGATGGGAAGAAAAATTTTGCCCAGTTTTGCATACTGCGTTTAACAAGGATACAGGTACCTTTTGAGGACATGGCAACAAGACCTTATTTAACAAGGAAATAAATAACCTCTCTTTGATCATTTTTTTAAAATTATTTCAAAATTCTTGGACAAAACAGATCTTGGAGGACATCTGGAAAGACAAGTCCACAAGAACTAATTCCCAATCCTCTAATCAATTTTTGTAGTCACCAAACTAATGCAAGCAATCAGCAGAGTTTCTAGAGAATTAAGCTCCTCAGCAACCATCTTGAGCATACTGAGAAGAACAAAGTAGAATCTGTGACTTAAATTTTTTATAGTTTGATGTTGTGTGGAAAATAGAAGGAAGAAGTATTAAGTGTAATTGCCGTCTTTAGTTATATAATACAGGTGGGATAAAAATCTAATAAAATAAAATAAAACTATTAAGAATTATAATTGCAACAGTAAACAAATACAAACTGGAAAACACTAAAAGCATAAAAAGAAAAAAAAGCAGAAGGTGTAGAAAAGGGAAAAATACAGAAATAGAAAAAAAGAAAAATATAATAAATAAAAAGAAATATATATAAAGAAATGGCTTTGAACCAACACATCAAGTATAAAATAACAAAAAAAGTTTCTTTCAACATGTAAAAAACAAGAAAAAAGTGAAGGAAATGATTGGTCCATTAGTGGGTGAAAGTGGCAAGAAGGTGACAAGCAATAGGGAGAAAGCAGAACTATTTAACTCGTTTTTTGCATCTGTCTTTATACAAAGGGGAAAAACAGACCAACCTATCAAAAATAGTGCCATAAAAAGTAGAATAGAAACACAAGTTAAGGTAGGCAGGAAAATGGTAAGTGAGCACCTGTCCAGCCTAGACGAGTTCAAATCACCAGGACCAGATGGATTATACCCCAAGATTCTCAAGGAACTGGCAGATGTGATCTCAGAACCATTGAACTATATTTTTCAAAGATCCTGAAGCACTGGGGAACTACCAGAGGACTGGAAAAGAGCTGATGTAGTTCCCATCTTCAAAAAAGGAAAAAAAATGGATCCAGGAAATTACAGACCTATCAGTCAGATCTCAATACCGGGGAAGATTCTGGAAAAGATAATCAAACCACGAATCAGCAAACACCTAGAGGCAAACAAAGTTATTACTAAAATCCAACATGGGTTTGTCAAAAATAGATCATGCCAGACAAATCTTATTGCATTCTTTGACCAAGTGACAAAATTAGTGGATCAGAGGAATGCTGTGGATATAATTTACTTGGACTTCAGTAAGGCATTTGATAAAGTAGATCACAACCTACTACTTGATAAGATAGAAAAATGTGGGATAGACAGCATCACCACCACATGGATCCGTAGCTGGCTGACCGGCCATACTCGGCATGTGGTCCTCAATGGAACCGCATCTACATGGAGGTAAGTGTGTAGTAGGGTGTCCCAGGGCTCTGTTCTGGACCAGTGCTCTTCAACATCTTCATCAACGATTTGGACGAGGGGATAGATGGGGAAATCATCAAATTTGCAGATGACACCAAGCTGGCAGGAATAGCCAACACTCCAGAAGACAGGCTTAGGATACAGGAGGATCTTGACAGACTTGAACACTGGACGCTATCTAACAAAATAAAATTCAGTGGTGAAAAAAGTAAGATTCTACATTTAGGCAAGAAAAACCAAATGTACAGGTATAGTATAGGTGATATCTTGCTCAATAGTAGTAACTGTGAGAGGGACCTCAGAGTCCTAGTGGACAATCATTTAAATATGAGCCAGCAGTGTGCTGCAGCTGCCAAAAAGGCCAACACAGTGCTAGGCTGCATTAACAGAGGGATAGAATTAAGATCACGTGAAGTATTAATACCACTTTACAATGCCTTGGTAAGGCCACACTTGGAATACTGCATCCAGTTTTGGTCACCACGATGTAAAAAAGATGTTGAGACTCTAGAAAGAGTACAGAGAAGAGCAACAAAGATGATTAGGGGACTGGAGGCTAAAACATATAAGGAACGGTTGCTGGAATTGGGTATGTCTAGTTTAACGAAGAGAAGGACGAGGGGGGGGCATGATAGCAGTATTCCAATATCTCAGGGGCTGCCACAAAGAAGAGGGAGTCAAGCTATTTTCCAAGGCACCTGAAGGCAGGACAAGAAGCAATGGATGGAAACTAATCAAGGAGAGAAGCAACCTAGAACTAAGGAGAAACTTCCTGACAGTTAGAACAATTAACCAGTGGAACAACCTGCCTCCAGAAGTGGTGAATGCTCCAACACTGGAAGTTTTTAAGAAGAGACTGGACAGCCATTTGTCTGAAATGGTATAGGGTATCCTGCCTGAGCAGGAGGTTGGACTAGATGAGTCCTCCTAGGTCCCTTCCAACTTTTATTATTATTATTATTATTATTATTATTAGTAGTAGTAGTAGTAGTAGTAGTAGTAGTAGTAGTAGTAGTAGTAGTAGTCACTTCCAATAACATTGCAGAATTTGATATCTTTTCATTTTTCCTTTATCCCTTCTCACAAAATTCTTCAAAACTTTAACAAGCCTCTTCTGTAAAATCAATATAGGAAAATTATTCAGATCATTTTCTTGATTTGTTTGTTTGTATATTCTTTTTTAATTATTAAAACATCAGCCAGTTTCTTTTGTGTGTCCAGTGCAACATCTTTTTCCATGTCAGCCTGTCATTTTTAAATCCAGTTTCAGTTCAGTCTCAATCTTGTCAGGTAGAACTTTTAAAAAATCCTTTTATTTTATGCACACACATAAGTTAAAGCGCCAGACATACCAACATTCCTTTCTCCCATTTTCTCGACCTCAATCCTGTGAGGTGAGTTGGGCTGAAACAGTGTTTCTCAACCTTGACAATTTTAAGGCATGTGGACTTCAACTCCCAGAATTCCACGTGCCTTAAAATTGTCAAGGTTGAGAAACACTGGGCTGAAAGAAGGTGACTGGCCTAGTCAGCTTTCATGCCTACGGTGGGACTAGAACTCATGGTCCACTGGTTTCTAGCCCGACACCTTAATCAGTACACCAAAGTTGTTACTCTTATTTATTTTATTTATTATTTATTTAAAATATTTATATAGCTGCCCATCTTATAACCAACTTAAACAGCTTGTCTTTTAGACATAGTCTATCTATAGATACAAACATTTTTAAAATTAATTTTGGGGTCTATTGTTCAAAAATATTCTTCAGTATGTCTGATATTTAAATATTTCTCTTCATTCTCTAATTGGAAATTGAGTTTGGGGGTTCTTCTCATTTAAGTGTAACCTTTAGTTACAATTACCTCTACTGTCCAATTTTTAAGGTTTTGTCTTAATTTTTTTTCTTTTTAATTCCAAACAAAAGCATTTTTCCACAGGAAGGATTTTTTACGATTCCAAAATCTTACTTCAAACCTGTAATTCAATTGTAGTTTTCTAAAATCAAAGTTTTAATCACCCTTTTGCTATTTATTTCCCCCAAAAAACTTTTTGAAAATTCTTAAGCTAGTTGTTAAAACCTCTTTTAATAAGAATTGAAGAAAATTTACCTAGTTCTATAAAATCTGTCACTCCAAAGTTTCCTAATAGTTGAAAAACAGTTGACAAGAATTTCCAAAAGCGATTAGAAAGAAGGTATATAAACTCAGTATTCTTTCAAAGCTACTGGCCACAGTTTAAGCAGGATGACTATTTCCTTGTGTCCCAAAACTCTAAATTAATCAGAGACCACTATCTCATGGTCACCTCACAAGGAGCAACTGTTTGGAACACTTGTGGGCAATCTCAAGTCCTATCTTTGTCTGAAGAGGAATTACGGAGCGTTGGTCTGCTTGCCAGCTCTTCATTCTGCCCTGTATTGGCTCTGCTTTTTACAGAGATGTCTTCAGTCCACCATTTCTTCCCTGGAAATCAGAATCTATGACTTAAATATAAAATCTTGGATACTGGTAAAAGACTTCATTATTATCTCTTTAAAGCTGGTGCTCCCTTTATCTTGTAATAATGTTATTTTGGGAGATTGAAGAACTGGGAAAAACTAGCCAGAAGAACTGTAACACCACAATCTGCAATTATGAGCTGAGTTCAAAATGAGGATTTTGGTACAGTATTGTTTCAAGTTGTATAACAAACGAGTGGTGGCACAGTGGTTAGAATACAGTACTTCGGGCTAACTCTGCTGACTGCCAACAATTTGATCCTGACCAGCTCAAGGTTGACTCAGACTTCCATCCTTCCAAGGTCAGTAAAATGAGGACCCATGTTATTGGGGGCAATATGCTGACTCTGTAAACTGCTTAGAAAGGGCTATAAAGCACTGTGAAGCGGTATATAGGTCTAAGTGCTATTGCTATTCTCTGTATTCTTGGATTCTTATATAGAACTTATAGTGCCTTAAAATTCCAAATGCTGATGCTTTGCCAACTAAAAATGTACCAAATTCATGTTGGTATTATACAGACAGAGCTGCTACTACCTGCCCAAGAGATACCTACATAACATAAAAATAGTACTCACTGTCATTGCTCTCAAGCAATATTTATGCCTTGATGCATCTTGCTGGCAGCAAATGGAGCAATTACCACATGCTGGTAACAAGAGTAAAGCATTTACTGTACTTTCAAATGGAGGAGTTAGACATTTTGATGCTAATATGAAAAGGTAATTTACATATGAATTATAGGGAAAGTGTATAAAATTGATTTCAGGTGTTGTGGCTCAACATGGAGTTACATGAAATTTCCTTCTTACTGGAACTCTTAAATAACCATTAGCTGGGTCCCTACCTTTTGACATGCTGCTGCATATCAGATGTGGATTTTATATTTCACTTTTATATTTTCTATGTTGTTTTCTATTGCTTAAGAATAGGAATGTTGAATTTTGATTCTGTCACATTTATAACAGTGGCACTGTGACCCAAGGTTTCAAGCATATTGAGAGAGATGAAAGAAAAGATCAGACAGGTTTTAGTATGAGGTCAGGAAAATGGGAACCTAGCGTTAGGTGGGAAGATAGGATAGATTCTTATCCCTTTCCTAAGGTGGATAAGCTTGTCTGTCTGTTTGTCTGTCAAATTTATATGGCTGCCCATCTCATAAAAAGTGAGTCTGTGCAGCATACAATAAAACGTACTATCAAAACCTACTAAAAAAATCAGAATATTGCTGATTTGGGGGAGGATATAGTTAATCTAAATTTTAAACACAACTTGGAAGCTGCAGTTAATGCAGAAATCTAGCTTGCTGTTGGAACAGAATCCATACAACACTGACTTTGGAGAAACATCAGTGATTCCCAGGGCAGGTGTAAGGTATTGATGATGAGCTTGGGATCTTGATATTTGAGAGCAATTCTTTTCCAAGCATACCCTTCTCCAAATGACAATTGTCTATTATATGAGAGAGAACCTTCTTAGCTATGGCATTCCAGCATGAAATACCTCTTCAAGAAGGCTGGGCCTATGCCACTGTTGATGTTTTGAGGGGCATCAAACGAAGACATATTTACTCAAATTTGCACATTTATTGATTGTGGTTTGTTTTCCACATTTCTTCATTTACTAGCAGTATTTCCATATTTGATAATGTTTACGGCTGAATTGTCATAAGAATTATAGCTTCAAGTTTAATTTGTTGCATTAATTATATTCTATTCGAAATCTGTTGGCACCAGGAAAGGCAGTTATATTTAAATAAAAAAATAAATAAATGGCAAATAAATGCTAGGCAGCCAGCTTAAGAGAGAGACCGACATGATAATTTGCCTGCTCTCCTTTCAATTTTATAATTCAGAGGAGAATATGTTTTTCAAATGAACCATGAGGTGTTCATTTAATGATGTCCTACAAAAGACACAGCATATCTTTTCCCAATACTTCTTGTGTGCATTTCTAGTCTACTCTGATATATAATACACATATCTTTATATATATCTACATCCATATGCCTCTGACTTGGTGCTGACTCCTGGTGACTGCCTGAACTTGTTCTCCTACATACCTAAGAATCCATACCCTTTATGTTCTGAATGAAAGAATGGGATGCATGGATGGAGTGCCATCTAATGGCCACTTGCTGATGGTTGCATAAATGAAAAAGGATTTTGGGGAGGAACAAGATAAGCGAGGCACATTAGTTGCTTCTCATGTCTTATTATATACTTAATTGCCACAAGCATTTTAAAATAAAATTCAAGGTTTTCAGGATTCTCAATCTATTTTTACATGACAACTGTTTAGCCATCTGGAGAAACAGTACACTGAGTCATGTAGCATTATTTTGTGGCACCTGTTATTTTAAAACTGTATCTGTAAACAGTTTGTTTTATTAGATTTCCTCAAATAATAAAACTGTTAAAACGTAAGTTAAACATCTACGCTAAATGCCACCGAATTTTGAAAGCTTCATTAAAATTGCTTTTGTAAAGCTTGGGTTTTTTTTGGCTGTCGTAAAGAAATTCTCTGAACAAAAGTATTTCTAACTATGCTCCTTCCACCACCATAGTTTCTCTAAAATTAATCAGCATTGAGGTCTTACATTGGCACCTTTAACGACAACCCCATAAGATTTTAAGGCATGGTATAGTTATGCCTAGAGATACAGGTAATCCTCGACTTTCAACAGTTCATTTAGTGACCATTTGAACTTACAACAGCACAGGAAAAGTGACATTTACATTTACAACCATTGCAACATCCCTATAATCATGTGATCAAAATTCAGATGCTTGGCAGCTGACTTATATTTATAACGGTTGCAATATCCCGGGTCACGTGATCACCTTTTGCAAACTTCTGACCAGCAAAGTCAATGGGGAAGCCAGATTCACTTAACATCCATCTTACTAATTTAACAACTGCAGTGATTCAACTCTGGTCATAAAATGGGGCAAAATTCACTTAACTGTCTCACTTAGCAACAGAAACTTTGGGCTCATAAGTCAATGGTTATAAGTCAATGAGTACCTATATGCAATCCTTTATATAAGCTAGTGCTAAAGAAGAAAGGGCACTCAAGGTCAATGCTTGTGTTTTGAATCAGACCCAGGATGACCAGGAGTTAACTTATTTGGCACAGTGCAGCTGAACCATTCTTATGTCGAAGAGCAATCTCGGTTTATACAGTTGAAATAGTGTTGACAAGAAAGAGTCTGGGAAAAAAAAGTTATTTATTAAAAACTCTATTCTGTAATAGCTACAGTTTTCAAAACAACTTCGGAACTTACCCTAAACTTTTAGTTACTATAGCACATTCCTGAAATCTACCAATGCACGGCTAAATGAAGGTAATAAAGCCCAGGTGACTAATAAAAGACACTTTGTGTCATAGGATTGATTGGCTTTGAGCCCTATGTCTCAACTTTATTCTAAAGTATGCCTCAACCCTTGAGAACATTGCAGAAGAAACTGCGGAGGTCTTCAGAGGGAGTCAGAGAAAATTGTCCCTGTTTTCTAGCACGTTCATCTCTACTACCTGCAGGTTTCAATCTATAAATCATTCCGTTTCTCAGATTTGAACACAGAATTTTATTGCCTTTTCCTTGACTGCCTTGCTATTTGTCACTGTGACAGGTTCTTGACTTCTGAAAATGCTTGGTATCATTTACGTGGGTTTGTGATCCAATATATAAGAGGAAATAGTTGGAAATGAAGAGCAATTGTCTCTCTAGTACTTTGCTGGACGAATAGGCAGCTTTACCATGTATGATCAGATTCAAAGTTTTGTCGATGACATGTAACAATGTAACTTCACTTTTTGCTACTGGAATGTACAGATAGTGGACAAACTGATTCAATGAAAAGAAAAAAAAACACCCTTTATTGCTGTTTCCTTATGTAGTGACCCATAGAAATGGATCCATATAAAAAATAAGAATTGCTTAGATCAATTTATATAGAGCAGCATACTATACAAACAACATAGGATTTGTTGGGTGAAGCATTCTGCTGTGATGGACTACTGTAGTTTTCAATATAGAATGAAGTCTTATATTTGTGTTTGTGTTATATTGAAAATGCATGCTTCCTCATTTTCCTTTCTTCCCTTGAATACTACTATTATTAAAAAAGAAAGCACATGTCTTTAATCAGATTAAATGCAAAACAAAGACATTTGTGAATATGGTAATTTGGAATCCACAATGCAGTTTATTGCAATATTGTTCCCCTTGATAGGATATTCTACATTATTCCATTCACTTTCCTAATTGGTGTTCTGTTTTCACCCTCCGTTACTTAATCACACAGTATTCTCATTCAGCTGTTCAGTATGCAGTGAGTCCTTGGCTTACAACCAATCACTTACTGACTGTTCAAAATTAGAAGGCACTGAAAAAAGTGACTTGTGACCAGTGGTGAGATTCAAATATGTGAACAACCGGTTCTCTGTGTGGATACCACTTCCGGAAGTCCATTCTGGGCCTGGGCAACAAAAAATTAGCTATCGGTTCTGTCGAAGTGATGTGAACCGGCTGAATCCCACCACTGCTTGTGACTGTTTTTCACATTTATGACCATTGCAGAATCCCCGAGGTCATGTGTTCATAATTTGGGCACTTGGCAACTGGCATGTATTTTCCAAAGCGCCTGAAGGCAGGACAAGAAGCAACGGGTGGAAACTAATCAAGGAGAGAAGCAACCTAGAACTAAGGAGAAACTTCCTGACAGTGAGAACAATTAACCAGTGGAACAACCTGCCTCCAAAAGCGGTGAATGTTCCAACACTGGAAGTTTTTAAGAAGAGACTGGACAGCCATTTGTCCAAAATGGTATAGGGTTTCCTGCCTGAGCAGGGGATTGGACTAGATGAACTCCAAGGTCCCTTCCAACTTTACTACTACTACTACTACTACTACTACTACTACTACTACTACTACTACTACTATTATTATTTATGACAGTTGCGTTGCATTGCATTGTCCCAGGTTCATGTGATCACTATTTGTAACCTTCCCAGCTGGCTTCCGACAATGTGGGGAAGCCAGGTCTGCATGATTCACTTAACAACTGCAATGATCCACTTAACAACTTTGGCAAAATTGGAGCAAAGCTCAACGTAAATTTTGGGTTCAATTGTGGTCGCAAGTTGAGAACTACCTGTACAGCAAAGGATGGGAAAACTCCTTAGTTCTACAGATTTGGGGGGGAGGTGTTATCATAACATCTAAGCCACTAAATACCTCAGTCCAATTTGAACTACAGCTGATATTTTGTAATGTGATATATTATTAATGTTTTTGCTCTTCTGCAAAACATACTCTTTTCTAGTTTATCAGCAAATCTTTTAAGAAAGCAATGAGAAGAAGGCATATGAAGGGAGCTCCATCCAATAGGGTTCATTATTGGCTGTGTTGAGAGCTTCTACTCAAGGCAATAGGACTAATCAATTAAAATATAAACTCCCCATCAGATCTCTGATTCTTCCAAAGGATGAAAAATAGGGGAGGGAGAGAATTTGATGCACTGAAAGAAAGAAAAAATCCAGGATGGATGTCCAATTAACATGGGAACAGAATGTTAAAAAGGCTCTATTTTGAAACCAAATGATTACTTATTTCCCTTGTGCTTATCCGTTATATGTTGCTCTGTATCTTATTCCTGTATAGTTCATTCTTCTGACCTTTATTGAGAAATGTGTAAAAAAAAACCTACTGCATTGTTGTCTCATATTTTCCTGCTTGGTTAAAAAAAACCAAACACCTAAATTAGTATATTGAAGATCATGTTTAGGAGAAAAGAGTAAACCCTGATTCTGAGCCGTGGTGGTGCAGTAGTTAGAGTGCAGTAGTGCAAGCTAATTCTGTTGATTGCCAGCAGTTTAATCCTGACCAGCTCAAGATTGATTCAGTCTTGCAGCCTTCCGAGGTCGGTAAAATGAGGACCTAGATTATTGGTGGCAATAGGCTGACTCTGCAAACCACTTAGACAGAGTAGTAAAGCACTATGAATTGGTATATAAGTCTAACTGCTATTGTTATAGCTAGAAGGGATAATTATAGATAGATAAGGGTGTGTGTGTGTGTGTGTGTGTGTGTGTGTGTGTATCCTATTCCTCTTTATAAAATACAGTTAGAAGCAGATTCTCTGAAAGACTTTCTTTTAAAAAAAATTGAAAGACAATTAGTCCCTGTATTATGTTTATTCAGCAGACTCAGAAAATGGTCCATGGATAGGGTGATAGCATATGATGTAACCAGCCTAGTCTTTTTCTTTGTAAACTTCTTGGTTGAATTACTGACTGTCTGAGGTAAGAAAGACAAGCAGAGGATGAGAGGATAAATCTGTCTGTCATCTTGATGAATGCTGATCAGACTGTTAGCAAGGACAGTAATTAACAGGGGAGGAAAAGCTTGTCATTATCCTAAGGGTGAGTAATTATTTTTGACAGGTGATAATTAATGGTCTGGCAAAGTCAGCAAAAAATCATCCTTCAGTCTTGGGAAAACTGGGGAGCTACTGGAAACATTTTCTATGTTCTTTTCTTAAACATCCTTTAGGGTTTTTAAGGTTCATGAAGAAATGGTATTTGTATATGTGTATACTTTGGAGATTATTTCTACCAAAGCTTTGTACATCTTTAATTTGTCAACTTCTTTGGGAAAAGAAAGAAGGCTCTTGTTTTTAATGCTTAACAACCATGCGTCTATCATTTGGCTGCTGCCAGTGATAGATTGAACAAACTGTAAAATATGTTCCTTCCACTTTACTCAGAAAACTCCTGACTGATAAAAAATAATATGGTAAAACAACATATGGGAAGAGTTCACTTCTATAAGATGGGTAGCATGAGGTTTAATAAATAAATAAAATAAGAAACACACAGTTGCCACCATTGCAAGCCTTTGGAGCAGGGAACCAAATCACCATTTTGCATAATGAATGGAATGGCCTACTGACTGCCCCTCAGGCAGAGGGAGAATGGAAGTGGGCCCCAATTTGAAAATTGTATTTTAGAAGATCACAAAAATGGCCTTGTTGAATTAGCCTGGCCTCATCCACCCTTATGGCTGTGCAGATTCACTAGGATGGCTTATACATGACAGCCCTTTTCCTATTCTCTCAGGACACTCTTTTCCTCAATAGGATGTTGCCTGGTGACCATGAATTTTTACAAACTCTCAATAAATAATTCTTGATACATGATTTTATGGTGTGTTTTTTTAAAATTCTTGCTGTGAACTGTTAGCAAATCTTGCATCAGGGCCTTCATAATTAAGTACTCTGCGAACTAGTCTGGGAGCTTCATTGTTGGAATGATGTTAAGTTTTGTTTTTGTCTTCCCTATGCAATGATATGTGGCTTTGTGTTCAAGGATCACATTCCATCTGGGTTCCTATAATATGCTAAGCAGAAAAAACAAATTAGCAAACGTAACTGTATATTTGTTCATTCATTCATTCATCATATTCACCCATCTCACCTAAGTGACTCTCTTCACAGAGCATGTGGAGATATATCATTATTGTTTACAAGCTTGTGGAGATAATATGGCTGAGATATAAGTTCATGTGTGTGTATGAGCGAAGCCCAATTTGGTGTAAAGATTAAGGTGCTAGATTATAAACTGAGAGACTATTGATTTCTAGCCCTTTATGCATGAAAGTTGGATGGGTGACTTTGGACCAGTCACTCAGCCCAACTCACCTCACAAGGAAAACAAAGTAGACAGCAAAATATATTCTCCCCTAAGTTTTATTAAATAAAGATGGGATATAAGTTTAACAACCATTATCACCAAAACAATAATAATGCTAAGCCCAAATAAATTCAGTGGCCAGAGTCACATAATATGTTAAAACAATCTCCACAAATAGAGTAGCATAGTCTACTGTGTTGTGTGAACCCTGCCTCTGAGTCAAATGGCTTTGAGGAACCCCTTGTTGAATATAACTACATATATTCACTTGAATTGAAACAGGGATATCATTTAACAATCATTTAATTCTAATGGTGAAATTGAGATGGAGCTAGGAGAAGGCATTTTATAGATATTGACTACAGAAGATATGACAGCAACAGCTCAGCTAGAAGAATAAGCCTTTTCCCTTGTTGGAAGCAACAGCTGTCACATCTGAAAATTACTTATCACTTATGTATGGTTTATGTTATGTTTTCTCTTTCTCTTTCTCTCTCTCTCTCTCTCTCTCTCTCTCTCTCTTCAGGAGCTGACATAGTACAGTGGCTTATGAAGAATCTCAGTATTGAAGATCTAGGTAATCTGTTCATTAAATTATAAGGAAGCATTATCTTGAGGCTTGTCATTATAAAATGCAATAGTAAATGTTGTGATCTAAAGCTGAAAAATCAAAATTTTATTTGGAAGTTTTGATTGAGAAAGTGATTCCAAGTCAAATCTTGATCTTGAAATGGTAAGTTAGATTCCAGAATACATTCTTCTGGAATGTTCTTCTTTATTCTAGACAGGAAAGCTAATCAGGAAATAGACTACATAAAAATATATAGAAAATTTTTTTCTCAATATAGAGAAAAAGTTTTCAGAATGCTACAACAACAACAAATTAAAAAGAATCTTAAAAAACAGAAATTACTGGTGATAATCTCTCAGATTCAGAAAATGATAGTGTATAGGCAGCATAGCAAAACATGTTGACCCTTGGTGTTTCCTAATTTTTTCTAGCTTTTTTTTTCTCCCCTGAAAGGTATAGCTTTCTATATAAGTTTGATATATTGTATATTGAGGTATTGCAGGCCCAATTGGCAAAAGAAAGCTCAAGATTGTATTGGTTGGAAACAGGCAGAAGAGGCCTTCATCCTGCAGTGGATAGACAATGGCTAAAATGAAGATGATATGCTTGATATAACAGAGCCCAAAATTCAGACTACATCACTATCATTGTTTTATTAAAAGTTTTATGGTTTCTTTTGCTTCGAGCAGGTAATCATGGTGGCCCATTCCTTCCAGTCAGGCAGGGAAGATATGTTGAGGACCTGTCAGTTAACCCTGTCAGTTAAAGAATTCTGACTGGTGGACTTGGGGAAGGAAGAGGAGAAGATCTTCTCTGCCATTGTCCCACACTGTGGAATTACTCCCCCCCTCCACCTGAGGTGAAGCAGGGCCCACACCCTCCTGGCCTTCCATAAAGAAGTGAAAACATGACTGCAGCCTTGCATAGGGAGCCCATAAGAAGTATGCAGCCATGGAGCTGAAAGCCCTCCCTATCCCTTTTAACAATTATTAAAATTATTACAATGTTAATATTTATCCATTCATTCATTCAAATTATATGTTGCCCATCTCACCTGGAGGCAATTCTAATAATGTTTTAATCATCCTTGTATCTTTTTAAATTTTTATCTTTTATATACTGTTTTTATATTTTAATATTTCCATAAGACCTGAATATACAGTATGCATTAATACCACTACCACGAGAAGTCTCTCACCTTGTAATCCAGAATGATAAATGTACAGGTGAGATTCAGTTGGATTGCAGAATTAAGGGCCTGAGTGCCTGGACTCTATTAAGTTTCCAGATGGGCCAGATTTTGCTCTGTCTCATTCACCTGCAACAAATGGAGTCATTTGGCTTCCTAAGTAGTCTCTTGTGTGTCCAGACATGTGAACATTATAGCATCCGTTGGACAGAAATTGCTATTTACCTTTGCAGAGATAGACAAATGTTACCTTTTAAACTGCATCATTGCTCTACTTTGTTATTTCTGGTATAAAAGGTCTTTCCACTAGAAATATATCATCCAGATATTAATTCCCTTTTGTTTGACAGCCTGGAATCAGTTATGGGTGGCCAGATGTTATTTAAGTAAATAAAACATACTGTACCTGTGATGATTAACTGTTAATCCACCTCCAGCACAGGGCCCAAAGCTGAATAAAGAGGTTGCACTTCCATTTTGCTGAATTTACCACTGATATCATCATATCTAGTCAGAAAATTCCTGCCACCCAAGTTTGGCAAGTTGTCTACTGAAAAGCATAATTGTCTGACAGAGTTTGTGTCTGTTCGTTTGTTTGTTTTACAGCTGAATCAATACATATGGGAAGTCTCATTGCAGCACAAGGATATATTTTTCCAATTTCCGATCACGTGCTGACTTTAAAGGATGATGGGACTTTTTATCGGTTTCAAGTAAGAAATCTGTTTTCTTTACTTGAATTACAGACTGGATAGGTATGTCTTTCCTTGCTGAAGTCCTCTAATTTCCATTTTTTATGGAGGAACAAATCTAGAATAAAACACCCTACCTACCTTATCCTAACTTTTGTCTGAATTCTTCAAGTTGTTCAACATCACCATAGAACTGTTTGTCTTTTAACGTAACAGATCTACTTTGCTCCAGATAGTAAGAGCTTTGTATATTTTGTTAACCTTTGGGGTATTAGTCCTGTTAATGTATTTTTTTTATCCTTTTTTAAATTGGAGATGCTGAGAATCGAACCTCAGACTTTCTCAAAGACAAGTATATGTTTTATTGATTTATTAAAATTATTTTACAGTATTTTATTTATCACTGATAATTGCTGCTTGTCTCCTTATATTCCAAACCAGGCTTAATTCCTTTTCCTGCACTGTTCATATAACGTCTGACATCTCCAAAGCGTGGCAAGAGATTGCTTGTCAGTTTTGTTGTAATTATCAGATCAGTATCAATGTTATTATTAAGTTAATCACTCACTTTCAGTTCTTCATAACACAATGGATATAATTTCTTCAGGATTGCCTGTCAATAGCTGCATCTTTGAATTTTGACAAATGTATGCTTTTTATCTTTAGTAACAGAAGGCAACCATCTACTTTTCTAGGGATGTCAACCACTAGATAACAGCAAGAGACACAGAATAAATTGCCCAAGTTTTTGCTGCCATCTAATATTCATTTAAATTTCTTCTTAATCTAGATCAGGGGTGTCAAACTGCTGGCCCACAGGCTGGATGCGTCATGCGGAAGCCGCCCCCACCCATGCGGGAGCTGTGACCACCCCAGCTCTGGCAAGGGGAAAAAAGTTGCGCTACATTGTGTCACATGACACGCGAGTTTGACACCCCTGATCTAGATAATGTCATTTTTTTTAGTTATGACTGCATATACCTCCCTCTCTTCCTCTCTTCCTAGCATGGTTAAATATGGGGGCAGTAATGGTGATACAGTTCCAAGGAATATTAATATCCTAACATTCTAATGCATACAGAATATTTTTTCAGAAGAAAGATGACAGCTTTATATATATGTGTTAGGGAGGGAAGAAACATATATCCTCCCTAACACAGCTGGCAAAAGTGAGAAAGAGCCTGTGGTCTAGAGGTTAAATACAGCTGCCTAACATGCAGACAGCCCAGGTTCGAATCTCAGAAGGGTATGTCTGGTTGAAAAGAACTAAAGAGTTCGAAATAGCTTTTTTTAATCCAATAGCCACCTCCAGAATGGTGCACCCCAACTGACAGATCCAGGTCTTCAGGCCCTTATGGAAGGTCAAGTAGAGTGTGTACAGATCCCACTTTGTTCCAAAGGGCAGGAGCTATGCCAGAAAAGGCTCTTCTCCTGGACCTCAGCAGCCAAAATGCTTTGACTGGCAGGGCCTGCAGGATGTCCCTTCTGCCAGCATGGGTGGGGCAGGTCAAGCCCATTGAGATAGCTCTTCAGATAACCTGGACCCATGCCATGAAGGGCTTTAAATAACCAACACCTTGAATTGTACCCGGAAGCAAATCAGCAGCCAGTGCAGCTCGTGGTACAGTGGTATAACATGGGCCACCCTAGGGGCCCCATGAATTGAATCTATTTGCCATTCTTTCTCTAGGAAATGAATGAAGAAATAAATCTTTTTTAAAGTGTTATTATGGCTTGTGAAAAAAAACTATCACATGGGAAATCAGGAGATTTCTACGTCTTTCCGTGATGGGCTTCTTAATTCATCATAGAAGCTCAAACTGTAGCACTTTTTTTCAAACTTGCCTTTTTCTAATTTGCATTTCAGCTGGTAGAAAAATTTGATGTGATTTGTAAATTGGACTTATATGCATAGGATTGCAATCATACTGATCCTAACAAGGAGGATGTTTTGGTGTAATCTCTTGTTCTCTGGTATTGCATGCATATAGGCAATCACACCTATACAAAATTATTTTGATTTTCTTTATTTCAAAAAATATGCCTTAAAATAATTAAGAAGAATTTCTTTATTTCATTGAAACTTAAGCTGCCTAAATATCTGAAGGAGTAAAGATGTTTGAATACCTAGATATTCATGATAAAGTATTATTTTCTGTTTTTCAGGCTCCATATTTCTGGCCATCAAATTGTTGGGAACCAGAAAACACGGACTATGGTGAGACTCATTTTGAAATGCCTCTTGTATAAACCCCTTATCTCTGATAATCATTTTACTCTAAAAGAAATTATAGAATAATATCATTATAGAGTATTATGCTGACTCATAATCCAAGGAGTTGTAATATCAACTACATATTGGAGAATGCTACTATATTTGGTTTCATGATGTGAAAGTCAATAGTTGCCAGTATTTACATAGATGGTGAGCAGGAATAATGCAAGCAAAATACCCTAGCACAGCGGCCCCCAATCTTTTGGGCACCATGGACCGTTCCCGTGGAGACAGGTTTTTCTGCGGTCGAGAGGGGGCATGGTTTTGTGTACTGCTTGCATCCCACAGATGGGGCTTCGCTTGTTTGTATGGCCCTGTTTTTGGCATGCCACGGCCCAGTGCCAGTCCATGGACTGGTGGTTGGGGACCCCTGCCCTAGCAGAACATATAAAAGGATTTTCTTTGAAGCTGCAATTCACTCCCTTTCCCTCCATTTTTAAACAACAGCCTGCTTGATTTGAAGAAGAGAAGGCCTTATTATATGTTGGACATGAGCTGACTGACAGCTGAGCACTGCGAGTATTTGCCATCCACCTACTGGCTGATGGCTGAGAGGGCTGCACTTAAGGGGGTTTTATCACTCATTTAGTGATAATCCTTTTTATTGGGGGTGCATATCGTCTAAAAAATCTTAATTGCCACTCCTGGCCAACAATAATTTGCCCATCCCTGGTCTATGGGCCAGGTTTTCCACCCCAATTTTATTTTATTCTGAACTGCATGGAAATAACTTAAGTAAAGAGTTTAATAATTTGTTACTAGTCTATTACAATTATTTAAAAAGCGCAGCACTGTCTAGGACAGTTACATAAATGTAGCATTGAACAGAGACCCTGTTCTGTTCATTTAAGTCAGTTGGTCTGAATGCTGTCCCTCCTTACAGACAAGGACTACATTATTCAACAGAGGAAGCACTGTCCAAGATTATTGCTGTATAACAACATTAATCTTATGCCTAAGAAAAAGTTAGGTTCAATTCCATGGATGAATTTAATTTGTTTTAAAATAAATGGTAATATATATACGTGGTTGATCAATAAACTATTATGTGACCCAAACTAGTAATCTCTATATAACAATAAATGAAAATGCCACTTCCCTGAGACAGAAAGAGGGAGAAAGAGAGGAATTAGAACGGGCGATAGGTTTTTGTTTTTTTTAGTAGAGGCTGAGGTCTGACAGAAAGAAATAACCATGTTTTATGAGCTAATAAACCAGAGATTTTGTATTAAATGGCTAAGTGACTTAGTACTAAAGCATAAACTCTGTCAGCACAGTTACCTTTAGCTGTTATTGTGTACCATTGGTGTCTCTTCTACAGCTCTCCTCTCGTACAGAAATGATAAAATCATTTCTTTTTCATTCAGCCTGGTCCTTGGCAAAGGAAATCAAATGTACCTATATTCATAATATGAGAGGTTTGGGAAGTGTTTCTTCTACAGGCATTCCTCAACTTACAACCAGTTGCTTGGCGTCCATTCAAAATTATCATAGACCTATCTGGGGGGGGGGATACTTATGACCCAGATTTGAACACATTTTGCATTTGGTGTATTCTATTTTTCATAGAACAAATGACCAGGCTCAAAATTATTGTTTATGGGATACATTAATGCAAAAACCTAGCTAAGAAAAGAGAAGAGGATGACCAGCAGCAAGGTGAATGGACCTGATTACAGCAGCGATGGGTATATTCTATCACTGTTGGAAGGTCTGAAGAACAGGTTGGAGAAAGTATCCTAGAGAAAGTCTGTCTGTGTCTATGCCAGCCATGTTGGCTGAGGAATTCTGGGAGATGGGAAATGATCTGCACATCTTAAAGTGGCCAAGGTTGAGAAACACTGATCTATGCGATCACTAAGAATTGATGTTCCATATTTACTTCTGAGTAGCCATGGGGAAAAAAAGGCTTTTGCACAACTTCATATTGTGTGCTAATTATGTACTCTTTCCTGGTCTGGAAGGCAATTCACATGGTCACTTATGGAACCACCGCTGGCCAGGCTGCACGTCTGGGACTTGCAGTTTCCTTCTGACTTCCCCATTGATTTGGCTTATTGGAAGTCAGCAGTAAGTTGTGAGGAGGTCTTTGCTTAATGACCTGTGGGTCTCACTTAATGGCGCTAATGGCAATAGGGACTGCTAGGATTCCTGTTGCTAAGCAATGGGGTTATTTGATATTGCGCTTTACAGTCGCATAATTTTGGTAATTGGAGCTAGAATTTCCATTCCTTAGTTAACTGCATTATGAATGTATCAAATTGAAGAAAATTTGATTGAAACCTAAAGTAGCCTCTTTAATTAAAGAAAGGTGCAGTTTTCTCAATGTTGCATCTACATGTATGAGAATGCCATTGTCTTAGCAGAAACAATTAT
The DNA here is from genome assembly GCF_016545835.1 of Crotalus tigris. Classification (NCBI taxonomy): domain Eukaryota; kingdom Metazoa; phylum Chordata; class Lepidosauria; order Squamata; family Viperidae; genus Crotalus; species Crotalus tigris. The sequence continues at coordinate 2,071,453 of NW_024096464.1, read as the reverse complement.
TTTAGGAGGAGTTGTTTGATTCCTTCTCTCTCTTCCATTTTCCCTTCCTCTGCCTCTCCCTCCCCTCCTCTTCCTCCTCCTCCTCCTCCTTCACGTATCTTTAATGGTGTATTTTGCTGTTGTTTGTTTCTCTCTGTAGCCATCTATCTTTGCAAGAGGACCATGCAGAATAAAGCTAGACTGGAACTGGCAGATTATGAAGCAGTGGGTATATTGATTTTATAGTTCCAAAGTGTTATAACCTCAAAATTGAATGTCATTTGATATATAGGCAGCATCATTGTCTAAAAAGACTGCTATTAGATTATATTTATTCAGAAATTATGTAGATTTAAGGGCAATATCAGAAAGAAACATGCTTTCCTTTTTGAAGGGAGAAGGCATATGTTTTATTTATATTATGTCAGGGAATTTAAGGCAGTTTACATAGAAGTCTACCCCTAATTTTATTCCTGCACAACAATGCCTTACGGAAGATGGGGACAGGGTGGGAAGAGTAAAAAAACCAGTCAGTTGTGTGGTTGAATGTGGACTTGAATTTGGATACTTTGCTGTAAGCAAGCACCATAGCTTTTTATTAAAAAAATGTTTATGAAAAATTTCTGCTCATTCTGCTTCATTCCCCTTTACAAATGTGCCCATTCAAGAAAAAAAAATCACTCTAATTTACCTATAAATGAGGCTCACTGAACAGTTTCTTAAGATACTCAGGATGTTTCCACATAGATAACTCTGGTTCTTTCATCGTTTCCCACAAGATCTGGGGAAAATATGTGCACTAAATGATTTTAAGTTTTCTTTATTGGAGTGAGTAGTTCTATAATACTGCTTCAAAGGACTAAAGCATTACCAGAGTATAATGGTATATTTTTAATACTATTTAAAATAAAAATAAAACCATTCAGTTGCTGCTTGCTAAAATGCTAGAAACTCTTAAGAGTCTATTCTGCCCCTTTTGCATTATATGAAAATGTATGTCTATAATGTGATATAATTTTCATGGAGTATAATTATACTATTCAGTGTTGATTCAGATGGATATGGTGACTGTAGACCCTATTGATTGATGGCATCACCTCCTACCAATGCAAAAATTTGGAAATATTTGGAAAGAAGAAAAGCCTTAGTGGCCCCTATTTGGCCTTGGCCAAAGCCACTTGTGATTATATTAGTTATATAATATATAAATCTATACCCATTGTAATGTATAAGCCTACTCATGTCAACCGTCCCATGTGGCACATTCAACCAAAGAAACTCTCAGCTCTTTTAATTTACGAAGAGTGTAGCTTTATTGAAAGACCCATGTACAGTATGTACAGCAGAAGCAAAGTCAGTTCTGGGATTGTTCCCACAAAAGCCCCATAAGTAAACCTCCTCTTTTCCCCCTTCTGGACCATCCAAACTTCATAGTTTATTGATTGGGTTTAGTTCTTTTTTTTGGGGGGGGGAAGATTGTCTGTGCCACTCAAACATTTCATAACTTGACCTTGTTGTCAGAGTCTCACTGGCAAAAAGGAGGCAATCTTGCATTCCGGGCCTTTTCTCCCTCCTTAGGCATTTGCCCTCCCCTTGCTGTTTGGCAAAATGCAAGTGACAGTAGGTGCAACTATGGAGTTGAGTCAGGTCTGACAACTCAACACATTCAGATTATTAGGTAGATTCAAAATATGGTTATTAATTGCACTGACACTTCTTTTAAGGCAGGGGTGTCAAACTCAATTTCATTGAGGATCGCATCAGCATTGCAGTTGCCCTCAGGGAGCCAGATGGGTGTGGCCAGCATGGGTGCGGCCTATTGGGTGGGCGTGGATGGAGTGGTGTGGCGTACTGGGTGGGTGTGGCCAGCTCTACATCATTTGCATCAAGGGTGCCTGTGGGGGCCTGGGCAGGAGTGGGATAGATCTGAGGGTCTCTGGCAGAAGGGGGTGGGACTGGGGCAAGTGCCAAGGCATGGTCCACTGGAGGAGCCTCACTGTTCCTCTCAGGCCATGCGGGGGGGGGGGGCTTATGGAGCTCTACATTTAGGCAAGAAAAATCAAATGCACAGGTACAGTATAGGTGCTATTTTGCTCAGTAGTAGGAACTGTGAGAGGGATCTTGGCATCCTGGTGCACAATCACTTAAATATGAGCCAGCAGTGTGCTGCAGCTGCCAAAAAACCCCAACACAGTGCTAGGCTGCATTAACAGAGGGATAGAATCAAGATCACGTGAAGTGTTAATACCACTTTATAACGTCTTGGTAAGGCCACACTTGGAATACTGCATCCAGTTTTGGTTACCACGATGTAAAAAAGACTCTAGAAAGAGTATAGAGAAGAGCAACAAAGATGATTAGGGGACTGGAGGCTAAAACATATAAAGAACGGTTGCTAGAATTGAGTATGTCTAGTTTAATGAAGAAAAGGACTAGGGTTGACATAATAGCAATGTTTCAATATCTCAGAGGTTGCCACAAAAAGAGGGAGTCAAGCTATTCTCCAAAGCGCCTGAAGGCAGGACAAAAAGCAACAGATGGAAACTACCGTAAATGCCGGCGTATAAGACGACTTCTGCAAGCGCTGAAATCGGCGCCAAAGACGGGGGTCGTCTTATACGCCGAGTCGTCTTATACGCTGGAAATACTGGTAGTTTCCGGCGTATAAGACGACATTCTAGGAATGCGGCCCGGCTATAAAGACGGGGGTCGTCTTATACGCCGGGTCGCCTAATACGCCAGCATATATGGTAATAAAGGAGAGAAGCAACCTAGAACTAAGGAGAAATTTCCTGACAGAACAATTAATAAGTGGAACAATCTTCCTCCAGAAGTTGTGAACGTTCCAACATTGGAAGTTTTAAAGAAGAGACTGGACAACCATTTGTCCGAAATGGTATAAGGTTTCCTGCCTGAGCAGGGGGTTGGACTAGAAGACCTCAAAGGTCTCTTCCAACTCTATTATTGTCATTGTTAATGCTATATAACACAAAAAGCTCTTTTTAAAAACACCAATTCTTATGGCTGGAATAGAACTGGTTTTGCTTCTTTCTGTGCCACATCCTTTCTCTCCCACATGTTAACTCTTATTTAACATTTTTAATGTAAATTCGTTGCATTTCAAAAGTATGGCTTGTATTATGCAGTAGGCAGTGAATTTCACATTTCAATACTTAAGGTCTTGCTTCAGGTTGTTGGGCATCTGGATTCTTCTGGGGAATTGTACTAGCCTAAAATCTTCCTGCCAATAATTCAAAGCATTCAGTTTACACACTTTGTACATAATGGATTTGTATCTTCAATGGCAAATTCAATATTTCACTATCCCACTGTGATGCCTGAATCAATTATTTTTATCCACCCCTGTCAACATATCACATTAGATAAGAGACTTCTGTTAAATGATTGTGGTTTATCTGTATTGCCATGGTTTAGATCACTGCATCAGCAGAACATAGCAGCCTTCCCAGCCTGGGGCCCTCCAAATGTGTTGCGATTACATTTTACAGAATTCACAGTACTTTTGAAAGGCTGCAAGTATGAGAAGGCTAATGTTTAAAAAAAGAGTGAGCATTACATGGACACATAATGATTAAACAACATGGGAACGAAGCATGGCGCTTTTCAGATAGGTGCAAATCACTTGAAAATTGGGTACATTTAAAAGTCCACTGAAGTTAGTAAGGACTTATTGGAATTGCCCCCATGAGATCAGTGAGACAATAGAGATGCCATTTTCATTATATATAATAATGCATGGGGATCACCATAAGGATCATAGGAGTTATCTATGAGGGAGGGAAAAACCCTAAAAGAATAAAACTGGTTCAAGGTTCAAAACATCAAGAAATGTACGGACATGAAGTACGAATCCCATTAATTCATTCTCCTGTATCCAGTGAAAATTCTCTTCCTGGCATTTCCCTCATTACTTCAATTTTCAGTTTAATGGGATCTGGATAATAACCAGATTTCCTCATGGTGATTCTTTTGATTGTTAGCTCTCCTTACTCTTGTGTTGTTGTTTTGCTGTTGTTGTTTTTCTCTTCTTTTAGGAGAACTTAGCAAGACTTCAGAGAGCTTTTGCCAGAAAGTGGGAATTCATCTTTATGCAAGCTGAAGCACAAGTCAAGTAGGTGTTTGCAGTAAAACAAGTCAGATGATTGAAAATTGTGATGATACTGAATACATGGTAATGATGAAATATATTATTTCAGGCTTATACTTTAAGGTTAAATTGTCTTCCCACAACTGAAAGTATTTCTGTAGCTTACTTTCCACTTGGTATTAGAAAAGTTTTAATCTCTTGGCCACCCAGGCAGCCTCATTCATAAACCCCACTCCCTCCCACCCCTTAGGGTGAGAATTCTTTGAGAAAACACAGCCGCAACTTGGCTGGCATATTGGAGCCAGCTATGCTGACTCAGGAATTCTGGGAGTTGAAGTCCACAAGTCATAAAAGAGCCAACGTTGCCTACCACTGGGTTAGATCAATCCATAGAATAAGCACGGAACACAGGTAGTCCTTGACTTATGACCATAATTGGAAATGGAAAATTTGTTATTAAAGTGGTGCCATCATTAAGAGAAGCATCACAAGGCTGTACCTGATTTTACAATCTTATTTCTCTATAGTCATTAAGCAAGACATCATATGACCAAGACTTGAGACCTCCTGCTGGCTTCCCCACTGAGTTTGCTTGTTCAAAACCAGCTGGGAAGGCTGCAAATGACAATCAGATGACTCTGGGATGCTGCAACCATCATAAATACCTGCCAGTTGCCAAGCACCCAAAGTGCAATCAGGTAACCACAAGGATGCTGCAATGGTCATAAGTGCAAGGACTACAAAATGTTACCTATGTAAAAAAAGAAGAAAAGGAAATACTGTTGAAATACCGAAAGACATGGAGGACATTATATCAAACCCATTCTCTGCCCCCCAAAATATGTATTTGAGCTTTGAACATCATTTTGCCAATTAAAACTGGAGTCTTCTCTCTACTTCACTAAACCTTTAGTGGCTTAATCCACTGATTCAGCCATGCAGTACACTGATCACAAGTAAGTGATGTTGCTACAGATTACTTTATTAACATAAAAATTAAAAAAAGAATTAAATTTAATTTGAGTCTTGCTGTCTTCAGTATTTATTTATTTTTAGCAATATAAATATAAATTTTTATAAAGCAATTGGAACACTGCATGTCAATGCGCACACACATGTGGTATGTTTCCTCTGTTGTAATTCATTCCATGGCCTTTCTGCTCTGACAGGTTTTTTTCCCACTACTATCCGCTGGGCATCCCTAAAACCTCAGGCAACATTAAATGAGCTGCATTAATCAGTGTCAACCACATGGATAAGAGTGGATGCTGATTATTAAACTCTTGCTGCTAAAGCTGTTCGATTTATGGGCCTAATTTTAAGAGGGTTTAACTGTTGTGGCTATCACATAGCCTGTAATTCCTTTCTAGGATGTCAACATTTTGGAGGAAGGGATGGCATAAATAGTTAGTTCATATTCACCTTTGATTGCTATAACAAGTATAATATATATCCAGTAAAACTATATGGTCACTTGGTTGAATTGGGTGGCTATGGAAATTGAATAAATAAATAAAATAAAATTTAGCCCTAGCTTAATTGCTGTGTTTCTCCATGTTACTCCAAATGGAGGCTGTATTTAGTCTGGGTGTATTTTTATTCACCACTAAAACTAATTTCAGGCTTTAGTTTAAAACTCTTAGCTATATGTGCAAAGAATTGACTCTTGGAGGGATGGAGGGATGGAGGGATGGATGGGTGGGTGGGTGGGTGGAGGGATGATTATACAGTAGAAAAACTATATTTTTGGTATAAAATTTTAGATGGGTATTTTTTGCAAAACTTAAATAGCCCATTGGTTGTACTGGTAGTTCTCTTCTAGTGACTGCCTCTCTTCTAGTGACTGTTCACAGTTGCGACAGTGGTGAAAAAGTAACTTTGTAACTAGTCCTCAGATTTATGACCATTTCTGTAAAGCAAAGGAAAGTTTAGCACAGTCACAGTTTCATTTAGTGTCCAATTTGCTTAGCGACCAAGTTGCCAATCCCAATTGTGGGATAAGGACTATCTGTATTCACACTATATATGTTGAGCCAAATTAACCAACCACATTTTAGCCTAAGGTCCTGAGCAACCCTGTACAGGAATGTGATTAATTGTAAACTGGACATGCAAATACAGTATGATGGAGAGAGGGGTGTAGTTTGAACTGTATGGCAAGATACTCTGTTATGCATGATTTTATTAACTAAAAATTCATAATGAAGACTGATATGAATACTCATACAAATCAGATCGCACCCAAAAACTGCTTTTGGTTCTATTTATTGGACCAATTTGTTGGTTTTTTTTTTTTTTTTTTTTTTAGAATTGACAGAAAAAAGGATAAGACAGAAAGGAAGATTCTGGATAGTCAAGAAAGAGCTTTCTGGGATGTTCATAGGCCAGTGGTAAGATTCACTGATGCGTTACTCTTTTATAATCAGCTAATTATAAAACATCTGGAGGCACAATGGTGATGTATCTGTATTTTGGGCAATCTTTTCAATCTAATGGCCACCAAGTAAGTCAGAATTAGTTGGGGATACTACCTCTTTGGCACAGCCTAGCAAGCCATTCTTAGGGCATTATCACTTCCAGATCCTATTCTGTGCTTCCACTATCCTTCTTGGTTTCCTCTGCTAGTAGATACCGTGCCAAATCATATAAAAACAGTATTGAAAACTACGATTATCAAAATAATGATCCACGCATGGTGATGTCATCATACGGATGCTGTTATTATATCTTGAGATCTGAAGCATATTCTGCTGCAAAACGTTACTCCCATGTCTTCACCTTTAGATGAGCTGGCAAACAAACCTGTTAACCATAGTAAGGGAAATGGATGAGAGCCAAGATATTAAACCAAAGTTTAAAATTGATTTATCCTGCCTAATTTTGAAATTGTTTATAATACTTTCTATATTTGGACAAAATGGAAATTGTATTCCAGTAAATGATTTCTTGATTTGTTGATTGGTTCAAGTATTGGATTTGGCTTAAAATAGCAATTCCAGGAAGAGAAAAACAAATGAGATCTAAGAAAGTTATTTGATGCTGGAAATAGACAAATTAAGGATATTTGATGCTGAAAATAGGTCTAATTAAGGATATTCTTCCACTATTGATTCTCATTTATATGAGTACATAACGTTTAACTATCTTGTCCTTTGTTATTAAAGTGTTTATCCAGCTCATGAAGTTTGATTGTTTCTTTGATAGAACAATAAAGACATAAATCAATAAAATGTGAACTGCAACTGCAACTATGAGTTACCATTAATTTGAGCAATACTGTGCAAGCTGGAAGGAAGTCCTGTTTATTCTCAAGGAATCAATTATTTTTTTTGTCCATTTTTCCATCACACAAATGATAGAAAGTATGAGTGAATATCTAAGGTATTATTTGCTGAACTATGACTTACATAGGTTATTATATTTCAGCTGCCCAATTCCGAATGATCATTAGATGACAGCAAAAAGACTAGTAGTTGTCTGAATTTTGCAAACTAGCTATAAGCCCCAGTTAGTTCAGAAAGCAAAAAAAAAAGCAAATGATGAAGGTTTAGCACAATATATGAACCTAGCTATTATATAAAAGGTTCAAACGAGTAGTTTATCTCCAAAAATTAAGTGGAGAAAGCAAATGGTTATGATCTGAATAGCACTGAATTTTGGCAAAGTGCATCCAATGACAATATATGCCCTGGAAACAGAAAATAGATACATTCACTCTTCCATTGAAATAAGCCTCATTGAAAGCTAATTTGTGCTGTATTAGCCTGCTGTGATTTTTAAATGAACTTCCAAATATTAGATTAAAAATTGCACCATAAGTCAGAGTTTGAAATCATTGTTCTGTAGAAAATGAAAGGCAGTACAAACATTAAACAAGATTAATATTTTTGTATGTGGGTTTTTTCCTAGCCGGGCTGTGTGAATACAACAGAGATGGACATCAGAAAATGTCGGAGAATGAAGAATCCACAGAGGGTCAAAAAGGCGAGCCTCTTCTTCTCTTCTCCAAAGAACCTGTAAAACATGCTAGATGAGATTTTTATGGGATACATTTAGTGATGATCTATATTAAGAAGACAGTGACATCAGCCTAATGAAAAATAATTCTCACTTCAGGCAAATGTTTATAAATCTTTATGGACTGGCATGAAATTATTATTTGACGTTATACAAAGGCCTTTGAGGTAAACCTAATGCTAGGTGGGCAGGAGCTAGGCAAAGATGGGCACTCACCTCATTGCATGATGCTCGGGTCTTGAACCCGGATTGTCGGCTTTCCAGCCGACAAGCCGAACGTCCTAACCACTGAGCCATTTCCTCCTTCATTTTTCTATCTACTCTTTCATTAGAGAATGCATTGTTCATCTTCCTTTTGAATTAATGCTATCATTAGTCATTTAAGGATGTGAAACCTCTCTCTACTGGTGATCACTCTTATGTACCAAATTATTTTCAACTTTTTATTGCAGTCAGTTTATGGAGTTACAGAAGACAGTCAGTCCCAAAGTCCTGCACATGTACCTTCCCAGCCAATTCGCAAAACAACAAAAGATGACGTCCGAAAGCAAGTAAGCTCAATGGCTTTGAAACTGCTTCTTTTGCATTTGAGAAATGGATTGATTTTTTTTAAAGTATTTCTGCAGATGTGGGACATAATTTTGAGTAAATAAGATGTTAGAAATGTATTCCTTCCGATAATTACACTTATGAGGAGGGAGGATTTATCTAGTAAATCAGCTGAACCATATCCTTCATCCTCCTTGCCATCTTCCTTTTGGTTCGGCATAGTTTATACCAGAATAATGAAGTTGGAAAGCCTTGAAGATCTTGGACATCTGCAACATAGAGAAGAACAAACTTACTTAAAGTTGAGGGGGGAAATGCCCTCCAAATATAGAGCAGAATGCTTGGATACATTGGTTTAGAGTCCATATCTTTCAATATATTATGATGCGAATTGTGTAAACCATCAAATAAAATTACTGGATAGACATGCAGCTACATACAGTTGTTTCTTCAAGAGCTGTTTTCATTTCTTTTCTTCAGATATTATTTCTGAACGTTCAGATAGACAGGCATTGTTTAAAAATGTCTAAAGTAGCAGAAAGGTAAGCACTCCAATTCATGTTATTATCACTGTTGTTGCTATTTTTCCCTCCAAGATTTGCAAAAACATGTTTTCAGACCTCAGGAATTAGTTGCTGGTATATGCATGCTTTCTCCCATTAATATACTGTATGCTGACTTAATAGATTATTTCAACAGCTTGATACTGATTTGCAAACATGTTTTAGAGAGTTGGCTCAAACTAGGACTTTCTATTTTATGTCCAGTATATTCTATTATAGGAGGTGTCTATATTGCTGTTTCAAAACAATCATATAAATCAGGGCAGTTGAATTCTTATGTTCTTAAACAAAATTACCAGTTTCCCTTATTGCCTTCTTGAGATATAAGATTAATAAAAAGCTTCTACAAATAACAAAAATGCAATTTAGAATGACAGTCTAAGGTTGTTTTCATACGTCCCATGCACAATCCACGCAACTCAACAGACTTTTCCATCATCTTGAAATAATCGGCCCATTACAGCTAAGCTTTGATGAGAGAAAAATATAAGATAAAATCAAAGCCAGCAGACAAAACAAAGTTGGATGGAACATCAAACTATTGTTTACTGTCATGTACATGAATGTCAGACTGGTTAAACTGGTTGTCCCTCCCTTTTCCACACTTTGTCTTGTGGATGCAAAAAGATCTGACCAAAGTATTCACTTGGACACTGGTTCTTCTAACTAATGCTTTTTAAAAATATGACCTCAGCCATAAACCTGGCATATTTGTCCACTAATCACAAAATCTCATCCTAGCTGGACTATTTGTGTATGTACTGCATCCCTTGAATTGTTAGGTAGATACATAAGTATAGATACAGCAGCTTGAACTGGAACAACCTCTGGTGTCTGGTATGCAAAATGGCATGTTAAACTGCTCTGAATTCATTTTGTTAAGCTGTAAATATAGTTAACCTACATTTCAGCATGTCAATATTGACATAACATGAGCATTGTTTCCTGTGCTGTACTTTATTAATTCTAATAAACAGGATCAACATAAACTAATTATTTCTATAAACTAGCAATTGGAGCTCTGCAAAATGAGCTAGGGATTTCAAGAGTGCAAGTTTCTGTATTTATTCGCTTACAGCTATTGGATATGCACAATTAAGAAAACAAATGTGCTTGCTGGCCTTTTGCCGTAGTAAGAATCCGTTCGTTCAAACAGTAAATGTGAAAATGTAATAGAAGAACAAAGAAAATCATACACAAGCAAAAACAAATGACACCACACCACAATCAAATGAATTAATAAAACCAGCAAGAAGGAAACTTTAATGCAGCAAAGCTAAACCAACATGAATCCTTAAATGTTCTTTAAAGAGTCTTCAGATGTCTGATGGATTCACAAATGATTGAAATAAACCATTTGCATTGAAATACCATTTGCATTGTTCTTGCCATTATTTTTAATTTCCTGCAGCACTTACCATTGCATTAGAAAACGTTCCATTCACAGTGGCATTGTTTGTGCAGTTCCTATAGTCTTTCCAGATAACGGTGCCTTCATTCCTTCATGTCATGGTTCCGATAGATGAAACCCATCAAAAGAACTTCAAGGCAAAAATTCTTCCTTAAAGAACATTTTATTCAGGAAACAAAGTATCGGCACTACATAGTTATACCCAAAAACTAAATTGCACAAAGTGCAATTCCCACCCACACTAAGCTGTCATAAATCACATTCTCGAATTAGCCTAAAACACGGGCTTTCTCCCCAGCTCCTCAGCCCGCCACAACATTATCAGCTTATCCTTGGGTTCCCACAAAGCAGTGTTATTACTATGGCTAGCTGAAGTCGAGCTTTCATCCCAACCCTCCCTTCTGCACCTGATTTCTAAATACCAGAAAAAGCATGTTAAAAGAAAAGAGAAAATGGCTGCAATTTTCATCAGTTAGAGCGTTGACACCCACCCACCCCATTTTCCCCCCATTGCTTCAGTTGCTGCATACTGTATATCCCAAAGTGAAAGCTTTTCCCTCTTCTGACTCCTAATTTGTAGTGGTTGTGAGATGCAGTTAATGAAATGAGATCAGATGGTAAGGGGCCAAAGGACCCTGAGGCTGAATTGCTAGAACTTCTGTTAGTTATAAAACATTGTGATTCTGATGCTTGGTGATATAACATCATCCTTTCCATGACAGATTCATGAGAAAACAACTTCTCACTAGCAGCCATGGGGTTTTTTATTATTACCGTAAATGCCAGCGTACAAGGCGACCCCCTTATACGGCCCGGCGTATAAGACGACCCCCGTCTTTATAGCCGGGCCGCATTCCTAGAACGTTGTCTTATATGCCGGAAACTACCAGTATTTCCGGCGTATAAGACGACTCGGCGTATAAGATGACCCCTGTCTTTGGCGCCGATTTCAGCGCTCGCAGAAGTCGTCTTATACGCCGGCATTTACGGTATTTTCAAATATATAGAGATACAAAATACATTTAAAGCATTTAAAAACTTTCACAGTGTGCTTGTTTTTCTTTTTCATATTACAGTTTAATTGCTTATTCAGAGCAGTACACTGATTATGATCCCTTTATAACTCCTGTGGAACCTTCCAATCCCTGGATAAATGATGACAGTATATTTTGGGACTTAGAAACAAGGTAAAAAAACCAACCCACTCTTTAAAGGATACTTCATTCTGTTCTGTATTTAGAAGCAAAGACTACCAGATGTGTGTGACAAAAACTCAGATGTGTACTAGATGGCTTCAAGAAGTTGAAATGTTCTATAGGACTTTATTGCTTCCAGCAAGCAATATCTGGTAAACCTACACCAGATCTCTATGACATAACAATGACAAGTTGTATTAGAAGACTTGGTATGACCAAACCAAATGTCCTTTGACCCCACCCTTGCTAGAACTCTCTCTTTCTTTCTCTCTCTGGGACCATTTCACTATGCTATTACGACATTTGCTGTCATTTTATTCTGAACTTTTCAAAGAATATGAAAGGTATGACAATATTCATATGCACAAAATGCTTTTTTTTTGCAGAAAATAAGCCCAGAGACATTTATGGCTTGTCATGTCTTATTAGCTGTCATTATAGAGAAGTGCTTTAAAAACAAACTGTAACCTTGGTTTGTTATACATTAGCTAAATAAGCTATCTTCTGAACTAATGGTTAGTTTATGCTTATGGTTTTATTTTAAAAACAAAGGTGACCAGAGAGTAAATCTGTTGGAATACCAACCAGAATTATGACTAAAAGCTCTAACTGGCTGGGCTCCCTCATCTGTGAAACTTTGATGGGTGAATACTTTAACCATGGTTAACATTAAGTCATGTTTAACATGCTGTGTCAGGATGATTTATATAAGATTAAATCTAAAGACCTTGAGGGCATGTTCGAGGCACAGAATGCTCCCACTGCAAGAAAATTTAATGTGGTCCCACACCCTCAGACCCTGAGAAGTCAGTAAAAGTTATTTGCCCATTTCCATGAGGAAGAACTACACTGATCAAAGACTTCACAATCCATAGAACAGCAATTCTATATCCATGTAATATAGCATACTATATTTATGATATTTAACATCCACCTTTTATTCGTAAGTACTACCTAGTCCAGGGGTAGGCAACCTTGGCTCTTTTATGACTTGTGGACTTCAACTCCCAGAATTCCTGAGCCAGCCATGGAATTCTGGGAGTTGAAGTCCACGAGTCATAAAAGAGCCAAGGTTGCCTACCCCTGACTTAGTCAGTGTGTTTCTCTTTTCAATCATTCTAAAAAGGAAACACATCATCCCTTTTCATACATGCAGATTCCTTTGCTCTCAGAAATCAAACAGGTGTTTGCAAGCATTTTCTCCAGTTTCGTTAATGTATTGCTGCAAACAGTTTTCAGTTGAGCCATTCCAAATGAATATTTGAAGATTTGACAAGGAAAAATATGCTGATGGCCGCAATGGTTTCCTCTCTGTCCTTTTACGTAGCAAAGAGCCTTCGCAGCATCGGGTCAAGAGATGGGGCTTCTCTATAGATGAGGTGTTGAAAGATCCTGTGGGGCGTGATCAGTTTCTTCGATTTTTGGAATCAGAATTCAGTTCTGAAAACCTCAGGTGAGAAGTTGGAGATGCAGCACTCTAGTGCAGGGGTTCTTAACCTTGGCAACTTTAAGACTTGTGGACTTCCAACTCCCAGAATTCCTCAGCCAGCTTTGCTGGCTGAGGAATTCTGGGAGTTGAAGTCCACAAGTCTTAAAGTTGCCAAGGTTGAGAACCCCTGCTCTAGTGGTTGGGGGTTTCACACAAGGGAAGCATTCACTGGCCTCAAAAATAAGGACTGAAGGGAGAATACTGGAGGGTTCACAAGGAAGAAATTTAACCCTGGTCTATAGATTATTTAATTAATTTATATCCCACCTTTATATCCAGCTTTAGATTAGTTGGCTGAGTGTCATCAAGTCAGACTTGACTTCAGATAACCCCAAGGACAAGTGCTTCCCAGTCTGGTGTCTCTCCAGTAATACCCTATAGCACTTCCAAGGGCTATTTAGAGAGTCACAGAGTCTAAAATATTTGCAACCATCCTTATTCAAGGATATTTTGGTGGGATTTGGAAAGAAAGGAAAGAAAGGAAGGAAGGAAGGAAGGAAAGAAGGAAGGAAGGAAGGAAGGAAGGAAGGAAGGAAGGAAGGAAGGAAGGAAGGAAGGAAGGAAATGCCTTCCCAACCACCAAGAGGTTTCTAATAGCTTGAAAATGGCTAATAGGCAATTTCTGAAAATGATGAGAAAGTGAGGTTTATGAACTTAGTGGCCTTTAAAGGGATTCGCTGTGGTGATGAGCAAGGTGACTAATATCTTTGTCTCCCAGCTCTCAGACTCACAGAAAAGTGCTATCCTGTGGTCTCCTCATGAAGACCAGCTGTCCAGAGCACATGTGGTCAATCTTCCATCCTCTCCTTGTCTGGAAAGGTTATTTGCTATGATCTGCTTTTGCAGAAGTACTGTATCTTTAGTTTGCCACATCTCCCCCAGAGGTTCCCAGCCACTAAAAGATTTCTGTGGATATTCACAAGATGCAGCGTTTCATGTAAAAGTCTATTTTTCACAATCTCAGTCATTTCTCTATTACGGGTTATCTTTCAATGGTGAAAAGTACTTTTCTCCTGATAAGCTGGGTTCCACATTAAAATTATAGTTCGTTCACTTGAATCCCTTCTTTGATGGCCATTGTCAGCAAAAGAATTGGATGGTGCCAACATCTTCCATGTATCAAGAAACATGGTCAAAAGAAATTAGAGGCATCTGATGGTGCCTTTTCAGCAAATAATTTGCAGAAGGAATGTTGATTACTTGCCCTCATAAAGAAAGCACAATTGACATATGTAACAGACATCTTAAAATCCCATCTAAGGTTTTCTTTAAGCCTCATTGAAATGCATGCAGCTTGTGTATGTCAGTCCGATCTGTACTGTGACCATAGGAAGAAACAGTGGAATTTTGTATACTCACTAGCTGTATGCACACAACGTGTTAATCAAGTCAATTACAAACCCAGTGACTGCATTTATTCAACATGCTAAGCTTGCTTAACTTTAGCATTGGTTAGATTTTGGTAGCTTGGTGTGCTATATGAGTGGAGGATAATCCATCAGTTTATAGTTTGGGGCATAGATCAGAAAATGGGAGATTTCAGTAACCATATTAACTTGTGCAAACACAGACTCTGAATCGAATTCTAATTCACAGACTCGACACAGGCCATTTCTCTGTTGATTGCAGGACCTTCTTTATTATTGTCAGCATTAAGTCATAAGAGACTGACAACTCAGCCCTCTTATTTAGCCAAGGCAGATGTTCTGAAGGTACAGGCAGAATATATCCTGTGGATCAGAGGTCCCCAATCTTTTGAGCACCAGGGACCGGATCCATGGAGAGAGCTTTTTCTGCGGACCAGAGGGGGCGTGGTTTCATGTATTGTCTGCATCCCGCGGATGAGGCTCTGCTTGTTTGCGCGGACCAGTTTCTGGCATGCTGCAGCCTAGTGCCAGTCTACCGCTGCTGTGGATCCTCCAAACTTCAGTTAAGGATGCAGGAAGCTCAGTACATCTGACCATGGGTCCATTTAGCTCAAATATGCCAGCACTGGATGTCAGCCGCTCAGCAAGAGCCTTACCTGGAAATGTTGGCAATTCAGTTGCGATCGTTTCCATGCAAGAGGCATGTTTTGTCACTGAGCCATAGCCTTGCAGGCCATTTGTATATGGCATACTGGTAGTCCTCAACTCACGGCCACAGTGGAGCCCAAAATTTCTGTTGCTGAGTGAGACATTCGTTAAGTGAGTTTTGCCCCATTTTAGGACCTTTCTTGCCACAGTTGTTAAGTGAATCACTGCAGTTGTTAAATTAGTAACGCGGTTGTTAAGCTTCCCCTATTGACTTTACTTGTCAGAAGGTGGCAAAAGGTGATCCCGTGACCCCCTGGACATTGTGACCATCATAAATATAAGTCAGTTGGTAGGCATCTGAATTTTGATCACGTGACCACAGGGATGCTGCAACGGTCATAAGTGTGAAAAACAGTCATAAGTCACTTTTTTCAGTGCCGTTGTAACTTTGAACGACTATTGTAAGTTGACTATCTGTAATTGGGGCTGCACAAACTTAAGTTCTTTCTCTCTCATTTTGTTCTCTTATTTACCCCTTTAGTTTAATTTTGACTCTTAGCAATAGCAATAAGAGGAGTGCTTTTTAAATGTCTCTATATCTGTGCAGCGAGAGTGTAGATACAATTTTCTAAATGAAGAAACTGAGGACTGGAGCAAGAAGATTAGTTTTCTTCTCTTCACTGCAGAATGGACCCTGTTTATGTCTACAACTTCTGTATCCATTGTGGTCTTTCTCAAAATATGTTACAAGGACATCCTGGGAGTTCCCCAAGACCTCCCTCCCTGGTGGTATGCAAAATCAATTTTTTGCCAGCTTTTGTTGAAAAATAATACAGTATCAAATCCCATCAAACACTCATGAGAAGTGATAGTGACAATGAATGCACCAATTTCAACTTTAAGTGCATTAACCGATGGAATGACGTGCCTTCTTTGCTGGAGGCTTTTAAGAAGAGACTGGACAGCCAGTTGTCTGGAATGGGATATCCTGTTTGAGCAGGGGGTTGGACTAGAATACTCCCAAGATTATTCCATTACCTTCTGTTAAATATTGATAAATATAACCCCATACAAAAAAGAGCTTTTTTGATGTCTTTCAAAAATTTAAAAGTTGTAACAGATCTTAAAAGAGAGAAAAAAACTTTTAAGAAATACCACACTAGAACAAATAGAAACAGATATGAGACTGCACAATGTGTGTTTTACGTATGATAAAATTTACACTGGTGGTTAAAGTGTTAGACTATGAGCAAGGAGACCTGAGTTCAAGTCCTGCCTTAGACATGGAAGCCGGTTGAGTGACTTTAGGTCTGTCCACTCTCTCAGACTCAGGGAAAAAGGTATTAGCACACTAGTTCTGAAAATGGTAACCAAAAAACTACCCATGTAGTTATCAAGATCCAGTAGTGATGTAACGGAACCTAGCCATAAGACCATGATGCTAGAGATTGGATAGCTTTGCAGGAGCTATAATTTGTCATAATGATGAAATCCCAGATACATTGTCTCAGTAAAGACCCAGGCATGCTTCCTCACAAAGATAGGAAGTTGCCCAGTTAGAGGTTAGTAGAAGTAGTTCAAGCTAAGTTTATCAGAGCTCTGCTCCCCACAGGAACATCTAATGTGATCTCCAGAACTGAAATTGTACAAAAGAGGCTTGAATTAAGAGCTTGGCTATAAAGGATTATCATCAGCTCAAGTATAAATGGGGCATAGTATCTTCCCTTCAGTGTGACTACGGGGTCCCACGTCAAACTACAGATCACACCGTGACCAGCTATAAGCTGAGGGCATAGTATCTGATTTTTTAAAATAAAATGATGCTGTGCCTCAATGATGAGTTGGCCTAGACATTGTTATTTGAATATAGATCTTTTAAACATTTGTATTTTATGGTGTTTTACTAATCTAGATGAAATGTTAGTATATATTTCTAGTCCATATATGATATGCCATATGCTAAATAAATAGCAGCTCAAGTGCCGTTCTTTTCCAGCTGGACTGATTCCATCCATCCAATCTGGTAAATTTCAACTGTTATGATCACAGATCATAAATTTATTGTGTTTACACAATTTACACAGTAAATTTCAACTGTTATGATCACAGATCATTCTCAAAAATACCTTTCTTCTTGTGGACTTTCTTCTGAGTGCTAACAATTTCTTGAATTCACTCAGGCTAAGAGAAAATTTAGAGAGCAGATCCTGCACATTATCTCAATGAAAGAGGTCTCCTTCCTAAATCTATCTCAGCATGGTTTAATCACCCCAGGTGGGAAACCGCTAATTATATCAATTCATTCATCTCCCCTTCGCAAAGTTGTTTTTTAGGACTAGCTTCAGCAGCCTTCTTTCTTCGCCACTTTTGTATGGGAAGTCTTGCATAAATAAGGCATAAGAGATAGAAGTGACGGGGTTGACAGGTTGGCTATAGAGATTCAGCTTACATGTGAGACAGATTACCAGTACCTTATCAATTAACAATTCCAATGTGTTAAGAAAAATCATTGTGTTTCTTGAGACAGAAGGTTGCTGGACTCACACCAAAAGATTGCATCTTAGGCAATCTTTTGGTGTGAGTCCAGCAACCTTTTGCTCAATGGTGGGTGATATGGTGATATAGTTCAGTTTTCCAAAATAGTCTCTTTGAGGTCTGCTGTAGAGTATCCTGGGAGATCGAACTACTCTGATACAGCTCTGCCCTTGTTTTGAGTCCTAATGTCAAAGGTGTCCTTTAATTATTGTGTACAACATTTGTCCTACATAGAACATAGACTTGAGGGTTCTTTGGTATTCTCTGAGCTTGGTTGTTCGCTTGCAGACATTTCATTACTCAAATTAGGTAACATCAGTGTAGTGCTAGAGAGTGCTAGAGAGACTTTGCTGGCAGATAATGTTATATATCACATTAGAGAAAAATCACCTGTAATCTTGTATGCGCATTTGTGGAGCCTGTGATAGTGCTGTTCGTGAGAATGGGAATGAGAATGGGTTTGTTACAGGGACTGGTTCCCTTTGTTCTGTTTCTGTTTTTTTCTCTATTATTTTGCTTGTGAGAATCTTGGCATCAGTCAATATACCTCAGGAGCACTTGGAGATTTAAAAGATATACTTTACTGAGTTAAGGGCAGATGGGTGAGCAGCAGCAGCATTAGTGAACAAGGTCCAAAGCTTACTGAGACAATAAAGCAATGAGTACAAGAGGGGAGCAATTAAGGAAGTACAGTTTCAGGGCCTAAAGATGGCCTCATCAAAATTCTGCAGCCAGGAGGAGCAAGTGAGCAGCCGGCTGCCGGTTCTTGAACTTTCAGAATCCTGTGGGAAAGATAAGCTATTTCAGTATTTTGCCTATAGCAACAAAATGCCCAAGGTCAATCCTGAGGGGAACCTTCACCATCTGTCTCTGGAATTCTATCCTCTTTTGTATGCCACAAAAATCTATAGGATGCCACAGTTATTAAAATTCTTTTTCTCTTTTCTTAATCTAGGAAGGAGGAATAATTTGGCAGCCTTGGAGCTAGGTAGAGAGACATTTGCAAATTTAAAAAGGGAAAACTTTAAGGCCTAGCAATGAGAAAAGAGGTTCACTTAAATGGAAGACTGGAATGTAAGGGGAGGGCTGGCAGTTTTATTTCTTCAGACAATTTTCCTTTACTTAAAAAAAAAAAACAGATTGTTGCTTGTATCATTCTTTATTCTAACTGATAAATATATTCTGAAAACATTACAATGCTGTAAACATAATAAATGCAAAGCTATAGTATAGGTTTTCATTGCCATTAAATTATTTCTATTCAGTCCTACCTAAACTCTGTCTGCCTTTTTCTTATATATTCTCAGCTTTTTCTTTCTCTTCTTGTCCCATCTTTTCAGTACTGGGATGTGCCATTCCACTGCAGCACACATATCATTGCATCTTGGTCCAAAGTATTGATGTAGACCTAACTGATATTCCATCTTTCTCAATAGTATTATTAGAAGAAAGGGAGGCTTAGGGGAGACAGTAGATCTCCCGCTCTTTTGGAGCTTCTTAATATCCCTCTCAATAGTGCTTTTAAAAAAGGAGATAATAGAGCCATGTACCTATGGCCATGTAGTCTTCAAGTTTATTCTTTCTCCAAAGAAATGTAGCAGAAATGAGATTGTTTTGTCTTCTTAATTTCTAGATTGAAGCTGAAGTAGATGCAAGGAAGTTTCAGAAATGATTAATTTGTTGGAAGTGTAGAATGATGGAAGGGACATCTAAGCATAAGATATGGATTGTTATCTTAGTTACAATCCATAAAGTTGTTAATGTGGCTTGGTGGAAAGTAATATAGTTTGAGAATGTGAATGGGATTTTGAATTAAATTACAGATTTTGGAAATTAACACTATATGAGGAATTATGGGTTTATCCAACAAATGTTATGCCAACAAGATTGTTATTTTACATTAGAAAGGTAATGGTACCCTAGTTTTACAATCTTCAATTAATGATATATGTTCATTCTCTGCTTATGAACACTTGCTGCAATAGAAAGACGATTAGTATTATTCCATGTTCACAAGGTTTGAAAATACTACATTTCAGGACAGAGTTACTTTTTATCTGTTTCATAATATGCTCTTATTTTTTTATGTTTTGTTTGTTTTAGGATTTTTTTTTTTTTTGCTTTCTTTTCCTGTAAATTGCACCAATAAAAATGCTTTCAGAAAGGAAATTATTAATAATGATATAGATTATGGGTTGAAAGTAAAATAAATCCATCATGGAGAACTCAGCATAAAACAGTCAACCATTTTGTTTAGGACAAACATTTACCCCAAAACCATTAAGAAATTCAGAAAGTAATATGGAATATTCAAATATAATAGATAAAATATGTAGTTCCCTAAAAATTATTCTCTCTGCCCATGCATAAAATTTTCAGCAAGCTGCATAACCATATATTATGCAGATTGGTTTCTCTCAATAGATTGTCCTCCAGTTGTGTTGGAATACGGTTCCTATCATCCACAGTCATTGGGTGATGGGTAATGTATTCCAAATGAATGGGAAGACACAGGAGAAGAAGGAAGATTTAGCCAAGAACAAATAAATCAGGCTCCTGCAGGCTGAAATCTTACATAACAGGCAGTATGGAACATACACTTATTTGTGTGTTTGATAATCAAGTTATAAATACTTTGGTGGGGCAGGTGGAACGATCAAGGAGTTGGAAGAACATTCCAAAGTCTTTGGGTTCTTCGCCACTAGAGGGTGCACGTGCTCCATAGGGACTTATGTCTGCTAATCAGCAGTGAAAACTGCATGATACCGAGTGAGCAACATGATATCCCAAGGAGAACTGTCCTTATTGCAGAATTACCTGCCAGCATTCACAGACGGGACGGGAAAATGTTGGTTTTAAAATTCCTAATGAAAAACATCCCAAGGCCCTCAGAATCCCTTGGCATTTGAATACTGAGCATGACTGGCCTTAAGGCTATTCTGTAGTTCCAGATGAGGTGGTGCCCTCTAGGTTGGCTGAGGGTCATACAAATGAAGCTCACCTAGGAGGGCACCTAGTTAGGGACAAACCCAAAATAGGATGAAGTGGTTATGCTAAGCGTAATTGCTTGAGTTTCACATTGTTTTGACTTTGCACAATGTGGTTGACACATCATCATTAAAAAACCCCAAAGCTTACTGCAATTCGTAGTTTCAAAGAAATGCAGTTAGTTACTTAGAATCATAATACCTTTCTGCACATAATTTTCCCTTCTCACTGATAGCTTGATCATGCTCCAAATGGCACCCCCATTTCTTTGCAATATTTTTTCATATATTAAAAAGATTATTTTTGCCTCCAAACATTTAATAATGCATTAAAAAAGAATACTTGTCTTTGTGTTAATAGTTTCCACAACTGAAACATTCCAAGAAATACAGTATTTTCAGTTGTGACATCAGAAAGTGCATATGCAGAAATGGTTTATTCCCAGTGAGCTGTAAGAAGGCCTAGTTTGGCTGCAAAAGGCCATCTGGGAGCCATATGTCAGCTGTTCAGAGCTTCGCCAATCAAGTGTAATAAATAAATACATTTCACTGGAATTTTATGATATATAGCCCAGCCAGGTCAGAGAAAGTGCAGTTTGTTAGGTTGTCCATTGTTTGCAAAGACAGCATTGTAAGTTAAATAGTTTGTGTGCCTCAATATATTCTCTCTCTCTCTCTCTCTCTCTCTCTCTCTCTCTCTCTCTCTCTCTCTCTCTCTCTCTCTCTCTCTCTCTCTCTCTCCCCCTCTCTCTCTCTCTGTGTGTGTGTGTGTGTGTGTGTGTGAGAGAGAGAGAGAGAGAGAGAGAGAGAGAGAGAGTGCATGTGTGTACATACATATACATATACACATATACACACAAAACAAGGAATAAGAAGATACAGAATATTTTCAAACATTGAATTTATTTTATCAATGGTTGGAAAAAAGAGGCAGAGACTAAGAATGTAACTTGACAACATGATGTTTATTAAGCACTAATCAATTGTAATAATAGAAAATTAATTTTAAAAATTGAAAAAACCCATAAGGAATAAGTATGTACTGCTTGGTAGTCTGCGAAGTGAGTGAAACTAAGATGGCTAATAAGTATTTCAGTGTTCCAGAAAATACAGCCAATAATTCACCCATGGAAAACAATGGAACTTTTAAACAAGCTTACTTTGGGCTGAGGCCAGCCTGCTCTGTGAACGTGGAAGGCGTAGGATTTGATCCTCAGTGAACTTGTTCACTCGGGGAGACAGAAATGGAAACAAGTCCTACGTTCTAAATATTTACATATTGCTTTCAAAAGGGGAGAAATCATCCAAGGGAGTGATCAGCACAGCAGAAAATGCAGTTCCTTCTACTCATTTGAAGAGGACTTCACAAATGCTTTGTTCTTCTTCTTCCCTTTCTTTGATAGCCCCTGCCCCAAACAAGTGTTAAGATACTGTGAAAAAAGGAGGAGCCTTCAAAGTATTCAAAGTTCCTTAATACTCTTGTGAAGGTGCTAGTCGGGGACTATTTCAGAGGCCAAAACAAATACTTTTTTTTCATACTTCCAGACCTGTTGAGGAGTGTTCTCAGAAAGCAGTGCTTTTCTTAGCCATTCCCTTTGGGCATTTAAAAAGGAAATGTGCCACAGGGGCCAATCAGTGGCTTCATATATATTAAAACAGATGGCAGATGTGTGATAGTAACCCCACACCTCCTATTGTGAAAATCACTGTCGGTGACAGGCAGCATGATAATCAACCACAAATAGTTACTAATGATAAATGCTACAGATATTATCATTTAACACTCATGTTTTCTCCCCAGAACACTCGAAATGGCATTTATATCTTCCTTATAAGGCTTTGAAGCAGAACTGGATGCACTTCATTCCAGTTTTTGTGATCCTCCAGGTCAGCAGACTTAAATATACTGTTGTCTCTGCTTTATGTCCCCGAGATGGCATTGTGGGTGACTGTTTTCTCCTGGCTACCATTCTTTTTCCTCAGGCTGATTTTCAGCCATGGTAATAACAGCACAGCTTGGTTCTGTGTACTAAAAGTCCTTTCCTCAATCTGAGACTCTCAGCTGTACTTAACTACAACTCCCAGAATTCCCAGACAGAATGGCTGCCTGGAAGAAACCCAATTAAGGCAGGTTACACTCAACACTTTATCTGATACCATGTCAAGCTATCTCCATGTTCTCTGTATTTCGTGCATGCTGCCAAGAAAAGCTCTGAAGTAGTTTTTCTCAGAACCTCCCACTTTTTGCAAGAGTTTGCCAATCACATTCCTATATTGCAGTCTACGGTGGGATTCCTACAACAGTATATTTAAATTGGTTACGGGATGAGTTGCCTACTGATTTCAAATGTTTGTTAAGTAGACAATATCTGGATCTCCAAAGGGAGGAGCATCACCATTAACCACCACATTGACCCCGTTGTACTGTTTCTTAACTTGAGTAGCCTGTTTCCAGGCTCTTGCTTTCTGGTGGCCATGTAGGAGAAGGAGGCGGAGGAGGAGAAGGAGGAGAGCTGAACAATTAAACTATGGGTTGTTTTTAGAAGGCTATGGTAGCTACCGCACCTGAACTTTTGAGCAAAAGTTTTAATGCTAGTTTGAGAGATAGTTAAGAACAGGAAGTGGTAGCATATAGACATTTTTCATGTGTTTTGTAGCGAAGAAATCCCGGGCCAAGCAAGGTCACTGACTGACTGGGAAATATATATTTTTTCTCACTGCTAACAACAATGAATGAGGTCCCTAGTTAAATGGGGGAGTGAGAAATCTTTCATGTTTTATTGGAGGATAAAGAAAGGATCACCTGATGAAATGAAGTGACAAGACTTTGGGATAAGTATTGCCCATGAGATGCAGACAAAGTAGAAATCTGCCAAGATTTTCCATATTCAATTGCTGGTTTACACATGGATAGTCACTTATTATGCGCGAGTGATCATGTCACTTATTATGCGCGAGTGATCAGTCTCAGATCTGATCACATTTACCGTGTTCTTGTAATGCCTCTGACTGGGTTTGTGTGACACACAATGTGGGTACTGAATGAACCTATTTTGACTTTTATACAAAACTAACCAAATAGGCTGTCTTCATGAAGTGTTGAGCTCTCACACTGCTTCTCCTCCCCCCAAAAAAGTAATCAAACTTAAAACCAACCAAGCTTTCCATTTCAGCAAATGCATTTACTGGATGTTTGACTGACTTGCTATGTGAATACATATACTCTTTTATCATAGAGCACGTTTGTATCTAGTTGCCAGGAAAGGCATAATACGAATTCATAAATAACTAGACAGACCCACAAAAAAATGGCAAGATAGAGGACAGAGACAAAAGATTAGGTGGATGTACTCATGTTTGGCATGCCAAGGATATTGGGCCCATCTCCCATTCATTCAAGTAAATTATGCCAGTTCAGAAGGAGAACATGCAACTTATCTTGAATGGCGCAAAAGGACCAGTTGCTGTGAATGACCACTAGGTGTCAGTATGACTTTGTGTATGCTCCTGTTGAAACACTTCCTTGGGAACCCCCCAAAAAAAGACAATATCTAATGTAAAACTTTTGTGAGTAACGCATTCAACAAACAGCAAAAAACAATTGTGTAGGATAGTTATCTGCCAAAATCTAACAGACTGCCACCACATATCTTCAATACCAGTTTAGAGACAGATCACCAGGGCAAAAATCTATATGGTCACTGAGAGTTGACAACTTGATGGCAGATAATCAATCAATCAATCAGAATCCTCTGGCTATGATATTTCTCTGAAGAGTTTTTCTTTTAAACTGCCTTTGCTTAAGTAGAATAACATAGGATTAAACCCAAGTGATCTTAAACATAAGCAATGTTAAAAATATTAGACTGAGTTTGAGCCAGACCGACTAATTTATGCCTGAAAGAATTCCTCCTCTTCGTTGATTACTCTGGGATTTGACACAAAATACTCGCTGGAAGGAGGAGGTGGGGAGGCTATATTTTAGTTTATTCTTACTAAGCATATCAGGAGTATTGCAGACAATATTTTGTAGACAATATTTTGTCTACAAAGAAACTCAATTTCCTGTTTCTAATTTCGCAGTGTCTCCACATCAGGGGTCCTCAACCGTGGCAACTTTAAGACTTGTGGACTTCAACTCCCAGAATTCCTCAGCCACAAGTCTTAAAGTTGCCACGGTGGAGGACCCCTGCACTACACGATTCTACAAGCGATGGAGAGACTCAAACGCAGGACAAATGCATGGAGAGGCTGTAAAATGTGATTTTTTTCTTTCTTTCAGAATCACTCAGAAACCACAATAGGCCAATGGGTTCGACAATGGTTATTGGGATATCAGTTGAATATTGGCTGTAAAAAAAAAAAAAACTGAGCTAAAATTAACCTGAATCTTGGTGGTGCAGCTGACTCACTTTTCTGGGATACATTCTCTTTCTTCGTTGCCTCCATGCAGGTTTTGGCTGGCTGTCCAGGATCTCAAAAAACAAACGCTGCAAGATGTCGCAACCCGAGTAGAAGACATTTGGCAGGAGTTCCTTGCTCCTGGGGCCCAGAGTGCCATCAACCTGGACTCTCACAGCTATGAAATAACAAGCCAAAACGTCAAAGACCCCGGGAGGTACACATATGAAGATGCACAGGTTCGGACTTGGTTGTCATTTCTAATAGTGCGCTAGAACAAAAGAGGGAAACGCAGCTTTTAAAACTGCAAAAGTGTCCCTGTAAATTGCATAGCCCAGTAATGGCAAGTATCCCAAAACTGCCCCATCCTCCCTTCCACCCCCTGATCCATTCCCGCTCTGCCCGCAGGGCTACCCACTGCCTCCACGGCCCACCACAGCAGATCACCCAGGCAGCTCAGCAGCGCCATGGCAGCCATGCCCTCCATCCATGCCCCACAGCATATCTGTGTGCAATGGGGCACGAGGGTGGAATCTTGTCCCTGCTGCCCGGCTGCCATGTGCTTGGTTGTGCTGCTTGACGTGGGCCCTGCCCGGGGGCAACTCTCCTCCGGGGGGGTTGCTGATGAGGAGGGGGCCATGGGGAGAGGTAAGTCTGGGGCTCTGAGTGCCGCCTCTGGCACACATGCCATAGGTTCGCCATCACTGGCATAGCCTATTAACAAGTAAAGTGGGGATGCTTTGGTCGCAGGAGCAGGAGCAGGAATTGAGTAAGGAAATTTATAAATTGATTTTTTTAAAAACAACAACAACGAGGGTAATATTTGCTATTATCACCTGTAATCCCTTAGAGCAGCGTTCCCCAACTTTTCCAGGCTGGTGGCCCAGTGCAGGGAGGGGGGGAAGAGTGGATGGTTTTGTGTGAGAGGCGGGGATGTGTGCCTGCCGCTCAGACAAGTGGGGCTGTGAGTCCCAGCACTCGCCTCACGAGAGACTGGGCTGCATGCGCCCTCCCCACCATTTGTGTGGCTTGGTTATGATCAGGCCATGGCCCAATAGTAGGCCACAGCCCTCAGCCCAAAGGTTGAGGACCCCTCCCTTAAAGAGATTACAAGGTTATAATGAAAATAAAAGGCTTTTATTGGCTTACACTCCACTGATAGCCTTCTCTACACCATATATTTGAGAGAGAGGTAAAGTTGCAGAGTCTTAGGTCCAACCCCCCAGCTAAGTACAGGAGTCCAAATTAAACATCTCTGACATGCTTGTTTAGCAGTCATTGGTTTCTTTGATGTACTAATTGTATTGTTAGGATTTTTTACACTCTTTCAGGTACACACTGCCTTTCTCTAACTTAAACAGATTATTCTGTGTCCTGTCCTCAAAAACAATTCGTAGCTTAGCTGGAACTACCAAATATTGTATTTCCTGAATATGAACATTTAAAATGAGAACAGATATCATGGGTAAACCTAGCACCCTCTTAACTCAAATTGGGATTTGAATTCACATGTGCAGGCATGTAAACATATAGGCCCACATTCCACATTCCTGCGGAATAAAGTGGACAACATTACCAAAAGGAAGTACAGGTATACTAAGAAAGATAAGATCATCCAAGACTCTAAAGAGAGTAACCCAACATTTTCCAGCTAGATACATAAAAAATGTTTCATTGTTCATGGATGATTTTTTCAAGGGGGGTCTCTACTTAAGCCACCATTTCCTTTGCCTCCCCCTCTTTTTCCTGCTGGATACCCTTGCTAAACCCACCAATTTTTCCTGCTGCATTGGTCAAAGAGAGGATATCAGCAATTGAAACAAGCAGGTAGCAATTGGAGTAGGCAGGTGAGCAATTACAGAGACTCTTTGCAATCACTTGCTCAGTTTTGGCTGCCAGGAGAAAAGAAAGGCAGAGTAATCATGAAAATGTGGTGGAGCAATTGCTGCCTCTCTCCCTTAACCCCCTTTTTTTCTGGATGCAATGGTGGAGGCTATTAAATTAATTGGATAGAATCACCATTACTATGGTACCTGGAGGGAGATCTCAGATCAGTGAGTGGGAGGATGAAAGGGTTACGTCATCCAGTTCAACAGAACAAATGAATGGACACAGTTGCTCGTGCACTCTCTTGGCAGCATCTGCGGCCAGATTCACCGCAGTGCCCAGAGAGAATGGATCTGAGAAGAAATATTTGCAACTGCTGCCACTGCATTCTTCCCTGGTTAATTTCTCCTCCAGAAATAGCAATAGTATTAGCACTTAGACTTATATACCTCCTCACAGTGCTTTATAACTTTCTCTATGCAGTTTACAAAGTCAGCATATTGCCCCCAACAATCTGTGTCCTCATTTTACTAACCTCGGAAGGATGGAAGGATGAATCAACCTTGAGCCAGTCAGGATTGAACTGCTAGCAGTGGGCAGAGTTAGCTATGATACTGCATTCTGACCATGGTGCCACCACAGCCCTGAAAGATTGGAGAAAGATAAAGATGGATAGGCAGTGCTGAAGAAGGTTCCAGGAAGTATCTTCCCTGCTACCTTTGAGTTTTCCTTCAGGGAACTGTTTTGTCTTGCAGTTTCCTTCAAAAATGCTAGTATGATAAATTTTGAAGCGTTCTTCTGACCCAGGTCCCACTGGCAGGTGTAGGTAAAGTCTGTTTATTGCCCAGCTACCATGAAAAATGGTCCTCCAATGGTGCCAGTAAAGCTTCATCCCAATTTTCCCCAAAGGCAGCCACCCACAGTCAATGCAACCTATTCCCACAAATCAGAGGAAGTCCAAAGTTTGCAAACAACGTTCAGAGTCCACAAAACCAGGTCCAAAGTACACAAAAAAGATTCAGAGTCCACAAAGCCAAAACCCAATCAGAAGTCCATGAGAACCAGGAAAGTGAGCACCGAAGCAAATGGTTGCTCCTGACAAACACACCTTCCTCCAGTGTTTGGCTAAATCACCCCCAGGTGTGCCTTGAGGGGAAGGGCGGCATTGCTTCCTCACGAGCAGCCTCTCTGACCTTCTCTAGGTTTCCCTCCGCTCCACTCTCTGCACCCATGGATCAGGTGGGGAGCTGTTCCTCATTGGACAGTATCTGTTGCCTTTCATTGCTGCTGACGGTTAGCAGCCGATCCTCTGCAGCTGTCGTTAGGGCAGGCAGCTCCCCATCTGGTTGGCTGCTGCTCCCAATGCTGGACAGCCCTGTGATTATGTCATCCTCAATCCCTGGGCTCTCCAGAGGTTCTTGGGGAAACATGCCATCCTGCTTGGATGATCTGGGCTCCTCCTCCTCCTCCTCCTCCTCCTCGCCAACTTCCAACTGTCACAAGGACAGTCCCTGTCAGTCCTACCATCATAGCAAATGACAAAGTTGCTGAAAGGCATACTCCTTCTAGAACCTGAATGGACACCAAACTTGCAGGGGATCTACAACTATATGCCCCTTCCCACCTATATGCCCCTTCCCACCTGCTAGTAATATAGTCACTCAGTCTCCAGCTTGTCAATTTGCCCGTCACCCTGTCAACATCTCTGAGAGAAAGTTCCCAAGGCCAACATGGGCAGTGATCCACTATGAAGAGCCATGTGCCCTCAGTGCTACACAGCTACAGCTCTGGGCAGTGGAGCAACAGGATTGCCCCCTCATTTGCTGTCTATCTTAGACCACTGTTCAAAGTGACCGTTTCATTGTATAGTGGGCGTCATGTTTCCCCTTTGGCTAAGAGGAACATGTTAAGATTTAAGCAGTATAACTAGGTCAGAACAAAAAAAAGGAGGCGTAAGAGAACGTGGACTTTGATAGAAATCAAGGACAGTGTAATGTCATGGCTAAAAAGAAAAATCTGGTATTAAAGTGCTTAAAGGTCCCAGGTGTAAGAATAGCTACAACATGGTTTTTCAACCTTGACAACTTTTAAGATGTGTGGACTTCAATTCCGAGAATTCCCAGCCAGGACTGAGTTACACCATTTCAGATGCAGTCACTCCTCTTTAGGGACTTCTGGAAGTCTGGACTCTCGGCAGCAGAGATTAAATAGCTTCTTCTCCTCTGCTTACAGTTCAGATTTGAGAGCTGAGGAGTGTTTGCTGACAACTAGTTCTGATGAAGTCTCGAAGGCAAATGATAGCAATTGTCCTGGGTGCGTTATCTTGAAGAGCATTGCTGAAAGAGCAAATCAGGGTTTCTTTCTGAATGGGTTGCAGAAAGCCCAGGTGAGGCTTAGGCCATAAAACAAGAATGGTCCAAAATGAAGAAATACTCCATCCATCACATTGATTTGAGCATTCACTCCAAGATAGCTGCAGCACACGGTGGCTTTATGGCGTATGGTCTCTTGACTTCACATCTTGAAGCAGCAGACACAAATCTTTGTAAGTGTTCCTCCCCACCCCCCACCCCCCATAAGCACACATACGTCAGGCTCAGATGCAGGCTTGTTCTGAAAATAACTCTGCAACCAAACCCATGATGAGGGCTGGCCCTGGGTTTCAAGGAATACAAAACCACATCTATAGTATTTTACTTTGCATATGATCTTTTTACTTAAAACTTCTCAACGATGTGACCAAACACATACCATCGTGCTGACAGTTTCTGGAAGAAACTGACAAGTTATTGCTGTAATGTAGAATGCTTGCAATTGAGTAAAGCCACATCCTGTCCCTCTATGTCCTCTCTTGATTGCCAGGAAAAAAAGAAACAGAGCTGCAAAAAAAAAAGTTGCCATATTTCCACTGCACGTATAAATTTGTGATGAAGTACAATTTATTTTTTTGCACATTGGCAGAGTAAGAGTCTTGGCTAAGTGATAAGGTTAAAATTAGGATTCAGATACAAATGGAGGTATGAAATAGTTGGGAGGCCATTTGTGAACTGTATAAATTATTTGTCAGTCTGGCTAAATTTACTCAAGTTCTGACCTCTGTTTCCTGCATCATTTTCTCTCTCACCGTCCCAATTTTTGGTGATATATTTCTATTTTTTTGGCAATGTGTAAATGGCCCCTGTTATAAGGTTGGAGTATTTCTTCTCATAATGAGTTTTGGCTTTTGCTTTATTCCTTACATCATTAACTCTATCTATGTCTCTGCTTGCATGTTTTGATGAGCATGTAAGCTCTATAATGCGACTGATTATAAAATAAGCAACTTAATAAATAACCTTACTCTCTGTGAGAGTTTAAAATTAGCTGCTCACTCTTTCTGTCTTGCCAGAAGTTTCAGGTGCTTGTTTGGAACCACAAAAATATGACCAAAAAAAAAAAAAAAAAAGGAAAGAAAGAAAAATTGGAAATTGTCCTGGGAGCAGTTAGGTTCGTGCATTCCCATCCATCATCTAGGGTTGAATGAGAATTCGCCCATCTATTATCTAAGAGGGGAAAGGAGGAGGAAAGCCCAAATGTGAACACAAAAGAAAAATGAGGGATGCTTTTGTTGTTGCTTTGCTGAGCTCCATTGACTACCCAATACAGCAGGCAGAGATAATGTTGTCTTATTTTAAAAGATCCAACTGTTTCCAGAATCCTTGTCTAGACTATTGGCTGAGCGTCCTTCTGTAACCTAGCCAGGGTCATCATTGTAGCTTGCGGTAGGAGAGAGAAACTGGGCCTCTTCTTACACCGCCATTCACTTGAAGTAGTAACCTTATCATTATAGGTTCAGTTTTATATTATCTCTCCTATTCCTAACATATTTAGGTCTTAGTGAAATGCATAGTGCAAACCTATGTATTCCTTTGTTCCAAGAATTTTATCAAATATGTTTCTCATATTTTTTCTAAAGATGTGGCTTGTATTGTATGCAGAAGGTGTTATATTTTAAGCAAGCTTGAACATACTACTTCTATAGCCATGATTTCCTTTCAGACTTTTCATATTGTTGCATTATGACCTTTGTTTTGCTCTCCAACAGCACTGCTTACAAATGAAATTATTTTGTAATGCTAGCCATACAGTCTGAAAAAAAATAGCACAGATTCTACAACATACAAAACATCATTGTGCGAGGAGGCGAGCATAGAAAGCTAGTGAGCACAATCGTCTGCGATCTAGAAATAGGATTTTTCTAGACTCCTGAATGATCAGGTTTGCTAGTCTTTTTAGACTAGGAAGCATGGAAAGCTAAGGAGTGCAGTTGTTCAGATATTAGGGTGCAGCTTGGAAAAGGAGCCTTCCAAGCAGTGGCAAGAACAGCGCACGCTTGCAGACTGGAACAAGACATCCACTCTCTGTAGAAAGCCAAGCCCACTATTCATCCTCCAAGTCTTTTTCATTATTGTATGAATCTGAATCTAAAATTTCTTAGCTTTCTCACTAGTTCACTATGCATGAAAAAAATGTTCCCTCGTGCTTTTCACATTTTCATGCCTGGTTTGAAATACTTTTATACATTTTTTTATAATTTCCCTGGTATCACATACCAATGGTATGCCATTCAATAGAAAATTTACTCTTAAATGACACAAAATGAATTTAATACCAATTACCCATATTCTCTCCAAATGTTCCTCTCTATGTTATATCCAAAATTAACAGCCTGTTTTGTCATGTAGTCTTTAATCTCTTCTTCTGTTTCAAATCTTAAATTTATATATAGTTTTGCTATTATATGCTCATCATTTGTACATAATTCAATTTCAAATTGTGTATTGTATTTTTTCAATTCCCATCTGTCTTTTTATCCATGTTGAACGTTTCTTTCTTTAACTGTGCATATGAAAACCATTGAAAACTATGTCCTTCTCCAATTTGGTCTTTTGACTTCATCTTAATTTCTCCTTCATACTGCATTTATAAAGCTTCATAGAGTTTCTCTCTGCTCTCTCTCTTCTATAAAATGCTTCCTGTGCTGAAATCAATAAAAGTATCTTTGGTCACAGCCTCGATTTGTGCTTATTTCATATTCTCAATATGGCACTCCTTCACACAGTGATTTTTAAAATCTACATTAACTTTAATTTTGTCATGCCATGAAAACCCTTGCCAGCTCATTGCCCTCCTTTCTAACGTTGCCTAGGTGTGTGACTTTCTACATAGGATCTTCTGTGCACAAAGAAAAACCAGCCATTTGTTTTTTCATCTCATAAGCTTCAGGTTATGAGGAGAAAAAAAAAGATGGAGAAGACTTTACAATTTTCATTGGAAAAAGACATAACTTGGTAGTGCCCGATTTACTGGAAGGCTTGGATAGATCAGACACTTCAACAGCTTTGGGAGTTTCTTAATGTAGTTCAGGACTCTGTGATATCCAATAGAAGAGAATGTGTGTAGCTCAGAACTGAACTGTGGAATCTCTGGTGCTCACTGAGTGTGGTTGTTTGCTTGCACTTCACATTTACAGCTATACAAGCAGGGATACTTGGCCTCCATCCTGAACAGATAGATGGAACTTTGGCTAACCCTCGACACTCCAGGGCACCCCCGTTTCGCCCGATCAACACCAATACCGCTCTAATGAACGTCTGAGGAGGCCACCACTGTCAAACACACGTAATCATCCACCGATGGAAGACCTCCCCCTTCTCCAATATCACCATGATAGACCCCCACCCCTGGAACTTAACAACAACTGTGGAGAGTGTGGAAGATCCAGCATGAGGAGTTTGCAGCCCGACGCTGTGGGGAACGTCGACGGAGATCAAAAGAAAAAAGGGGAGGAGAAGAAGAACAAAAGCACGGCTCGATTGCCTAGGCATACGGTGAAAGAGAGAGACACGGTGTTCTGCCTGGACCCTCTGCAGACAAGGAATACCCCCACCAACGATCCAGCCCCCCCCGGGACGAACACTTTGAAGTCCCCCCAAAGACGAGCACAGGAGAGGAGAGTGAGAACGCGGGGAATCAGAATGCAGAGATCCGGAGATCTGGTGTCTGCCTGAATGCCGTTCCTGTCAGCAATGGGGAAGAGCGTGCGCTAGGGAGGAGGGGGGATGATGAATTGAGAGGCGGAGTAAGCATCCGATCACGCAGCAAACAAATGGAACGGTGGAGAACTGTCGACACGAAGATTGCCAGGACGGAGGAGGAGGGCATAGACCCCCAAATATGCAACACCCGTATGAAAGTTACTCATGACAGTGGAGGAGTGAGAAGAAAGGGTGTGGAGCAGGGATTGAGAAAAGCGTGGGGGGGGGAGCGTCTGTGAGCCTAGGGAAGCTTGTAACACTGATAGAGGAGAAACAGATACCCCCAGGGTGGAAAATGAAAACAAAAAGGGGATGAGGGTCAGTACTATGGAACGAAATAAGGATAAAGGGGTGGTGGAGGAGATGAATGTCAGTAATGAGATAGTGGAAGGAATGATCCAGAAGAACCATAGAAGGAAGCGCAAGGAGAGTAATAAAGAAACATCTGGAACACTAATTAACCAGCCGGGACCGGTGACGCAGTCCATGAGCCGGGTGCAGATGCCGGCAAAACCCATTTAAGTCATCATTGTTTACTGGCTCCTTAGCCCTGATGATGTTTGGAGTTTCCAAACGAAAGCTTGGCAGCTTTTAGTAAAGTATATTTTTATATTTATACTCTCCTGGTGTTCGTATTTTATTTGTACCATAGACATGCCCAGGAGTCGTATTTTTATGCAAATTTTCCAGCATATATATATATATATATATATATATATATATATATATATATATATATATATATATATATATATGTATGCAGGTCTTGGTGTATTCGGGTCTTTTCCCGTGTAAGATTGAGAGTATCTTGGCGACGTTTCGACGAGGTCCCACTCATCATCTTCAGGCTGGGGTCTTCGGCTTCGTGCTTGTGCGAGCAAAGTGTGATCGGAGCTGCCGTCTCTCTATATATATTGGTGGGGGTGTGTGGAGTGCTGGCTTAGTTGCTGTAGGTGGATTGGTTGGCTGTGTAGGAGCTATTGTTTGTGGATTGTTTGGCTGTTTCATAACATCCTGAGTAGTTGAGGTGCTGGCTGTGTGCCCATTAGTCTTTTGTGTTGTAACGACCTGGGTAATGGGTTGTGTGATGACATCCTGAGATCTAGTGTAGTGATATCCTGAGTTCTGTGTTGCACCATCCTGGGTGGTTGGCTGTGTTGTAACATCCTGAGCTTTGGCGTTGTAGCCTCCTGAGTTTTGTGATGTGATGTCCAGGCCTGAAGGCTGTGAAGTAACATACCGGGCTTTGGTTTGGCTCCGAGTTTGTGGTCTAGATCTGTGTTTATGGTGTGTGTCTGTTTGGTTTGTGTGGGGGTCGGAGGGAGGTGCAGCAGCTGGTGATGTCGTCATGGTTTGGCTTCTGGATGGTGCTTGCATTTCGTCTGAGGGATGGGTTTGGGCTTGGGTTTGGGTCTGGTGAGGGTGAATGGTGGTGGCGTACTGTGTTGTTCTGGGTCCGGTGTCAGTTTTCGTGACTAGGACTCGTTTGTTGATTAGGGCTAGTTTCCAGATGTCTGGTAGGCGGGAGGTATCATCACATTTATTCATGTTGTGGGGGTGTTTTTCTATTTCAATGGCTTCCATAATTATTCTCTTGCTGTGGTGTTCAGTTTTGGAGATTAATTTGGTTCCTTCAAAATCAGTTTCATGTCCTGTAGCTTTAAGGTGCTGGAAGAGGGAGGAAGTTTTTTCTTCTTTTCTGACTGCGTTCTTGTGTTCTGCAATGCGTGCATTTATTCTCCTATTAGTTTGTCCAATGTATGTGGCTGGGCAGATTTTGCATGGTATTTCATAGACTTCTTGGTTTTCTAGCTGGATCGTGTCTTTGGAGTTTCTTAAGATGTTGGCTATTTTTTGGTCGGTACCGAAGGCTGTCTTGATATTATGTTTATGGAGAATTTTGCTGATTTTACCTGTGGTGCCTTTGATGTAGGGGAGGAGGGCAATGTCGTTGTACTGTTCTATGTCTCGGTCCTTGGGGGTGTTTCCCTTTGGATTAGGTTGGTAATAGTATTTCTTTGGAATCAGTTGGAGATTAATACGTTTGTGAGAGTGTGTAATTCAGTTTTCAGGTGGTCTTTGTCGGCTAGGCATTTGGTTCTGGAGATGAGGTCTTGGCTACGGAGTTGATCTGTGCAGGGTGGTGGTGGGATTGTGCGTTTAAGTAGCAGTTGGTGGGGGGGGGGCAAGCGGTGCATGGGATTTCATATACTCCTTGATTTTCTAACTCAATTTTGTCTTTGGGGTTTCTTAGGATGGTTGCCCCACCACATACATCAGACCAACCAACAGAAGAATAAGTGCACACATTGAAGAACACAAGAACTCAGTCAAAAAAGAGGAACCAACTTCTTCCCTGGTCCAACACCTTAAAGCCACAGGACATGAAATTGCTTTAAAAATACCAGAACTATCGCCAAAACTGAACACTTTAATAACAGAATAATCAGAAAAGCCATCGAGATATAAAAATGCCCACACAGCATGAATAAATGAGATGATACCTCCCGCCTACCAGCCTTATTGACAAACAAGTCCCTAACACAAAGAATGACACCAGACCCACACTCACGAAAACCACACAGGATGTCACCACCACACATCCACGGAAAAAGCAAACCCACACCGATGATGAGGCACAACCACAAACCAGAAGCCAGACCACAGCTGCATCATTAGCCACTTTAAACCCCTCCAATCCATATATGAAGCAAACTGACACCCACCATGAAGATGAGGCACGACCACAAACGCGAAGTCAAACAACAGCAATGCAGCTCACCATTTCAAATCCCCCCTGCAACTCAGACTAACCTGAGCACAACAAAGCCCCCACCCAAACAGAACACTCCCCCATCCAATCAGAGCACAGCCAACCCCCATCCAATCAGAGCATAGCCAAGCCCCTAACCAATCAGAACACACCTCCACCCAATCAGAACACAGCCAAACTCCCACCCAATCAGTTCATACCCCCACTGGCAGTTAAAAGGAAGAAACAGCTACAATCACACATTGCTCCTAGAAGCACGAAGCCAAAAACACCAGCCTGAAGATGACGAATGGACTTTGTCGAAACGTCACCAAGACACTTCCAATTTTACGCGGGAGAAAACCCGAATAACCAAAGACCTACACACACACGCGCGCGCACACACACACACACATGCATGCTTGTAGTGTGGATTCAACCTATTATTTTCTGCAGGTGTTTTAATGTGTATTTGTGTGTCAGTGTCTTCTTAAAAGGGTTGGAGAACATATACAAATGAACCACAGAAGTTGAGTAGGAAAATGCCAGGGAGGAAACCATGAAAGGAAGTCCAGTTGCATTAAGCTCAGCTGAATTTTTCTGAAGGGATCCACCTTGCTGGTACTGATGTGGTTCTGAGTGGGCCCTTGGCTGTACGTAGCAAGAATTGCACAAGTGCAACAATTTTGAGATACAGAAATATCTCAAGATGATAGATAGATGGATAGATCGAGCTAGGCCTCCAAATATAGGCAATCTATTTGCAAATTTGCCTACATGCTAAAATTTCTTTGTAACCCCAAAATCAATATTTGGAATGCCTTCATAGTTATTCATGGTCACGCCTGCCTTCTCTCAATGATTTTGCTGATTAAAATGGCCATCAAAAGTAAGGTCTTTTTGAGGACTTTTTTTATTTGTAAAAATGAATATATTAAATGATGTGTCATTAAACAGAAGCACATATTTAAAAAAGATTGTATTGAATAGTTGACAAAAATGTTATGACTAGGGCCCTATAATCTAATCCTGTGTAACCCTGTATAACCCTATATATAATTATAGTTATAGAGCATAGCTGCTGCAAATAATGAAAAATTACTGTGGTAAGCATGGAGAGAGAGGTTAATTCTAATTCTGAGATGAACACTGTATCTTAGAGAACGCTCGGGCCTGTATAAGGAAGGAAAGAAAGTTTGTCCTTCCTACTCTACTTAACCATTAAAAAGAAATCATTTCCTTTAAGACCTTCCTGATATTTGATCTTCCTAATAAGACTAACCTCAATTCCAACATCTAATTTCTCTTTATGAGATTAGTGCCCCTTTTCCAATTGGAGAATGGGAAAAACCGATGCATCTAAGGATCAGTTAAGGATAACGGGTCAGGTTGCTAAGCACAATCTTAGGTAGTTTAAATGAGACACTAGAATTGACTGATTATCCATAAATATATGGAATTGGTGGGGAGATTCAAGAATGTTTTCTCAGAATGGCAGTGGTGGAAACTGCTATGTATGCTCTACCAAGGAAGATAGCAGTTAATTTGTCTTGCCTGCCAGATCTACCAAGACTAAGTCATTGAATTTTGCAAAATGACTTCATAGAGAAACTTTAATCCAAGGAGAGGATACAAAGAATAAGCTGGTATAATGGTATAATGATTGAAAATCATCATTAAATATTGTAAAAATACCCCCCCAAGTGCTGGGTTTTAAATGAGGAATGACACTTATTGGTGGCCAAATGGGAGAGGGAAGTTGAAGGCTGTCAAGTGCGTGAAGATGGAGGAGTTTGAGTTTTTGCGTTTAACTGTGATCTTTTAGCACTTACTCTGCAGTTTTCTGTTTCTCGCTTTAAAATCATGGGAAACTGTACCTCTAGTTTTCAACAATCTCCAAGTGGAGATCATTGGACTTCCAAGAAGAAATTAGAGTACAAATATCCTGAAACAGCACTATTTTAAATAATTCCTCAAATTTGATAAAATGATAGCTAATTACTTTGGGATCTGTGTTAGAATTATGCTTGTGAATTGTGGAGGCAGAATCATTAAATTGATGTTCACCTGTTTCACTGGGAATCCTTTTCCGAAGCACTTGCTTATGTAATAATAATAATAATAATAATAATAACAACAACAACAACAACAACAGAGTTGGTAGGAGCCTTGGAGGTCTTCTAGTCCAACCCCCTGCTCAGGCAGGAAACCCTATACCATGTCTCCTGATCTGTTTTTCCCTCTATTTCCAAACACTACCGTATTTTCCGGTGTATAAGACGACTTTCTAAAGCATGCAAATCGGCTCCAAAGTCGGGGATCGTCTTATACACCGAGTCATCTCATATGCCAGAAATTATGGTAGTTTCCGGCATATAAGATGACTTTCTAAGCATGCAAATCAGCTCCAAAGTCAGGGGTCATCTTATACGCCAAGTCTAATACGCCGGAAAATACGGTAATTACTTCTTCTTCATGTGGCCTGCAAGCTCCACATATTTTACCATATCACATATCAGCAGACATTGCCAGCTTCATAGGTCAATGTAGTGAATTAGCACAAGATAACATTGTCAACGCTGCTAACACTGGATGTTCCTGCTTTGACAACTGATGAAAATGCAGGCATTTTCTCTTCTCCTTTTCTATGCTTTTTGTTGCTTTTAGGAATCAAGTGCAGCAGGAAGGAGGGTTGGAAGGAAAGCTCAGCTAGCCATAATGATAACGCTGCTGTGGGAACCCAAGGACAAGCTGATAACGTTTTGGGGGGCTGAGGAGCTGGGGAGGAAGCCCACGCTTTTAACTAATTGGAGAATGTGCTTTATGACAGTTTATTAAGGGTGGGAATTATACTTTGTTACTTTGTATCTGGGGGAAGGGAATTTAGTTTTTGGGTTCAACTATGTAGTACTGATACTTTGTTTCCCAAATAAAATGTTCTTTAAGGAAGAATTTTGCTTTGAAGTTCTTTTGATGGGTTTCATCTATCAGAGCCAGGGCAAACATATTTCTAGCTACAGCCTGGGTGCAGTATATGGAAGACTAAGCTATTATTGAAGCTGTCATTCAAATTGGAGCCATTGGGGACAGCAGATCCATCAGGTCCAAGAAAAGGAGCAATGCTGAGCCAGGGACAGCTGGATGTCCCTCTCAGTGGGTTGCAAAGAAGATTGTAGCTATCTTTCTAAAGTTGTATTCATGTGAAAACTATTACTGCCATATTTAGAATAGAACTGAGCTGGAAGGGACCTTGGAGGCCTTCTAGTCCAGCCCCCTGCTCAAGCAGGAGAACCTATACCATCTCAGGCAAGTGACTGTCCAGTTTTTTCTTAAAAACCTCTAGTGATGGAGTGTCCACGATTTCTGAAGGCAAGTTGTTCCACTAGTTAATTGTCCTCACTGTTAGGAAGTTTCTCCTTAATTCCAGGTTGCTTCTCTCTTTGATCAGTTTCCAACCATTGCTTCTTGTCCTGCCCTCTGGTGCTTTGGAGAATAATTTGACCCCCTCTTCTTTGTGGCAGCCCCTCAGATACTGGAATGCTGCTATCATGTCACCCCATTTCTTCTTTTCTTTAGACTAGTCAA
Organism: Crotalus tigris; assembly: GCF_016545835.1. Classification (NCBI taxonomy): domain Eukaryota; kingdom Metazoa; phylum Chordata; class Lepidosauria; order Squamata; family Viperidae; genus Crotalus; species Crotalus tigris. The sequence goes on along the minus strand of NW_024096464.1, from coordinate 2,031,962 downwards.
ACCCAAGTCCTGCAGCCGTTCTTCATATGTTTTAGTCTCCAGGCCTTTGATCATCTTAGTTGCTCTTCTCTGTACTTTTCCCAAAGTCTCAACATCTTTTTTGTAGTTTGGTGATCAAAATTGGTTGCAGTATTCCAGGTGTGGTCTCACTAGGGTTTTATAAAGCGGTACTAATACTTCGCATGATCCTGATTTGTTGTCAACATTTTGTCTAAACAAGTGTCCCTGAAACTTTGCACTCTGAAACTGTCCCCAAGTCATCTGTTGATTTCCTTCTAGGCCTTTTCTTCATTAACATGCCATGTTTACTAAGGGATAAGCAATTTAGAATAAATACATTTTAAAATTTATTTAAGAGAGTTGCTATTTACCAGTTCCCAGATATACACCTAATTAATATATAGGTCTATGCATGTAGCTTTCATCGTATGGGTCTACTTGCATGAGCACAGTAATGAACAAGGAAAGATGTGTCACACAACGTGTCCAAACAACAAAGCGGGAGCCAGACTGGAACATTGATTAGAGTCTTTGATTGAAATTAGAATGACCATATGGTTCAATAAGTTGTTCAATAGCCTTAGCTCTATAGAGCTTCCATGACAATTGACTGCCTATTATCTCTTAGGCCAACCTTCTTATTAGGTTACTTAAAGATTACTCCATAGATATAAAATCAATAAATCTGGAATGGCTGGCATGGCTACAGCATCTTGTAAGGGTCCACATGTGATGCCTGTCCTGGCTCTTCTTGAACAACTGCATTTAACCATCCTTTCAATGTCTCTTAATGCAACTACGTTCAGGTCAATTTATAGCAGTAGGAGAAATAAAAAGGTTGGGAACGATCCAGCATGGTTAGATTGGTGGTATTACATCAAGGTAAATCCAGCAGAGTCTATTTTCAGACCAAAAAATACCATCCAAAATTACTTGTCTTTGAGCCCATTCAAAGCTAGAATAAGATTCAACATAATAATGTGCATAGAGTAATTTTTCAGCTATAACACAACCTTCTGATCATGTTAGGTGGAAATTGTAATCTATAAATCTAGATTAAAGTACTAGATGGCCTGTCCTTGCAATATTATAGGAAACTGGTCAAACAGTTGTGCAAATTTTATTAAGGACATTATTAGGCCTATTTTATGAATATTGTTCTACAGCTATCAATAGTAGCATGCTGGACCAATACTAATTTAATCTTGAATGTTATATCACTCATGATATCGCTCATGATATCTTCAGCTCCATCCAACCATGACTTATTCAGTCTTCTCTTTCCTCTCAACCCATTTACTTTTCATTCAAATGGCTTTGCAATTCAGTTTTCATTAATACTGTCCATATAATCAAAGCACCTCAACATATTTCTTCTATACTGGACCCAAACTTTTGCATTTAGACCATAACCATCCAGTATCCATTTCAGTTACAGTCTTTGTAAATTCTCCATTCCAATTCATTCAATCTCATTTCCAGATAACAAAAATGGGCAAATCCACTTTCTTATAGACAGGTATTTTAACTTCTTTCAACAAATATTTATTCACTGTAATACAATACTGTACTGAACCACATACTCTGCTTTACTTTTCCGTCAACATTTGGATGCCTTAACATTTCTTGTTCCATTTCCCCCTCTTTATTAAACATAGTACACAGTTTCACCTATTTGCTTTAGGTTTTTTTGCCATTTAGTTATAACTTGCAAAAAATTTCATTTTCATTGTCAAAACCAGTTCCCTATTTCTTGTATGCCTTAAATAAGTCCCATATGGTTTTCTGCATGCATATATAAAGGAAAGCGTTCCATACAATTGTGGTTGCCATCTTGATTTTTTGGGGTCATCACTCTTGGGAATCTTTTCTTGCTATCTTTTCATAGCCCCACACCAGCCTCCAGGTTTCTTCCCCAAAGTGCATGGCAGTATGTCAGTCAAGATTCTCAGTCACCCAGGTAGAGTTGTCTGGAAGTTGAGCCATGGCAACTGGATGTCTTTCCTTTTTTTGATTTGAAACTTTTTGCTGCTTGTCTAAGTCTGAAAGGTCTGAAATGGTATAGGGTTTCCTGCCTGAGCAGAGGGTTGGACTAGAAGATCTCTAAAGTCCCTTCCAACTCGATTATTATTATTATTGTTGTTGTTGTTGTTGTTGTTGTTGTTGTTGTTTAGCTTCTTCAGTCTCCAGGCAAACTTTACAAACCACATTTCCTGTAGATTTTTCATTCACTCTTTCTACTTTTCTCCTGTGCAGAAGAACAATAAAACATTTTTCTAATGTATCTACGTGTTAACATTTCTCCTGTTAACTTCTCTACATTTCCCAACATTCTCTCAGCAGTTATGATTTCCTTTTCATCATTAGTTTTCTAGAACACTTACGTTTATAGCATTCAACATATAACTTCCATTTCCTTAGAAACCTTTAAGATAATTGTTCCAGCATTCCCTCATTTCATTTCATTTCATCCAAAATAATTTCAACACTTTTATTGAAGGCTCCTTGCTTAGCCTCTTCACCACTTCCCAAACAATCCCCCCCTTAAAATCACTCTGCATGTTCTTTGTCTCTTTAAATCTTAGCAGTCCTTGTTCTCTTCAACCACATTATTCTGTTCCATACTTCCCATTATAGCAACTCCACATAGTTATGTGGTGCTCTGCAACATAGTCCTTTTTATTGTTCCAAGCAGCTTCCAGATCCTTTTTTCTCCTAATTAAGTTTTACTTCCAGATAAATGTGTACAGTATGAACTTGCATCTTCAGTCTAATAGTAGGGTCTTATATTGTTGTGAGTGTGACCAGAAATCCCACTGTACCCCATCATAGTTATTGATCGTACTTTTTCTTAATAGCTGCAGTTTGAACCAAATTATGATTTATTTTTTTTATCACACAACCCCTCAAATGGTCTAATTCGGTAACCAGAACACGTTTCTTGTATGAATACAGTCAGTGGAGAGCAACGGGTTAGAATCCTACTATCTCACCTCATATGATTCTAATCTACATTAGAGATTCTGAATACTAAAAATGAACATCTGAAGGGCAGTATTATGCAGAAAGAGAGAGAGAGAGAGAGAGAGAGAGAGAGAGAGAGAGAGAGAGAGAGAAGCTTTTATTTAGTCATTTGGACTGAAAGATGGAAGACACCTTCAATTACGTAAATAATCATTCCTTCTATCCTGGAACAAAGCCATGCCAAGGTTTCTTTTCATCTAGCTGATAGTCCATTGTGGAACATCTGTCACCATGTTTTAGAAATTGAGGGGGGGGGGAAACCTTTCAGTTATGCTTTGATATTTCACGTTTTTTTCCCCGTAGGTGCCCAGAGATTGTTGAACAGTGTCCAATAATAAATCTCATCCTGTCATTTCTTGTCTTCCCACAGGAACATATTTACAAGCTGATGAAGAGTGACAGCTATGCACGTTTCCTCCGTTCCAATGCTTACCAAGACTTGTTGCTGGCAAAGAAGAAGGTATCTATTGGGAAGGACATGCTTGCTTCTCCAAGTCCTTCTTGACTCCTGCCTGCTGCTGCTGCTTGCTGCTGTGTGAACATGAATGTTCTATTCTTTGTGAGGGGCCAAGACCTGTTCCCTTTCCTCCTTCTGAGTATTGAGGACATGTCTTTCCCTTTTCCTAAAGCTCCATGTTTGGCATCCAAATAAACCACTTCATTGTTCAGTGGAACTGATCATCCTCTGATAGGGAGATGAAACTAAAGCAGAAGCAATTTCTAAGCTGGGTCACATGATTTGTCATGAAGCCTTGTGAAAGTCTGCTCTTCTTAGCAGATGTCCATAGATTTTTCCCAATCTCGCTGCCCAGCATCCTTTAACTGAAGTTATCCAGGATTGACATGGCTGTCACTGAACAAGGGCTCTTCTACCATCTTTCAACATGAAGTGGCAAATTGCCATTCTATGTACTTGCAGGGCACAAATACCATCTGTTTAATCACATTTAATGTTGTCATACAGCAGGGGTTCTCAACCTTGGCAACTTTAAGACTTGTGGACTTCAACTCCCAGAATACCTCAGCCAGCAAAGCTTTAAGACTTGTGGACTGAGGAATTCTGGGAGTTGAAGTCCACAAGTCTTAAAGTTACCAAGGTTGAGAACCCCTGTCATACAGCGTAGCAACCATTGGAAAGCAGGGCACACCCCCCCCCTTCTGTTTAATCTCATGGTTATTCTTGTGATGCCTCACCTGAAGCTTTCCTCTTGACTTTCTATCAGCTTTTGGTTTTCTGTGAATGCCATTCCCTTCCACCAGCACTTTCTGTACGTAGACTTTTGCTATTATTTTTAATTTTAAACAAATACTAAACGCAATTCTGATTATATTCCTCTATCCAGCCACGTCTTATTATTTTCTTTTCATGTCAGAATGCTGTATTGTTTTCTGTCCCTACTATATAAAACAACAAAGGGCTTCTTGAGAATCCCAAATCAGGCATTTAGGAATAAATGGGGCGGAGAGCTGATATACTTTGATTTTCATCTGTGGCTTGGTTTAAATAATATATACCCATCTGAAAGGATTTCCCACTTCCCATATTCAATTTTATATATATGCGTTTAATCAGAGACTTAGAGATTGAGTCCTCTGCTTTGTCTATTTGGCTCTCTGCTTTCCTCTGCCAGTTGCTGCTTTCCCATGATCCCATAATTCAGTCAGCCTTATCAACTCTCTGTTGCAATTCCAATGGGATTAGAAACCTTAGAACCTATTTCTGACAAGCTACCGGTTCCCTGTATGCTTGGGAACTCTGAAGCACAGTTGGTGATCATGAGCAAAGCTTTGATGCCGACTGGATAGGGTCACTCTCTCCAGAGCAGGGGAAATGTGTGCATAGAGCTCTTTTTGGCAGTGAAATAGAGATCTACGTATCAGGCTATTTTTGGTACAAATTTTTGCAAGACATTTACCATCTGCATATTTCTATGGACTCACAAATAGAGAACTGCTAGGCTGGATAGAATATGTGGAATACTTCAGTGACATTCACTGAACCCTTCAGTGCTTCCTTTGCATCAAGAGTTTGCAAGTATTTCTCAGAGTTATATTTTATACGCCGATTGCTCTTGTGAGAGCCATATAGAGGTTGTGAACCGAAGAGACATTGTCACATCCAAGAAATGGACTGCAGGGAGTTTTCAACAGCAGATGTGTTATTAAATCTGGATAATGTGGGGAAACTATCCAATGGCCATTAGACCATTTTTACTGAAACCAATTTGGTGGTTCTTCTTTACACTGATATTAAGCTCTTGCATAGGTCTGCATAGCTGGTGGGCTGTATTCAATGTTGTGGCTGTGGCTGAGATAGGATAGCTTCAGTGGGTGTCTTGAATGCTAGATGATTGGTCATAAGTCCTGTTGACTTTCTCTGTTACGGTCCCATGACAAAAAAAATATCAGATTTCATTCAATGAATTTAACATAGTACTTGTGTTGGATGTCAAAGCGTAGCCCAAATCCTGACTCTACACAAAATAAATATTTATAGATAAGTATCTATAGCACAGTTGTCTTACAGTGGTTATGTGTAGATTGGATTCACCAGCTACTGTCTTTTTCAAAGATGGATTATACACATCCCTTTTTATAGAGCAGCATGCTCTGAAAGTTGAAAAAAGCCTTTATGGTAAGAGCAATTTAGCAGTGGAGCTCTTGTCCAGAGGAGACATGGCAGATGTTGGTGCAGATGTTCAAGCTAAGGTTGGAAGGCCATCTGTTAAGATGCCTTAACCTCCTGCATGGGGGGGATTCGACTTGATGGTCTAAATGGGCTCTTTCAACACTATGTTTTTATGATTCTTAAAAAGAAGTAGGAAGAGGGATTGGGGAATGTGGCATTACATGGATTTAGCTTTCCTGATGCTGTCTTTTCATTTTATTCCCCAAATGGAGAAGAGTACCTATGAGCATTAGTATAGCAAAATAAGCTGTATTTAGTCCCTTAAAAATGTTCAAAAGACTCAGGTCAAAGAAGAAAAAGAAACCAGTTCAGAAGAAGTTCTAAGTTTATGTTAGAGCTGTCTGTTGAAACCCAACCCCTGAATCCTGACTGGCAGAGAAAATGCTGAGTTAGTTAAAATTGATGCCTCCCTATTGTTCTGAAAGCTGAATGGGCAAAAAGGTGATCTGCAAGTATTTATCTTTCTTGACATAAGAGTCAAAGAGGCCTCATCCAAGTTTGTCCCATCTATCAGAATGTGGAAGTGAAGAATCTAGCAGTGATGAAAGAGACTTCACATGTAACAGGCCTGTTGATGTGATGCAAATTAAATCATTTGCAACATATATAAGATAACGTCATTATAAAAATTATGTTAATGATGACAGTGACGTACTTGTATGTGTGAGCAATGAACATTTACAAATAATAGTCAACTTCTCCAAGTTGGCCAGTTAAAACAGAATTACACCATATTTCAAACCATGTCATTTTAACATTATTTTTTCCTCTCAGTGTACAGCATTCATTCATCAGGACTCCTTTTTCTCTATCTATACATGGCTTGAGATAGTTATTCCTTAGATTACTCCAATTAATTGCATGGGTTTTTTTTTTCCATAGTAAGGTTTTATTGCTACTGCAAGCTCAATTTTAGCCCTAGATAGTTTTAAATCCATGTATCTATTTCCTTACAAAAATGTCCATATATGAGGTAGTGATTCTTTGACAATAGGTGCTTTAAAGGACTCAGTACTGGTAGATTGGAGCAGGGAAAAGAAAGGAAGAACAAAGAGCTGAAAAAGTAAACATGGATCCACATATTCTCATCTAGTTTCCCCACAGCTAACCAGAGTGAAGGATTTCCTAATTATTTTAACTCTATGTAGCCATGCCCAATGGCTGGTTGCAACAGTGAGTTGTCTTATAGTTGTTCTTCCTTCCTTTACATTTAAAGGAGAAGGGTATGTTTGAAAACTGCATGAGCCACTCCCTGTCTATTTATACATGTGGATTCTATATTTACAGTAATTAAATATATTGCATCCAGACTTCAGTGGGTAGAATTGTTCTGTTTGTAAATAGCCTTTAGGACTAGTATAGTGTTTAGGGCTGTAAGCTCAATATAACTATAGTGGATGTTCCTTCACTCAGTCAGTCATCCCTGGCAGACCAATTCCAATCGTGTGAAATGGCCTAGGTCAGAGAGTCTTAGTGGGGGAAAAAAAACAGTTGCAGCATTCCCTAATTTGACAATCTCCTGATATGATGCATTTCCTAGAATTTCCAACCAGTGCTGGAAAACTGGGGAAGACTAAAACAGCATGCAAACATACGAACACTGTGTAGTTTCACATGCAGTCGACATTTAACCTGGCACCTTCAGTTCTAATATCACAGTTGCTTCATTACATAAGTGTTTACAGAGTATGGCACCTAAACAGATTTGGTCTCAAACACACAAAAATCCACACAGGCTCCAATCTGTTTCAGGTGCACACAGGTTTCAGTTCTCAAAAAAAACAAAAACCTGCAATGCTTCAAATGAGAATTCCATGTACAAATATATATATACATATCATTTGAAAGTTTCTCCTGCTTCCATGTTTTTTAATTGTTGCAGATTTGGAATCCTATTTTTTCCCTTTCTACTTAAATGCTTTACAACAGTGTTTCCCAAACTTGACAATTTTAAGGCATGTGGACTTCAACTCCCAGAATTCCACAGCCAGCATTGTTGGCTGTGGAATTCTGGGAATTGAAGTCCTCATGCCTTAAAATTGTCAAGTTTGGGAAACACTGCTTTACAAGAAGTGTTAGGAAAGGGAACATGAACATACTGTCTTCCGGAAATAGAACTTTTGTGAACACAAAATTAGCACACAAAGTGAAGCTTTGCAATTAGAGTCACTATATTTTTTCCTGTGTTATACACCACTTCCCCCCCCCCCCCGAGGAGGCAGGAAAAAGTGGGTTGGTGTCTTAAAGTCCTGGGAATCCTGCTTCAACTTCACTCCCAACCATGAAAGCTGAGTATGACTTTGGACCACTAATTTTCTCCAAGTTTAATATAATCTAGTTAGAGCATGGGGAAAACTGGAAGGGCTAGTGTAATAAATGAGATATAATTTGACTAATAATAAGTACAGTACATAAACAGAAATTAGGAACTAAAACTGAGTACTGGTTTTTCTGTTCTCAAAATAGTCTGTGCTGATTTAGTAATGATGCCAAATGTATGCACCAATTCATCATTCACTCCTGAAACTGGTGAATTGACTTAGGTCGTATCTTGATGGGTTTCCCCCGGAACATTACAATTCCTTTATTCAGCTAAATGGCCTGTTTGCTGGGAAATTGCCCTTTCATTCATATTTAATAAGATTTGTTTTCTGCCAAATGAGCTGAATCATGTTTCCCTGGAGGACAGTAATACAGCTATAGTGTTGGTGAATTTCTTATTATACTAAAATTCCTGTATTTATAGTTGCAGCTTCCAAATAACAAAAATAACAAATAATAGTAATGCGATTGTTTTGTATGTAGCGTGGCAAAACCTTTACGCGAACAGCAGTTTTATGCATAATTTCTTGGGAGTAAGTCTAGCTGAGCACAATGGGATTTATTTTGAGTAGATCACCACAGCACAGCACAGCACTTCCAAAGGATCAAGTTAAGCAAAAAGCAGATAACTTGATCAATTTTCATATAAACATCCAACACATCAGAAAGGAGTATCATTTTATTTGTAAGCCTCTTGGATTTGATTTTGTCATTGAAAGGTAGAATAGAAATGTCCACATAAATAAATTTGGAAAAGAGGAATAGGATAAGGCTCATATCCTCTTTTATTCTATTTGGTTCTACCTCAGGCTTTTCTTGCATATATACAGACACAGAGAGAGTGGATTATTCCATCATAAATCCAGACCACTACCTTCTGACTGAAAAATGATAGTTTCCTTCTAAAAGAGTTATAGAAACTTGACAGATGCAGAATTGTATCATTATATCTGATTTTCTTGATATATGTAACTTTGGCTAGATGTCCATAGCTATATTTTAAAAAAAAGGAGAACAACATTTCCCAAAAGAAAAGCAGTTACGGAATGATTGCACAAAGTTCTTGCTTTGCTCTTGCGAACAGCGCTTGCCCTATGTTTGAGATGTTTAATTTTTTTTTCTTTTGCTAACACTTCTAAAGCCAAAGTTAGCTGAAGAGGGTTTTTTTTGTTCTGATTTTTTTTTTGCATTTTCCCCCCCTTCTTAACTTTTTTTTTCCCCCTTCTAAAGCCCGAGAACGAGCAAGCGCGTAGAACTTCCCTAGAAAAGTTCACTCGCAGTATGGTAAGTTCATTTGTTTTTGGTTATGTTCGTTCCTCTTCCCTCTTCTGTTTAGCCGCTTACTTTTACTTTGGAAACTTTTTTTTAGCTCCTCTGTAGTATCCTTCAGTCATGGCAATGCAATCGAAAGGCAGAATTTCAAGCTCCACATTTAAATTAAACAGCCAGCTCTCTGATCTGCAGTAGGAAGTTCCTCACAAAGCAGGATAGAATCTGGTTTTTTCCCCTCCTTCCCCTACAGTGGTCATGTGTGAATGTTCAGAGAGCCCTGTTCCCATGACATTTCTCCCTCTTTTCAATTTATCCTTGATGAGAGTAGGGAAGATGCACACATAGCTTCTATTCTCTGTAATATTGTGTACAATGTTGGTAACATGCACAGTGCTTCTACTTACATTGCCTTGTAGAAAAAAAGGGTGGGATCGTTTGGGTCCAGAAGAAGGTAGGGGCCCTGTGAAGGATCAGATTTCTGTTTATTTCCATAGCATCAGTACACGATGTATTGTGGATTCTTCTACTAATCAAGTAAGTATTCTATGGATGTTAGTTTACACAAACAGTGACTTTAATGCACGGATTAGGCTGGCCTCAGTTATACTTCTTTCTTGGTATCTCATTTTCAATGTTTTATCAAAGATTAATGAATCTATTTCCAAATAATCCGCTAATAACAGCCAACTAAACATTTTTATTTGTTATCAACACAGAATACAATTGTGGTATTAAAAATCTATTACACTTCTGTTGACCAATGTAGGTTTCTCAAACATTTTCTTAGAAGGGAATTCAAAAAACTAAAGCTTACAGTACCATGAACTATTGTAGGAAAAGAAAAAAAAATGAGCTTCCACACATTTAATTAAAAACACTTTTTTTAATGCAGTTGCTGCTAGAGCTCCTTGGCAAATTGCTTCAGAAAATGAGGCATATCCCATGAAAACAGGAAATATAGGAAGCACATACTGAATTATATTTATGTATTTTATTTATTTATCCAATTTCTACAGTCACTCATCTCAATTCAACTGACTCAATAACCCAGCAATTAACCATAAAACAGTAAAAATTAATACATATAGGCAAATGAGAATTATCATAATAATTTGTCAGAGTTTTACAGCTTTCCAGCGCAAAAATAAGCCGCAAAATAAGGACACATTCAAAATGAGCAGGAGGCATAGTTTAGAAAAACTTTATCTATAAAATATATATAAACATGATGCGTACAGTTTGGTTCAGCTCTGGGGAACATCAACAACTCTTAACTTGGAGATCAGGAAAAAAAAACACACAGAAAAGACTAAGACATGCCAGACCTAGGCTGGATCACATGCCTCACACAGTCAATACTATGTCTTAATCAAAAACAGTTCTCATTGACTGGTTTGTTGCTATGGCTATTCCAGTTCATAAAATTTCTTACATAGTGACACTCCTCCCTTTATGACTGGAATAGACATAAAACCAAATAATTTAATACTCTTCCCATGGTGTACTCCACCCAATGGCTTGGTCATTACATCTGCCAGATTGTCATCTGAAGAACAATGAAGCAAGCGAAATAGTTTACTTTTGATGGCTTCTCTGACATTACAATACTTAATGTCCACATGCTTGCTTCTACTTTTCACTCTGTCACCTGCTGCCATTTTAATGCAAGCAGCATTATCTTCAAATACTGTTACAGCTTCTTTAACTTCTATACTTAAATCCTTTAACAGCTGTACATACCAGGTTACCTCTGAACACAGTTCAGACAGAGCAATAAATTCTGCCTGTACATAGAAATAGCTACAATTGTTTGTTTTCTGGACTTCATTGTTGGGTAACAGTTTCTTTTTGTATACCCATTTACATCCTACAGCTTTCTAGCCTTGTGGTAAAGCCATAGAGGTGAATACTCTATGTTCATCCATGGATTTCATTTCTTTGTCCATGGTCTCTTTCCACTTCACTTGCTTCACTTTGGGTAGTGCCAATACTTTCTGATAGTTTCTTGGCTCATACCAGTCATTACACCTTTACTTTCCTAGCAGAATACCTGTCAGGTGGAATCCCCTTGTTCCATCGCTCTGACCTGCATGGCATTGACTGCTCTTGACTGTCAACTCTTTTCTGCTTCACATCAGAGTCACCATCTTCTTCTGACTCCTTTTCTTGTCCTTTTTTAGCTTCTCCTCCCTGAATGCTGACACCATCACTAAGTGAGTCACCATCACTAAATGGATCATCCCCAGAACTGGCATCAATTCTGCTCCAATTCTGCTCTGCAAAGCTAGCAGTTCTGGAAATTACTATACTTCTCCTCCCAAAGCGATAGCTCTTTGAGCCAGGCTCATAGCCTATAAATCTGAGCTTTCTAGCCTTTGGCTGTCCTTTTTTTTCCTAATTGCCTTTGGAATATACACCCATGCATTGCTTCCAAACACCCTTAAATGTGCTAGAGATGGCTTTCTCCCATATGGACAGCACAGCATATGGAGTATCATTTAGAGAGGAACTCCACAGCCTATTGACCAAATAATTAACAGTCAACATGGCTTCACCCCACTACGACCTGCTCAGACCAGAATCCTCCAGCAGTGAGTCTTTCATGGTCTGCAAGATTCCATTCTGTCTTTCAGCCGTGCCATTCTCAGCTGCTGTGTACTGTGCATCTATGTCATATTCCTAGCTGTCCCAACCACTGTTGAAAACTTGTTGACATGAATTCTGAACCCGTCAGTTTGCAGCTGGCATACCTGTTGCCTATATCTTCTTTCTGCAAAGCTCACCCATTGCTTGAACTTTTGCAACACCTGTTTTGCTCTTAAGCAAATAGCAGAACCCAAATCTGCTATGGTCATCTACAATGGCTAATGCATACCTGGCTCCTCCCAAGCTGGCTTGCATTGGTCCTACTAAATCTGCATGCACCAGCTCTAGAACCCTTGTTGTCTGCCTTGTGCTCTTCTTGCTTACTGGGAATACCTTGGATTTCGATGATTTACACACTGCACAGTCTAAGTATGATTTACACACTTTCAAGGTTAATCCCTCTGCAAACTCTGGCATCCTATGCAACACTCTGAAGCTGGCATGGCCAAGCTTTCTGTGCAAGAGATGAATGCATGAATCATGTTGTGCCACATTACCAAATGTTTGGGCACATTGAATCTTTTGTGCCTGCAACACATAAAGACTATCCTGCTTTATGCCCTGTGCACATACATTCCCATTTCTTTTTATGAGACATTTCCCATCTACAAATGTGGTCTCAAACCCTTGTTTGTCCAGACTGGAAACATTTAGTACATTATGCTCCATTTCAGGCACATATAATACATTATTAAACCTTTCCTCCAGACATGGAATCAGCACACTGCCTTTCCTCATGACTTTTTCCTTCTGGCCATTTGCTAAGGCCACTGCATCTCCTCCAGTTGAGTCCAATCTGGAAAACAACTTAGAATTATTAACAATTGTTTGACTAGCTCCACTCCATTAACCATTTGTCTCTACTATTATAATAGCTAACTTTTGCAACAGCAGCTTGTCTGTTTGCTGTTGTTCTTCCTTGTAAACAGTCTTTCTTTAAATGAGTTTCACACATGAAACATTTCCTTTTCTCCTGTTCTTTCCTCTTGGGAATTCTCTCCTGAGATGTAATGCAATCTCTGCAGACAGCAGGTCTGCTGCTTTGCTCTCTTTCTGCTCCTTGGACCCCCACCTCAGGAATTTCTCCTCGTTGCTTTTTCTAAAATGGCGTTTCTGTTCTTCAGAAATCAAACAGGCTTTAAGTGCTTCCATACTTAATTCCTGTTCTGGTCTGCATTCAAAAACAGCTGAAACAATGGCCCATGTTTCATCAAGACTATTTAGTACCAACAGCACCTTCTGAGACTCAGGAAACTGCATTCCTCGCTGTTCTAATTCAACAAACAGTTTCTGCATGTGGAACAAATACTTTTCTCTGCTGTCATGTGGCAGCAGCCGGACTCTGTACAATTGCCTTGATAACTGCATTATATTGCATGCTGACTCACTCACATGGACGCTTCTCAACTTCAGCCAAACCTCTTTTGCAGTTTTTAAGTCAGCTACATTTAAGAATTGTTCATCTTCCACACTTGAGATGATGTAAGCCAGTGCCTTATCATCCCTCCATTCATCTGTAGCTGCTAATTGCCCCTGGGGTGGATTAATCACAATGTCCCAGAGCTCTTTAGCCTTCAGGAAGCATTCCATTTTTGCAGCCCAAATAAGATAATTCTTTTGTCCCAATCAAGGTAGAGAGCTCTCCTTTAAATCAGCCATCCTGCAAGCCTTCAGCTGAGCAGCCTCTGCCTTTTTCTTGTTTATTTAACTTAGACAGTCCTTCAGCTTAATTACAGCTCTGTGCTGAGCCTCAATCTTTTTCTTCAGTCTGAACTGTGTGCAAGGGCTGGCTGGGATCTGGGTTCATAACCTGTTGGAGTTTTACAGCTTTCCAATGCAAAAATAAGCCCCAAAATAAGCACACATTCAAAATGAGCAGGAGGCTTAGTTTAGAAAAACTTTATGTATAAAATATATATAAACATGATACATACAGTTTCATTCAGCTCTGGGCAACATCAACAACTCTTAACTTGGCGATCAGAAAAAAAAAACACAGAGAAGACTAAGACACTCTCAGACCTAGGCTAGATCACATGCTTCACACAGCTAATACTATGTCTTAATCAAAAACAGTTCTCATTGGCTGGTTTGTTGCTATGGCTATTCTAGTTCATAAAATTTCTTACACAGTGACATAATTACATAAAAATTAACAAGGGAACCAGGTAATGAATCCCCTAACAATTTCAGGACTCCATGGACATAATTAGATCCTTAGAATCTTACAAAAGGCTAACTGAGTCAGGGCCATCCTGAAGGAAGAATATTCCACACGGCAGGGTCTGCTGCTAAGAAGGCAGAACATTTGCTTTCCATCAGCCAACATTCCTTGGCTGATGGGACTCATAACACCCCCAATCTGCTAGAGCAAACTGGACAGGTAAAAATTCAGGTTGATCCCTTAGATAATCTGGTCCGAAGCTATGTTACATATTTATTCAGTTTCTATTGGATAGATAAGAGAGGGGCTAAAAATTGTGCTATACAGTATTGGAGTAGTTAAATTACTATATGAATTTAGACAACCATAAGAATTATTCAATAAAATACTCTCCATTCAATAAAAACACAAGAAACTTGCTGGACCAGGTCAAGTCAGAAATGTATGCCTCTGATTCTGGAGATAGTATATGGATCAGATTTTCCCAGCTTTGTGATCTTGAAATATGTTGAACTTTAGTTCCCATCATTCCCTACAATTCTGAGGTGCTCTAAGGTAAATAGAGATAGTAGAGATTTATCCTACAACATACAGTGTAAGAACTGCAACATCCACTATGTAGGACAAACGGGCAGAAAACTGGCAGAACGCATCCACGAACACCAACTGGCAGTCATAAGGCATGACGAAAATTCTTTAGTTTCACAACATGTATGCAGATTTAACTATAGTTTCAATTGGGAAAATGTGACAATCCTAAACCAGGCCAAATTCAAAAATGCCAAGGAATTTCTAGAAGCCTGGCACTCTGACAAATCAGCCATCAATAGACACATAGACATTAACAACATCTATAGACTATGCAAAAGAGACAATCAACTAGCCAGACATGTCAAACACAAGGCCCGCAAGCCAGATGTAGCCTGCGATTGGCCGATATTTGGCCCGTAGGGATGCCCATAGCGAGGGACTGGCCCCTGGCCCCGGAGGCGGTGAGCATGCGAGAGCCGATGGCATCAGGCAGCAGAAGCTGCGTAGCCCACTGTGAATATGGGCCGGCCCTCCAGCAGCACTGCGGCAGCACCAGCAGCATGTGGAGTTGGGGGGGCATGTGATGCAGACCTCCAGACATGCCTATTCCATCGCATCTCTTTTCAGTTGGAGAGCAGGTCACCACTGGTCATCTTAACCCCCTCATGGGTCTTGCCCTTGGCCTGCGGATGGAGTGCATTCCCCTTGTGCC
Organism: Crotalus tigris; assembly: GCF_016545835.1. Taxonomy (NCBI): domain Eukaryota; kingdom Metazoa; phylum Chordata; class Lepidosauria; order Squamata; family Viperidae; genus Crotalus; species Crotalus tigris. The sequence goes on along the minus strand of NW_024096464.1, from coordinate 2,016,602 downwards.
CCTCAGTACCAACCCCAGCTGCCAGCCACTCACGCAGGTCCATTAGGCCACTGCCTAGAGCTGCAGGCCCATCCAGCACAAAGGAGCTGAAGCGGTTGGCTAGGAAGCTAGAGGTGATAAAGCATGCCCAGGGCCAACAGGCAAAAGGCCACCCCGAGCAGGGAAAGCCAGATCCCCATTGGGCCATGGCCACCCAGGTCCAGCCAAGATTCCATACCTCCCCCCATCTCTGCTGGGGCTGGGCAGCCAAGGCACCGATGGGGATCTGGCTTTCCCCGCTCAGGGTGGCCATTTGCTTGCTAGGTGTGGGTGTGCTCTACAATCTCTACTCAAGCTTCCTAGCTGGCCACTTCACCTCCTTTGTGCTGGGTGGGCCTGCTGCTCTGGGCAGCAGCAGCAGCCTTATGGACCTGCACAAGCTGCTGGTGGTGGCAGCCCAAGGTGGGACCAAGGTGCATCAGGTGCGCAAGGGGAACAGGCTCCACACGTGAGCCAAGGGCAAGATCTGCAAGGGGGCTGAGGAGATGGCCAGTAGCAATATGCTCTCCAACCACAAGCAAAAACAGATGGGGTGGAATAGGCAGTCTGCATCACATAGTTCCCCTTCCCCTCCTCTGCCTGCTGCTGGAGGGCTGGCCTGGTATTTGCAGCAAGCTGATCAGAGTGTGCCGCTCAAGGAGTCGGCAGGCTGTAGCTGTTGATGGACACCATAGGGCCCCATGCGCTTGCTGGCCTTTGTGTGTGGGGGCCGATGGTGTCAGGCAACAACTGCCTCACCTTGCCTTACCCACAGCACCTCACTGCACAGGACGAGCCTCGTGCCCACTGCTCCACCACCAGAGGCCCCCTGGATGTCCCCCAATCCTGCCCAGCCCCCACAGGCATCCCCCCATGAGCAACAACGAGGTGGCCATGCCCACTCTGGCCACGCCCACATAGCCAGCCATGACCATTGCAGCCACACCCACCCAGTGGGCCATGCCCACCCGGTCCCCCTGAGAGCACCACAATGCTAATATGGCCCTATTGAAATTGAGTTTGATACCCCTGAACTAGCCCAAAAGAGAAAAAGACTCCCGCACCTCCAAGGTCAACTTCAGACCAACAATCAAGTAAGCAACACCCCAATCAAGAAACTGCCAAAGAGCCATTAGTAAAACACCCAACCAAAGAATCCCTCAGGCCTCCCCCATGCACCTAGACAGGCAAGACACCAGAATATAAACAGACAGCAAACAGCGTTCCTTACTAGCACTGATGATGCTACCTAGTTAGAGTTATAAAAGGTTTGCAAGAAAACAAGCAAACTCAGAGAACACCAAGGACCCCTCATTTCAACCCTGAGCTACAAATATTCTCCTTCATTAGATTTACATTGAATAATGAATCCTGCTCCCCTTTTAAAGAGGAAGGCATCACTGGCAGTAAACATCATAACAAAGTAATATACTCATTTTATCAACCCTGACTCTCTCCCTGCATCTCACAGAACAGGGATGAGGAAACTGTCTTTCCATGGGACTGCGTTTCAATTTCTCATCATTAGCCATGTGTCCAGGTTTTGCTGAGTTACATTCCAACACCTGGAGGGCCATATGTTTTCCACCTATAGCTTGACAAACTGATGCCTTTGTGTCTCCCACCTCCCATATTTATCTTCATTCTTTTCATTCTTATAATTCATTCTGATTGGTCTGGATTACCATTAAGGAAGCTTTAAAATGCAAGATATCTGCCATCCAGTATATAGTTAGGATGTTGGAGTTGCACTCAGGGAAGATCCCTGAATGGCTTTGGGCCAGTTTTATGTCTTAGCCCAACTTACCCCATAGGATATTGTTGTGGGGTTAAAAAAAATACTGGAAAAGGAAGTGCTTGTGGCAGTTCACTACAGGTAGTTTTCGACTTATGACTATAATTGACTGCAAAATGTCTGTTGCTAAATGAGACATTTCTTAAGTGAATTTTGCCCCATTTTACAACTTCTCTTGCACGGTTGTTAAGTGAATCTGGCTTCCCCATTGACTTTGCTTGACATGACCCCGGGACTCTGCAACCATCATAAGTATGAATCAGTTGCCAAGCATCTGAATTTTGATCAGATGACCCTGGGGATGTTGCAACAGTCGTGTGAAAAACAGTCATAAAACACTTTTTTCAGTGCCATTGTAACTTTGAACGGTCACTAAACGAACTGTTGTAAGTCGAGGAATACCTGTATTCTGTTTTTAAGTGCACCTTCAAAGCACCAACTTGGGTATGAAATCGTATCTCTGGTGCCGAAGATGCAAATGTTTAAAGACCTTTGAGACTCATGATATCAGGGCAAGTAGTTTAATTTTTCAAATACATCCATAGGTATTCTGTGCTGTGGAAATAACACACATACACACACATACTCAACATTTGCGAACAACATTACCTCCCAAGGAGCACATAAACAGATGACTTTTTTTTTTACAGTTGTGTTTACATGTTTTACATACTTTCTGCACTATGGTGACACACACCGCACAGAAGCAGCTTATTGACTAAAATAACCCCCATGAATCACATAAAATAAATTATAGTTTTTGTAAGTGGGTGGCAACTCTATATACACGGTGGAGACAGCATGTAGACAGGATGTTTTGGATTCTGTCACAGACATTATACCTGGTCATACTTTAGAAACACCAAGCCCAACTGCAAGAGCACTTAAGTGGCATTTCAAAATGAAAGGTTTGGTTGGGCCACCCTGGTGCCTCCTTCTGAAACAACCTCACAAACGCCAGTATGGCTCTTGAAGTGAGTTGATAATTGGACTACTGCATTTAAACAAATAGACATATTTTCTTTTAAAGTAATATTCAGTAAACAAGCTTTCGGTGTAATTTGTTTTGCTTTTGTTTTATGTATATATATATTTAAATTTTTGTCCGTCTTCTGTTGTTATCATTTCTTATTCTATGTATACTAATTTAACACCTTCTTTGATCTTTTTTATTTAAGTGCATCTGTGTGGATTTTATGTTCTTTTGCCATTGTTGTGGTTGTTACTGTTATTTTGGTTTCTGCTTTAAAAATCTTCTGTTCGGCATTAAACTTTTTTTCCTCAGTTTATATTACTCTTCATGTGTCTGCAATATGTATCTTTTCTTTCTTTTTCTTCTAATTCTAATAAAAGACCATTTTAAAAGGATATGGCCCTTAGTTTTGTATCAAAATCATATGTTAAAAAAAACAAATGGGGAGTGTGGCCTGTTTCGTTTCAGTAACATGTGTGTCATACTGCACTTAGGTTTTGTGTTAGTAAAGAATTCTAAGAAGCCCAGTGCAGTATATGGCTGAATTAAGGAATATAAATCATAGGTTTTAACCCCAAGAAATATAATCTCTTGGTATTCTTAGGATATCATATTTTATCTTGATAATCTGCAGAGTGGAAACATGTCTTCTGGGATCTCATACTCAAAAGAATAAACTTTAAAAACAAGGATTGGATAGAGGCACAGGGCAGCATATACCATTATTATTATTTTTTGCATTGGATATAGAATGGCAGTCATTGTATAATATGAATTTGAGGAATGTCTCGCCTGAAGAGACTTTCAAATCTGAATTGAGAGAATGCTTTAGAGAGAGAGTATACAGCTGTATAAATATCTCTTTGGGCCATACACAATGCAAAATTTGAAACTGCATCTTCAGAAGATTCAGAATTTCTGGACTCCATTAGTAACAGCTGCTTCTAGAAAACTCTAAAATGAAGGCCTCTGCTTTTCCTTTAAGGAGCATCATAGATTGACAGAGACTTTAAGAATTTCGAAGTTGGCTATAAATGAATTGAAGCTAACAAGACCATTTGAAAAACTTTCTTACTTGGGCTTGTGGTCACTTGGAATTGCAGTCATGGAGTATATATTGTCCAGTAATGCCACTACTAGTACTTCTTGATTTAACAACCATTTGTTGTAACAACCATTCGTTACAAAAAGTAACTCATGACTGGTCCTCACACTGATGACTGTCACAGCATCCTCATGGTCACATGACCAAAATTTAGGTTCTTGGCGGGGTTATGCAATCATCATTTGTGAGCTTCCAAGCTGGCTTCCAAAAAAGTCAATAGGGGAAGCCAGATTCGCTTAATGACCATATGATTCATTTAACTACTACGGTGATTTTCTAAACCGCTATGGCAAAAAAAAAAAAAAAGTTGGAATATCAGGTGCAATTCACTTAACCACTGCCTTGCTTAGCAATGGAGGTTCTGGTCCCATTTGTGATTGAAAGTCGAGGAATCAAAATCAAAATCACGTATTAGTACCGCTTTCTAAAGCTTTAGTAAGGCCACACCTCGAATACTGCATCCAGTTTTGGTCACCACATTACAAAAAAGATGTTGAGACTTTGGAAAAAGTACAAAGAAGAGTAACCAAGATGATTAAAGGCCTGGAGACTAAAACATATGAAGAATGGTTGTAGGAATTGGGAATGCCCAGTCTAGAGAAAAGAAGGACTAGGGAGGACATGACAGGAGTATTCCAGTATTTGAGAAGCTGTCACAAGGAAGAGGGGATCAATCTATTTTCCAAAGCACCTGAAAGCAGGATAAGAAACAATGGATGGAAATTAATCAAGGAGAGAAGCAACCTGGAATTAAGGAGACAGTTCCTAACAGTGAGGACAATTCACCAGTGGAACAGCTTGCCTTCAGAAATTGTGGGCACTCCATCATTGGAGGTTTTTAAGAAGAGAGTGGACAGTCACTTGCCTGAGATGGTATAGGTTCTCCTGCTTGAGCAGAGGGCTGGTCTAGAAGACCTCCAAGGCCCCTTCCAGCTGTATTCTGATTGACTACCTGTATTTAAACTACTGACAAATTAAAACACATAGAAGAATAGGACTACTGAGATTAATTATGGTGTAGCTACAAAAATGGTCCTCTTTTAGCAAAATATAAAGACAATTATGAAAGTTCCGTTTGAATTGCAGAGTGAATTTCTCTGCACTTTTAATCTTAACCTTAGATTAGCACAGCACTAAACTTCATTGGGGCCTATACTGAAGAACATAAACCAAGACATTTTTCTTCTAACAGAGTTCAGACCTTATTTGACTATCCCAGGATTAGGAAAAAGCTATTCTATGCACAAAACAGCTAATTTTGGATGATACGTACCCCAAATAAAATACAGTTTGTTTTGGTCCATGCACAGAATGGCTGTTTAATGCTAGACGGAAATGAGAGGTGTGAAAAACCCAAGAAGACTGGCAGCTAATGGAAGTCTGGGGAGGCTCAGAAAAGATTGTGCTGGTGGATACGCTGCTCTCAGAATAGGAAAGAGGAGATTACTTACTTACCCTGTTCAGTTCTGTACCCTGTGTACTCAGTTGTGTATATTAGAAAAATTGTTTCCAAAATTATTACTGTGCCACAAGGAATTTTTTTTTAAAGTTACTGCAACCTACTATAGCTATGTGTTGGTCTTCTGAATCTGCACTTAAAGGAAGAAATAAAAAATAAACTAATTGCTTATTTTGTTCTTTCTCCCGTTTCCTAAAATCCTGCCTAATCCATTCTGCTGGACGGTCAACAAATTTCTGGATACAAAGAATTAAAAGTTATAGCAGAAGGCATCAGGAATAATTCTCTCACACATAACCCCCATTCTTGTTTTCCAAGAAGATTAGCGAAATAAAGGCCAGCCTGAGTCTCAAATACTTGACTGGGTCCGTTTGTAAAATGTAAAAAAAAATCAGAATGAGAGGATTTCTTTCTCTCTTTCATGCAGTCACTAAGTGCACTGTCTGGCACATACATCTATTCTCTGGCTGGCTAGCAGATCTTCAACATTCAATTGGCAAGCTGAGCTAGTGATTGCGATCCAATTAAGGAAAAAAAAGATATAGTGCACACTGATTTGGAGGAATGAAAGCATTATAAAGGATATATAATGCGACTTTCAGGTCTGGCTGAAGATAATCTAATAAATTCTTGTGTGCTGTACTATTTTGTGAGCAGCACTAGTTGCATAAACTAAAATAGAAATGTTGAAGGAGAAAGAAAAAGCCTTTACAGGCATTGGGACCTCAGAGTAACGATTGGGGGCAGAATGCCATGAAATATTCTGCCTGAGTTTTCTCAAATTGAATTGGAGTGAGGCTCATCTCCTAGTCCAGGTAGGAACTGTGGTAATTCTTGAAAGAAAAGAATGAGGAAGAAGTGCCAAAGAATGCAGACTTTGCTGCGCCAATGCCTGGATGCTTTTAAAAGTAGGGCTAATTACCTAGCTGATTTTATCCCTTTCAGCAATGCCTGGACAAAGCTTCTTATCCCCATTTTGTCCAGTTATTCCTTTCTGTTTGATTGTATCTGCTAGAGGAGGGAGGTGGGTTCATGGGGGTGGCATGTAGTAAATTAATTTGGTAAATTTTACAGGCATTTTATTTTACTTAACTTTTATTCATTCCTTACCCTACCCTCCTGTCTTTCTTTAAGTGGCTTTTGGAAAGCATATACTCATAGACACGCATAAACAGTAAGTGTGTCAGATATGAAAATATTGGAGACAAAGAAGCTTCAAAATTGCCAGTTGGCAGCTTGAGTTGACAACATGAGAAAGTCAGCCATTGCACAGGATTTTCTCTCTCACACTGTTTAATTCCCCCCCCCTCTAGTCTGCCTTTGGGGAGCTGCTATCTGAATGTTGGGGTTCATTCCTTTGCAACAAATACAATAATAATGGCAGATTCTACAAGAATGGTAGAATTTTTATCCTTCTATGTGACCAACCAAGCACTTGCTATGGGAGTATTTACTGAAATATTTTAGTAACTAAATAATATTTACTAAATGTATAACATTTAGTGTTGTATGTCACCTGTAGTTCTAAATTAACCATTCTTGAGAATTTTGGGTATTTACAAGTGCCCTTGGGAAATTATGAATCCATTGATGGATTTGAAAGAAGGCAATGTAGTTACATCAGTGAAGCATATCTGAGCTAGACTCGTATCTCTGGATGTTGATTTCAGCAACTAGAAAGGAACGATGAGATGCAAAGATAGTAGAGGCTGTGGGAAGGGAGAAACCAATATGCTCATCACATCAAGGAAGATCCCGAGGGAAGAAGCATGTAAGTATTTGCAGATTGGGAGGAAGAATTCCTTGAAACCAATGTTCCCTATTAATGAACATAGTGGTGCTGCCTGTATGCCTAAGGGGAGTGAATTTCTACAAGACATATTTTACCAACAGTGCAAAGAGATAACTGGGTTCCCTTACGTGTTTGGACAGCTTGATCATATATGCGAATGCCATAAATTGGTACAGAAAATAGGGCTGTTCTACAGGGAAGGCGTGGTCTTGACTATCTTTCCCTGACCCAAAGCAATGTTTATCTAGAAAAAGTATAGGATAGTCCCACCTCTTTTATCCCCATGTGTCATCACAAATATCTTTCATTCCATAATTGATCCTTGCCCACCAGCTTTTGAAAGTCACTGAGCAATCTGGCCTGTGTTACCGACTAATCACAAACTGAATTCATATCCTTGGCTTCTCCTCCCCCCCCCCCATTTCCCCTTTGTTTGTTCCTCCAGGGAAAGTCACTGGCAGGCAAGCGTCTCACAGGCTTGATGCAATCTTCTTGACAGCATCGGCTGGGCTAGCAGTTGCTGACATCTCCGAAAGACCGCTGCACTCCACCTCCTCCTCCTCGGCCAAGGAAAGACATTGTGGGGGGGGGGCATAGGGGTCACTGCGAGGGGCGGGGGGGGGGTGTAGACGAGGGAGAAAAGGAGAGAGAGCACCTTCAGACAATGGAAGAAACATAGGGAGGGAAAAGACGCTGGGATGGAGACTCTGACCCACTGGAGGTTCCTCTTTCTGTAGTTTACATCAACACTTTTCTTATACTGCTTTGTAATGGGACTGAGGTCTCCAACGATAAGACTCTGTTTCTAATTTGATTTCAGAGGAACACCATTGCTGTCTAAAGGAAGCAGACAAAGAGAGTGAGAAAGGGCTAACAGTGTTATTTTACGTCGATCCTAAGAGAAGGAAAAGACAACTGGTTCGGATCAGTCTTCATAACGCAGGCGCTTTCTCCCACTCTTTGCTGCTGCTGCTGCATGTGCACAGCTGTCTCTATCTGTCTTTCACATATCTAGATAGGTCTAACATTTCATTCTGCTGAGCAATAGATTAATAGTAAACTCTAGCTTCACACTAATGGCTCAGATTTGGCATCCTTTCCAAAGCCAGAAGATTTCACTTTGTCTGAAGGAAGTGTCATGTGATGAAAAAGGTTGCCACCCTAGCGCTTAAATGAAGATTAAAAACATAATCTAAGTAATTGGAAGGAGCACCCAATGATCTTTTCTCCACAGCCACCTGCAAATTTACTATAGATGTCATTTGTCTTCTAATGGTCTAGGTCCAATAAAATAACCACTGGAATCTGCTTAGACTTGAGAGAAAGAACCTGCCATTAGGAGAAAATAGGAGTTTGATTGGGTTTTTATTTTGCTTTGTTTTTTGCCCTCATTCTTTGAAACATCTTTTCAAAAGATGTTTGCAAAAATGCCTTTAGCTCTTCACTGATAGTATTAGTTGTTCCGAATATGTTTTGGGATACTGCCTGCATGCTACAGCCAATAGGATCAGACTCTAAGCTCCATGTGACCAATTTGATCCTAGTAGAATTGATTTGCATTTTATATATGTGAAACAGTCACATCCAGCAACATGGTCCAAATGTTATGCCAGCCGTTCACACTTACATGGTCCAGCTGTGTACTGCAACCTACCAGGAATGGCATCCCTTCTATTTATTTTATAACCCAGAAAAGTGTTTTGTAACCCAAAGAAAGTTTTTAACAGATTTATTGAATCTCATGTTTGCAACATACCATGGCTAGTGGTGAGCTGCATTTAGTTTGGTGTATTACAAGTTGCACAAGTCTGTTTTATGCATCCATGTTATATAAAACACCATGTTTAAGAAGGTGGCATTTGATGGGAGTGGAATATTTATTTACTTCTGCCCTCTTTTTGTGTTTATTTTCCCACCAGGCTTAGCCCACAATATTAGCCATATAGAGTAAACTTATTTGATTGAATATATAATACGTGTTTACTGCATTTAGCACAATAAGCTAGAATCAGTGGTCAGTTAAGCTGCTAAAATATTAGTTAGGTCATTTAAAATTTAATTATACAGGAATAAATCAAGGTTCAATTGCTTGAAGAAAGAACATATCAGAGATTTTTTTTTTTTTAAATCCATGTAAACACTTCAGTCTGGTAATTCCAGAGTCTTGCATGGTGTAAGTTTCACATTTCTTTTTTCACAATATGGCAAATGGGCAAAAACCTTGTGGGAAACTCAGCCAGGAATGGAAATGATCCAACTAATTGCTCAAAATTGTGCTCAGTGGCTAGAGCTGAGAGAAGGAAATTGTTTAACCAATAAATTATTTGTGTAACTCCCCAAAAAATAAACTAAAAGGCAGAAAAACAGTTGCAATGGAAAGTGGTCTGTAAGTTGTGTGGACAAATATTGGCTAGAATGTATATGGGATCATACAGATGGCCTTAGCTGCCTTTTAAAATAGTGAGAAGTCTGATAAATGTACGGTATGTATTCTAAATACGCTATCCCACTTGAGTGCAAAAGAGTCAGCCCAACTATTTTTTTTATTTATTAATCACATTTAGAAAGCTGTCCAGTCAAGATGGGCAGCCATATAAATGTGATAAATAAATAAAAATAAATAGTGATATGGACATTTTTGCATTTAAGTGAGATCGCATATTTAGAATGCATAAAATTACCCAAATTCTCACTTTACTTTAAAAGAAAGCAATTTTTGAAAATTGAATTATGAGATACGTGTGCACAGTTCCAGCTACAGATTTGTGGCATGGGCGCTCTTAATTTATGTTTTGTTTCTTTGTTGCTGTCCTCGTTATCTATAAAATCCTATTATGCAGACATTTGGCCCTTAAAAAGGCATTGTGATTATTTTTTTTAAGCTGCCTCTATTTAGGACAAAATGGAATGATCTTTGTGCAGTTGGGGGCCACATTTTATGCAATCCAAAAATTGGACTCCAAGGGCCATATGCTTTCACCACATGGGGATAAAAATGTCAGGCTTATTGTTGATGGGGGGAAGAAGAACAGAAAATTGATATGCCAAATACAGTGGACAATTATACACTGATTTTAGCCTTCTGCGGAAAATCAGATCAAAATATTAGTAGCACGATCTTCAAAAGCTCTTGGCTATACTAAAATGGGATGGGTGCAGGTTACCCAGTCCTGATCTAGAATGATTTAGGGCGGTGTAATCAGAAATCAGCAAATTTTTGTCCCAAAAGGCTTGCAGAATATTCACAAGAAAGGCTATAAAGAAAGGAAAATAGAATAGAAGCAAAAGAATAGAAAATAGAATAGAAGCAAAACAATGAAGAATAAATATGCAACTCAGTTCAATATGTTTAAGGCCAGTTTGAGAAAGGAAAGGTCTGAAGAGCTTAAACAAAGGACTTCATGAACAATTTGGATTTAAGGACCGACCTAAAGAAAGAGGATGTTATTTAGATAATGAGATGATTATTCATTTGATCTTTTGATCCTTTTCGATTAGTTCTCTGATACATGGTGGAGTCATACAAGTTCCCACCCTAAGCTGCCTGTCAATTAAGTACAAATGGTGGTCAGGCACAGGTTTACTGTTTGTCAGCCAATTTTTTAATTGCCATTTATTTCATAATTTCCTTCATTTTTTTTGTCTACATAACTAATTAAATATATCCTTTTGTCCTGAATTGTCTATTCCTAAATTCTACTATAGCAATAGAGATGCCATGGATGTTAACCAGAAACAGACGTCAAATGTGAAATTTAGATTTACAGTGAGATAACTAATAAATCTTAAACAAGTGACCTGATCCATTGGGAATATTTCATCAGGCTCACATGCCTCAACAGAACTGAATTTCCTTAGTCAAGGGTCCTCAAAGAACAGGAACTGTTGGACTCTAAAGATAATAGACTTAATCCACATTTGAATGGATTAGAAAATGACCTGTTATTGTTGTAGTCAAAGATGTAGCAATGGTCTCATTACACCGAATAACCTAATCATGGTTCTTCTGTCCCACAACTTGTATCACACCCATACATACATGCACACACAGTTTCTCTCCAACCTTTCTACTTATAATGTTATCTTATTATTCAATTAAAATCTTTTCCCATTTCCCTCATGTTGTATAGACTATGTGCCATCAATGCCAACTCATAGACCTCTTCCAGGATGAGCTGTCTCCAGCCTGGTCCTTCAGATCAACAGTTTTATGTTGAACTTACCTAAAAGGAGTAAGAATGTTGAGCTCTAAGGCACCCCACAAGTGAGGGCCATGGCTTGATCTGTTTCACCCTGTCAATACTGACTGGAACTGGCTACCGAAAAAGGAGGAGAACCTCTGCAGAATGGTATTCCCATTCCCATACACCACAACTTGTCCAGAAGGACACTGTGGTCAGTATATTGAAAGCCACTAAGAAATCAAGAGGCACTAAGATAAGTGCATTTCCCTCATAAATTGAAAAACAAAGTCCAGTTGACTTTTGAAAAAAGCACCTTTGAGATACTCCCATAAACCCATACATCCACCCTGCTTTGGCTCTATGATAGGCTGCTTGCCATTTATAGAGTTATAGTCTGACAATGGAGTTTCCATCTCAGGGCAATCTACTACAAAGGCCAGGTCAAAGAGAGATGGGAGGATAGGGATGCTTTTTCACCAAAAACACCGCAAATCCCCTTCTAGATGAACCTTTTATGTCACATAGAGGACTTGTATGGGAGGTTGATGATTTCCAGGGCTCCGATTTGATATTAAAAGACCAGACTCCCATCCAGCCATAGGCCTTTTTCTTGGGCATTTTTCCTTTGGCTTACAGGGCAAATAGAGTGTGATCAAGAATCAAGGTTTACCTTCTCACTCCGGTAGGAAGAGTGACCTTGAGGAATATATTCCACAAAATCACTATTCCTATTGGTTAACTTTCCCTACCACTTGTAATTCATACCCTTCTTCTCTGGCCACTCTACTTTATGGCAGCATCTTTACTGCTATTGTTGTTCCATGCTTTCTGGAGGCCTCCACAGCTATACAGGAGGCCTTCAGCAAAGGATCTGCATTTTGTGAGTGGAGGAAAACAGCAAGTAGAACTTCCTTCCCTTTCCTCCTAACAGCTGCAAGAGAAACTGTGTTGCCACCCACCCACTCAGTATGAGAGCAGCAACATTGCCAGCTTCATTTCTGAGGCACACTTGTGGAGGTGGGGGGGAAGCATCGGTTTCTCAAATGGCAAGCTTTCCTGCTGAGATAATCTAACAGTAACCAAGAAGAGTTTTTGTGTTCCAAGGAGGAGCAGCGAAATGCAAGAGGAAAGCCCATTTGCTTCTTTTAGTTCCTCTTCTAGGATCACAGCACTACAGGTAAATCCTGGCTGAGTGTATTAAACTGAGCTTTCAGGCATTGAACGTTCTGAATTGTGGCCAGAACATTGTGAAACACTTTCTAAAATATTTACTTCTTGAAAACTATGAACTACCTCTGCAATAACTTGATCAGAGAGAGGGAGAGAATATAAAATATTCTGGAGCAGAGCATTATTAAAAAAAATAATTATTAAAACATTTACCAGTTATTAATCTTGACATTTGCTTTTAATGCAGCTCTGTTTTCTAATGGAAACTGGTTCAGTATGTAGACGAACAGTGCATGCTGTCTTCAAGCAAGCAGCTGAATACACCAGTCACCAGTTCTTAATCCTAAGAGTCAATAAGTATACATGTACTGAAATTTTAAAGACAGTTCTGTTTAAGAGAGCTGTCTACAGGGCCAGCTGATCTTGAACCAGTTGTTATCCTATCAGTGTCTTGGTGAACCTGCATGCCTTTTGTTGCTAAAAAAAAGAATAGTATAAGTACAGTCTAGCAGAGAGTTGTATCAAAAGGATGCTGCCACTGAGAATACTCCTAGCCACAATCTGGAAGCTAAACCACTTGGTTGGACCACAAGCAAACACGCACGCACACACACACACACACACACACACACACCGGTTATCACCAGTGTACTGATTGAATGGTCTTGGGAAAGCAATATCAGTTCCTTAAGGTATCAGTTCCTTAAATTGGCCCTTGTAGCTCATAGTGATTACAGCATTTCAGCACCAGAGTTGCATAACTGCCACTTAAGAGCCCCACTTAAAAATTGGGCAACTAAATTATGCACCAGGGGTTACTGAAGAATAGCCTCACAAGCAGTGCTTAGCATCCCCACCTAGGTTTCTTCAGAGTGACAGAAACAGTGTTAATGTATATGGGCCCATTGGCCTGGCCAAGCCTGTTACACTTCTTGGAGCATGAAGAGGACATTAATAAAACAGTATCATTTCTCAGAATTTTGGATTTTAAATGCATGGTTAAATAAATTATTTGAGATGATTTATCAAACAGGCATCTAGAATAAAATAATAATAATGCAACTTCTAGTATTAGAGAATTTCAGATTGCTTCTATCCAAAGATTTTCATTATATAAACCTCACTCTACAGCAGATTTGCACTTCAGAGATACATTTACCAGCTCAATCTCACCCAAACCCTTATGCGTGTCTCGTCCCCTTTTCATTATCCCATGCAACTTTAGGAACAGCTAGATAAAAAACTTCTTATGGATGTTACACTATGTTTACATCAAGGAAGTGAATCATTATACTATTTACCTTATGATATGGCTGATGACGATGACAGCTTAAACTGTGTGCTAATTAAGTACCTAAGATGATGCAACTTGTAGCTTCTCTCACACATTTACAGTGACACTGTAAAGCTCTAGATCAGAAATTAGAACCTGTGACCAGGATTTGTTGAACTACCACTCCCACTATCATTGGTTCGGCTGGATGCAGATGATGACCCCATAATATAAATATAATGGGATAGTTTAACAAGAGTCAAGGATCCTTCACTTCCAGAAAGTCAATAGTTGGCCTTCAGCAATTACATCTTTCTCAGTGAAAAGCGAAATCTCTCTCCTTAGACAGTGTATATGTTCCTTATGTTTATTATACATGAATTTCCTCTTATTTTCCATACAAGGATATCTAGCTCTGCTCCAAATGCCTCTCCTGTGGTTTTAATAGAAGGACAAGTTGCCTAGCAGAGACCTTGTCCAGCCTCTGGATCCTGCAGTAGAGCAAAAGCTCATTGGCCAATGAGCAATTCTGGCTATCAGCAGACAGAGAAATGTAGAGATGATTTACCCTTTGTCTCCTTTAGACAGCATAGCCCCAAGTACCTGGAATGCACCAATACACAGCTGTACCTCCCACTCCATGCAACTTGTAGCAGGCTGTCTGCTTTGGAGCTGCAGGGAGAATTGAATATGTACAGCAACAACACAGATCAACCATCAGAGCATCTGTGCTTTCCACCTTTCTTCTGGAGGTAAATTAGCTCATTGTCCTGAAATCTGGGCGTGTGGTTGAAGATAAAAAGCATATCATGTTACAATGAAATAAAATATAAAAATATAAGGCTTTGTATGTCTTCTTTTCAAGGAGCATTGTGAGTATTTCAATTTACTCCTTTTCCATCATCGAGAAGAGCTTCATTATCACCACTTCCCTTGCTCCCTGATTTCATGCACATGTTTCAACACAAGCTGATGTTTCTTCTACCAACATAAATACCTCTCTTAAGTTAGAAAACAGCAAACTCATACAACCTTGAAATCTTTGAGATAAATCAAAATGGACCCAGAATTCTGTACAAATGTGACATTTCAGATGCCCATATTTTGCAGAGATCTAAGATTTGCTTTGTGCTTTCAAACAACCTTCTCTGAATTGGTATCCTTAGGATATAATGAAAAACCCGGCTGCTTTAGTCCCAACATATTTAGCAGACATCAGACTGGAATAGACTGTTTTAAACTTAAACAAACTAGGGCAAGCAGTGATGTGCTCAGTGCCATGTTTTCAAACATTCATCTACTCTTTCTACGATATGTCCTTGCCTTGGCATGGCTTTTTCAAATATATACAGGGAAGCCTTGGGAATGCTCAGTTCTGCCTTTTCTCATGTGCCTTTCTTCTTAATGCCAGGCTTACTGAGTTTCCTTTAAAGGAAATGGAATAAGGCATTTTAGCACATCTGTCTCTAAATCAAACAAAATTCTGCGAAAATGCACACGCGCCATGTTTAGATGTGCTGCTGTTTTTCAGGGAACAATTTTCTGCTCCAGGCTCTGAATCCCAGCTCAGAACTGAAGCTGTTGACCAACTCCATATAATAACTTTCAGTTCCATTAATCAAAAAGTGTTCCATATAACTAATAGCTTCATCTGAACAATATGGGAAATTTGAGTAATTTTTACAAAGGTTGAGTTCTGTTGTGTTTTTAGGACTCAGTATATTATTTTATGATTAGGTTGTGAGAACCCAATCAACTGGGTAAATTCAATCAGCCAAGATTAAACATTATCCATATTAGCATGTAGCACAAATGTGATGGCCAGCTTGGTTCATCTTTCACTCTACCCAGGGAAAAATTCTCAAATTTCACTAAGCCCTTTGAAAATTATGATGATATTATCCCTCTAGTTGTGTCCAACTCTTGGCAATTCTGTGGGCCAGGTCTCTCCACATCTTCTGATCTTACACTATTTATTTGAGGGGTTTTTAATGCTCTGATTGATATCAACTTTGATGGTATCCAGCCTTCGTGTTCTTTGATGGCCTGGTTTCCTTTTACTGCTAACTCTTCCAAACATAATTGCTTTCTCCTATGAATTACCCCACATGACATGGCCAAAATAAGCGAGACACTCTTTTGTGATTTTTCCTTCCAGTGACATCTGGTGTTATGCACTCCAGTACTTGCTTATTGGTCACCTTTGCTGTCCAAGGAATATGCAGGAGCCCTCTCCAGCCTCACAGCTCAAATGAGTCCATTTTCTTCCTGTCTTCCTTTTTTAAGGCCCACCCTTTAAAGAACATCAACATTTTAGATGATCATTTACAGCTGCACACTAAGAGAGGAGGATAGTAGTACAAAAACTGACACCTTTGTTCCATTGTGCAACATCTAAGACTTCCATGGCATATCTAAATGCCACAGTGACTGAAATGTGTCTTATAATTGTAGAATTGTAAGCCAGCCAGGGTCATTTGGTTGAGTTGGGCAGCTATAGACATTGAATAAATAGAGAAATAAATAAATATTGATTCCATTCTTGATATCTCCTTACTTCTTTGTGGCAAGGGTATAATGGAAACAATAGTCTCCCCAGGACACATTAAATCAACAGCCACAAGTCAGAATATCCTAATTCCTTGCTGGAAAATTGGTTGAAGTACTCCTGCAGTTTAGATGTTTGTCTGTGCTTCTTCTTACTCTCAACATAAATCTAAGAGCCTTTAACTTCAACTCACTTTTTTTCTTTCATATTCTAAACAGCATCCCTTTGGAATAATTATTGCCCTTCTTTTTGGCATCCTTTAAAACATATATAAACAGCTAATTTGCTGTTACTTTAAAAATCATCTTTCTGTTGGTTTTATGTAAGCATCTTTGAATACTACAGAGGGCTACTCACTGTGGTTAAATGAAGTATTATTATTCTTTCTGTCACAAAAAATGGATTTGTCATTGATAGCTATGACAAAAAATTCCACTACAGAGAATTCAGGGATAGAGAGTGAATGAAGCTGTCGGTTTTGGCTGTGTAATCAAGGGTCCACCTCCTTTTTATATATATTAGTACCCATAAGCAGCTGTTTTGTTGCTATGATCGCTTTTTTTAACCCCCCTGCAGATAATCCTGGAAGGAGAGTAAGAAAAAGATGAAAACTGTATTCTTATGTGAGAGGAGAAATCATATGGGAAAGGTATTCCAGGTACTATATAATCAAGCAGAACTTTATTCCTGCCTTTATTCCTAGCAAAGCTTGATGGTTTCTTCTATGGATAGTATGGATTATCACTTGCACTACTTTTTCTATATTTACAGTAGTTTGCTCATAATGTTCTAAGTGCTAAGTGATTGGTTCTTTCAGCTAAGCCTTTGAACTCGTCACCAGAAAATTGGCTACCTTGTCTAAATCTGTGCCATTCTAATTAATGTTTCAGTTGTTTATCAGGGAATTCTACATTTTAACACTATCAAAAGTACAGATAATAGAGAAATATTGTTTGACCACACAGAGAGATATGCAGTTATTCTAGTTTTCTTTTTCCAATCTCCCAAAGTGGCCATTCATTTGCACAGACAGGATGATGTTTAGTAACCTGTCTGAATCCCTCCCTTCAGTCTGGAAAAAATGTATATGAGGGTTCCACATACAGCCACTGAGCCTTTTTATTCTTATTTCCCAGAAACTGTCACAAATTTCCAATTGTCAACTCAGTTGCCACCCATCAGTAACCCGGCAAAGAACCTGCTAAAATTGGGGCAAATATCTTTTTTACCTTCTGGAAACAAAGGATTTATAGCTAAAGTAAGAAATGGAGATCAGTTGCCTTCCATAACAATAAAATCATTGGGCCTTGTGAATGGTTCTCCCTCCCACTGCTTATCCACTGACTTCACTCTTGAAATCTTGATTTTATCACACTTGGACAAAACAACAATAGGTTTGTTGGTCCATTATGAAAATAAATCAGAAATACCTGATTGCCCAGTGCCTTTATTAGAACAAACCAAAAGAATGGGCAAGTATCAGTATTCTTCTTCGAGTTTTATCAACGAGATGGCAAAAGATGGGCAAGATTACAAGACAATTTATGGCAGACCAGGTGTTTTAGTCATGAAATTTCACATTTAGTGTTTTGACACCGCAGACAATGCCGTTATGTCCAATTATTGTTACAAGAACAGTGATAGCTGTGTTGTTCTAAAAAAAAAAAAAAATCCAAAATGTCAGTTGGACAATAGTTTTGAAGAGCTACTAAAATGGGATAAAAGTCTTGGGATATCTGCAACCTCAGGAGAATGGATGGAGCTCTATGGCCTCAGAGAACTAACTGCCACAGAGAAGCTGATTGAGAGCCAGGGAGCTAAGTCACCATCCACAATAAGAACTTGTGTGTGAAGAGGACAATTCTTCAGCATCTTCTCTTCCACAGTGCAAAAGCTATATTTTTATCACAGTCTTTGGGAGAAAAAAACATTTTTTTTATCTATGCAGGTCAGACCAACCCATGCCAGCTTGTTCACAATATTCCAGCCAATGCTCTTGTTAAAGCAAGTCAGAAAAGAATTGGCTGCCGGTGATGTCCAAGATTTGCTCTTTGAAAGCAAAAGAGGCCGTGTGAAGAGTTTCATCAGTGGGACAGGGTGCTCATCTCACACAATTGACAATGCATGGGTTTGATATTCTGGACCAGAAATTATTGTTTGTGGAAATTCCAAACCAGCTGAGCTTCTCCCACATCCACCTTTTGTTTTGTTACAGTATTCATGTGCATCTTCTATAAAGTAAGGACCCATTTTGGTATTGTTAGGTCTCTCATTAGGACGCCACCTCTTAAAACACATTCTTGTTCCTTTAAGATCAAAACAAACTAGTACAATGGCCTTACCCTCCCTACCAAAGGAAGTACAGGGTAGCACTCCCATTTCTTCCCCTCCTTTCTTCATTTGCCAGAAAAGCAGCTGTGTTGCTATATTAAGGTGTTTCACCAGGGCTTTGTTACTAGGCAATCCTAAATCAAACTCTAGAGTCAAAGCAGAGCACGAGCTCCTCCCTTAAGCCTTTCCCCGGCTTTGGTCTGAAATTTAGCACTGGCAAACAGCCTTCTTTCAAAAATTCCTCCAACTCCCAATATAATTCTGCCAGATCAGTAGGCTAACAGCTGGTCGTATCTCCTTTGCAGTCCTTCAAAACAGACAGCACAATATTTCTAGAAAATTGCTTTCATTCCAAGCCAACCTTTGGAGCCAAGCATGTCTCTTCTCCAAAGCCTAATATTTGGCTTAGGGAAACATAACAAATTCAACCTAGACTGACAAAACCCAGTAGCTGAGTTCTCATTATGTATGATGCTTGAATGAAACATATTCACAACCCAGACGCTAAGCGTCCTCACACCAAAATGAACCATAAACCCATTTCAGCCTTTACACGGGCTTACAATTCTCTTACCACTTCTTATTTGCAAAATTATATCTAGAAATGACACAGAAAAAGTCCCTTCTTACCCTATGGGTAGTAAGTGTCTTCCTCAATGTCAAGTCCTCTACCAGAGGCCGGAGACTTTGAGGGTTTCACACCATGTTTTAGCTGTTCCTAGTACAGCACTCTCCTGGACAAAGAGCTCTGATGTTGTTCTTGGGATCTGTTAGAGCCTTTTTCTCAGCTTGGGAGGCACTGTCCCAAGTGCTCTTTCCTTATCCTCTCTAGTTCTTCCTTCAGACCTTGGTACTGCTGTAGCTTCACATACTTTTTTCTCCCTGATGTAGCTGTCACTCAGCACCACCACATCTATCACCTCCACTGTCATCTTGTCCTTGCCTAATACCACTGTGGCTGATTGGCTAATACCTGTACAGGTTCTTGAGACAAAGACAAAAAATGAATATATATATATAACTTTATGAAAGCAGGTTGGCTACTACTAAAAAACAGATTCCTCCTTAGCAAATTTGGAATATAGATGCCAGAGACTTGGGGGAGGGGGTTAAGGTAAGTGTCCCTTTCGTCAAAAGCATGCTGTTGGGAAAGATTTTTTTCCAGGATTTAAGGAAATGGGAGGATCTAGGTGCTGGAATGTCTAGAATCTTATCAATCTCTTTTGTAATATTGGAGGCTGGCAGGGAAGAAAAGGAAGGAAGCGCCAATGTCAAATTGCATACTCTGTAGTCAAAGTCTTCCCTTTAACCTTCTGAAACTTTTACCTTAATAGAAGGGGCATTGCTACATGCTGAGATATGGCATTCCTCTATATCAGGGGTAGGCAACCTTGGCTCTTTTATGACTTGTGGACTTCAACTCCCAGAATTCCTGAGCCAGCATGGAATTCTGGGAGTTGAAATCCATAAGTCATAAAAGAGCCAAGGTTGCCTACCCCTGCTCTATACCTTGATGCTGTGTGGCATATTTTTAAAAAGTCTGATAATGAAATTTAGGACCTGAGATTTTATCCTCAAGTTGGGTAGAGCAGGATACAATTTCTGTTGCTTCTCAGAAATTACTGTCAATGGAGAGAAATATAGCCTAACATTCTAAATCTTCCTATTTTACCCCCTTGTGGGGGGTATGTGTGAAGATATTTTAAGGATTCTTCTTAAAGAATCTTGTTCTATATTTCACAGAGTTCCTCGAGAGAAATTTAGGATTCTAAAGAAGATTAATGATATAAGTAAGAGTGTGTGCCAAATTTCATCCCCCTTTCCCACTTTCTGTCCAGAATACAAACACATTTTTGGCAAGTGAAGTGAGAATCCTTGCAAGCAAAACTGATGTTCCTGTTGAGGTCCAGATGGTGCATATTTGAAGGTTAGACATTCAGATCAGTGATAAAAAAAACAGGAAGCTGCTAGCCAGGAAATGTAATAATGTCTCCTGTCTCACAATTGGAGACCAGCTGGGCTCGCTGCTAGTAGCACAGGTGGAAGAAAGATAGCCAGGAGAAGGTGACATTAAAATAATCGGAATTGGTCACAGCGATGTTTGGTGGAGAAAGGGGATAAATCATTTTTACAGTTCTGTTCTAGCTGTTTTTAAAATGTCATTTGTTCTAAAAATATTGCCATTTATGTTTTTTAAAAAATACTGTTTGCATTTGTTTATATTATCGACTCTAAGAGTCATTATGCACCATATCACTGAAAGAAAATCTGGGGTCAGATCAAATCAGACACCAAGATTATAGTTTGTTATTAAGCTCCCATACAAGGCTATGAAAAAAATCCAACCCCAGAATCTTTGAAATTAAGATATAGAAGACTTCACACAGCAAAGGTCTCACTTCTGAGCCACATATAGTGGTGGGATTCAAATATGTAAACAACTGGTTCTCTGTGTGGATGCCACTTCCGGAAGTCCATTCTGGGCGAAAAAATATTAGCTACAGGTTCTGCCGAACTGGTACGTACTGGCTGAATCCCACCACTGGCCACATACACATACTGTAGCTGCCCCATTGTATGAGATGGCCATGTACAAAGAAGGAAAGTTCTACTTATCTCTCAGACTTTAGAACAGTGATTCTCAACCTTTCTAATGCCGTGACCCCATAATACAGTTCCCCATGTTGTGGTGACCCCCAAGTGGGTGTGGCCACCAATAAGAGGGAGTAGGAC
Source organism: Crotalus tigris (assembly GCF_016545835.1). Taxonomy (NCBI): domain Eukaryota; kingdom Metazoa; phylum Chordata; class Lepidosauria; order Squamata; family Viperidae; genus Crotalus; species Crotalus tigris. The sequence goes on along the minus strand of NW_024096464.1, from coordinate 1,995,221 downwards.
AGCTAGGGAAAAGGGAAAAAATGGCGGACAGCATGGTTTGGTGACCCCCGTGAAATGGTCATTTGACCCCAAATGGGGTCCCGACCCACAGGTTGAGAACCACTGCTTTAGAACAATCAGTTAACAGTATTCATTAAAAGCGTACACACAAAATAAAATAATAGAAAATATTGAATCAAAGGCCAAGTTTAAACCCAGGGCTGCCCGATAACGATTTCAAAAGACCCGACCAAAATTTAGCTCCTTTCATAGAGATAGGGATGGACTGATCCACTGTTAGAAAAGATACAGCCTTCTTTTCGGGCTGACCCAAATAGCAAGGAGGGGAGTTCGTAGCTCAGAGCAACAGGTGCCATAAAAAGGACAGCTCAGCAATAAACTGTCTCAATAGCTTCACTGGACACAAACATTAACGATACACTATTACATTTTCCTTCCAGCAATATAAACAGTAGGACATCAAGCCTCATTAGAGTAAAGACTCTCAAGCTTTGGTAAAAATGGTTGAATATGATATTTACTCATTATTATGATCTGGACGGTAGCTTGTTTGTTGAAATATGTGATTGTACCTATCCTTATTTTACTCTAAATCCCTTATTCCCTTCCCCTTCCCCTTTCCTCCCACCCCCTCCCTTTACCATACCTGTATTGTTCCTATTTTTCTTCATTTACATAAACTTAATAAAATTTTGTTAAAAAAAAGAGTAAAGACTCTCGTATGAGGGAAAAAAATGAATATTAAAAAAGTAGGTATAGTTAAAAGGTAATAATGGGGTTCTAATATAATGATTAAAAACCTTATATCTGCCTCTCTGCAGTTTTGAATCAACTATAGGTAATCCTCCACTTACGACCACAGTTGAGCCCAGAATTTATGTTGCTAAGTGAATCTTGTTTGTTAAGTGAGTCTTGCCCCATTTTACGACCTCTCTTGACACACTGCAAATGAATCACTGCAGTTATTAAATTAGTAACACGGTTGTTAAGTGAATCTGGCTTCCCCCTTGACTTTGCTTGTCAGAAGGTTGCAAAAGAGGATCACGTGAACCCAGGACACTGCAACCGTCATGAATGTGAGTCAGTCGTCAAGCATCTGAATGTAAGTCACGTGACCCTGAGGGTGCTGGGTCATAAATGTGAAACAATGGTCGTTGTTTTTCAGTGCCATGGTAAATTCAAATGGTCACTAAATGAACTGTTGTAAGTAAAGGGCTACCTGTACTCTTTCTTTGCTTTTATAATGGTGTTTTCCAAGCCAAGCATGTTTCTGGACTCAGTTGGAAGCCTTATCTATATCTTTTTTTCCTTGAATGTAAAAATCTACCAATTAACATGGACTGAAACAAGACCCTCTCCAAAAGATTAGCGTACCTAATGCTTTTAAATGGCATTTTCTCACAGAGAGTCAATAGAGGCAAAAACAAGTTCCAAGCAGAGAAATGCATTAGGCACACAGAGGGAAACTCAAAAAGTTTTTTAAAATGTCGACTGTTTTGCTTTCAGCATGCTTAGGCCTTTATATATATATAGAGAGAGCTGTGTTTCAAACAATAGACAGCTCAGCACCTTTGCTCTAAACAGTTTGGCAGCTGATGGAACGCAATTATTACTGTTACATTGGCAAAATTCAGTACGTCATTTGAAATCCCCTGGGTACTGATTAGAAAAAGGACATAACTTTTGCATCTCCCCACAGTGGATGATTGGACATAGATTTTCAACTGTTGACTGTTCTATCTGCATACCACTGATGTCCCACTTAGGCAATTTGCATTACAGTTAATAAAAAGTCCACTTTTGTTTTGAAATAGTTGGTACATTGTTACAGCAGAATGTTGCAAGGACTCAAAGTCATCACTAAAGGCTGGTCTGGGTTAATTAGTGCATCATCAGAATATAGTAAGATGAAAATAGGGTTGTCGTTCCGAATTCTAGGGAATGAAACTCATTCAAGGTTTTTATGATGGAGTCAGTATAAAATATAAACAAAAGTAGGACAAGAATTCACCCTTCCTTAACACCATTAAGGATTGGAATTGGAGCAAAGAGTTCTTGAAATGTGAAGGAAATCGATGTTCCTCATGCAGCATCATATTTAACCTTATGTTAATTATGTAAATGTTAATATTCTGTATAAGGTGGTCAGAGTCCTTCATAGCATCACCCCAGTCACCAATTCAAAAGCTACTTTTGAATCAATAATGGCAGCATAAAGAGTTCCTCCTGGGCAGCTGGAATATTTTTCCACCAAATGCTGCCATGTGATCAAATGTTGACTCTCCAGCCGAAAAGCCAGCCTGATTCTCACTCAGCACCATCTCTGATGTTGATTAATCAATGTTACACAAGAAGAAAGGTAGCACAGAACTGCTAGTCACGCTCAGTGGACCGAGTCGGCAGTAACTGATAAGGTTAAACTTATCACCTTTCTTAAAACTGGAATTATTCTTGATTTGACTGATTTTGGGGCATCTGCAAAGATGTGGATAAATAAGGGGATCAAAGGAGGGAGGCCAAGAGTCTATTCTGAATTTGAATTTCAAGGCTTCTTCTAGCATCAGATACCCACCACGCCTTCTACTATTTTTAATTGTGCTATCGGCTTGAAAACCTTTGAGATAGTAACAAGAGACCAATCAGGAAAGAGGAGAAGCCAAATAGTGTGTGCTACCATAGCCTTTTCCAACCAGGCACTCTCAAGACATGTTGAGACGTCAACTCTTAGGGTTCCAGTGTAAGTAGCTGAGTACTCAAAGTTGCTTTTTTTTTCAGGAAGCAACTGGACTTTCTTGTTTTTCTTTTTCTTTGAAGATGTTTCGTTTCTCATCCAAGACTGTTTCTTGAGCTCTGACTGGATGGTGGAGAATGGAAGGATTTATATTCCTTGCAGACAGCTGGTCATTTGCATTTTTTTACAGAGTCATTCAGGCCATTTAGAGATTTTCTGTGTCTTCAGGGTCACCCGAGTAGTGCAAATAACCCTGAGATTATTTGCACGTCTTAAATGGCCTGAGCAACTCTCTAAAAGAATGCAAATGACCATGCATGTATACATACATACATGTATACATACATACATGTATACATACATACATACATGTATGTATACATACATACACACACAGTCTTACAGTCTTATGGAACTTCTAGAGTTTTATAAGAGGTGTAAAGCAACCTTCATCAATTTGATGCCTTCCAGAAGAGTTGATTATAATTCTCATTTTCCCATATCAAGCATTATGAGAAAGAGAGCCCTGTACATCTGGAGGTACCAGATTGGAAGAGGTTGACATACTACAGTCATATCTCTCCCAAGAAAAGTGAAAGAAGAACAAGCAAGGACCTTTCCACTGGATAGATCAGTATTTCTCAATCAGACAGCCATGCTTAAAAACGGGGAATTCTGGGAGCTGAAGTTCATAGATCTTTAAGTTGCTACGGTTGAGAAACACTAGGGTAGATAGTATTAAGCACAGACAGGAACATTTTTTTCTCATTAGCTATGACAATAATAACACATTCTTACAGCAGCACTACATTATCTAATGGCCCTTTGTAACAACCAAAGACACTATAAAATGTCTACTTACAAATTTTCAGTCTGATATTAACTGCAAATTAGCCTGATTCCTGTTGTTCAAAGCAACAGGATAAAAGATTAATAATGTGTATATAAATAACTAGAAATAAATATCATTTCTCAAGGTCAAGATTATTTCAGAATATTTACTTACAAACAAATCTGCTCAATATTACTTTGTCGTTGAAAAAGTTGTTTTTCCTTTCACAGCTCCCTTTTGCTACAGTGTACTGTTCCACCATTAAACAAAGTTAAGTATCAAGAAATAATACATTGTACATATGTAATGTTTATATGCAAAATTCACTTTTATTAGTTACAGAAATATTACTTAAACACAAAACAGCTCCTACTTAAAATTGTCCAGATGGCCTGAAATTGTAGGCAACACTAATGCTTCTATTCTTCCTTTTGATGGTTCTTTTTTAATAGTAATTTTATTAAAAATTACAACTACAATGATAAAAACTAATACAAAAGAAAAAAAGAAGAATTAAAAATAGAAAAATAGAAAAGAAAAAGAAACTTGAAAACAATACAAAAGAAAGAAAAAATATAGTAAAAATAAATAAATGACGTCTTTCTTTGCAAGTATAAACAATTTTACTGACTTATCACTGACTTAAAATATAGAAATGATCTCTTCTTCCCAGATCCCATCTCTTATCTATAAACATTTTTTTAAAAAAACTTGTCATTTCAGTCCTTTAAAGTCCATTAAGGATTACCAGAGATAACAGGATATCTATTTTAATCTTAATAAAGCGCCTGAAGGCAGGACAAGAAGCAACGGGTGGAAACTAACCAAAGAGAGAAGCAACCTAGAACTAAGGAGAAACTTCCTGACAGTTAGAACAATTAACCAGTGAAACAACCTGCCTCCAGAAGTGGTGAATGCTCCAACACTGGAAGTTTTTAAGAAGAGACTGGACAGCCATTTGTCCAAAATGGTATAGGGTTATCTGCCTGAGCAGGGGGGTTGGACTTGATGACCTCCAAGGTCCCTTCCAACTCTACTACTACTACTACTACTACTACTACTACTACTACTACTACTACTACTATTATTATTATTATTATTATTATTATTATTATTATTATTGGATAAACTTCATATTCCTTTGTTTTACTTTTAACAATCTTGATTTTTAATTTTTTCAAATAATATCCTAAAATTTGAATTCATTTTTTTTCTTTGTTCATTCTCACAAAATTCTTCAAACCTTTATCAAACTTCTTTTGTAAATACAATATGGGAAGGTTATGCAGATCATTCTTTTAACTTGTTAGCTGTATATCCCTTTGTATGTCCAATGTAACACCTTTTTGCATATCATTCTTATAGTTTGTTATTTTGAAATCCAACTGATTGGATCACTTATGGGTGATCTTCACTCCTTGTCTAAAGATGAATTATAAAAATCTGGTCTATTTTTCCATGGTCATCTTCAGTTTGCCATTTCTTCCCCAGAAGCCCACCCTTTGGTGGTTCTTATCTTCACAATGGAATAGATAGCCATTCAAGCATACAAGAGGTCCCTGGTGCTCTCTGAACTTGCTTGTTTTCTTGCAGAATTTCATTACCCTAACTAGGTAACATCTTAGGGATTCTTTGGAGTGTTTACTAATGGCTCTAGGGCAGTTTCTTGATTCAAGTATACAACACATGTAAGTACCTTTCACATCTATCTATCATCTGTCTGTCTGTCTATCTATCATCTATCTACAAGCTATCTATTGCTATCTATTTATCATTTACTATCATCCATCTATCTATCTATCTATTCTATCTATCTAACCATCATCATCATTATCTGTCTGTCTGTCTGTCTGTCTAGGTTGAGGCTCTAGAAAGAGTACAGAGAAGAGCAACAAAGATGATTAGGGGACTGGAGGCTAAAACATATAAGGAACAGTTGCTGGAATTGGGTATGTCTAGTTTAATGAAGAGAAGGATGAGGGGTGACATGATAACCCCAATATCTCAGGGGCTGCCACATAGAAGAGGGAGTCAAGCTATTCTCCAAAGCACCTGAAGGCAAGACAAGAAGCAACGGATGGAAACTAACCAAAGAGGGAAGCAACCTAGAACTAAGGAGAAATTTTCTGACAGTTAGAACAATTAACCAGTGGAATAACCTGCCTCCAGAAGCTGTGACTGCTCCAATGCTGGAAGTTTTTAAGAAGAGACTGGACAGCCATTTGTCTGAAATGGTATAGGGTTTCCTGCCTGAGCAGGCGGTTGGATTAGATGACCTCCAAGATCCCTTCCACCACCACCACCACCACCACCACCACATCATCATCATCATCATCATCATCATTATTATTATTAAAAACTACCTATCTCCCACAGGATAAGCAGCTTAAGCTAAATAGAGAACCTGGATGACTTTTCATAAGCTAAAACTGCTTTGAATAAATAATTAATCCCATGCAGCTATATCAGCATGACCTATTAAATCTGGCAGAAAGAGATTAGCTAGGGATTGACATTTGGGGGAGGGGGTGTCCCAGGAGGCATATGTTCTCTGGGATGGCATCCTTCTTATGGAACATCCTTCCCCATGAAATTAGATTCATCCCCTCACTTTTGACATTATGGAAGGAAGGTCCTCAAGAGCTGGTGATGTCATCTGGCCAGGGGGCCGGGCAACCAGAGATATGTTCAGATGGCTCCATTTTGTGGAGATGGTCACTATTGTGATGGAATGGTTAACATTTGCCCAAAGAATACAGGCACTCAAGGAATCTATAGAAACTTTTGTAAATACACATCAAGAATTAGCTAAATCACATAAATACTGGAGACTTGGTAGTAGATATATTTCAAAATCAGGTGACAGAAAAAGACATTCACCAAACTGGGTGAGATAAATATCTGTGGCAAGAAGATTTGACATTGGACAAAAAGGTTATCATTGGCAGATTATATGACAGTGCTCAAAAAGAAAGTCACCTAATGGTAGCCATCAATACCATCTCTCTAAACATTCCCATTAATCAAGCTCACCAGCAAAATGTGTTGAAAAGACCAGTATAATAAAATCAAAAGGTGTCTGGGGAGACAGTACTCAAGGACTCAAGTCAGTCACAGGCAGAAATGCCTTGTTATCACTATAGATGCAGTGCATCAAATAATTACCTGTCTCTATCACAGAAAAAATGACATTTCACTTGAGTTAAAACAAGAAGCCAGAGCAGTTTTTATAACCACATGGAAGGAGTGAGTCTGTTAAAAGTATTATGATAAGAGAAAAGAAGGAGGAGGAGGAAAAGTTTGGTTATTTTGTGGATTTTGAAGAAAAAGAAAATTGCAATTTGTTTGAGAAAAGCAAGTAGAGATGGTGAACTTGTTTGCAAGCAAAGGGTTGAACTTGTCAGCAAAAAAGGAGGAGGTGCCTATGATCAGCCTCACACTCTCATAAGTTTGGTGTCAACGCTGCTAACATCGGATGTTTTTGCACTGACAACAAATGGAAATGTAGCCATCTTTTACCTTTTGCTTTTGGAGTTAGATAATGCTGGGAGGGGGAATGTGAAGAGAGTCCAGCTAGACATAACAACACTGGACCCAGCATGAGAAACAAGATTATTGTAACCAGAGCTGATAAGAAATTGGCTGCTGGGGAACGGGAGAGGAAGCCTGAGCTTCAAGCTAATTGGGGAATGTGATTTATGATTGTTAATTGGAGGAGGGAATTGTGCTTTGATATTATGTGCTCAGGGGAGGGGAATTTAGTTTTTGGCTTCAATTATAGGAGTGCCAATGCTATGCTACTCACAATAAAGGTAAACAAAGTTCTTTGAAGAGTTTCATCTGTCGGAATTATGATATTTGGATTATTTTACAGCTTTGGAAATAAGATTGTTGATGATTTTATATATATTATCAAAAAGAGATTTAAAGGCCATCCCCAGATTTATCCTTCATATTTTTCAGAAAGAAAACTCTATGGAGTTTCTCAGTCTTACCAACTTTAAGATGCCTGGATTTCAATTCCCATGCTTGCTGGGGAGTTGAAGTCCATGCATTTTAAATCTGTCTAAACTGAGAAACGCTACTTGAAAGCATATTGCAACTGCTGCCCCTCATTCTCAGAGTGAACTGGATCAACTGGAAGAACAACATAATGTTTTGTTTCAAGGGCTCGGACAAATTACTGAATGTTCTACCCATGTTACAAGTGGATAAATCCATTGTGCCTATTCCACCAAAACATAGACATTTACTGTATGCTATGAAAGAAGCTGTGAATAGTGAATTGGAAAAAAAAATGTTGGAGAATAATATTATAAAAAGAGTATATGAAGATGCAAACTGGGTAACCAATATAATAATTTATCCCTCTGAGAACAATAAACAAAGCAGTGGTTTGGAAGCATTGTCCTGTATCCACAAACATAATATTATTTGTACATTATGCAAGGTAAACAGAGTTTTGCTAAATTAAATGCCACAAAGGTTTTTTAAAAATAAAATAGTCAAAAATTTAAATCTTACTATTTAATAATTTCAAATGAAACACAACAGACGTTTCTTGGATGAGAAGCAAAACGTTTTCAAGGGGGGAAAATCCCCGAGAAAGTCCAACCGCCTTTTGAAAAGCACCCTTGGGACAACCATGACCTGGATGATTCAGAATCTCCATAAACATTTAAGAATCTCAAAGATACACCATGATTGCTGTTGGTTCTATAAAGTTTTATTTGGACCCTTGTTCCTCCAGGACTTATGATTGATGATGGACTCTATCCTGAGACGTTTTCTGTTATTGTCTGGTGTATAGATGACGTTGTTGTCTATTTGAAACTGGTGAAGAGCTCTACATAAGCCTACCTGCAGTTTCTGAGAATTTCTACAAAAGAGGACTTACGGTGAACAAGAATAAATGTTCCTTTGGTCTTGAAAAGACCTTTCTTGTTATATTAGGACATGTCTCATTTGAAGGAATTTAATCTAATTCACAGAAGGAGAATTTAGTTTTGCTGCATTTTTCCTAGGCCAACTTATGTTATTTATTAATTATGTGAATATTTCCAAAAACAACGTGGCTGCTCACTAGAGAAGAAGCTGTGTGTCTCTGGCTGGCAACAGCTGATTCTGCATTTCAGCGCCTAACATAGGCTTTAACTTAAGAGCATCGTCTATGTTATTAGAAATTCACTGTACTGCTTTTGTGATGGTGCTAGTCCTATGGAATTCACTGTCATCTTGCTAGAGACTTCAGACTAAAAAAAAAAAAGCTGACTGCAAGTGCCAGTCATTACTTTCTTCTCTAGAGCTAAGGTCTTCACAAACGAAGCATGAACCTTTGGCTTATTTGTGGACTATCAAATATTTTTATTTGTGGGAGGCCCATTTGTGCTGTAAATGGATCATAAATCGCTTGTGCTTATTTCAACCATATAAAACCCCACAGTTTTGTTGTGGTTTTTCACATCACACTGTCATTTGGCTATTGCAATCTTGCTGTTATGTTGTTTGACACATTTCTGGGAAAATGAATATAGTTGTTTCCTTATCACACTTTCCAATATTGACTCAAGATCAAACTCACTGGTGAAAGAATATGTTGATATACATGTGCTGGATATTGTGGCCTTATCATTAAAGCAGTTCCAACTTCTTAGCAAGATGATTTGTTACAGGGTTTTAATATATTGTTCAATCCACAAATGGACACAAATATTTCCTGCTTCACTGTGACCATTTCAGCACGTTACTCCAAAATTTTGGTCATATTGGTCAACTTTTACTGAGAGGTGAGCAGACTGCTGTATCTAAATCTTTAAAGTTAGTTCTTGCTATGCACCGAGGCATGATGTAAACTAAACAGAGATTGGGGATTATGTTTTACTGACCTAAAAGAAATGCAGGTGTGGGATATTTTATCAAATACTGTCCCTTTTTTTGTGCAAACTCACCTCTTATATCAGGAGTGTCATACTCAATTTCATTGAGGGCCACATCAGCATTGTGGTGCCCTCAGGGGGGCTGAATGGGCATGGCTCACTGAGTGGTCACAGCTGACTGGGTGGGCATGGCTGGAGTGGGCATGGCCACCTCGACATTGCTCGATGGGGGAGATGCCTGTGGGGGCCGGGAAGGGTTGGGGGAGATCCAGGGGGTCTCTGGCAGGTGGGGTGGTGGGCAGGAGGCTCGTCCTGTGAGGTGAAATGAGGCAAGGCAGGGGGTAGGGTGAGGGTGCTGTTGCAACAGGGCAAGGCGAGGCAGGCGCTGGGGCAGCTGCTGACTGACACCATCGGCCCCCACGCAAAGAGGCCAGCGAGTGCATGGGGGCCAATGGTATCAGCAGGCACAGTCTGCTGGCCCCTCACCCGGTGCACTCTGCGAATACTGGCCTTACTCTCCAGCAGCAGGCAGATATTGGACATGAAGGGGGAGGCGCATGATGTAGACCGTTGGATGTGTCTACTCCATCCCATCTGTTTTTGCTTGCGGTTGGAAAGCAGGTTGCTGCTGGTCATCTCCTCGCCCCCCCCCTTGCAGATCTTGCCCTCACACATCTGACACACCTTGGGCCTGCCATGGGCCAGTGCCGCCAGCACCATTAGGCTGCCGCCACCACCCAAAGTGACAGGCTTGCCCAGCACAAAGGAGGTGAAAGAGCTGGCTAGGAAGCTTGAGTAGAGGGGGTAGAGCACGCCCACACCCAACAAGCAAAAGGCCATCCCGAGCAGGGAAAGCCAGATCCTCATTGGCTCCATGTCCACCCAGGTCCAGCCAAGATTGTGTACCTCCCCCCATCTTTGCTGGGGCTGGGCAGCCATGGCACCAATAGGGATCTGGCTTTCTTTGCTTGGGGTAGCCTTTTGTCTGCTGGCCTTAAGCATGCTCTACCACCTCTACATGGGGCTTTCTAGCCTACTGCTTCACCTCATTTATGCTGGATGGGCCTGCAGCTCTGGGCAGCAGCCTAATGGATCTGTGTGAGCGGCTGGCAGTGGGTACCAAGGTGTGCGAGGAGAATGTACTCTGCACATGGGCCATGGGCAAGAGCCATGAGGGGGTTGAGGAGATGACCAGTAGAGACCTGCTCTCCAACCAAAAGAGATGGGATGGAGTAGGCATGTCCGGCAGTCTGCGTCACGTGCCCTGACTCGACGTGCTGCTAGTGCCACTGCAGCGCTGCTACTAGAGGGCTGACCCAGGATTCACAGTGTGCTATGCATTCCCTGCTACCGGATGACATCGGCCCCTGTGTGCTCACCACCTCCTGTGCATGCGCCTTGAGGGCTGCTGGGCTGGGCGGAGCCAGACCCAGGGCAGCAAGGGCCAGTCCCTCATCATCTCCGGGACATCCCCACGGGCCAAATATTGGCCATTCCACTATTATCATATTTGTCTGTCTTAGATGATGATCAGATTCTAAGGTCTTTTCCACTATTATCACATCTTTGGATGAACTTCGACATTGATGTTGCTGAACCTATCTTGTATGTGCTCATCTAGGAATATCATATTCAGTTTTGCTGGAGAAAATGGTGTTTACCAGGACCCTAGATTTACAATTCAGTGAGTGGTGATAGTTAGGCAACACCATGAATTTCAAGTCAGATCAGGTCATTTTTCAGCTACCACCCTAAAACAGGGATGGGCTTGAATATTAAACATATAAAATAGAACAAATGCACTTAAAATATTTTAGAAAGGAGGGGGAAGGAAAGTGACAGACATTTGCATTTTGCAGTGAGTTCCTGAAACGGTCACGCCTACGTTCAAAAGCTGATAATATTTGTCTTGTTGAAATTAACTGTTTAACCATGTTAGTGAAGACAACTGAGTTCATTTCTTTAAAATCTGGCCTATGAAATATGACAGATTAAGGACAATGAAAGTATTTAACTAGGAATAAAAGCAAGGACTGCTATAGCACCTGAGCATCTTACCTTTCTCTCAGTGGTGCTCTGAAGGATTAGAGTTACTTCTCTCCTGGGTCCTAGTTGGTTTATTTGTTCATTTATTTATGGACTGTTCACTTCCAAAAGGAATAAAGATGGTTTACAGTGTAATGGAAAGCAATAATTAAAACTATCCATAGCCTGTGATAGGCCAATCGGAAAGATGGTGGAGAAAGCTTAAAAAGGAATGGAAGGGCTCCATGCCTCAGTTTATCTCATAAATTGCCATTCAACCTAGGTGGGGAGGGAAATTTAGTAAGAAGCATTTTAAAAAGACTTCACCTTAATCAGAAATCTTATAGGTGAGATTGGAAGAGACCCATTGAAGTTTTAAGATTCTGTATTTAATGGGTTAAATTTATATGCCACCAATCTCCCTGTCAAGTGACTCTGGGTGGCTTACAAACATAAGAACAAAGGTACATTAAAACATTAAATATTACAATGAACAGAGATTAAATTAGTTAGGTGTTAATGAAAGTTTTTACCCCAGATCAGTATAAAAAAGGCCTGAATGAAACCTATGAAGTTTCTGTCTCCTGGGTGTTGCCCAGCTACATGCAGCTATACTTTTTGTATTTCAGTCTCAAGTACTGCACAGCTCTCATTTCAAAACACACACAACCAAAACTGGGTTTTGTTCCAAATGTTAGAATATCCAGAACAGAGAGCTCTTTCATAGGTCCTTTTCCTGTGTTTCAAGATCCAGAGGTTCTACCAGGCTGTTTGCTGCTGTCTATTGATCAGAATTTGGCAATCAGATATAATAGTCTTAATAAGCACACACACACACACACACACACACACACACACACACCAGGTTCTGCAAACTGGGTCTGAAGACTGCTTTCAGTCTTTCATTGCCTCAGCAATGTGATAGGAGCAACTAATGCTATCAGTGTCAGAGGTAATAAGAAAAAAGGCTCTAAGGACTGCAGCCAAGCCATAGAAGAATGGGCTACAAGTCACCCAAAAACTATTGGTGACACATCAGTGATATAAAAATTAGAGTTAATAAGAGTGGTTCACATAACACTTGCAATTCTGTTTCCTTTGCAATGGACTTTGGAAAGTCTGGAAACCTCAAACAAAGGCATTCTTGGTCACCTCAGATGACCATTTCCTTACCAAAAACTATTTATACAGTAGCTTGCCTTACCAGTATTGGGCTTATCTGGGAGTTAATGCACCCAGACAACTAGGGATTAACACAGGCAAACAATCAAGCAGAAAATAATATCCTAACCAATGAAAAAACTACACCCCCACCAACACTGGCATGGCAAGCACTGATGGTGTTACCTAGTTGGGTAATGAAATGTCTACAGGCAAACAACCAAGTTCAAAGAGCACCAAACACTCCACAATCGGGAACGATTTCCAAAATATTTTCTCACAGAGGTGCAATGTATCCGTAAGAAATTTAATTGCTGAAATTGGAGGAATATCCCTCTTTAATCTGAGCAATGACTAACTCAAGTCTCTCTGAAATTAAAGAATTACGGGGATTGTTAAAAAGCACCAGCATTCACAAGTGATAGAAAATGACGCAGTCAGACAAGGATTGAAATTCAGAGAGCTCCACAAGTTTATTGTAGCTACACAAACACACATGGAAAGCAATAACTTACATTGCAGAAAAAATATATTAGTTAGCATGCCTACCCTAGTATGTAGGTTGGCACACATATTATAACTATACTGACTTAAAAATAGAAAAGACAGAAAGGGGGAAAATAGTGTATCCCAAATATGGAGTGGAAAGAGGCACTAGAGAAAAATGGGGAATAGCTGCTACATCAATCAAAGGAAACTTAATTGCTGGTGAAAATAGAGAGCTGCAGAGACAAAACTGACAAAGAAAACAGGACAAAAACAGCTTATAATTACAGTTCTAGAGATGGGGGAACACAAGTATACACACTTTTGAGTTATTCACAAAGAATTAAGGAGAAACTGCCTACCTTCTAGCATCTCTTTAAGTTGCATCCAAACTAAAATAAGGTCAAAGGCCTTCATAAAAAAAGGAAGAACCGAAAACATGACTTTTCTGAACTATGTTGAAATCTTGATAGCAGCGATCAGAATACCAAGCGGGTAAAGCTGCTGATTGGCATCTCAGCTATAATTAGCTTGCTAAAGTAGCCAATACTCAAAATTTACTTGATGTTTCAAATAACATTTCCTGCTTGGCCACCAAGATTATTGACTTCAAGATTCCAAGGTGTGATTTTCTCCTGGCACCATGTGTAGCATTAAGTAGGTGTCCCATTGGCTGATACAAAGCCCGAAAAAAACAAATGGTTTTATCTGAGTTGATCAACAAATTATTCTGGTCCCAGCATCATATTAGCATTGGCTCTGTTCTGGTTCTTAAGGCTCATGAGTGGACTAAGAGAATTCAATCATACTCAAACACTTACAAGAGAGCCAGTTTTGTGTAGTGATTAAGGCATCAGATTAGAAATTGGGCAACTGTAAGTTCTAGTCCTGTCTTAGGCACTAAACCAGCTGTTGCTCTTGAGCCCATCACTCTGTCTCAGTCCTAGGAAGAAGACAAGGGTAAACCACTTCTGAGAAACCTTGCTAGGAAAACTGCGGGGACTTGCCCATGCAGTCTCAAGGAGTGAAAGAAAAAAAGAACTGACCCAAAGGTGCCCCCCCAAAAGCCTAAGTAAAGCTAGAAGAAGAGAACACAGCATTAACTACTGGGCTGGCTGAAAGGAGGCGGGGCTTCATCGGCTGCAATTTAACATAAATTGTTAAATTTAAATGTTAAATTGCAGCCGATGAAGCCCCGCCTCCATGGTAGGATACACAATGACATCGAACTAAATCCCCCCGCTGCAACGAGAACCAGTGCTGTCGAGAGAGGGCGGAACATAGCTCTAACAATACCCCCTGAGATCGACGGAGATGTGAACACAAGTGCTCGAGAGAACGACAGAAGAAATCTTTACTCCAATTCCCCCGCCCACCTATCAGCTGTTCAGCAGGGAATGCTGGCACAGTCTAGGAACCAAGCGCAGACGTCTATGGAACCCGTTTGAACCACCTTGTTAGAAACGGTCTCTCAGCCCTCAAGATGTTGGGGAGTTTTCCCAACGAAACCTTGGCAACCTTTTAATATAGTAAAATACTTAAATTAAAGTATTTTAACTTTAAACTCTCCTGGTGAACGCGCTTTATTCATTCCATTTATATATATATATATATACATACACACACACACACACACACACACACACACACATACATATATATATATATATATATATATATATATATATATATATATATATTCTGAGGTTTTCGTGGGTGTTTGTATGTAGGTCTTTGGTTGTTCGGGTTTTCTCCCACATAAAATTGGAAGTGTCTTGGCGACGTTTCGACGAAGTCCCATTCGTCATCTTCAGGCTGGTGTTTGCAGCTTTATGCTTCGAGGAGCAATTGCCAAGACACTTCCAATTCTACGTGGGAGAAAACCCGAACAACCAAAGACCTACATATATATATATATATATATATATATATATATATATATATATATATATATATATATATAGGTATCCTCACCTTACAGTTCATTTGGTGACTGTTCAAAGCTACAATGGCACTAAAAAAAGGGACTTATGACCATTTTTCATATTTAAGACTGTTGCAGCAGACGGTTCATGGCCCCATGAACAAACTCCGGAAGCTTGGCAGCTGCTTCATGATGATTACCAGTGCTTTTTTTTCTAAAAAAAAAAAAAAAAAGGTACCGGAACTCACACACGTCATACAACCCGCTTTGTGTGCCCTACAATGTTCCATCCAAAAAAGGTGCCGGAACTCCGTTCTGGGCATTCTATGAGAAAAAAAGCCCTGATGGCTACAGTCAGGGGTAGGCAACCTGGGCTCTTTTATGACTCGTGGACTTCAACTCCCAGAATTCCTGAGCCAGGAATTCTGGGAGTTGAAGTCCACGAGTCATAAAAGAGCCAAGGTTGCCTACCTCTGGTTACAGTGTCCCAGGTTCATGTGATCACTTTTTGCCACCTCCTGACAAGCAAAGTCAATGAGGGAGCTTAACAACCATGTTCCTAACTTAACAACTGCCATGATTCACTTAACAAATGTGGCAATAAAGGTTGTAAACTGGGGCAAAATTCACTTTAAAAAATCTCTCACTCAGCAACAAAAATTTTGGGCTTAATTGTGGTCGTAAATCGAGGACTATCTGTACAGCTAAGTTCTAGATGAAAAGATTTCTTTTAATCAATCCAGTGGAGGAAGCACACCTTCCTTCACTGAACCAATGAAGGAGACAGAGGAAATCATAATATAAAAACTATTCCTGTGCCTGTTGGCTGCAAACTTGAAATTTTATTTTCTTTTGATATCTTTTGATACAGAAGCTGAGGGTCACGCTATTTGGCTAATGTCTGAAGCAAAGCAACAGGCAGGGGAAGTATATGAACAGAGAGTGAGTGCGTCCAATTTTCTCCAAACCTGGTCCAGAGTCATATGCCTAATAATACGAATATAACACTTCTACTTGTCCCTTCGGCATATGGGATTGGGATGAAGCTGACTTCCAGACCCTGGATTGACTTCAGATGCTGCTGTGTAAGGGGATTTTGCACCAAAACGAATCCTCATGCAGGCCTTCCAAACGTCCGTGCAGTATAAAATGAACTTCCTTCTAATGAGTATGCAATACCTTTTCTTGGAATAGGTTTTCAGATGGTTGCCATGCTACCTCTGTCTCTCCTGGATACGGTTACTGGGAAACATTTCAATCAATCACCAAAATGCCAGGAGAAAGATAGGGGTCTACAACCTTGCTATGTCTTCCAGAACCTTGAGATGCTTTCAGCAGCATCGATCATGGTGTCCTTCTCAACAAGCTGTCTGGAATGAGAACAGTGGGTCCTTCATGTTGTAGTTCAGGGATAAAGCCCATGGCTGTCATGAAGAAATTTCCCAGTTTAATTTCTGGCACCTCCAAAATAGGACCCTTGTCTCAAACATGACAGATCTGATGCCTACTGCAATACCATTACTGTGCTAGAAAAGCTAATAATCTGCTTTGTATACGGCAATGCTCTGTATGTCGATGTCCATTGAAGTCTCCTGGGTCCATTTTCTCTTGATTGTTGGGCACAATATGAGTACTAAAGAACTGTCACTGGGCCTCAACACTTGGCATAAAGTAGTTCATTATTGTGCCATCACCTTAAAGATAGAGGTGAGCTAAGATGAAAAAGGTGCTATAGGATTTTTGACTTAAGGGTTTTATCCTGGATCAATCAAAAATGTATTTTCTACCTAAGGCCCAGGGTCAGGAGAGTTGATCTCCTGCAATATTTTTTTTCTTTTGCTTGTATACTTGTGTATTGAATTTGTGAGATCCTGATTACAGAAATACAAATTTTAAAGAATGTATCCACTTTTTCCCAGTTTATTAGGCACCTGTTATTCCACAAGCTGTCATTCCTGACACACTGCCACTTGCCAGCCATGGAATAAAATATGTATATTTTCCATGCTTTGCCATTCAAGATATTTAACCACATGCATCTGCCATTACATCAGGTGGGCATTTTTCATAGGAAAGAAAGTAGGTACCTTAATCTCTGCCTTCTCCCCCTCCCCCTCCCTGGAGAATATTTTAATGAGACTTACGCAGCTGTACTATCTCAGAATAAACATTAACTATGCTAATTGCTTAAAGTTTAGCCTTTGATTTCTCAGTCAGGCACACCTCTGAGACTTGCTGCTTTTTCGGGGGTTTGAATCAGCTACCCAAATTTTGAAATGCAAGACCTGGCTTGATTGCATAGAAAGCAAGCCTTTTCTTCTGAAAAGAGAGTATCCTGACTTTTGTCTGAGCTGCTACCTCTGGAAAAAAAAAATGGTTGTGAGTTGCCCAAATCCATGGAGGAAATTGTTGTTGCCAGGCACCTTCACACTTCGGCTTAAGAAGGCCTGAATGAAACAAGGGGGAGGGAAGCGAAGGCTCGGAAGGAATTAATTCTGTCAGAGAACTGCAGCTGTTAAGTCCTAAGCTTTGGAATCAGCTGGGAGATGCAAAGAAACAACATGGGCATGCAGGCGCACGTACATGCACGCGTGCACACCACCTATCTGCCTTGCTGGATTAATTCCAGGCCCTTTTCTTATGCACTATAAGCACATCCATTCTGTAACTGAAGGTCACTACAGAATGGGAAATTGAACAGCTTTGCTTGCCTGAGCTGGTCAGAGCCAAGGAAGGCTCCCATCGCAGGTGCTTCATCTCGGAAATAGAAAACAGCATGCTGAAGAAGTCAGCTTGCTGGAGCTATTCTATTTCTCTGCCTGGGCATTTTCTCAAACTTTGTCTATCGCCATTACAAGATCCAATATGAAAAGAGCACTTTGTATAACCTGTCTTTCATCTGGCCGTTTGTTTTTTACCCATTAAAAAGGAGTCACTTGTTATAGAGGCCATTTTGTAGTAAGCTGGGCCATTGCGTCCCTTTCTCAGCTGTGAAAACTGGCAAGGTGAGATTTCATACAGCTTGTTTTAAATTACTTATTCACCGGAGGGGATTTTGACATTTTCTCTTTTTGTTGGAAGAGAAGAATCGAGATGAAAATGACCCTGCCAGTTGCCAATCTCTCCCCTTCTCCCTGGCACAAATAACACACAGAGGCACTAAATCAAAGACCTTTTCTAAATAATAAATTCTATGAATACCACTGTAATTGCATCTTGCATCTCTCTGGGTGCCAGACTTTCTCCAGTTGCTCTTTTTTCGTATGAGAATGTAATTTTGCAATGACCTTGTTTAAAAGCAACACTTTCACTAATTTAAACAATGGTCATTTCACTGATAAACTGCAGGAGGAAGGAGTGCCTTAAACATGCATTTTAACTATACTTATCTTTTCTATTCTGGATCAGTTTCTCTGGAAGGACTTGGGTGTCTGTGTGCATGCATATGGGTGTGTGTGTTTTGTGCCACATTGCACGTTCAGATGTTTAGGTTGGTGGCTGTCCTGAAAAATAATTTGATGATTGGCTTTGAAGTCATTATTAGTAATTAATTCACTAAATAAAGCAGATCTTAAATTCAATTATGATCCTGCTCTCACCCAGAACACAGAAAAAAAACTCAACCCCATTAATTTGATTAGACTGACCTACAGGATTTGCTTACCTTGAAAAAGCACTGCATGTTTACCATGAAATATCTAAAACTGCACCTCCCTCAAAATATCTTAAATCTAAGAACCAATTCTCATGAAACAGAGCTTTTTCCTATGTAGAAGCAGCAGTTTAAATCCAAGTCCAGCAAGGCTGGTTAAACAAATGCAAACATTTTAATCCCCAAATCTGTGTTTGTTTGTGAAAGACTTTGTCTCAGGACTTAGAATGCGAATGCAAAAAATGAATAGACATTCAGTTTTGCAGATGGCTTTGACCTTGTATGACCAGCTTACACAAGACCATTGTGATATATTGGCAATGCACTGTAGCATTGTAATTTTGAAATGCTGGTCTAAGAGCTAATAACACTGTTCATAGTCTAAGCACTTCATATTCTGGCTTGAATTGCAGTCCTATTAAAATCAATGGAGCTCACACATGAGTGTATATGGGGTATCGCAGCCCTAATTTTGGCATGCTAACTGTGCTTGGGGTTTTAATAGATAAGAACAATTTATGTGTTCTGCTTGCTGTGCTTCTACTAAAGACCCAAGCAGCTTTCAGAGACAGAGTATGTATAACAACACGTGATCTTATCATCCAACACGTCATAATTTTGAAACAATCTTGTCATTTTATAAACATACTCAGAGTGAAACTGCAAAATGTACAGTTTCCCAGGGAAAATTTTCAACTGAAATCAACATAATATAAAGGTGTTTAACCTTTGATGGAATGTATCCTCATTTCTGAAGTGGGGAATTATTGCACATTCAAAATGTATTTTATAGGCTGGAATTACTATTGATACTTTCTGCTATAACAAGCCATTCTTTTTTATGATTTCAGTTTCAGCCTGACTCAACATACGGTTAACCTACATTTGTGTATCATATAATGTTGAATGATTTCCTCAATCATCTAGCAGTCTTTTTTGGAGTTGGAACCATTATTGATGGGGTCAGGTGTCTGTACCCCTTTTTTATCCACTATGCAAGCACAGAAAATGAAAACCAAAATGGTCATATGGGCCTCTCTAAGATCCTTCCTCAATCATATAAATCACAAGGGACAGTTCAACCTCAAGTAAATAGTTTATGTAGCACTCTGTGTGTGTGTGTCTGTGTGTGTGTGTGTGTGAGAGAGAGAGAGAGATTCTTAATTTAGTTCCAAACTTACTACAATTTGTTGAACAAATCATTATGACATGGCACGTTCCCAATTAACATTAAACCATACTATTTTTATATATTGCATTATATCAAGCCAAAATCAAACCAACCACTTTATGGTATTGTGTGTGAATCAGAGTGGATGTGATTTCTGTAGGTACTAGCTTTACCAAAAGGATGTTAGTTGTCCTTGTATTTTACAGTGGAGACTCCTTTAAGTGCGGTAGCAGTATAACAAGTCACAAAATATGGCTGTAGGGACAAAAATCCCATTCATTGAAGCCAATATGCTGCATGCCAATTACAAGCATTTTGGACTGCACTTTAAAATCTCATGTTAAGCCTAAACAACAGAGCTGGGGGTGGAGGGAACAACCTCTGCAACAACTGAAGAGCACTGCAGGTAAATCATTGTTCATCCCTGGTTTATAGAAGAAGTGTGGGCTTAATTTGCCCAATAAAGTCACTGGCCCTTTGTACTGGAAGGCCTGCTGCTTGGTGTAACAGTCTCAGATTCAATCTTTGGCATTCCATATAAAACTGGAAAAAAATGTATTGAATCCTGAAAAACTGCCAATCAAGGCAGGTAAGACTATTACATGATCTAACTCAATATGATTCAATCTGTAACATAATTGTATTACACAGGATACATGTGTTCAGCACATCCCATGGTCTCCTTTAAAGAATTAACATCAGGCCTAAAGCAGATAATATACTTTGGGTCAAATTATTGTGCTTTGTCTAGATTCCATGTAAAGCATGGGATGATGTCCACAATCTCCATTTTTTCCAATCAGCTCTTCAAAGCATCTTCCTATATACATTTCTAGCATCCAAGAGGCATCATTATTATCAGAGGTCAGCTAGAGATAAAAAGTCTGAAGAGATGGACCAAAGAAGGGCAAGATTTTACACTCACTACTGCAACACTCTTTCTTTTGTTAACAATTTATACACTTTTTCCTAAATGATTTTTTCCTAAATGATTCCTCCATTTAATAACATTGTCACAATCAATTTGAACCTGAAATCCAAACTTACTGAGTGCTATATGAGCAACTCTTCCAGGGAATGTATAATTAGAAAGAACTATTGACTTTATGCAGTATGCTAAGCAGTAATCTGATTGGTTTGGTTTTGGTTTGGGTAATCTAGCCATCATGATTCATTCAGTAATCCATAATTTAACAAACTATGGTTTAGCATGGTTGAATCCAGTCATAATTTGGCATCCTCAAATTACCAGGTCTTGGTTGCATAGCATGCTCATCTGAAAAGAGGGGAAGATCAAGATTTCCAGGAGAAAATGGCTGACAGTGCTGCAGACAAGTAGAGGTGATGATTGCAACTTTGTACAAGGTAACCAAATCTCAATCTTCTCTGGATCAAAGTGAATGACATGAGATTGCCCAAGCTGTTTTTCCTTATGGTCATTCCTTTTCCTCCTGAAGAGACAGTAATCTTGTGGGGGGAGAGGACCAGGAGATGGGTGAGGTCACTATTTTGTTCCAACTGCAAATTGGAGCCTTTTGAGGACACTACGTTCGGGTATTTCCCTTGCTAATGGATTAGCGGAAATTGTCTATTAATGAATTTAAGGAAGTTAGACACCTTCAGAATGACAAGATTGAAAACACCAGGTGAGTGAATGCTCTTAATCCTATATCACAGGGGTTCTCAACCTTGACAACTTTAAGACTTGTGGACTTCAACTCCCAGAATTCCTCAGCCAGCTTTGCTGACTGAGGAATTCTGGGAGTTAAAGTCCACAAGTCTTAAAGTTGCCAAGGATGAGAACCCCTGCTATATCAGAATATGAAGATTTAATTTTATAATTTTTAAGAATTTAAAATTAAAAAAGATCAAGTTTGACTACAGAAAATTCTAAGGGTTCAAAAAAGTCCAAGTTTGGAGCTTTGAATATTAAGGCTTTGAAACTATTTTTGAAAACAATAAATGTATAAATGGAAAAGAAAGAATGTTTTTGAGTTTTGGAGGTATAAGACAATCAATGTATAATGGCATTTATAGATATATTTGAAGAACTGTGTAGGGATCTGCACCAAGAAATGAAAGCTATGCTGTGTCTTCTAGAGAACATTCTGTTACCAAAGATATCACAGAACTTTACTTGAAGAGAATATGGACACTTTGAAGAAAAATCTATCACCAAATATACTGGATGAGCTACTAAAAATAAAAAAAGAAATAAAAATGAGAATACCAAGAAATAATGGAATAATTTTCCTTTGTTGGATTTATAAGAGAGACTATTTAAGGCACTAAAGAAATTTGAGTAAGGATCAACAACCACCTGGATGGATTGCAGAGAAACACTGTCTTATATAAATTAAAATAAAAAATTATAAAGTTGGCTTATTCTATCAGAGATAAATAGGTTACATTGTTATACAGGGTGATTCTTTCTGGATTAGTGAAGTTGTACTGGATTTGCCTAAATTGGATATTATGTAAAAGCTTCTTCCCAAAGACTTATTTTATGTAATTATAATTTTACAGTATTTAAATTGGTTTTACCTTTAATTGTTTTTCTTTAGTTAAAGTAAGGAAGTTTGGAGAATTTCTTTTTTTAAAAAAAAAGGAGAAATTATTTCTTCTTGCTATATCTATTTTTTTTGGTCTCTATTAGGATATTGGGATTATTATATTCTTGTGAAATATGGATGCGCCTACAGGGTAGAGATAAGGAAAATGTTATTTGGAATATTTTGTACTGGGACTTCTATTTTCTAAAAGGGATTTTCTTTTTGTCATGTTTAAATTTGGTGTTTTAAAAATGTTTGCAATAGAATATTGAGAGCATTTCATGACTTAAATTAAATGGAGTTTTCATCCAGTTAAGAAATAAGGTGTGGAATGTTCACTTTTATATCTGTTAATTAATGTTAAAATCTTAGAGCTCTGTATGGATCTTTTGCTATTAACTGGATCAAAGAAGATGTCACTTATTTGATTTGCCTGTTGTTGAGAAAGGGGTTATGAGATGAAGAGTTTTATAGTTGTTAGCTAAGAGGAGTGAAGGGATTAAGGAATTGTTTACATTTGCCACAAAGGGGGGTGGGTTTTTTTTCTCTTTATACATTTATTTTTCTTGTAATTCTTTTCTTTCCTTCCCTTAGCCTCCATGATCATTTATTGTTTTATTCAAACCTTTAATAAGATTATTGGGAAAAAATAAAAGGAAAGAGAAAAGATCAGCATATGCTGCAAACTAAAAATAAAACAGTAACTGCTGCATTTAGAGAGGATTAGTTGAAACCCGAGTCAGACCTGGATTTGTTTTTGATTAAACTAATGACCCCAAGACAGCTATGTCACCCAAATATGGAAATGAGGGCTGACATAGCTGCCAATCTTCTGTTGCCAGAGTCAAGAACCTTGAGTGACTCTGCACAAAAGAAGGCTTCTTGATTGCACCTCTGAGGGTGGAGCAGGAAAGGAGAAGGTGAGGAGATGATCTTTTGTCTGTGTCTACTCTAATCCCAGTTATGACACCAGGAATTTTTCTTTGAAGTTTTCACCCTTAAAGAAAGAGAAGACAGCCATTGTAAAGAAAGATATAATGTTCTCAAGCAAATTTGGATAGCTTTGCTTTTTGCTAAGAGTCTGGCACTCCTTCACTGGCGTGTCATTTACCTAGGCAGAGCAACAGACTGGATATGCTATGTCAGGGAATCTAGACTAGTTGTGGGATACAGTAAAGCAGGGGTCTTCAAACTTGGTCCTTTTATGACTTGTGGACTTCATGCCTGGCTGAGGAATTCTGGGAGTTAAAGTCCACAAGTCATAAATGGGCCAAGATTGAAGACCTTTGCATTAAAGTAATGAAGTCATATCACCATTTTATCTCTATATTATTAGGGAAATAAAGAAGTTTCAAGGCAGATATTATGTATATGGTTCCTTATGAATGGTTATTTTGGTTTTATTATGGAGCTGTAAAACAGCCAGATACAATTATCTGACATATCTACTTATAAACAGCAATATCCCATTAGAACCTTTTCTGATAAGTAAGGTTTAATATCCCACTACAGCGCAAGATCACAAACAATCACCAAGCACTCTAATACTAATCTAAAGTTCTCCAGATATGTTGGGAATCCAACTCCCATTGTTTTCAGCTTCTGCCCATGTTAGTTAGGAATTCTGAAAGCTGCAGTTTTAACCGATCTGCAAGATGCCAGGCTGGGGACATGACTGTTTGAGGGATGGCGAATACTGATTTATCTGAAGGAAAGAGAAGTTGAATCAAAACAAAATCACCATCCACACAATTTAAATGTCTAAATACCATCAGTTACAACAGCTCCCCTTTATGCTATAATCATAACACATATGAATCTATTACAACAGACCTGCAATCATGCACTGCAGGGGAAAATGATTCATTTGGAACATAGAATTCCCCCCCCCTCCCTTGCCTCAAAGGTGTGTTCCTTCTAGTAGAACCCAGGAGGTCAATTCTTGGTGAAATGTAACCCTGGAGAAGCAAATGCTATGGGTGCTTCTTTGAGGGTTCACCCTTTCGTGAGGGCAAGAGTGTGTTTATGGTTACACATAGCCTATGTGATGGATGATCATGGTGTGCTGGTGCTACAGATTCAAGAATAAGCCCAATCCTTTATTCTCATCTAGGGCTGGTAGCAGAAAGCTGATGCTCTCTCCTGGAGTAGTTCTTGACACAAGTGACAACTCCAGCTTCCTATAAATAAAGATATGGAAAAGTTTAGATTTTGAAAAGACATTCTAAATGATATCCAAATCTGCAGATAAACATGCCTGATTCAGTTTTTGTGCAGTTTGAACAATATGAGCAGCTTTGTTTGTTATTTTACTTTCCAACCAAGTACTAGTCACACTTGGCTCTGTTAGCTTTTAGGGATCAGCCAAGGTTAGTTCATCTTGCCCCCTGCTGTAGGCAACTCCTGTCAAGAGAGAAGCTATTTGAAGAGCATCAGAAGCTGCACAAGTATTTTTAGGGAGGTTCCTATAGGTTTTTTTTTATATGCCAGCGTGCCTGGCTGAGGAATTCTGGGAGTTGAAGTCCACAAGTCATAAAAGTGCTAGGTTTGAAGACCCTGCCTTATAGTATGTCCTTCTGTTTTCCTTAACTGCAGGGACTACTTTGCAGTCTAACAGCTTGTGAGCTAGAATACCTTCACTGCCTTTAAACCAGTGGTTCTCAACCTATGGGTCGCGACCCCATTTGGGGTCGATCGACCTCTTTTGTGGGGTCGCCAAACGCGGCGATCCGCCATTTTGTTCCCTCCGGGGGCGGCGCCGCGCCTCCGGGGGGCGGCGCCGCGCATGCGCGCCGCGCATGGGGGCGGCGCCGCACCTCCGGGGGTGGCGCCGCGCATGCGTGCCGCGCGTGGGGCCCCGCCCCCATGCGCGCTGCACCGCGCATGCGCATAACGTTTGTGTGACGGGGGTCGCCGTCACACAAACGTTGAGAACCGCTGCTTTAAGCTAACAGCAATCTATTTATTACAGAGGTACCCGTGATGGGTTAAACTCATATCCATTTCAGTTTTAAAAGAGACTTGGTTCCTAGTAATCCTCATCAAATATGAATTCTCCTCATCCTTTCCTCTGGAAGCAGAATGGAACCAACCAAGAACACAAAAATGCCTACAGAAAGAGGCTTCCTGAGATGAAGGGACAAGCTAAGGGTGAGCCAGGACTTCAGTTCTTCTCTCTTGTCCTGTAAGAAATTTTCCCAAGTTTCATTGCTACTTTGGTTTAGAGAACTGGACTTGCCTTTCCAAGCTTATGTGTTATTGTCTATCATAATAAAAAGACATAATAAATAGGATATTCTTCCATTTTTCTTCCAAGAAGGAAAAATAGTCACCTCATTCCCAAGTTCTCACAAAAAGTTTATTTTTAAAATGTATATGACTACACAATTTGGATTGTGCAAAAAGATTCACAATTCTGTCCATGAGCAGAACAAAAATTGGAGGAACACTACATACCACTGCATCTGCATACTGAGGACTCAATAAATAATCACCTCACTCCATGCAAAGGATCCACTAGAATTACCCACTCAAACCAGTAAAGGCTGTTAGAAGGAGGAAAATCTTTCATAGATTTGGCAGACAACCTCCACTCATTATGTGTGGAGACATTGGACCCATAGGAGAATTTCATGATTTAATCAAGTGATTTCCCCAACGTCCGCTTATCTGTCTCATCACATGCTTCAGAGAATTATTGCCCTAACTTCTACTAAAGAGGCCAGTGACTTATTAGATTTGTTTTCTCTAATCAAAGTAACCTTCCCAATCAATGATAATTATAGTGAGGAAGAGAAAGAAGTGTCTTCTGAACACTACAGTGACACTGGATTTCCATTAGCTTATTATTGTTTTGTTCGCTACTGGTATTTCAGTATTAACATTGACCATTCAGTACTGATCATTTCAATATCTGGATGGAAACTATAGCTAAATGTGACCTAAGGAGATCCTTAGATTTGTTGCTATGAAATGAATAAGACAGAATCATTGGAAAAAAGCAGGAACTGCTTTAAGCAGCTTTTTTTGCATGATTTGCATTGTTTCAGCTATCTTGACTATAATTTCATATAGGAAGTATGATATAGGAAGACAAATTCCACATAGGACAACTTCCCTATGCCTTTCTTGTGGCTTTCAAAAACCTGCTTCAGCATTATGTGAAAGGAACAATGCTGTCAAAACACGTACATGAATATTTAAATGATATTGATTCTGCTATTTTTTCTAATGTGCTAGCTTAAGCTTATCCTTAAAATGATTGGTATAGATACTCCAAGCAGCCATACCTTCTGGGGGTTCAGAGACTGGTGGATTTAAGCAATACATATGGTAACCACGGTCACAGTCATCACAGAAGAGCAACTGGTCCTGATGCAGAATTGTTGAAAAAAAAGAAAAAAAAACAGCCATTATTCAACCTAGCTAAAAATATGTAATCCTGCCCATTGTTGTACTAAAAAGATAATGTGTAATGATAAGGAACCAAAGAGCACATCAGTAAGGGTCTACAACAACTCGCCATGGCCATGGTTCCACTGTGGAACAACTTGCCGCAGGATAAGAGTAACACTAATATTGCAGACGTAGTGGAACAAAATTGTGAAAGAAAGGATGCCAAAGAAGAGACAAAATGAAATGTGAATGACAAAAATTAAAATCATTTTTATTTGGCCACAGCAAGTTGGCCATGGTGAATTGACCGTGACCAGTTGGCTGTGGCTAGTTGACTGTGGTGAGTTGTCCCATTCCACATCAGTAACTATGGATAAAGAGACTACTTCCTACAAACACTCATTTTGTCCTACATTGCCATGTTCTTGCAATCTAACTAACTTGCACATTGCAATATGCATTTGAAATAGGGGAAAAAAAAAACTCATTTAGAGAGGTTAATCTGAATCTGAGTGGCCAACAACAGTGCAAGTAGGAATTAGGGAGGAAATGTTACAGAATATTCCTGTGCCATGGGGATGTTAAGATCTTCCTTATCGTTCTCAAATGCCTTCTAGAAGAGATACATTTTTCTGAACAAGTCAGAATAAGAAGTGGGTGGGACAAATATCCAAGGGGAGGCTATTCCAAAGAAGGAATACTCTGGCCCATCCAGAAGAAGTAATAGCAAATGGCATTCCCTTGAGGGAGAGTTTTCCCTCTCTGATCTCACCAGAAGGGCAGATTCAACTCAAATCCTGAGTCAAACAGTGTTTTACAGTTGACAACTATTACCTTGAATTGCACCCCAACTAACTGGCAGCTAATACAGCTTCCTTAATGGTATTTTTATATGAGCAAAATTTGGTTTGCACATACTGTAACTGCACAGACTTCTGCTCGTAGAACAACTTCCAAATGCTCTTCAAGAGGTGCTCTGAATAAAGCAAGCTTCCTGTTCCATGAAGTATCATGGCTGGCATACATATATAATTATGCGAAGGCCATTTTGACCATTGTTGTAGAGTTTGCTGGGACTTTTAAATTGCACATCAACTCTGTCTGGGAGAGTGCAAGCTCTTCTAGAAATAATGATGGACTATCTCTGGAATCCACAGTCACTCCATCTTGTTGGGATTAGGCCAGATCTTAGTTTTCCCATCTAAAATTCAGACTGCCTCCAGGGACCTCTGCAGCATTTGCTGCTCAACCCAAAGTAAAGATATACAACTGGATATCACTGGCATATTGATGATATCTCACTCCATGCTGAGAGATTATTTCTTCTAATCTCTTCATGTGCTTATTGCTTCATAGGACACCCAGAACTACATGTACATGTCAATTAGGAAACGTTTCTTTTAGATAATGCATCAAAATTGCATAGTTTCTCTAAAGGTCCTTTCTTTTACTTTAGATTCTATGAGTCATCACTGTTCAAATCCAATACACTCTAGAGCAAAAGTCACCATCATTTTATAATAGCCTACCATTGATTGACATCCATCACAGCCCTAAGCTCCAGAACTGACTGGATGCAATTCCCATTAGATAGGCATTTAAAAGTTTTGAAAAGAAACAACCTCTGAATAGGATTGAGACTTTTCCTCTTGATATATTGATGGAACAGCACCTCTTCAAATTTGTTCAGCTCATTGCAACTCTGTACTAAAATTGGCATGACTAGGGCAAATAATATCTAATAAAGGCCTTTGGGTCATATCATTTGAACCAGCAGAGTCCTTCTGGGAGAGGAAGTATTGCTCTTAAAAGATGAATTGTTTTCTTAGCTGCTAAGATTCAGTCTACATGGACTGGACTACGTATTACCACAAAGCAGACTTTGTACCCTTAAGTAATCCAAAGTGAGAACTAGGAAGCAATTTTGAAGGGGACAGAAGAAAAAAAGATGTATAACTGTATAGTATAAGTTATACACAAGTATAACTGACTGTGCATGTAGAAGGGCTCGCTTCTGCTGCTTATATGTCTTGAGCTCCATGAACAAACCCTGGAGATCCTGTACATTAGTTTGCAACTCATTATTACAAATGGTTAATTTAGATCAGGGGTAGTCAACCTTGGCTCTTTTGTGACTCGTGGACTTCAACTCCCAGAATTCCTGAGCTGGCTCAGGAATTCTGGGAGTTGAAGTCCACGAGTCACAAAAGAGCCAAGGTTGACTACCCCTGATTTAGATATTGATAACAAAGACAAGCTTACATCATTCTCAGAAGTCCCACAGAGGCTACAGGATTTGCATTCGATGCATTGCCACTGATAGGTTTTGACAGCCTCTGTCATATTTGCTGTGAACTGCAAGCACGTTGGGTGACCTGGAGGAATAGGAAACACCTCTGCTTAGTAGGCTGTATTTTGAATGATCCTTTGAATCAAAGTCATACAGTTCAGGAACAAAACAGACATGGACATGGACCAATCACAACATGGGTTCCAAACTAATGGATATCAAAGAGGAAAGCAAGCATTAACCCTTTTGCTGCCGGGCACAAGAAAAACAAGTCATTCCTTCCCACTGCCCCATTGGCAAAGCAATTTTATTCAGAGCTCTTAAAAACTTTGTGGTTGTTTTCCTTTTAATTAAAAAAAAAAACCAAGATAACCGAGTTGAAAGTAGAAAGAATAGGCTTTTCCTCTTTCTTTATAAATGAAGGATTTGGAGGGAGAGGTTTTTTTTATTGAAGATTTATTTGAACTGGTTGAAACATAACTACAGTACAAATTCATACATCAGAAGGACAAAGGGCAAACTTATATTTTTAAGAGCTCTGCACTACTAAGGTTAGCCTGCACAGAAATCAAACTGCACAACTAAGCTTTCAGGATCACCCCAAAAAAAATCCCCCCACCAGTCCAAAACAATTTATAAAAGGAAGAGAAGTAGGAGAGCTAGCAATAGGAGAAGGACAACTACTGCTGAGACTCTAGACCAGGGGTAGTCAACCTTGGCTCTTTTATGACTCGTGGACTTCAATTCCCAGAATTCCTGAGCAAGCTGGCTCAGGAATTCTGGGAATTGAAGTCCACGAGTCATGAAAGAGCCAAGGTTGACTACCCCTGCTCTAGACCTTCCCTACATGCGTGTGGATGGTTTTGCCAAACAGCAAGACTACTATAGCGGGACCAGCAATGGGGAGTTCTGGGAGAGGGGTGATACAAACAAGCAAACATAAGGTAAGTTCAGCGCCCTTTCTTTATAACAGGAAAACAATAAGGAAACAGTTCTTCTCATCACACAGCTTAGAGAAAGGGTTTATAGAAAAGCGGAAGATCTGCAAGCCAGAAAGAACCTGAAGTAAAAAAATCCATTATTTATATTTTCTGCTATTTGTTTTTCTTCTAAAAACAATTGCAAAAGGTAAAAAAAAACGGGCATCCGAGCAGTGGCCTCAGCCCAGAGGACATAAATCTCCATACTGTAATCCTGCTCCAAATAGCCCATTCCCAAAACTGCTGTTAGTCAGAATTGTTTCACTTATAATTGAGAGGTTGGAGACCTTTTTCACCCATACCTTGACTCATAGCCCTTTTCATTGCTCTTTTCATATTTGTTTATAGTATAAAATAAAAAAATACAAAAAGAAATAGTGGGAAAGGTAGGGGAGGGAAAGGGGAAGGAGAAGGGAAGAGTGCAGAAAAGAAGGGAAAGTAGGAAAGTAAATGTTGATTTTTAACAACCACTTTGTTAGATATGCCATTCTAAGAGTCTGGAATAAATATAAAACAAGGATTTCTATGAAGATGCCTCTTTGGGTGTCCCCTCAAGAAGCTTTTTTTCAGAAAAAAAAATGGTGGCGAAGCCAGACTGGTGGACCTATAGTAAAATAATATCATTTAAACTTGGTGATCCTATCCTCAAACCTAAGGAAGAGCTAGAAGCAGAAGGACAGGTCTGACATTGGTTTACGCATTTACAATTGAAAGATTTAAATTAGACAAAAAGAGTTATGGGTTTGACTTTGTTAAAAACGAATTGAAAATCCAGTGCGTGGTAGTGATGAACATATTATTGCTAAGGTTTATAAAATGTTATTGAATGTGAATTTGGAAAGTGAATGTGTAAAACATTGTATGATTCAGTGAGCAAGGAACTTTGACTATAATATAAAGCTTGAACAATGGGAGAATATGTGGACGAAAGGTTTAAAATTCACACTAAATTACAATTTGAAAGAATTTTTCTATCAGATGATGTATCATTGGTATTTAACACCAGAAAAGTTATCAAGAACGTATAAAAGTACCTCAAATGAATGTTGGAAATGCAAAGATAAAGAAGGGACTTTTTATCATTTGTGGTGGAGATGTGATAAAGCAAAGAAATATTGGAGTAGGATTCATATTTTAATACAGAAGATTCTTAAGTGAATAGAAAGATAAAACCAGAAACTTTTCTTTTGAGTTTAATGGGAAAAGACTTGGGGGGGGGGGATTGGAACTTTAATGTTGTATACGTTGATGGCAGCAAGATTACTTTTTGCACAAAAGTGGAAGGACACTTCGATCCCCACAATGAACGAATGGCTGCAAAAATTGATGGAGTTAGCAGAGATGGCTAAATGGACTATTTTGATAAAAGGGAAAAAAAAGTATTTTTGTTTCTACTTGGAAACCGCTTCTGGACTTTGTGCCTGAGGTGGAAAAAAACAAAACTTTGATTTTGGGTTTTACCGATTAGATACATTTGTTGATATAGAAATGGATAGTTTATACTACTATGTAAAGTAAAAAGTTGAGGTTTGATGTTACTATCTTATTTTACTGCACCAAAGGGAGTCAGGAGTCAACACCTTTTCTTTCTTTTTCCCTTCTTTTCTGGACTCAAAGCCCTATTGGGAAATTACACAGGGATATCCAATGATGGCAGTGGTCCTAAATTTCATACAACAGTGAACAATGCCTGATTATCTTGTAGTGCTTGCCACACCGTACTGCCTTCTGCATTTTCATTTTGTAATGAATTTTATGCACTCGTTTAGATTTTTTTTTTTTTTTTTTGCAAAAGAAAGGAGGATCCCTGAGTACCATAAGCAAACATGCAATGAATTGTAGGCAGTTCCCCTGATGGAGCACTGCATTTGTGCCAAAAATCTACACCTGGTGTTCAATATTTAGAACAATCTAAGGCACGGGTGTCAAACTCGCCACGTCACATGACGTGTTGTGACATATCACAACTCTTTTTGCATTGCCGGCAATGGGGTGGGCGTGGCTTCAGCATGATGAAACCGGCCCACCCCTGGCAAGGAGAACAATAAAGGAGGAGCTTCAAAAATTCAAACAAATTCTTAAAACAACATGCAGTGAAGAGTGACAATGACCGTGTGAGTTTGGCAATGTATTTTTGCTGTTTACATATTATGAGCCAATTAGTGATTAAAGAGCTAGAATAAGACTGGAGAAACATTTGTTCTTTCTGAGCCCAACCCACTCCAGAAGATGGTGGTTGTAGAAATTGGAAGGGAGAGAGTTAGCAATACCACCTTCTGCTCCTGGCAGAAAGATGAGATAGTAATCCAATAAATAAGGCATGTTAGGGATTATGAGATCATGGAATGTGGATTGATGTAATTAAAGTGACATGATTAAAAATTAAATAGTTTTGAATTGTTAGCTGGAAAACGATATTTGTTAACTTTCTGGGCTATAATTTTCTGTTAACTAGCTTGGAAACAGCTACTAACCTTTCTAATCTAAGAAATAAAACATAAATCTGAACCAAAGTTTGAGCATGGTGAAGTGATTTAGTGTTTGGAAATAATGAGGTTCTAGTCTCCTGCTACTGGAAGCCACAGAGATGATCTTGAATAAATTATTCTGAGATGGTTTTAGTTATCTTGAAGGGTCTGTTTCCTGATTTGCTAAATCTCAAATGACTGACTTTTGTAACCACAGAAGCTCTCTTGAGTGATTTTGGGCCAATCATAATCACTTAGACCACCAAGATTATTTCACAGATTTGTTTCTTGGGGAAAAGAAATCCCCTTTGCTTTGAAGCTACCTTTATGTGAAAAGTCAATAGTTTCTCTCAGCTGTAGATAGCTAACACATTTAGCTGTGTTTATTTTAATTTTGGTTTAATCAATTAACCCAATTTCCACAGTACAATGAAATCTAAACTGATCAGATAGCATTCACAACACTATAGGCATAGTTTGTTAGTGAATATAGACATAGTCCTTTTTATGTGTGTTTTCAATGTAAAGCACATAAACCCTGTTACTAGCCAGGATTGGATAAAGGGCAATCCCCAGGATCACTTTCCACCAAAATATTATTCTCTTTAGCCATATGCTCCCTATTTCCATTTCCAGTGGCAAATACCCTGTAACAATAAGGCACCCTAAGAACAAGAATTTGAAGTTCCACTCTGTGGTTCTTCTTATCAACTCCCATAATTCCCAGCCAACATAACCAGCAGTGGCATACAGTAGATAGATCCAGAGTATCAGTTCCCCTTTAACTAAATAACAGTGGAAATAGTAAGTCTCTCTATAGCTGAGTTTGATTCTTGATGACATCAGGGACATGTCTCTACATATACCTATATTGGAAAGCAGTAAGGAAGTAGTTTGCTACTTTCTCTATCACTAGTGTACCTTTTAACTTTAACAGTAAAAGTAACCTGCGTATGGAAAGAACAAGCATTTTTTTTAAAAAAAGCTATTAAATATGTTATGTTATTAAGGGGAATTTGTGGAATTATTTTACTTTCTGTATGGAAGCCAATGAATGTCACATCCTATTAAATGTCCATACATAGTTTTGTTTTGACATCTGCTTACTCTACATTGATGCCTTAGACCAGTGGTTCTCAACCTGTGGGTCGGGACCCCATTTGGGGTCGAACGACCATTTCACGGGGGTTGCCAAACAACGCAGTCTGCCATTTTTTCCCCCTTTCCCTTAGCTGTGCTACTCCCAAAATTTTATTCTATTGGCTTTTGAAAGCCAATAGAATAGACTCTCTTGAATAGAGTCTAATTCTATTGGCTTTCAAAAGCCAATAGGAATTGTCCAGGCTGTCTCTGCCCTGCTGAGCCCGCCAAAAGTCCCATTCTGCAAACGGTGCTGCACCAGTTGAGTAGTCCTTGACTTACGACCGGTTGAGTAGTCCTCGACTTATGACTGGTTGGGGGTCGCGGCATTAAAAAGGTTGAGAACCACTGCCTTAGACTGACCAGTTACATAAAATTTATTTTTTGGCTCTTGATAGTTGTTGTTGTTGATAGTACAGCTCCCGTTTTTAGGATTATGACATATAAAATGGCAATTGCTAAGATATTTAATCTCCTTAAGAATTTTTCAAGCAATGGGTTAACTTATAATAGTTTCCATTGATATATAAAGCTTTCTATTTGATAAAAAATTCTGGTTAAAAATTAAATTCTTATTCAATATATAAGTGACTGGTATAACTAGTTCACAGATCATTAGATGTACCATCCTGAAAACATTTTTTTAATATAACCAAGTCATATGTTTATGAGGAGCTCATTGTTTTTCCATTCATTTCTTTGCAGTTCTCCTTTAAAAAAAAATGCAACTTTATCTGATACTACTGCTGTGTCTGAAAGATTAGTCCTTAGGAGGGTTATGGAAATTTAGACTACCGTGTTGTATTATTGATATAATCCACCATATATGAACAGAAGACATTAGCTTGGATATTCAATTGTCACCTGCAATTTAAATATGCTCCTTAATCCAATGGAGACTTTCCATTGCAGAAAGAGGGAAATCATTTCCATCAACCCCTGCCCTGTACTGAAGCTCCGCTAAAACAATTCCAAGTCCAGAATGTGTCCCAAAGATTTTCAGGACAGAGCAAAAGGAAGAACTGAGCAAAGCTCTTTTCTTAAATCCAATTCCTGCTGATTTGAGCATTCTATGTGCAAAATGCTACTTATAAGAGGCCTACATCAGCAGCCAGGAACTCAGCACTTTACAAGAAGATGATTCCCTCATCATTATCACAGCAGCAGAGAAAAAGCAGAGCTATTGCAATACTAGAAGCTCCTGATTATATTAGGAAGATCAATAGACAGTTTTGGACCTGTTCCTGCCAGCACTCACCACCAACTTGATCCTGTGAGGACTGCTCACAACCAGTCTTTGTAAAATACCTATCCCATGGTGTAGCATTTAAATCCCATCTGCTGGCTCACTATGAAGAGGGGAAAGGATATTACATATCTGAAGGAAAAAAAGAACAGACTTTTCAAAGGCTTGTTAGCATCTAAGTTTAAGCTAATCCATTTATATTAAATAAGAAAGTAAGTTGTTTCATATGTATCTAGTTATGTACCATTCTACCACAAAACTTAGAAATCAAATACTTACCTCACTACAGACTTCACCCTACATTACAATTTTTTCTTCAACATCACCACAGTTCTACCTTCTTCACTACTCTGAACATCAATATAATCTGATTACATATCAAGAGGGCATATCATTTGGTATCTGAAGGGATCCCACACAAACTAATTGCTTTATTTTTAGAGGTTTTTAGAGGTATAAAGTACTATTAGATGGTATTAGTTTGTATTTGCGATTTTAACTCTAGTTCAGGGGTATCAAACTGCCGGCCTGCGGGCTGGTTGCATCATGCAAAGGCCATGCCCACCCCAGCTCCGGCAATGCAAAAAAAAAGTTGCGATATATCGCAACACATCACGTGACGCGGCGAGTTTGACACCAGTGCTCTAGTTGATCTTTGAAAATTATGGATTGGCCTGAATAATTGAATACAATTTACAGAGCTATAAATACTATACAATATCATAAAATGGAGGAATGAATGGGTATTCTGCTGAAGTCCTGGTGTTACAGGTATATTTCATTTCTAGTCAACCAAAGTCAAGCCTCCTTTAAGTCCAGCTAAACTTCTGGTGGCTTTGCAGACACATCCATACACTCATCTTGACAAGAGTATGGAAGTCATTTGTTCTCGTCTTCTTCCAAGATGTTTTGCTTAGTCTTCCCAGTCTAGCCTAGGTTTCCTATTCTCATACTTTTTAATGCTGCTCCTGCTTAGTTTTCAAATAGGTCAAGCTCAGGGAGATGTTAATGACTGTGAAGGAAAGATCCAGGGACAAAAAGATTTAGTGTGGAAAGGCAGAGCACATCACACCAGAAATGTACACTAGAGCAAAGAGAGCTGTCTCATAGCTCACCACAGCAGCAGTCTCTCTCAAAGGATCAGCTATTTGGAATACACCTTTCTTGACCCAAACAATCCTATGGCAGAAAGCTTGACGGTTTCAATATGGGTCCCAGATTTGTATCATCATCCAGTGAGCTAATTCTGGGTCATCCTTTGTGAAAAGGATGCCACATAAGCAGTTCCAATTCCAGATCCAGTATGCATGCTGCACTCCCTGTTGTTAGTTCCAATAGTGCAAGTGGAACTGAATCTAGGTCAAGTTCTGAATTACATATTCCATAAAATAAAAGCTTTTTTTGCCTGGAAACGGTTGGGACTGGTCAGTCACCTGGTGGCTCAAAGGGATTTCTTTTCTTTTTTGTTTTTTAATCTTGCACAGGCAGCAAGATTATGTGATGCATTTACTGTAATGATCATTTTTTTCTGGGTTGCATAGAAACATTTTCTTTTTGAGGGGGAAACTGCTAGTCTTTATCTCCTTCTCAATCTTTTCTGGCAGTGAGATATTTTTATGGCAAATGGTAACATTTGGTACATGATTCATATAAGACTGGTTTTTAGAGGACTCTTCTACAAGAAGAGCTCTTGTTCTAAATTTTAGAGAGCTAGCCATACTCATCTCTCGATTATGTGACATTTATAATATAAATTTATAATATAAATTTATAAATGTATGTTATTCCACTCACCCCCACCTCCCTTTTTCTTTTCTTTCCTAATGATACCCTGAATATTTTCTAGCTATTAAATGTTAATATGTGCAATATTTAGATTGGATCTCTAAAATATACTTCAAACTATACAGGGGTATGAACAAGGCAAGAATATGCCAAGTATGCTTTACTTTAAAACAGTTTCGCAATCTCAGCATCTTTAAGACATGTGGACTTCAATTCTCAGAATTCCCCAGTCAGATGAGGAATTCTGGGAGTTGGAGTCCAAATACTTTAAAGTTGCTGAGTTGAGAAATACTGCTTTAAAACATTGATCCAGGGTAAAGAGGTAGCTGCTTTGAATTGCAGACAGGCACAAAGTTTACACTCCCATATGCTCCAAAATGTCTTTCAGAGATCACAGCTGAAGCACTACACAATCCTTGCAACTATATTTCTAAATCTTAAGTATCTCTACGGGCACCAAATGAAAGAATTATGTTCCAAGGAGGATTCCTTCTGTAAAACAAGATCTATGTGACAGAATAGTGAAACAGCAAAACTAGTTATGCCCTGTTTGTCTATCTGACATGCATTGGGTGGGCAGTGCAGGACCAGGAACATTCCCAGAATAAAAATCTTTGTTTTTTTCTGCCAGTTACTAGGACAGAACATAAAAGAGGTAAACAAATCAATGAAGACAAAAAAAAGGGTGAATGTACAAATAAAAATATTTTTTTTTTAAAAAAACCTTGCATACCATGTCCCAATAGAACCTTTTATAACCTACGATGTATCATCAGACTGCACACAGATTCACTGCCTGTTCAGCTTAAGGACTAAGGCATCACTTCCTCCACCTTCCAACATTTGAGCTCCTGACAAGGAAACATCTTTATCAATATAAATGAGGGCCTCTGAGCTTTCCATTAAAAAGGATAAACTCTGACCCACCCACCCTAGATCCAGGCACACAGTATTATAGACAAAAGTCTTAACCTGAAAACTACCAGGGGGCTGCTTACAATCTCCTCATTAGGATAAATAGCTAATGCTCTTCTTCACCTTTTTGGCCCTGAAACTACTACGGTAGCTGCAAGGCAAGCTACTTGCTCTTTGTTCATGAAGACTTCTGAGAAAGAATTGTATTCATGCATCAGCCTGACACAATTTGGGAGCAAAGTAGGTCACTGCAACCTCCAGAGAAGCACACTATTAAAAAAAACACTATGGGTTATAAAGATCCATTGCCAAAAGTAGCTAACAGGAAGGAAATCTGTCTTTGCATATTCTACTAATTTGCAGTACAGGGGAATTAATGGTAGGAATATTTATCTGAACAGCTGGAATCTAAAGTAATAGTGTGAAGTGTTCTTAAAAATAAAATAATCTCTTATCAGCAATGGAAAATGAAAAGATGTTGTCTATTTATGGTAAAAGCTGTCATTAGATATTATATCTCTACACATGGGCATTTCAATGTTTACTTCTCAAGCAAAAAAAAAAAAAATAGAACAGACTTGAAACTGAAAATAAAATGACTAGGCAGAATGACTAGCTATAACCCAAAAGTTATAGATACTATATCTGCACCCATTTTTGTTTTCATGACATCTTCAACCAAGTTTATCCTAGAAGAAAATTTCTGTAGGGCTCAGAAATTTATGATTGGTTTGCCACAGGCTTTCCACCCAGACAGGTTCACGTGCCACAAAGCATTCAGTTAACTGACAAGCTCACTAACCTTTTGAAAATGTGCAACCAAGCAAAAAAACAAAACAAAACAGACAAGGGTATGGATGCAAAAATGCAGAATGTCTGACTGGATTAAAAAAAAAAAACACCTTAACATTTCCCATAAACACACAAGTTCTAATATAATGCCCTTTTTTGACCTTGTTTCTCTTAACACAAATAGTATTGTGATTGCATGACTTGTGATACTGCTTAGCATATAAAAGAGTGTAAATTCATACTTAAAATAAATGAATCTATGCCTCTATACTACAGTGCCATCTCTTACTGGAAATGGAAAAAAATTCAAATGTATCCTTTATGACAGTGTTTATCAACCTCAGCAATTTTAAGATGTATGGACTTTGACTCTCAGAATTCTGGGAATTGAAGACCACAGATCTTAAAGTTGCTGAGATTAATAAATGCTGCTTTGTAATGACGGTCTCACCTGTACCTACCCCAATAACTTTTTGAAACTGAAAGATTATCGAAACACTTAATGACCTCTCTTTTGAAACAGCTTTATCTT
Source organism: Crotalus tigris (assembly GCF_016545835.1). Taxonomy (NCBI): domain Eukaryota; kingdom Metazoa; phylum Chordata; class Lepidosauria; order Squamata; family Viperidae; genus Crotalus; species Crotalus tigris. The sequence continues at coordinate 1,956,268 of NW_024096464.1, read as the reverse complement.
GTTCCATATCATACATCATTTTTATTATACCTACCTTTCTAACTTTTCTAAAATATATTATGCTGGTATATTTGAAGTAAAATATATGAATAGCTTTCAGAATCGAGAAATTACAGTCTGAGAAATCTAAACGTGTATTGCAGTCTTTCTATAATACACAATGGAATGTAGTGTTGGATCCTGATTCAATCAGTTCAGTCAGACTTAAGCATGGTTGGCTGAATAAGCTACACCATTGTTCAGTTACAATGCTAGGCCATAAACCATACACTCTAAAAATAGACCCAAATTTCCACAGGTTTCAGCAACATCAACACTAGCAGAAGAATTCTCAGAATTTGTATCCAAACATCAGGAAAGCATCCAAATTAGGAAGAACTGCCATAAAGTAGAGTTTACAAACCATAATGACTAGGCTGACAGAACAGGCTATATTGCATTCATAGCAATAGCACTTAGACTTATATACTACTTCATAGTGCTTTACAGCAGTGTCTGAGCAGTCTACAAATTTCAGCATATTGTTTCCAATAATCTGGATCCTCATTTTACTATGCAAGGAAGGAAGGCTAAGCCAACCTTGAGCTGGTCAGGATCAAAGTCCTGGCTGTGGGCAGAGTTAGCCTGCAGTACTGACTTCTAATGACTGCACTACTAGGGCTCCTCTTATGGTTTGTTTGGTTTCAGCTTTCAACATAGAAAGCATTACCTTCTTGAAGAACAGAAAGAGAATTTACCCAAGCAATGGGGCGTCGTAGTATAGCATTGAATGAATATCTCTGGCTTTCTGATCTTAAACATACTTCCTTCAGAAGGCAATATTTTGCATGCACCAGAATTAATTTCTAGCTTGTGTAGACTAATCTTGCTTAACATATTATAGACATATTTGTAACCATGCTGCTTAAAATCTTGATCAAAACACCATTGAACTGGCATGCACACATGATCTTTTCTGCAGATTTCCCCAATGTAATGTGCTCCAAATTTTATATTTCTCTGGGTACACTTAAATTATTATACTTCTCCTGTATAGTATCAAGTCTATATAAATTTTATAGATAAATAAATGAGACTTAAATTACACATTATGTAATTTAAAGAACAAGCTTACAAAATCTATTTTTACTTTGTTTCTAAAACTCAGTGCTATCCAATGTGAGTCTGAGAGAACTCATTTTTGCTTCTATGGCTAATTTCCATATGGCCAAATGACTCCTTAGCTTATGATGCTTGCATTAGTAGTTTTTCTGTAAAAAAAAATAATTGTGTCTTCTGGATTATATCAGGGTTTAATCCAGGTCAGGGCTCCAGACAGCTATTTTTCTTCAACATAAAAAAGCCAATTTAAAAAGTCCTTAAGTCTTCTTTTCTTACCCTACAGTTTGTAGAAACCATTTCAGTCTCCCTGAAAGTTGGGTTCAGTAATATTAAGATTGCAACTTTCAAAAGTTCAGATAACATGACATTCCTAGAACTGGAAGTAGCAGAGCTGGGAAAGGCTTTGGGTTATGCAAGACCAGGCATGTGAAACTTGTTATTCTCCTTTTAATGTTGTAATCCAACTCAGTCAGGCCCAGTCAATGACAAGTATAACTCCCGGAGAAGATGATTAGATTAGGTAGTGGAATCATACAAGTTGAAAGAGATTATTTAGACCAATAAGACCAATTTGCTGCTCAATGGGCAAAGGAATGGGTTACATGAACAGAAGAGTGCTGTTAATCAGCTGTTTTTGTATATCCTGTTCTCTTTTGCTCCAAAATGAAAGCAATAGGGAAAATTTAAACAATACTTTGATAAAAAGCATTTAAGCAACCAAGTAATCATTTATTAATTGGAAAAAAACCAAAAATAATTAGAGAAGGAAGTTTTATTTGCAGACTGGAGGACAGCATTGTAAACAATGAGGACCTTCAAAAATTATATACAGCAATTGCAATTTCACAAGTTTTTCTTTTAAAAAAGATGGACAAATAAATATTTACAGAAAAGTGTACAGGATATGTCTTGGAAATCAATTGTATGTGAACACAAAAGCTCTTCAGTATGGATGCAATCTTTTTATCTAATGGAATATTTATATAAAATGGCAGCATAATTGTAATTTATGAGTTGTAATTGATATAATTTTAGGAGTCTTTTTCCTCACCTATTGATCCTAACCGGAATTTCATTATTTTTAGTGTGCAATATCCTGGGACATTAACTTCTCATATTGGATTCCATGACTAGAATGTATATAGTGCTTCTTCTGGGCTAGATTCTGCATTGCCCTAATATCTAGCCCCTGAGAGACAACAGGATGTGCAAAATTTACAGCACCACTGCCATGCAACTTTAATTTACTTAATTGTGGATTCATATTCCTGGACTCCTGAAAAAGGCTAAAAGAATTACATAGTGATGGTGCATCATCAAATGATTGCTCCCAGAATTTCAGAGAATAGATGTCACATTTATACCCTAAAAGAATATATGACATTAAATGTTCAATTTAATGGTCTAATGTGAGGAATGAGGGTCTGTTAGACCTGAATGTCTGTTAGTTGGCTAATAGGATTTGATGCATATATATATAAATATATAAGGAATTGTGCATGCATACAGTGGCGACTGAGGTTTTAGAAATGCATATAATGTTTTTTTACCTGTATTTTATGGCAAATAGATTTTATCCAAGAATTACTGTATTTAACTACACACCAGATTAAACATTTCTATGCATGCCTATTAGGGAATAAGTCCCACTGAAACTCTGCAAAACCTGCTTCCAGGCAAGCACGCATACAATTGTTTTGCATCATACAATTCTAAGATATTGCTGGTCCACACACACAATGGATTTTTTTTTACATCATCTGGCATAATTAATTTTGAAGGGAACTTTTTCCAGACCTCTTCCAGGATCATTTATTGCTCCATTATTTACATGCACCTCCAAGCAAAATGATTAGAACAATCTTATTCCCGTGTTACTTTCTAACAGGAAGTCTCTCTGACACATAACTTTATAAGCACCAATTGTCCATGGATCATACCTTGGTCCTAAAAAAAACTTTAGTAGAGAACAGCTATGGTCTGTGACCATTTTATAATTTATAGAAAAAGAAAATTAATATTCTACATGACCCCAAATGTTCTTTCAAATGTTTCATATAATACTATTAGAGGTATAGGCTTTTCTCCAAATATACTATTCCAGTAATTAAATATTAAGTTGTTCACGTTTTGTTAGCATGAGGTGAAAATGTTACAGAAAACAGCATTTTTTCCCTTAAAAACACCTAGCTTCAGTAGCATTATTGCTAATGTCTACATTTTTGTTATTCTATGGTTTAAACATCTGTCCAGAATTCAGCATTTGATTTTCAAAATATTTTGTTTAGAGTAGGGTTTTTGTCTAATTTAGTATAGCTAAGTAGGAAATATTAGTAGACATTCAAAATAATTCAGAATAATTTAAACTTACCACATCCATATTGAAAAACGAAAACCCAAGCATGGTCTATGAATGGCATATTTAAAGTTTAAGAGAGAGCAACGTTTATCTTTATTTTCATAACTTTAAAAAATTATCCTGCAAGTAAACAGCCTTTATCTTGCATTAAGCGCTTTGCAAAAGTCCCACCTTCACAAAAAGAGCCTTTAAATGCTGAAGTAAAATCAATTTTAAACAAAAATACTGTGCAATGTCAGCACTACTTTTCTCTCTTAAATATTGAAATAAATAAAATAACTTGTTCTAGTTTATGTCAAGTTTTTCCCCCCCATTAGTTTGTTGTTTTCAGTCATTTCTGCTGCTGAACAGTTCCAGTTTGACCTGGATATACACGCATACACACACACACAAACTCGCACAACACTTTAAAGATATTTTTCTTTTTTAAAAAAAATGTAAGGTTTTTTTTGTATTGCACAAGCTTAGGGAACCCCCAAAACTTCTCTGAGCAAGTGCCAGCAGGCATTCCATAGTCCAAAGTCCCGTGTGGGAACAAGACACAGGTGAGACAGGATCAGGCAATTGAGAAAGATCAGAGCATTTTGAACACTCTTAGTTGATTGATTTCTTCCATAGATTCCATGAAGGATTCAGATTCCAAGTAAGCACAGGGGTGTTATCTGCAGAAGAAAAGCAAAGAAAGAAAAAAACTCAAAGATATTTCAAACAGCAAACAGATTTTCTTTTTAAAAAATAGCAATAACTGGTATAACAAGAAATCCCATCTCCAAGTTTGGATGAGCCAAAACACGCTAAGTCTTTCTTTGGAACCTGCTTTGTGTCACTGCATAACCTCACAGCTCTGGAGTAATCAAGATATAAGTCTGTCATTACTGAGTAGGGCCAGCTTCCAGACGAAACATATTTTTTTTAAAAAAAAATCTCAACCATCTTTTCCCTATGTTTTTCACTTCTGTTCTTCCAGACAAGTGGCTCCATTTATGGTATATGATTAAAAACCCATGATTTAGTAATTGTATTTACTTCACACATGTAAAGCAATAATAGTCAGGGACCATGACACTTGAAACATTTTAGATTTTCAATGCAAATACAATGAACCTACATTAATAAGAGCAGAATCATGGCAATGCATTGGTCCAGCACTCGGTTGCAGAATCTCCTCCCTCCAAAGTGTTATTTAATGTACCTCTATTACTCTAAACTAGTTGTGCAGATACATGAATTTAGCTAGTACATATGTCACAATAACACTCAGGGTGGAGAAAATCTGCTGGAATTCTGGCTTCTGCCAAACTTTTAAAAAGATACAAGTACTCTCTACTATATATAACATGTCATCACCCTTCTAGAAGTATGGATGAAATCCAGGACTTCGCTACAAGAACTGACACTGTAAATTCATGATACAGTAGTTTAAAGCTAAGTAGAATTATGTGACAAGTCTAAGAATAGTAGACCATATAAGGGAATGATAGCTGCCTGTTTTAATGCTAGAAGTAAATGAAAAAGTTTCAGTTTATTCTTCACCTAAACCATCTCCTAGAGGATTTAGTTGACATACCAATCCTTCAGCCTCTGAGCTGCTAAAAATAGCGACAATGATAATTTTTACAAAAGTGTACCACCATAGTCACCAACCTCTTTAAGACTTGATAAATTTTTAGAAAGATTTATTACACGAATGTTTATATTATACCTGAATCAAATTCAGAATTTTTATAAATTAACAGATTGCTGCTAAAAATCAGGCCAAGCAACCCTATACTGCTTATTATGAATGCATTTGATTTGTGCATTTTCTTACTCAGTTTCTGATTTTAATAATGATTTTTTAAAAGATGCATGGTGATAAGAAATCTGTGATTGTGACAAATGAGTGGTGCCTATCAATAAAATATATAATAGAGATACATTTGATTCCTTTATCTAACCATTCCATTCTTTCTCCACTCTCTGGCAACTAGCTTTTTATGCCATTTAAACATGGTCAGTTCTCAATGGTCTGTTGTCATTCTCTATTGACTATAGACAATGAGACCATTCACTAGTCACTGAATTATTATATATTCTTATATATAAACACTGTTAACAATATGTTCTGTCCCTACCTTATGAGATGTTGTGCTACTCAGTTTGATTAATTTTTTTTCTTTTTCTGTTAAGTGCACATTTCCTTTTATTTAAGAGTTGAGTACCATCATACTATTACCTTGGGGAAAGATCCTCCAAGTGCTCATACCATCCAGATTCTGATGAAGATAAAATGGTGTTCTGCAATCAGATCACATTGTTTAGATCTGTCAATATGTGGCAGCTTTAAAATCATGGGCCAGTTCTTTGAAGGCCATAGATATAGATTGAAAAGAAGATTCCCTTGTTTAACATAGTGAATAAACCATAATAATTTAGTGAAGATTAATTTCATTGTTGTAATGTTATATGGGAATGACCTTGGGAGCAGGCAACAGATGCTGCCTGGGGAAGCCCGGAGCAGTATAATGGACGGAGAAAAAACTCAGAAAGGAGCCTTCCTAACTTCTCAGGCTGTAAAAGAGAGGGCAGGAGATTTCTGCTATCAAGACTGGCAAAATTTAGTCAGACAGTCTGATCTGGTCTATTGGGGAGGCTGACAATTGTTTTGTACCTTAAGTAGGGGATTACAACTATACGGTAGGGTTATCATACAAATACGCCCTCTTTCCCCCCTGGCTATAATCCATTCAGATGAAAGAATTGTGGCCATAAGAAAGTCCTTTCAAATATATCTGTTCAATCATTAGAATTTGGAAAATTTATTGAAGAGCAACTAGTTTTGGAGAATGCATGTCAATTACAAATTATCATATTGTGCAAAATTCCATGAATATTTAGTTATACAAACTGTTTTAAGCCTAAAATTGGGGAAGTAATATTGAAGTTCTAATGTTAAAAAATAGGATTTTTACTTTCCTTCTGTACAATTCATAATCTGCTATACAGAATTCTCTAAAACTTTTTATTCTGTCTTCCTTCAAGTAAATCTTTATTTATAAAGAGAACTTTCACTTTAAACCTGATTTTAGTATTTTCACGATCAATGACAACATTAGTAACAGAACAGAATAGGGTGTATCATACAGTTTACTGTACAATAGAACAGCCAGACTGTGAATGTTATAGTAACAAAGCAAATTATAGGATTAATTCAAATTTTGGACAACAGATTTTGTTTTTGTTTCTGACCACGACAATGATAAAAATAATTTTCCAGATTATAATTTGACAGCAGGCACAGAAGGCATTTATCACAGATGGTGTCCCTTGCACAGGCTGTGCTTATTAGCTATCTGATCTGCTTCAGGCATTAGCAGGGATGATTTGCTCCATCTCTGAAACATGCAGTAAATTGAAAAAATAGCAAATTTGAGCAACCACTAATATTGAACAATACCTATGGGTGTCTGCTGGGGGAAAGGAGGTTAAGGGTGAAATAAACCAATATGCTATTATGTGTGTATCCTGCATTTAAGTATTTTCATGAGTTTGGGATTACATCTGAGATGATTTCAGATACTAATTTTTATCAAATCTAATTTGTAAACTTTACTAGGCAACATGATGCTCAAATTAGTATCCATCTGCTATTAGAATTTATGGTATATTAAAAGGTGTCCCTCTGAAAACTCATTGTTTTCAAACAACCACTCATTTCCTTGTACTGGCCCTAAACCTAGACAGAGATTATATGGGGAAAGGAGAAATTATTGTATCAGTAACTTTGCTATCCTCTTGGACAACTGTTCTGAAAGTCTGATGGTAGGAGAACAAACATTTACTTTTACTTAATATCTACTGAGTTGTCTATCATTTCAGAGGCCATTGCAACAATGTATTTCGCTTTCTCTGTAATTGTGGGGGTGCATGGCACTAAAACAGAGTATGTCTAATAATGGGTAGTGCCTAAATAGGCCAAGCCCACATTTCCAATACTTAGAACCAAGCTCCTAAATTACAACGGCTTCACTCCCAGTAGTACTATTTTCAGCTGATGGTAAAATCTATTGGGGCAATGCCAAGAGGAGATTAGAGCACCTTGTTTTGCTCTGAAGATGAATAATAATTATGTAATTATATATTCACATGACTTATTTTAAATAAAATTAGGTTACATGGAAAGACAGATATGGTTATTAATTAACAAGGAAATAAGGAATCTAATTTACCGGTATGATAGAAGTTGTTTCATTATTGAAGACTATGTGCCCCAAACAACAGTCTATATATTTCCCATTGCTATTAGCCTTTTCTTCTGGAACTACTGTTATCTGTAGCCAAGTAACTCTTGAGAATGTCTTGACTGTCTGACTAAAATTCTGAAAGCAAGAAGGTTATATTTTCTTTGGACTAACAAATTATTAGTTGCTTTGCTGTTGCATTAAGAGATCTTGTGCATTTAAATGTATTTGGGCAGTTCTTCTGCTTTTTATAATTATAGGTCTAAATAAACTTATTTTCTTCTATTTGCATCCTGAGTATGTTTTATATCAAGTACGTCCCACAGAATCTTTATTGAAAAAGCTTTTGGCTATAGAATAGCCACTTATTCATCATTAAAAGTGGGGGGGGGGGCGAGCACAAAGAAGTACATTGACTTAGGTATAAATAGATGCATATTTAGAAGATTTATTTATATTATATGATTAGTTGTAAATATAAACTATATCATGAGTGGAGAGAGATTACAATGCTAAGATGTTTTTAAATTAGAAAAGAATAGAAAATGTATTGAGCAAGAAGTTTTTCTACTAATAATAGAATTTAAAGTAAGCCACTGAAACTAAATGTGAGGAAATTCAGGAGTGATTAAACAGAATTCTGCACCATCAAATAGTTATATCATTTAGATGAGTTTAAAAGGAACTACGTATTCATAAAATTAACAAATACGAATTGCTATTTCTACTGATAGGTCTGTTTCCTCAATCAAAAGTACTATATTTAAATATAAGAGGACTATTAAATTATTTCTACTTATGACCTTCAGCATGCATCTGTTTGACTAATGTAAGACCTAGAGACTCTATGCAGAATGAGATGGGAGGCATATAAATTAAATAAATAAATAAGATATAGAATGCTGAATTCAATAGTGTTCTGATTCCCCAGCTTTTCAAATGTATTTGTAATGTAATATGAAATGGCACAATTACTGATAAATCTACTTGCCTATCAACACACACACACACACATACACACACACAAAGACATAAATGTATATATAGACACATTGAAAACAGGACATAATTCAGTTAACTAAATCGTATTTTCATTTTAAATTTGTATCTTAACCACAGTTGTGTATGAAATATTAATTAATGTAAAATATCATTAACATCACTCAGTAAACTAAGATATCATGAACAACATTTCTGCCTATCTAAATATCCTTTATTAATCTTTTTACAGAATTTGCAAACTAGACAGTCTCACATTAACTACCATTCTGACTGAACCAAGAAACTGATTTTCAGTTTTGTTATCCAGATAATTAAAATTAAACAATATCCTGGATTGTTCTCAAATTGGTGAACATCATTTCCCTATTTAAAAACAATGGATGTTAATATTAATTATACACTTCCTATTTGATTATATCATAAAGAGGTATTTCATATCTCATTCGTATGTTGGCTTATTTGTATCACTACTTTGAGTTTCACCAGCAACAGTGATTATTTGTGACAAATTCAAAGCACAAGCATTTCATGAAAAACAAACATGCTTAGTTTGCAACTTACCTTTTTAATCCTGCTGTTCAAATTTATGTTGCTGGAATAGCAAATCAGTTTCGGTATTCTCTGCTGCCCTTTGAAAATTAGTGAGTATTGCTTTGGTTTATTTCAAGAAAAATATCAAAAATAAGACTAAATGGGTTTTTAATATTATTTTTAAAAAATAAAATAAGGAACATGAGGTATATTTTTTTCTTTTCATTTCTTTCAAGGTTCACATTATTTATTTCATCCATAGAATTAATGGGCGTATTCTACAGATGTGCTCAGAAAGTCTTTTCTAAAATGGTGAAGGACAGAACAAACAAAACGGATCCAAAAAAAAAACAGTTTCTGATAAAAAGATGCCAAGCTTGGATAGATGAAGACCAAAAAAAAAACTGTGTCCAAATGGCCGGAAACTTGTGTTTGTGATTTTGTCAATCATCCTTGTGTTTGGTATATTCTTAAAGGTGAGAATAGCAGTAGTACAAAAGGGGAACAGGAAAAAAAAATCCAGTGTGCTACAATAAATGCAATCTTTTTGCAGTGCAAAATTCACACTTGCAAACATTTGGATTTCCTTTTCATCTTGAACTATTCATACTATCGTTGTTTCTCTTTTTGTTAAATAATTAGATTACCGCATAGATTTCATGCTTTTTTGCCTTAATCTCAAATGTCTTTCTAATAATATATAGAATATAGAAATAAATATTTAAAACACTATTTGAGATAGGTACCTGCTGGTGTCCAATCCTTCCGATTTTGTGTTGTACCTGTGTATAATATATATATATATATATCTATATCTATACCTATATATATATATCTTAAAAGCTGAGAAAATTAGCACTCTTCTATTTAATTGTTTACTTTTAAAAAAGGACATCCACATTTCACATTTGCACTGTTAAGGAAATATTGAAAATAAACTTGTCCAAAAAAAAAAGATTTCAAAGAAGTTTTCTTTTTTAAAAAAATTAGTTTGTTGTGCTTTCAGTGTATTCGCCCCAAAGTGAAAATGGCTGGCTCTAAAAAAAACGCAGTTAACAACAATAAGAGTTAAAAGTAGCAGAAAGGGCAGAAAGTCATTCATAGAGTTTGTGTACTATAGTTATTTTAGCAACTGCCCTTTTTCTTTGCAGAGTGGGAGCTGCTGCTCCAGTTTGAGACAGGGTCTTCCGAATCATCCTCATCAAAACCATGAAAAGTTGAGGTGTCGCTTTCCGAAGTGGAACCGAACAAGTCCTCCGTGGGATATGCTGCAGCCGCTTCTTCCTTCCTGCTTTCTCTTCCCAAATGAGCTGACATGTATGATGAATATATCAGCACATGGGTTAAGTAACAAGCATCATGATTTATTTTATTAATATTACTTTAATCATAATTAGAAATGTCAGATAAAAGAATTATCTCAGTCATAAATATATATGTATATATGTCTGTGTATATATGCACACATACACATACACACATGTATTCAGGACAATAATGCAAAGCAATAAAAACAAAACATGAGTAGTAAGAAATTATAAACAACAATTGATATATATATATATATATATTAAAAAATCATATTTATACCACTCCAGATGCCCCCTATCTAAGGCAGCAAAAGGGTTAACCCTGTTTTCCTCTCTTTTGAAACACACAGAAAATATTTTTGTAATTATATAAGTAACTTTATCTTGAGCCCGAAGTTTATATCGTGTATCTATTAAAAGTGCAGGGTACAATGATTGTCTTTCATTTGATATCAACCGCTCTATTTTAGCATAATAACCCATTTCATAAGTTTTCCATTTTTTAAAAATAACCTCCTTGTATTCTCTTTCTGCACCAGTTCTCCTAAGTGGTGTGATTTCTTTGCAAATTAAAATAGAAAATACTTGGAACAATAAATACATATTGCAATAAATGTCTTTTTAAAAATGTCTTATGAGCATAAATAAAAAGTAAACATTTCAAAGCAGGAGGGGGGAGAGAGAGGGAAGAATTCTAATACAATTAATAATTTCTAATATATATCAGAAATATTATGATACAGGATCCTTTCCTTAAAGTTTGAAATATTTCTTTCCCCCATTCCTTGTTGATCAGTAGTTCTAATAATCATACAATATAACTACCGGTATATATAGAGAAAATAAATGTTGGTAAAAGAGTGTGTGTATTTACACATACAAACACACTCACATATACATATATATATATGTTTATATATTCATTAAACTATCATTAGAAAGCCATATATAAAATCGGACTTCTATGGCATATTTTGAAGATGGTATACAAATATGAGAACAAGAAGATAAGAAAAACATTTTTATATAAAAATAAGCATGAAAAGTAAAGCATGTTGGAAATTCTGCCTCAGGCTGGTAGTTCACAGGCAATGAATATGGTCACTATTAGTTATTGTCAAGAAAAATATCCAAAGGGAAGCTATGCTTTCCTGGTGTAGCAAATTAAAACCCCTTGTGGTATTTTAAAGATCCAAGCTTTCATGAACTTTCCTGAGATGAATGCATGTATCACACATATATATGGTTATACCGTAGATATAAAGAAATAGAAGGAGAAGCCCTCTAAATATTGGAGTCAACTGGCCATGGAACAAAAGCGATATGTTTGTGTGACATAGCATAAAACCCATTTTTTTAAAACTTTCAGGATCAACATGAAACTAAAACCACTCACTTTAGTTTTGACATTATTTGCCACTGCTTTTTATGCTGGCTGTAGCAAAGATTGTACCATATCTCTTTCATTGGCTGCCAGCATATAATTACTCTATTATCTCTAACAACCACAAAATCCTCAGAATGATGTCATGTCAAGAATGTCCATAACAAGGAATCAAAAAAGTCAAGGTGTTTTTTTTTTACAGCAGCACAAATTTCTGTCTTTTTTTTTTACATGCACTGCAATTTTGCCTTTTGCATATATGTATCTTTTTATCCTATTAGATAGCAGTTGGTACTGTAGGATAGCTATCTATATTAGTAAATACTACTTATGTTTATACAGTATAGTAGCATAGTATCATTGGATACCAAAAATATGTCTATATTATATTAGTCATAAGATTGACATTTGAAGGATTTATTACAGTAACATCCTAGTTTGGGGCTTTCCATTTGCATCTGTTTGGCTATTATTGTGTAGAGTGCTAAATTAGATGGATCTTTACTCAGAACCAGGATGTCTCTTTGCCAGGTTTTTATGCAAGACTATCACATATTGAGGAATTATAGATCCTGCAATACCATTCTGTAAATATATGCATGAATAAAATTGATTGCTGGATTAACAAAGTCTTAAATTTGCAAGTTTTTATCCTTTGGTTTCTATGTCTGATAAGCAGCCTGTTTTTGTATACCAATAGTTATTTCAGATGAGGGAAATCTCACACTACTCAAGGACAGGTTCAAGGTCTAGACCAGGGATAGGCAATCTCGACTCTTTTATGACTCATGGACTTCAATTCCCAGAATTCCTGAGTCAGCATTCTGGGAGTTGAAATCCATGAGTCATAAAAGAGCCGAGGTGGCCTACCCCTGATCTAGGGGAACAAAGTAACATTGTCCAAGTAGGGCTTTACAAAATTGATCACGTTGAAATGATGCTAATTGGAACAACTAATAAATGCTGTTAAATAAACAGATAAGTAATATGGCAACCAAAATCCTGAAATCAATGCAGCTAGAGACAATGTTTAGTGTGATTTATACTGGTGAAGAAAAAGAAACATGTATATGTATAAGCTAAAGGTGAGGTTTCCCCTGTCCAGTAGTGTTAGAGGCCATGTAACACATAGAAATCCCTTTCTTACATTTTGTGACTGCTATTTTGAAACATACATTCTGTAGCCATGTTTTTATAGTTATAGGCATAGATATACATGTGTGACACATACACACAGTTTGCTTACTAGAATAAGTTTATTTAGCTTTAATTTTATTAAATTTATTATGGTCACTCATTTCAAAAGTTTGGATGACTAAGGTTGAATTAATTTGATGAAGCTGATTCTTTAAAGTGCTACACAATTCTTTGTTGTCCCTTTAATAAGTATGAAAAATACAAACTAGTACTCTGCTGCTGTCAATGTATATTTAACAAAACAGGGGAAACTATTGAAGGATTTCTGATAATTTTTCAAAAAAAAAGCTTTGGCATTGTTTTTACAATAGACTCAAGTTAAAAATTTTCAGAAGGAAAAACAACAAAATCAGTTTTATATTGTGTATATGCAGTGCATACACTTATTATCCCTATCCATATGCATATTTAAGACAAAAAAATCCTGTCATAAATAACATCACTGGAAACTTAAGAAATAAAATAAGAAATAAAAACCGTGTCATAGGAGGGCTACATCTATATATTTTTAAAATATGGGGTTTTAATTTAAGCCTTAAAATATTTTTTTAAATGGTTTTAAAACATATAAATCATAGTCAATGCTTTTACAAACTTCAGCTTCTTTGTTAAAATACACCATTCAACTTACTCATAAAGTAATAAGATGGGATAAAAATCTAATAAATAAATAAAAATATCCAAACACAGTTTCTAAGGGATAACAAGTACTTATGATGTAGCAAGTAATTTATATAAAGCACACACTCATAAATACAAGCATAAATATTAAATGGAGAAATCAAAAACTGCTTAAAAGTTACATTCTAAAAAATATTAGAGAGCCATCTTCAACCTTATCCCATAATCTGAGGTGTGCTTGTTTGTGTGCATGTATGAGAAAGAGAAAGACAAAGAGAGACAAAGATAGAGACAGAAGGACTGACCAATTGTATTGGTCATAATCCAGGTTGTAGAAAATTTGAGTGGCACATTATTGAATACTAAATATAATATGCGGAAAAGAGAAAAACTCTCTTTTAATGTTGTCTTCATTTAAATGAGACCAAATGTCTTTTTACAAGACTTTCCACTTTTGTATTCGTCCATTAGTTTTAAAATGTGCATTCAGTCATATATTGTAAAGCATAATCCACTCAAAAATGCCTTAATTTTATCTCTATAGACATCCAGATACGAAAAGAGTGTTGTTGTTGCTTAATGCTCACTGCTAGCTGCAATAAGGTATCACCTACCAGAACGCCCACAATCCGAACATGAGACAAGCTCCTCTGGTCTTCCGCTTTTTTTATTCATATTAGATCCTCCAAGGCAGAAATCACAGTAGTTATTGGAAATGATGGCCCCGTCTGGTCCTTTTTGGGCTGTAGGTAGAAGCGTAATATTTTAAATTGAGAGAAACTCCACGTGTCTTTTATTGTTATTAATTTACTTGTATTTGGACACCGTATTTATCAACTGAAAATTTAAACTGGTCAAAGCCAAAGGATCACAGGTTTTCTGACACTCAATTGTGTTGAATGCAGCTACTATGGAGCCAGAGATTATTGTCTCTGGTAATACTCTTTAATACTATATATTTTCCAAGATAAGGAAACAAAGTAATCTATAGAGCGCCTATGAATTGCTACTCAAAAATCACCTGCGGCTGTTTGTTTTATTCTTTTAATTTAAAAACAGGCTTTGGACCAACATCCCCACTTTTTTAAATGAGGCCTTCTAGAAATGTTCAGAGACAAAGGCAAGAGTTTCTTTTCTGATTTGCCTTCTTCCTTCCCTTTCTGTTCCCATGCCAAACAATAAATGCTAAACTGTCTCTGGGCTGTGCTAATTCCTGAAGATGTCTCTCACACACACACACACACACACACACACACACACACACACATCCTCTAGCATTGAGCACCATAACACTCTTTTGAATTTAATGCTCTGGGTAACATTTCACCAGAAACCCAGAAAAAACTGTTATCAGTGACATGAAGAAACTATACACTAGAACTTGCAAATGAAGACAGGGAAGCATTTTATACTCTAATGTCATCCGCAACATGAAATCAGTTTATCTACTTCTGGTGTGACTCGCCTACCTGCCAGCAGAGATTTTTCTGTTGGCACGAAGACCAAACGGCACACAACACAATGAGTACTGGGGTTGGTGTGTTTTCCTTGCAAAAGAAAAACAAAAAGCTTTTGTTTGACGCCTAAACTGTGCAGGAGCCCAGTTTTGAACGATTCCAATCTCTGGGCAGGATTTGGCTTCCCCATTTTCATATCTTTCCAGCCTTCATCCCTCAGAGGGACAGCTGACATACAATCTGAACCTACAGGGTAAATGGCATTGAGTTTCCCCTCGTGCGCCTTTTCCCCCCTACTGCTGACAGAGCTCATCTCTCCGCGGGCTGACATGTTTCCATGACAACCAAAATTCCAGGCTCTGGCTGCCTCTGATCTGGCCACCTGTTATTACTCCATTTCTCAAGTGTAAAGAACTGATTTGTGACCTTTCCCCCCCCTCCTCCTCCCTGCCTCCCTCCCTGCCTCCCTCCCTCCCTCCCTCTCTCTTTTCAAAAGGCATAGATGGGTTTGAGAAATTAAAAGTACCACATCAAATAAACAGGAAGAGCAGAACAACACCAGCAGCTGAGAGAGGCACATTCCTGGAAGCGCCATGTGCCTAGAGAAGAAACGATTCAATCCCTGTTGGAAATGAGTCCACTTCCGGCTGGCTTTCTCCCAACGTTTAATGAGAAATGAAGAAAGTCATTGGGGTGGGATTCAAAGAGAATGGCTCACTGCACAGACTGCACATTGTTTTGCCCAGGACAGAGGTGTGGACTGAAGCAAAATACAGCAGGTAGCATAAATCTCCCAGAATGCTAAAGGACAAGCCAGATGGAGCTTATGTTAAAAAAAAAAAGTTCAGACATTTCCCCTTTATTCAAAAGGATTTTTGTACTGTCCTCTGCTTCCATTGTTTCTCTACTCTTGTTTCTAAGCCTTTTTGATAGCCTGACTTTGTATGTGACAGGAAAATGCTAATATCACTACCACCTCAACCAAGATGCCTTATCATTGCTCTAAAGCCAGGTGTCTGCCTGTCACTACAGGGGAAAGCCTTTCTCTGCCAGCTAATGTAGAAAAAAATGATTTCCATTTATGGAGCAAATTGGAAACTGCACAGCTCAGGGTATTAGGGGGATACATAGTAACATGAATTGCAATTTAAACTGCAGGGGGGGAAATAGCACTTGCAATGTTCCTTTCTTTTTCAAGAGAAAAAGAGAATGCTATGCAAGTAAAAACCTGGCAGGTGAAATATTCTAGATAAACTCACCATTTTGTTCCAAAGTTATTCAATGATTTGCATTTGTTTCTAAACAAGAGTTTAAACCACAGGGGAGAGCAAATCTAGCACCTGTCTGTAACTCTTTGAAGCAACTGTGTCATCACTATGCAACACTGAGAAAAGATGAAGCTGGTTAGACAGGTGCTAAATTTTATTTGTTTGTTTACTTACTCATTTCACTTATATACTACCTAATTGGACCTGTGGCATTTTACAAGAACAACCAACAATGTATAATTTAATTTGCAATCCCCTTGAGCATTCTCCTAAGCATCTTTCTGGAATCAAGTCTAAAGCTTTATACAGCCCCAACCTGTTCTGTTTGCAATGAATTTTAGTACATGCCTCATCAGTACTGCCAATAGGTCAGCATGACTCAACCCTAGTAAAATCATTGGGAGTAATCTTCAGAATCTGACCTACAGTCTGTGTTTTAATTATGACAAAAGAGGGGTCATTCCATGTCAAGTGGTCTGATTTCAGAAAAGTGCCCTGCTCTTGACCATCACGGATTTTGATGAAATTTTGTGTGAATATGCACACATGTCCCCAGTGAACATTAGTAAAGTTTTATGTTTGTCAATGCAATACTTGTGGAGATACAGTCATTTGTTTGACCCCATACCGCAGCCTTCTACCGTATGACTATGAAATTCCAGCAACTTTGAGACATAGTATCTCCGGCAATATTTTATTGAGAGAAATAAAATTTGGCCATCTTGTACAACTTTTTGTACTCTATTAAACAAAATAATAAACACATTCTCATGAGCGATCTCCATCTAGATAATCTGGAGCAAAGTTGGCCAAAAATATCGCGGCTCAAAAAAAAGTTCAAAGTTTACCAATGTTCACTGGGGACATGTGTGCATGTTCACACAAAATTTCATCAAAATCCATGATGGTCGAGCAGGGACCCCCAGACCACTTGACATGGAATGACCCAGAGGGAATTTACTAAGAATATGTAAACCATATTTATTTAATGTGTGTTAATGTTGATTAAATTTAAATGTAATTAAACGTAGTTTTTGTCCTGGTCCTGCCTTCATTTGGAATGTTATTTAAAGGCAGGGATGCTTGTCAGCTCTGTTGCTAGATAATTTTTTAAAAATACTAAGTACAATTTATAAAAATAAAAATTTAAAAAACAAAATAATACATGAGCTCCTGCAACGAAATACACATCTTGCCAGCCACCCATTTATATAATACTAAAGAAAACAGTGCAGGAGGCTGTGAGGTACAATTTAATTAAGCTCTGGCACCCCCATGTCATTCAAATATTGAACCTAGGCCTCTTTGCTACTACCTTGAGCACTTATCATCTTCTAGCTGGTATACTAGTTATGGATAATTGGAGTACCAGTCTAACTTGTCTGGACAGTACTAAGTTGAGTAATATTGCTGTTCACCTGACAATATTAATCTAAATCAGTGGTTCTCAACCTGTGGGTCGGGACCCCATTTGGGGTCGAACGACCATTTCACGGGGGTCGCCAAACAACGCAGTCTGCCATTTTTCCCCCCTTTTCCTTAGCTGTGCTACTCCCTTTTATTCTATTGGCTTTTGAAAGCCAATAGAATAGCCTCTCTTGAATAGAGTCTAATTCTATTGGCTTTCAAAAGCCAATAGGAATTGTCCAGGCTGTCTCTGCCCTGCTGAGCCCGCCAAAAGTCCCATTCTGCAAACGGTGCTGCACCAGTTGAGTAGTCCTCGACTTATGACCGGTTGGGGGTCGCGGCATTAAAAAGGTTGAGAACCACTGATCTAAATAACTGGCTAAGTCAATCTAAATCTCAAAATTGCTCTACATGTTCTATTACAAAATCTGATCCTATTCTGATAGTATCAGGGACATTTGATAAAAAGATGATATTTTTATATGTCATTAAGAACTAATTTAATTGAATGGCTAAGGCACCGGGTTAGAAATCAGGAGATTGTGAGTTCTAATCCCATTTTAAAGCATGAAAACTGGCTGGGTGATTTTGGTCAGTCACTCTCCCTCAGCCCATGATGTCAGGCTCAAATGACAAGGCTATTGTTGTTGTTGGAGGAGGAGGAGGAGGAGGAGGAGGAGGAGGAGGAGGAGGAGGAGGAGGAGGAAGAGGAGATTAGTTGTTTCTGATAAGAACAGAAGAATTTGTGAGGGGAAAGAAAAAGAAGAGAGTCAAACAGTGCAACAAATAAGGAAAAGAGAAGACTTGAAGTGAGTTCAAAAATAGGGCAGCTCTACAATTCCATGGATCTGAACTGAAAAAGTTTATTTCCACATATAGACAAAATATTAGCATCTATTCTACCATATCAAAACTCTGTTATCTCATTCTTCTGCCTGTGCTTAAAATACAGTTTGAATCTTGGCAGGAAAGAGGCAGAAGATATTTGAAAAGGAGAAGATTTCAGAAGACAACATTCTTCTACTATGATCCAATAATATGGTAAAGATTATGATAGATGAGAATGCAAATGACTTGGAAATTCCAATAATGAAAGTCAGGGAGCATAGTGAATATTAAGAAGACTAAACTAAAGATAATAGGTACGGTTGCTAGCATGACATTATTGAGGTCATGGATAGCTTCGGCCTTTTAGAATCGACTATAAGCAATAAAGGAACCAACAGTCAAGACATACGCCACAGACATATTGGCTATACTTGGTGGAACACCAAGGCCTTATGTAAAGGCTGTTAGACAAAAAAAAAAAAAATAACAATCAGACAAAAGCTATCTCAGTGCATAGAAGGAATGGAGGTGTATGTTTCAGAAGGGACTTTCTCTAGTTCTTTGTAAAGGCAAGGGAGGGGAGAAATTCTTTTAGGCTTGCAAGATTGGTATCAGCCCTTTGAGATAGACTAGACAAGAAACCAAAACCATGTGTACTAGCACTACCATTATTGTAAAATTACAATAACAGAATATTGTCCATTGAACAATTGGGGATGGGGTTGCTTATGTTTCTCATCTCTCCTTATGAAAGACATTAATGCCAATGTGGTAAGTAACTATGTGATCTGGACTATCTGTGTGATTAAAATATGCATATGGACTGTAATTTTGCAACTATCCTGCAAAAACATTTTTAATATACAGTGTGGACAATAGGAATCAGACATTAAAATATCTAATTTCTGATATGGTTGTAAATCAATATTTGTATTAAACTTCACACCTTTAGAAGGGTGGGTCTTTGCAGATGAAGTATCAATATTTGTATAAGGAAACTGAGATTGCAGCAGGGCTTTACTATGCAACTAAGCACACTCATTAAAACTACCGTAGAAGAGTGTTTTATGCATATACAATTGTTTGGAATTTGAAAAGGATGTGCATAAGTAATGGTTGGAGTCTATAATACCTTATCTTCTAGAAGGAATTTGAATTTGGGCAAGAGGATTGCATTACTTCTGTTCACAAATATGCACCAATAAAGAAACTATTGTATTTAATGATAGTTGTCATTATTAGGAAACATCATGCATCAGAATGTCTAGCAAGTAAGATAGTCACTCAAAAGTCATCTCCCAGGCTCACAGATTGAGCTCTATAACAGACGTTTTATACAGAAATGCATAAAGAGACACATTTAGTTCATGAAATTTCTGCAAGCACATTGCTAGTCTGCACATTTCCTCAGATGTATGTATGTATGTTTGTGTTTGTGACACATACACACAGACACACATACAGTATGCGTCTCTCTCTGTGTATGATACAGGAGGATCTGGACAGACTTGAACACTGGGTGCTATATAACAAAATGAAAATTCAATAGTGAAAAAAGTAAGGTTCTACATTTAGGCAAGAAAATCCAAATGTACAGGTATAGTATAGGGCAGTGATGGGCAACCTTTTCGGCGTGGTGTGTCAAAATTCGGCAAAAAATCGAGCATAACTCGCGTGGTGTGTCACTTCGACAAAAAAACATAATTTTGCGCAATTTATAGTTTAAACTACAAAAATGTATAAGTGCAATATATAATTGTATTTAATAAACCAAAAACAAATTATTTAACATACCTGCTTAGTAACTTCTTTGTTCATCAATCTGTCGATTTCGTATGTTGCCCTTTATATTATTGAACTTGTTTGGGGTGCCGTGAACTGAGATAAGTGAGGGGGAGGGCGAATTCTTTAACTAACCTGCATATTAGTGACTTTTTTGTTGCTGAATTTCATTGGCTAAATCTTCAATTGAAGGTTGGTATTTTGTACACTTCAGGCCCAAGCAAGTGCTACTAACCTCATCTGTCAATCTGTTTCTTTTGTTGGTTTTGATATTATTTAATGCTGAGAATAAGGTCTCACAAAAGTACGTAGAAGGAAAAATTGTGAGTAAAGCTGTTGCTATATTTTTCAGGGTGCTAAAAGTGTCTGGTAGTCTGTTCCAGGCACTCCAAATTTCCTGTTCGTAGTGGCACTCATCTTGATTCTCCAAGCGGCCCCTTTCCAGATTCTCAAGCTTTGACCTCAAATCGACAAACACCTGAGCCCAGATGCTGTCTTGAAATTCTGCAAGCTGCATCTCCAAATCATCTATTTGTGTCCATTGGAAACCATTTAATTCCAAACTATTGTAGACTACTACATCAGGATACTTAATTATTCTCATGGTCTGTTCTAGGCTTCTAAATTGACTAAATCTATCAGTAAAATGGTCAAGTAACGAGTCTAAAACATGCTGGCACTTCATATGCAAGAGTTCCACTTCATTTCGTACAGCTGCACTGGCCTTCTCAAAATGCTTTTGTACTCGAGGAAAATACTTATACGTTTTAGTTTCTACATCTCGCTTGAAAATTTTTACTTTACTTTCAAAAGCTTTTATGTATCCAAACATCAGCAGTCCACTGTAGGTGGAATCAACCTCCAGTAAAAGTGCTGAAAATTCTGGCTTGTGAAGGGGGTGAGCAGCTATTAAATTAACTATTTTTGTAACAACTGACATTAAGTCATTTAAGTCAGTGAATCCTGCCTTGGCACATAAAGCCTCCTGATGGATAATACAATGAAAAGGCACAATCGGATGTCCAATAGATTCTGTAAACAATTTCACAAATCCAACTTTTTTCCCCACCATGTTTGGGGCACCATCTGTCGTCACTGACACAACTTTAGAGATATCAATGCTTAGGTCGCAGAATGTTTGCATAACAACCTTACATATTTCGCTTCCTGATGTAGTTGTTGGAACTGATACTAACTTTATCAACTCTTCTCTCATTGTGTGACTATCAGAATATCGACCAATAATGGCCAACTGAGCATGTGACATGACATCAGTAGTTTCATCAAGACAGATGGAAAAATATTTACAATTCCTTATGTCTCCCTTTAATTGATGTTGTACGTTTGTGTTCAGTCTCATTATTCGGTCTTTTATGATATTTCTACTGAGTGGTAACTCAGATATTCTCTTAATAATTGCATCTTTATTCTGCATATCGTGAAATAGACGTGGCGCACATCTTAGGAGAGTTTCTTTAATAAATTCTCCCTCATTAAGTGCTTTTGCATGCTGAGCTATGGAGTGAGCAATGCTCAAACTTGCAGATGTTAAATTTGTACAGCCTTTTATAAATTTAAGGATGGAGTTAGATTGGCTCTTATAAAGGTGTAGCTTCCTGGAAATGTATTCCTTCCTTTCATCCTCACTTTTTTCCAAGAGCTGGGAATGATTAGTTTCAAAATGTCTATTTATATTCCACATTCTGCTTACTACCGTTTCAGTACATAGAACGCAAAATGATCTGCCATTTTTTTCTATAATACCATACATCTCGCTCCATGTCTCTTGAAAAGGTCGGCCACTACTACTACCACTCCCTTTACTTAACCTTTGTTTTTTATTTTTTGGGTGCTCCATCAGTGGGCCAGTGACAGCAGATAGAATTATAGATAGCTTGTTAGCCAATTAGGGGTTAACTAGCCTAACACAGCCTCCCCCTCACTTATCTCAGTTATTGTGGGCAATTACAAGTCCATGGCACCCCAATAGTTACTGCTAATGGCGCTCACAGGTCCCCCTTACTGTGTGGCACTCACTAATTGCGGCCTGACTGGAGAAAGGCACGCACTGTTCCTGCGCTCCTCTCCTGGGGGTCCTGCCTAACGTACTCTCAGCCGTGCTGATGAAGTGTGTGCGCACGGCACGCACGCCTTACCAGCAGCCCCTGCGCTGATAAAGGGGCTGTGCCTGTGCTTGCCTGTCAGTCGGCGGCGGGGACACAGTGAATGAGTGAGTGTGGGTTGGGGAGATCACACGTCCCGCCCCCCGTTCCTCCAGCACAGAGCGTATTTCTTTCATCCTTCCTGGATCCAAGGCCGTAGTGGTACGGTTGCTCTAGGAGGGCGGTAGTCATAATGGGAGAGTTTTAGTGGGTTCGAGTCCCACATAACCTGGTGACTCGCCAGGTATCCGTGGGGATTTCTCTTCCGTGGCAAAAACAAAAAAAAATTTCTTTCATCCTCGGCGTGCAGGAGCCGAGGATGAATTGCATAAAATCGCATGAAATCCTGCGCGTGTCACCCCAAATGGCTACGCGTGTCAGCACTGACACGCGTGTCATAGGTTCGCCATCACTGGTATAGGGGATACCTTGCTCAATAGTAGTAACTGTGAGAGGGATCTCGGAGTCCTAGTGGACAATCATTTAAATATGAGCCAGCAGCTGCAGCTGCCAAAAAAGCCAACACAGTGCTAGGCTGCATTAACAGAGGGATAGAATCAAGATCACGTGAAGTATTAATACCACTTTACAATGCCTTGGTAAGGCCACACTTGGAATACTGCATCCAGTTTTGGTCACCATGATGTAAAAAAGATGTTGAGACTCTAGAAAGAGTACAGAGAAGAGCAACAAAGATGATTAGGGGACTGGAGGCTAAAACATATAAGGAACGGTTACTGGAATTGGGTATGTCTAGTTTAACAAAGAGAAGGACGAGGGGGGACATGATAGCAGTGTTCCAATATCTCGAGGCTGCCACAAAGAAGAGGGAGTCAAGCTATTTTCCAAAGCGCCTGAGGGCAGGACAAGGAGCAACGGGTGGAAACTAACCAAAGAGAGAAGCAACCTAGAACTAAGGAGAAACATCCTGACAGTTAGAACAATTAACCAGTGGAACAACCTGCCTCCAGAAGCGGTGAATGCGCCAACACTGGAAGTTTTTAAGAAGAAACCGGACAGCCATTTGTCCGAAATGGTATAGGGTTTCCTGCCTGAGCAGGGGGTTGGACTAGATGACCTCCAAGATCCCTTCCAACTTTATCATTATTATTACTATATGTTTGTAGGTATGTATGTACACATGCACACACCTTCATTACTTTATACATTTTCTCCCTCATATTTGTCGTATATACTGCTGAGAACCTCCTTAAAAAGGGAAAGAAAAAAATACTTTACATTCAAATATACTTTGTATGACTGACCAAGGAAAAAAATACTACTGGGGGGGGGGAGAAAAGGGGAACTCCCCAGTGTAACATTCAAAACACTGCTGCTCAGAGTAAGGATAGTTTCTTTCCAACAGGGAAGTTGCTTTTATTTATTTCTCTATCCATAGAGTTATGCTTAGATGTACTTTTTAAAAAGCGTTCCAAAGAAGCTTTGCTTGGGAAATAGAGGAACAGCCTGGAATCCACTAGGATAATGTCATCATTTTTTCTTAATCTCTGGAGATGATAGATCAAATTAAGTTTCAGCTGCAAAGCTTGCCTCAGATGATTTCTCCAGCAGAGTGGGTGTAAATTATAATGTTTGCCCATTATAGCTTGAAGGTTAAATTAACCCCATAATGTTAAGTAATCTAAAATATAGTTTCTGGTCAGCTTTCCAACTCCAGTGTACTGGAGTCAGACCTTTTCATTTCCTGATTCAAAAGTAGATGGGACACAATGGCTGACCCCATCTATCCTTCCCTAGCTTATCTGCACTTCTGCATGATGGATCTGAAGACCTGCTTGCCAGACCAGATAAGAGAGAAGAACAAATGACAAGACCACGAAAGAAACCAAGGAGAAAAACCAAAAATGTCCAATAAAAAGAATCAAGCCTCGCCTTCAGTGAAACATTTATTTTGATCTTATATGGCATTTTTCTAGACAGAATGTGTTTACTTTGGTTCATAACTGAGTTCCCCTATGTAAGTTTTCTATCTGACAAATTTGCACATTCAGCCCTAATGAAGTTCAGATGAATAGTCCGCAATTCAGAAATATTAAGAAACAATATGTAAAAGGGTAGATCTGCAACCACAAAAGCAAAAAGTAGCACCATTAAAGTACTTTTTATGACTATGCAATTGAAGTATCCATTATTCATATTTTATATACTCGCATAAAGCAATTATTTAAAATTGTGCAAGATTTCCATTTTCGAACTATGATGGTTTTAATGAAACATTGTATTACATTTGTTTATAAATTGTCCTGTTTATGATTTGTGAGTGGAATTCTGGTGCAATTAAATAATGCAGAGCCCTATTTCTACTATTCTGTACCAGCTGGACACAGAATGATGCCTTGGTTATACAGTTAGTCCTCATTTAGTAACTGCCTCATACAGCATTACTCGAAGTTATATGATGATGAAACAGTAAATCTGTAATTAATCCTTGTACTTAGAACCTTCAGTTACCTAAAGCAAAGGAAAGCTGAAGTAAGGTCATAAGCACACTTGCAATTTCACATAGTGATTGCTTCGCTTAAAAACTGAGGTGCCAATTGTGGTTGCTAAACCAAGATTACCATATTTTCCAGCGTATAAGATGACTTTCTAAAGCATGCAAATCGGCTCCGAAGTCGGGGGTCGTCTTATACGCCAAGTCGTCTTATACACCGGAAATTACGGTACTTGTAGTTGCTATGAAAAGGAGACAGATGAAATTGCTTTCAGAAATATTTAGGAAACAGTGAAAAAAAAGCACAAGAAAGCATGCAATCAATACTGGCCAATACATTTATATTGATAGGCAAAAATATGTCATAACATGAGTGGTCCAAAAGATCTAACTAGTATTTTAAAATAAGAAAAGCGTAGCTAGGAAAATAGTCAGTTTTCTATAACTAGAGTTTACCCCTTGGTCAGGAACTCTGGGAGGCTTTTTTTAAAAAAAATTATTAGGTTACCCAGCCTGAAAAAGTTTGAAAACTTCTGAAATATGAAGAAGCAATAGTTTAGGCCAGTGGTTCTCAACCTGTGGGTCGGGACTCCATTTGGGGTCGAACGACCATTTCACAGGGGTCACCAAACAAGGCTGTTCGCCATTTTTTCCCCCTTTTCTTTGGCCACGCCCCTGGCACCCGGTGATGTATAAGTGGTTGGGGGTCACCACACCATGCGGAACTGTATTATGGGGTCGCGGCATTAGAAAGGTTGAGAACCACTGGTTTAGACAAAGAGAAAAGAAAATAAGTGTTGGTCTGGGAAAGCAAACCTAAGCTTCAACTAGATGGACGCTTTATGTCTTTTTAAAGTTAATTCTCCCAAGCAGGAAACAGAAAGACAACAAAGATTGGAAAATAGAAATATCCTCATGGATCCTCTGTTGCTATATCATACTGACTCACTGATGATCAGACTCAGCTTCAATAATTTTCTGAATAATCTACTTGTGATCCATTCCAAACAGAAAAAGAAACAGGACTGGAAATAATAAGAGGAACAAATGCTATTAGCTGTTTAGCTGGCATCAGGCAGCAAATCAATATCTGTTTTTGACAGATTCAACATCAGCAGGCCTGTTACTACAACAGATATTGCCGCAAGGTGATGCTTGATTAGAAGAAACAGAAGAACCAGAGGGGAAGGGAATATGTAAGAAAGCCACTCGGAAATAAGATGTCTATTACCTTCTCACCCCCATTATATTTCAATGTGGTTTTGTTTGCCTTCATTTAATTGGTTTGCTTAATTTGCTTTCCATGCAGCTAAGGGAATAAACAGTGGATTGCTATTTACTGTATTTCTGCCCTTTCTATCCATTTCAGAAAGCTGAAGATTAGCATATGAATTTATGCCCTCCCCAAAAGCTAGGCAGAGAGATTTCACAAAACCCAGACTTATGACATTGTAGGTTGGTCAGAACTGATTCACAAATGCTTCCAGAAGTAGATGGATCTGGCATTCTCTGCCTCATCCCTTGGCACAAAAGAACCAGTTAACAATTGTGTATTAGGTATATGAACAGCACATTCATATGGAAGATAGATGATAGCATAAATCATATCCTGCCATGTGGAAAAAGAGGGAGGGAGAGAATTGAACTCCAAGCTGTAAACAATTATCCAAACAGAAGCAGAATTGTGTGTCTTTCTTTCTTTCTTTCTTTCTTTCTTTCTTTCTTTCTTTCTTTCCTCTCTCTCTCTCTCTCTTTGTGTGTGTGTGTGTGTGTATGTAAGGGCAGGATCAGATGTGTGCATTTGTGCATCTAATTAACTGTATACAGCATAAAATGGAGATGTTGACTGTGGGGCTTCTGGTAAGGAATTATGACAGGCTGAGGTCTCCAAAGAAACTAAGAGACACAACAGCTGAGAATGCCAACTGGAAAATGGATGCTCCCTGCAGTAAACTTCTTGGATCAAAGGGAGATCATGAGATAACCCTTGTGCATTCTAGATCTTCATGGGTAAACTACAGAAATGGAAGTTTTTGCAGTTGGTGCAGGAATTGAATTGCAGGGAGTCCCAGAATTGTATGCTTACAATTGCAGTGTAGCTTACACAAACATCAAGCCTTGCTAGCCTAATTTCTTAACCACTTTTAAAAATAATTAATCTAAAGATATGGAAAGATTTCTTTTGCTGCATAGATAAGATTCTTTAAAACTTTTTTTCAAGATTACAAAATGAAAAGAGATTTTAAGGATTTAAAGTGTTAAGAAAATTTTGCAAAAAGCTTAACAAGAGGTTTAAGAAAGTTTTAAAATGGATAAAGTGAACAGTTATTTTCCTATTTTTAAATTATTTTTATTTTTGAGGAAAGTGCTTTGGCATAAATTCGAACTTAGCTACCTCTGCACATCAAAAGATTAGGTACTGAACTAGAAAGTGATGTTTTGATGTGATGTGGGTTGAAGTTATGGAGAGAGGGAAGCCTTCCTTTTCCTCTTGTTTGTTTGAGATTTAAATTTAAATTTTGGTTATAATATAGAATGGCAACTACTAGAAAAATTGCAACAGAGGGCAGGAGGAGATTGCTAGAGCAGCTTTGAGAGAAACAATTACACAGATTTGCTTCAGAAATTATTTGAAGAAAGGGCTCTAAGGTAGAAACTTATGAAAAAAGAACAACTTGTAAAATAAAAAGGGACTTGAATGAAATAATAAAAAAATGAATCATTCTATAAACCAAGTATCTGGAGAGTAAAACAAATCAATGATAAAGTGGAAATTTTACAGAGTAAGACAGGAGTGCTTGATAAAGATCTGGGGGGAAAATTAGATAATTTGGCTTTATTGAAACTGGGAGAGGAAGAATTTTGTATGTGACTTAGAGCTATTCCAGAAGCTTATGATGAAAATGTTAGAGAAAGGATGATTAAAGTCTTGGCAATTTTTTTGAATTGGGAAGAGGAAAATAGGAAGCCAGAAACTGATAAAGTTTAAAAAATAAATTCTTGATTTGGTAGAACAAATCTGGTATATTTTGTTAGGAAGAAGATGACCAGGAATCAAGTTCTGCAATAGCATTTTTGTACAAGATTAGAAATGAATAATACAGATATAATTGTTTTGAAAGACATTTCTATCAGAATTTTACATAAAGAATACCCCTTTTAAAACAGTTTGAAATTTACATTATGTTGTAAACTTAAAGGGAAATTTTATAAAATACTGTATTGTTCATATATCACCAGATAAATTATCTAGAATGGATAAAGGTTTATGCTGGAAATGTGAATGACATGAAGGGACATTTTATCATGTTTAGTAGATACCAGAAAATTATGGATACAAATGCATACACCAATTTAAAGATTTTAATGACTAATTGAAACCAGAGGCTTTTATTTTGAAACTACTGAATACACAAGGGAAAAAGTCATGGAAGTTTGTTTTTATATATGAAACTGCAGCAAGATTATTATATGCTCAAATGTGTAAAAGTTCGACATCACCCACAATGGAAGAATGGTTTATAAAGATGATGGAACTTGCAGAGATAGATAAACTGACTTCTTCGATTAAAAACATCTTCAATTAGATCTAAGACAACATGTATTGCTGGCAGGTAACCTCTCATAAAATTTTCGCAGGAAACTGAATGTAATTAACTTTTGACTTATTGTTCTGTTGATTAGAAAACATTAGATAATAAAAAGAAAACATATTTTTGTGACCATAGAGTAAAGATTTATTTTACAAACATAGTTGTTGTCAACTCTGCAACAAATCTGGCAGAAACCATCTTGTTTATTTTTGGTTGCCACAAGAGTGGGAGGAGGGTTATGGAATTTTTTTGCGAGTCTAAACAATTCTCTGTCCGGTGGGAACCAAGGTCAAAGGTCATCTCTGTTCGTTAGACTGAAGGGCTGAGCATTTTGTTAGAAAGCCCGCCAAACTATTTTATATGGAAACATAGTTGGTTGCATAGTACTGGGGTGGGAAGTTTAACTTCGTAATACTGTAACTTTTTGGAGGGAACTTTAATGTTGGTTTCAGTTTTGACCTTGCCAATACTTTGTAGCCAATAAACATGTTCTTAGAGGAAAACTCAAGCCTCAGAGTTCTATTTTAGTTTGTCTCATCTATCAGAACCATGACAGTTGTATTTGTATTTGCAAAGGAAATTGGAAGCATCTTCTTTCTATTTCGTTTCACCTTTCTTTTTGCATTTTTGTTTTCTTCATTTCTTTTTTTCCTTTCTTCTTTTTCTTTATTTTGTATTAGTTTTTGTTAGTTTTTTAAATTTTAATAAAATTTAAACAGCAAAAAAGATGGCTATTGTGAAGTCCAGGCTAATGCGCAGGCTAGTTAAACTTGCACATATTGATATCTCAGAAATTTAGAACCTACATATACACAATCAAACTTAAATAATTTGGTCTGCTCTAAGAATTAAATGGGAAAGCCTGAGGCCATGCCATGGATTTTTCATTAAAGGTAGTCCCCATCTTATGACCATTCATTTAACAACTGTTCAAAATTATGAAAGCACTGAAAAAAGTAACTTACAACAGGTTCTTGACCATCAGAGTATCACTACAGTCAGGTGATCAAAATTTGTTTGCTTGACAATCAGCATATATCTATGATAGTTGGAGTACCTCAGGGTCACATAATCACTATTTGGGACTTGCCCAGGGGGCTTCTAACAAGCAAGTCAATAGGAGAAGCTGGATTCACTTAATCCATTTAGCGATCATGGTGATTCGCTTAACAACCATTCCAAAAACATCATAAAATTGGATGTCACTCACTTAATGGCTGATCCCAATTGTTGTCATAAATTGAGCACTATTTGTACAAAACACAGCTGCAGAAATATTGGTAGGAGTTGTTCTGTGTGGATAGGAGCCATGGTGGCGCAGTGGTTAGAATGCAGTGTTGCAGTCTAATTCTGCCCACTGCCAGGAGTTCGATCCTGACCAGCTCAAGGTTGACTCAGCCTTCCATCCTTCTGTGGTCAATAAAATGAGGACCAGATTTTGGGGGGCAATATGCTGACTCTGTAAACTGCTTAGAGAGTGTTTAAACTGTGAAGCGGTATATAAGTTTAAGTACTATTGCTATTTTAAAAGTATTTTTGCACATAAATTCTTTGTTAAAATGTTGGCCCATGTAAAGATATCTCAGGAGACTAGCTTATATCGTAGGCACAATCTTTCTCACTGTACATGGAAAATAAATCAATCTTCTTTCTCTCCTAGAAGAACAAGTTTTTAAAGCAGTTTGTGATGGAAATTATCTTAATATGTGGTTCTCCAAGGCTAGTGCTTCCATTGCACATAGTTGTAGCCCATCTGGAACACCAGATTTGGGTTGTGTTTTTTTTAAAGGGCAGTAAATGATTGTTTATATCACACTTTCCGAGAGAATTTAACCATTTCAGAGGGTACAAAACACAGCTGCAGAAATGTTGATAGGAGTTGTTCTATGTGGACAAGAGCTGGTTCTTGGGCACATGTTACTCAGGCTTTATTCCAACATCACTAGCAGCAACTTCACTGGTGAAACTGAACATATTTCTATTTCCTATTACCACAAAAATTATTTGAGACAATTGCCTTAAAGGGACATCTTCATTAAATCATCAGGAGATGTTCTGTTCTGTCTCCAATCAGTTCATCTTGTACTCATGCTAATGAGAAGATTCTTCAAGTTCAGTCTTCAGTGATTTTCTCTTTAATGATTTATAGCATCATCCAGCCATTGTTAGCCAAGATAATAGTAATGAGGACAGGTTCTATATTGCCTTAACAGTGGCTGGGTGATACTAGATGATGCTATAAATAAATCACAACTGAGGAAATGGCCTGTGTAACAATGCAGCTCTGTCAAATCTAAATTCAACAGCCATCCAATCCTAGCAAGATTTGAGGAACTGGCACTCTTTCCTTGCTTTATTCCGTGTACAAGGAAATTATCTAACCATGGAACAGCAATATAAACAATTACATGTATAGCAATAATACATGTATTACAGCATACTTTAAATCTGACCAATGAAATTGAATTGACTATACTTGAAAACTCTCCCCCCCCCCGCAGAGACATCAATATAGTCTCAAAACAGATAAAATATCTTTCACATCTATGAGAACGGAGCACTTCTTGTTGCAGTTCCCAATTAGGCCCTCTTTATTTATCTGTTTCCATTGGTTGGAGGCCCCTATGTTTTAAGAATTTTTAGTCTACATTTTGTTAGAATTTTCTGTTTCCTTTAAAAAATTGTTTATTTTCTAGCATATGTGTTTATTTGTTTCCTTCTACTCCATTGGGTTAATCATGGAATGCTTTACATTTATGTAAACCTCTTTGAATACTCTATTCAGAAGAAACTTTAAAAAGTCTAAAACAAAATATACAAAATTATGCAGAAACCACTTGAACTTTCTTGTTTAGGTACCAAATGCTCTAAGAAGCCTTATCATAGAATAATAGGTATTCTCTTCCAATGTTTCTACTTTCAACCTTCTTTTATATGACAGTTTAATAAAGTGAGTAGAGAAGGGCTGTTAGTTTAGCCATTCCATTAGCCTGGAAAAATACCTAAAGTCAGAAAAGGGGAGCACCAGGCTTCTTTTTAAAGTTTATTTCTAAATAGCCAGTCCCTCTGACTGTTTAAGGAACACACTGAGAAATCATACCATCTCTATTTTTATTTTTATTTTTGGCTGTGATTGTCTCAGTGATAGGCAAATTTTTTACTAACCCCAAATAAGGTGCATGATCCAGGTTCCATGGAATCACAGACAAGAAACAGGAATGTGGGAGGGCTACAAAACTTCATTTAAGCAAGTTCATTTAAAAAGCAATTTCTGATTCTTGTGATGGCAAAGACATGCCTGGAAATGTATGGAGAATAGCTACTGAAACTTCAGAATTTCAAATAAATAGCTGAATATTATTTCCAGTAGTTAGGATAAAGTTATTATACCTAATATGCCATAAGCCCATAAAAATAAAACTGTCTGCGATATTTTTCTCTTCCTTTTCAGATTTTAAAAATTATGTGTGGGGGGGGGGTTGGTAAATGGATGGAGAGGTGAATGGAGAGATAGAAATAAAGTACTGTAGATACATACAGTGAGGGATTTCAAAGTAGGCATCTTGTCAGAACCAGGACAGCTTATGGCTAACAAAATACATGTTTTCACAAAGCTTATTTTCTGATTTGTCAGGCCCTGACTGTAAATATCTGGTAAAATTACAAGGAAGAATATATGGAGAACAGAGAGAAAAAAAAAAAAAAACTTCCCACCTTCTTCACAAGTAGAAACAGTTTCATTACCTCTTCACTTCCTCTTTATTAACCTTCTCCTTGTTAACAGATATAAAATTCTTCATGCCATAACTCAACTCTTATCTGTAAGCAATTCCAGTTAGCAATGTTTTTTTCCCCCTCTCAATCCAGGTCTCTGGGATTGGTATTTTTATTTCCTTTTTAATTTTAAAAGCCTCATCTGGTTTTTTATTATTATTTTGTATATTCACTGATAAATTCTAGTTTATATTGTTGTCAGATAGGTTTTATTCAGAATCTTTTTCTGTCACAGTTTTTTCTAGGAATAGAAGAACACCGCTGCCATTATTGATACAAAGTCTCCGTGCAATTCCTCAAAAATAACTCTGAATGCCATTACAAGTTACTTATCTTATTATGTCCCCAATAACAAAAATAATTTTGCTTTGTCACAAAAAGGCATTTATTCTTTAAAATTAATTTTAAAAGTCTTAAAATGCAAAATCATATCTTCTAATGCTTTCTTAATTCATTTAAAACTTTCTATAGGTAAAACCTTTTTACTGTTTATTTTAAATTCTTAAAGCTTATATAGTTTCATTTTCTTATATGAAGAATTGAGGGCCTTGTCATTTTGCAGATGTCTAACTTCTTTAAAGTAGTTAATGGGCATTTTCTGAAAGTAGTTAGCAAAGGACGTGCTAACTCAGTATATTTTTAAAGCTGTTGGAGCAAGAATGGCAAATTCCCTCATCTCCTGATTTTCCCCCATCTTCCGGAGACTGCTGCCTTGCAATCTCCTTGTGAGGAGTAACCGTATGGAGAACAACATGGACAATCTCTCCTATTGTCTTTCTCCAGAGAGGGCCAAAGAAGATAGGGTCCTTGACCTTAATCACAGTCATCAGCTCCAGTTTTTGCTTGAAGCAATCTGGAAACCACTGTGGTTGGCACAGAAAACGTAATTCTGTCAAAAAGTCAAATAATGTCTTCTTAGACAATCAGGCTACAGATATCTATGCAGATTCTCAATCACCTAGGTCATGGTTTTCTCAAAGGTACTTTTCAATAGGCAACTGACAGAGCTGAAGAAGCTTCTTGGATGAGAAGCAAAATATTTTCAAGGAAAGAAGAAAAAAAAACAAGAAATCCAGTTGCCTTTTGAAAAGCACCTTTGGGACAATCAGATTACAACTTTCTACAATTCCAAGGGGATAATGTGCGAATCCATTCACATATTGGGAGCATTACCACACAAGGGGCAAGGGAATTGATTACATTGTAACAACTGGACCTTTTGACTCAGCCTATAAATGCCACTGGCTGACAACAAGATAGGGCAGTAGTGGCGAACCTATGGCACGGGTGCCAGAGGCGGCACTCAGAGCCCTCTCTGTGGGCATGTGTGCCATCGCCCCAGTCCTAGGCCTTCATCTGGGTTTTATAAAACCATTTCGCTTTAGGCCTCCACCACCGTGTGCAAAAAAAAAAAGGTTCAATCAATCAGTCAATTTCAACTTCTCGCGGGAAAAAAAAAGATCTTGCAAAGTTGGAATTGATTGATTGAACTTTTTAGTCCCACCCAGTCTGCTGTTATCACCACAGCCACGCCCACCCAATGAGCCACACCCACCCGGCACCCGACGATGCATAAGTGGGGTTTCAGTTGCAGTCTGGGCACTTGGTATCTAAAAGGTTCGCCATCACTGAGATAGGGGAACATACAGAATGCAACAGCATTCTGGGAGAAATCCAAGACCTCTAACCCAGTGGTGGAATTCAGCCAGTTCGAACCAGTTTGGCAGAACTAGTAGCTAATTTTTTGTTGCCCAGGCCCAGAATGGACTTCTGGAAGTGGCATCCACACAGAGAACTGATTGTTCACATATTTGAATCCCACCACTGCTCTAACCCAAGGCGTTTCAACCAGTGGTACGGGTACCACCTGTGGTACATTGGCACCTGGCAGGTGGTACGCGACCATCCTAGAAAAGTGGTAGCGGGGGAGGGTAATAAGCTGAACCAGTGGCAGCACCGCACAAACCTGAGCGAGAGATGGCTGGAGCTGCAGGGCTGTCAGGGCTCAGCGGAAGCGCCAGCATCAGCACCAGGCTCCTGCTGGAGCTTAACGCTGATCCTGGTGTTTCTGCTGAGCCCAGAAGAAGCGCCGATCAGCTGCAACATCTCCAGGGTCTTGTGATTTACATTCAGATGCTTGACAACTGATTCATATTTATGACGGTCACAGTGTCCCAGGGTCATGTGAAGTGAGCAAAACCTGCTGCAACCACCCAGCAGACGGGGAATAAAAACCAAACACCCCCCCACCCCACCCCCACTGCCAATCCTCAACAGAAATGCCTCACAACAATGAAAACCTCAGACAGGAGGAAGAGCACCACAGGCAAGTGTCTTGCTCGGCTGTGGCTTGGGGGGCACTTTTTTCAGTGCCATTGTAACTTCGAACAGTCACTAAGCAAACTGTAAGTCGAGGACTACCTGTACTTCATCAGTTTTTTCCTTTTTTTTTTTTTTTTTGGTCATCAAGTTTTTGACACTTTGCTAGGCGACTGGTGGTATTCGGATATTGCCATATCCTAAAAGTGGTACAATGGGTGAAAAGATTGAAAAGCCCTGCTCTAACCCACCACCCTGCAGACTCAGCCCAGCTCTAATAATTTGCCATTAACCATAGGAATTCTTGCAAAGTTGTAATCATTCAGAACAAAAGGATTTCAAGGGCTAGAATTAATGGACTCACCTGATCTGGGAAGGGACAATAAACTTAGGAGTTAACTGACAAGATGATATAATAGCAAAATGAATGTTTTTTTGGCTACTACATCTGTTTACTTAATTCACTGCATATACTTTTAAAGAGATTTTATCATGTCAAGTAATCTATTTAAATGTATTTTGACTGTTTCTCTAATACTGAAAATATTAGATTCCCGTGCTTTACAAACTCTACATCCATTGCCATAAAACAGATCTGGGTGAAAGGGAGGTCCTGTCAGTGGCATCACATTTGCCAGAAATATGAAAGTGGATTTAATTTGAAACTTTCTCTATACTGATTTATGGTTGAAGATTACTCAACTGAAGATTGAGTAATTAACTTAAGATATTTGATGACTTGGGGCTGTTTATTTATTGTTGTAATTATTTTATTAGAAATATTTTTATAAAAGCCATCCACTACTTCTTTTGTTTGTGTTATTGGTAATCTTGTGGGATAATAGTTCTAAAAACATATGAAATTATATTCTGGATTTTTTTTTCAAAACAAGTAAAATGGACAATATATTTTATGACATATGTAAAATAATTCATAGAAAATTATTGTTAGCCATTGCACTGGCATTAATAAATTAGCTAATTGATTCACTGAATCATTTAGGGTTTTTTCTTGCATATATTTGCAGTTTTATTTTTTTAAATAGCTAGATACATATACTGTATGTAGCATATTTTAAAAGAAATAGCACATATGGTCCAGATTATCATTTTTTTTTCTTAATTCAATGAGATTTAATATTTTCATAAGTTTACATTTAACTCAATCATATGAGAGTTGAATTCTGGACAAAAAAAATAGATTTACAATCAAAATATGAATTGTTCAGCATTAGAAAGATAAATATAAGGCTCCAACAATTCTGTGGTTTAGAGAATTGATTAATATAGAAAACCATGGATGGCTGTAATGAATCATGGCTTCAAGTTATTGATATGTATTGCTATACATTATTTTTTTCAGCTGCCCCACCTTCTTTTAAAATTTTTGTATTTAGTTATTAAAAATAAAAATAAAAGCAGCATTTTATATTATACGACCAAATGTAACAAAATAGCAGTTTGTACAAATTCAGAATTGTACTTCTAAAAAGAGACTAAAACCCAGCCTACAGCTAGGCTTTCACCTGATAAATAGCCATTATTATTTAGGCTGCTTTGACAGGAATGCAACTAAAAATTTCCCCATTTATTCTCATCAATAAAGAGTTACATCTTAGCACCAATTTTATTTTACTTCCAATACCACATTCGTATTATAAAATACATTCTAGGGAAGCAACATGTTCCTTCAGCCATTTCCTCTCTTAGAAAGGTGCAATGCTTTATAAAAAATTATAAAGGGTTCAATCCAACATCCAACCTTCTGCCATTAAAAAATGAGGCAAATAGAGCCCCATTACATTTTTTATAATGTCCAAAAGTTTCTGGAGCAAAAAATATTGTGAGATCCACAGCCAGCGGTAAATCTTTTTCTTTAACTAAAACCTTTGTCTCTTATTTGATCCCTTAAGAGGGAGTTTTAGGAGCTTGGGAATTTTTCCCAGTAACAACAACAAAAGGGCAGAAACAAAAAGAGAACGTATATGTTGTTCTCAAAATGAACCACAGAAAACTACTTGACTTGTCTCTTCTCCACATGTTCTTCCCAGAGGAACAGTGATGGAAAGTGACCTGTTTGCTGAACTAATGGGAAGTCTGAGACAAATTTTGGATTAGCTGAGCTCAGCATCTGGAAAAGCTGCAGCTAATTAGCTCCATTAAAAGCCTGGTCCTAATAATTCACAGAGGAACAAAGTAAGTGTAGTCACAACTGTAATACAAAGATGGATGCAGTAGTGGGACGATAAATAGGGACTGGAACATTACATTATAAAATATAAGGGGCACATATATCCTACTCACGTTTATGATTTTCATTTCTGTGGACAGGTGGTGAACGTGTCTCCTGTTCTCGAGCATCATCCCCTTCCTCACTAGCAAGGTGAGTGTGAGCATAGTGATAGCTCAGTCCTGGTCGATTCTTATAGCGCTTGCCACAGACTACAAACACAGAAGATGCAGAGAACAATAAACAGGATCAGCAAATGATACATCAGAAGTACAGAACTCACCTTACATACTTCTATACAAGCTGTCTGCCTATGTCAGTCAACAAAAATTCTATTTCTGTTTCTTGATGTAAAGTATTGCATCCCAAAGAATTATACAGAAGAATTGCTTTGAACCATATATCATATAGGAACCATAGTGTGAGTAGAGTACATCTGTGACATTCACTAAAGCCACCTGATGTTTTTCAGGCTTTTGAACAGCTCTAAAAGAAAAGTACTGCTGCTCTAAGCATTACATTCATTAAAAGTAACATTGTTAGCGGAAACAAGTCCTATTAAGCTGATTTATTGCTAAAAACCTATGCACAGGAATCTTCTCAACTAATGGACAGCATCTGCTTGGAGTTAGATAAGGGTGAACCAAATTCAAGGGGAGGTTGGACTTAGTCCATTTGTGGCTATGTAGAGATTCTAGGCTGATCCCTCTTTTAACTCTGCCTCTTGCCTCTGCCAGTCCTTCTCCTACAAATACTATAGTTAAAGTATGGCTGTGTGACACATGTAAACCAAAAGTCAGTGCTTCAGTTGTGTATGTGAGCCTGGTGGTGCAGTGGTTAGAATGCAGTATTGCAGGCTGAACTCTGCCTATAGCCAGGACTTTGATCCTGAGCGGCTCAAGGTTGACTCAGCCTTCCATCCTTCTGAGATAGGTACAATGTGAACCCAGATTGTTGGGGGCAATAGGCTGACTCTGTAAACAGTTCAGAGAGTGCCATAAAGCACTTTGGAGCAGTATAAAAGTCTAAGTGCTATTCCTATGTGTGGTTCCCTGATTCCTACCCTACCCATCTTGTCTCTTATCATCTAGAAATGACCACCATTTGGAGAATTGGATCCTGCATCTGAGGCACATGCTAAATATACATGCAATATCTAAATACTCTATAATGCACAGCAAGTAGATTCAAACCAATATACTATATTGAGTAAAGACTATGAGACATTAGACTATGCGCTGCCTAATTAAAAAAAAAGTCTATTCCATATCTGAGTATAAAATACAAGGTGAGACTTTGCTTTAAATTAGTTGAGTTGAAACCAGTTGCTGAGCCTTAGTGATCAAGGCGGAATTCACTGCTGCATATCTCATGTTAAGTTAAACAAAAGCTGTCCTCTCATAGTCCAGGGGTTCTCAACTTTGGCAACTTTAAGACTTGTGGACTTCAATTCCCAGAATTCCTCAGCCAGCTTTGCTGGTTGAGAATCCCTGTCATAGTCTTTACTCAATACAGTCGATTGGTTTGAATCTACTTTCTGTGCATTATATAGTAAGTTAGAATAACAATAACAGGTTAACAGAATAAAAGAGTTAGAAGTGACCTTGGAGCTCTTCTAGTCCAATCCCCTGCTCAAGCAGGAAATCCTATACCGGGCGTAGGCAACCTTGGTTCTTTTATGACTTGTGGACTTCAACTCCCAGAATTCCTGAGCTAGGCAGCCTTGGTTCTTTTATGACTTGTGGACTTCAACTCCCAGAATTCCTGAGCTAGGCAACCTCCAGTGTCTGGAGGCAAGTCACTCCACTGATTAATGGTTTTGTCAGGAAATTTCTCCTAAGTTCCAGGCTGCTTCTCTACTTGATTAGTTTCCATCTGTTCTTGTCCTGCCTTCAGATGCTTTGGAGAATAGGTTGACTCCCTCTTCTTTGTAGCAACCCCTGAGATATTGGAACACTGCTATCATGTCACTCCTCGTCCTTCTCTTCATTAAACTGAACATACCCAATTCCAACAACCATTATTCATATGTTTTTGCCTCCAGTCCCCTCATCGTCTTTGTTGCTCATCTCTGCACTATCTGCACTAAAATGCACTTCTCTCCATCTGCACTCTGCACTAAAATGCACTATCCAAGCACAGAGAAAGTATAATATGTGGTCCCTAATGACCGTATGATTTTCATTTGCATTAGGTATTTATGAATTTGTTTATAGTATTTATGTCTTTGTGGTCTTTCGTGTGTGTTTCTGGACCCGTTTTTCTCAAGACAAACACATATTATAGATACCCCCAATGAAACTTAGTTTAAGTGAGTGTTAAGTCTTTGGAAGAAAAAATCAGCCATTTATCTGCCAAACCTCAGTGGCACGATTTTAGAGAGCCAGAAAGTCACAAATGCAATGTTTGGGAATCCCAGTTGCAATATCTGGGATAAGAATAAATATTAATTGTTTATCAAAACATGTACATATCATATCATAATGTACACGAATTATGATATGATATAGATACATTCTGCACTGACAAGTGTGAAATGAATAACCAATATTTAAACTGAACATATTTTAGGCATCGCATCACATCTATCTGTAACACAGAAAGCAAGCTAATGTGCAAAATTCAGGAGTTATAGCTATCATGCTCAAATTGAAATGAGTTCATGGAAGAAAAATGCCTAAAAGAAACAGAAATTAGGGGTACAGGGGAACTGCCTTGAAACTTCGGAAGAAAAAACCTACACTAATTTGTATTAGTCATCAGGAACAAAACAACAGTGATTCTTATGCAACACAGGCATTTCAACACTGTTATTAACCAAGAAGATTAATTAAAAGGCAAAAGCCAAGAATGACATGGTCATTGCTGAGAAGACTTTAAGATTATAATAAATGCCTTTTCTTCTAAAAAATAGTAAGAAAAATATAGTGCACGACTAATAAGAAATTATGCTATCTATTTGCATGAAACATCTGTCACTTTGCACTCTACATTTACCTTGGAAGAAAAGTGTTCAACTTGATGGAACAAAATTCTCTAAAGTGAATTATCAGGGACAAAGCACCTAAAACTGAAGGGAATATTGGAAATTCTATGTTGTTTTTGAACTGAATTTTCTATAAACAAAAATATTCTTCATACATATGATGGAGACAAAACATAATCCAAATAAATAAAATAGTAACACATCCCATGGGGTCAAGGTACTTGTTGATATGTAGATGATTACTTAACATACATTTTGTACCCATGGAGAAAAAAAACATCAATATAATGATTGATTGATTGACTTATTGATTATGTGCCATCTAGTCAGTGTTTTAGCAACTATATACTATAGATGGATTTTCTCCAGGACATTAAAAGAAGACGAAGAGTTATATTGGTTGTGATAAAGGTTGGAGATCAGTTCTTTATATATTTCTTTTCTTTTTCTTCTTTCTTTTTCTGCACTTTTTTTCTATTCTCTTCTTTTTCTCTAAGTGCATTGGTTTTTTATTGCTGTAATCAAATTCTCAGTAAAAATTATATTATAAAAAGTTTAGTAAAAATCTGGAGATTACTTACTGTCACAAACATAAGGTTTGTCATGGTCATCCATAGAAGAA
The DNA here is from genome assembly GCF_016545835.1 of Crotalus tigris. NCBI lineage: Eukaryota > Metazoa > Chordata > Lepidosauria > Squamata > Viperidae > Crotalus > Crotalus tigris. The sequence goes on along the minus strand of NW_024096464.1, from coordinate 1,915,660 downwards.
ACATCATTCCTTCGCCTACCACCACCAGAGCCTCGGGCCTAGAATGAAACCAAGATATTAATGCAAAAACTGTGCCTTATAGTTATCCCAAAACGTTAAACTCAAAATAATTTTACAAATCCTACAGTGAACTTTCTGCTTTGTCATCATTACTATTACATACTCATGAGAATAGCTGCTCTTGAGCAGATTAACAAATTTGCACTAGCTTTGAAAATATGAAGCTACTTCTGATATTGAGTTGAAGAGCTGCTTGTAGATTCTGCAGCACAAGAAACATACATCTGTTCTAGTCATCGACTGTCAGGAAGATGTAACAATTGTGTCCACATAGGTTGGTAGAACAATATGCTTGGGTACTACTAGGGTCCTCAAACAACATTAGTACTGCTGTGCTGGTCTTCTTTCTTATCTAAGTTGCAGCTTCTGGAAATTGGGAAGTTCCCATTTCATTGTTCCACATTGCCTTGGACCAGGTGGGAATTGCAACATAGCAACAAGTTCACTCTTTCATATCCTATTTGAATTCTCAAAAGAACTACAAAGAATTTGTGAAATGAGGCTTATTAAAATTAAATTAAAAATACATGCTGCTAGAATTAAGAGAAGCAAAAAATAAAATACCTAATCCTATATATGTACGGTACCTTGATTTCTAAA